>NC_092047.1:96292025-96923907 GCF_003086295.3 Arachis hypogaea
GACAACAATAACAGAGGAGGCAGAGATAATCAGGAAAATCAGAGGTGGAATAATAATAACAACAGACAACAGAACCAACCTTACAGAGCACCTCACCTGAGGTAATCCCAAGGACCACAGAATACCCAACAGCAGACCTCTCAATTTACCCATTCTTCTTTGTCCCCTAATGAAGAGTTACTACAATCTTTTGAGTGGAGACAACAGACCATGGAAAATAACATTATGAATAACATTAATGCCAGCCTGAATGGTCTGACCTCTACTTTGCAAGCTCTTGTTTCACAGATTGGATCAATGCAAAATTCCAGTAACCAACCTTCAAGCTCCACTGGAATCCCCTCTCCACCATTACCCAATCCAAAGGGAGGCATTAATGCTATCACCCTGAGGTCCAGAACCACACTGCAGGAGAGGAATCAGGAGGAGCCAAGCTTAGCAGAACACACCTCAGCTGAAGAGGTAGTAGAAATAGAAAATGTTGAAGAGGAAGAGGACATACAGGACATAGCTGAAAAAGAAGAAGTCCAACCACAGGAGGAAGCACCAAGAGGCGCAGACACTGCAAAAAACAATACTCCTATTCCATTTCCACAACTTGTAAGGAAGCCCAGGAAGCAGCTGGAACCCGATCCCAAAATGGTAGAAATATTCAAAAAGGTTGAGGTAACCGTTCCTCTTTTTGATGTTATTCAACAAGTACCTAAATATGCAAAGTTTCTAAAAGATTTATGTATACATAAAGACAAAATTAATGAATTAGAAACTATTCCTTTAGGTAGTTCCATATCTGCTTTAATGGGAGGATTACCTGAAAAATGTAGTGACCCAGGTCCTTGTATAGTTAGTTGTACTATTGGTGGAGTAGTAATTTATGACTGCATGTGTGATTTAGGAGCATGTGTCAGTATAATGCCTTTGTCTATATATGATATTTTGAGGCTCCCTCCCTTAAAAAGGTCGGCAGCTCGTTTTGTGTTAGCAGATAAAAGCATTATTACAGTGGCTGGAGTTGCTGAAGATGTTTTAGTGAACATTAAAGGGCTTACATTTCCCACTGATTTTTATATCTTGGAGATGCCCCATAATGACTCAGATAAGCCATCATCAATCCTACTTGGAAGACCATTCCTGAAGACATCAAAATTCAAATTGGATGCTTTTTCAGGAACATACTCTTTTGAAATAGATGGCCGCATAGTAATCTTCAATCTGAATAGAGTCATAAACAACCCTCCAGAAGATCAATCTATCTTCCAGTGTGATGTCATAGATAAAACTGTAGCTGCAGTTCACAAGGAAGAATTAGAAGAGAGGCACACTGGATAAGGTCCAAGTGTAGGGACCCTCTTAACTGACAATGAGGGCACTTCGCCATTTTCACAAGCTCCAGATAATCCAGAGCCTGCCCATGATCAGAATTTAGAGTTGAAACCCCTCCCTCCACATCTCAAATATGCTTATCTTGAAGATGAGCAGAAGTTTTCGGTCATCATTGCAAGGGAACTTACTTCTCAACAAGAAGAGCAGTTACTTGATGTACTGAGGAAGCACAAGAAGGCAATTGGGTGGAGTTTGACAGACATAGTAGGCATCAACCCTCAAGTATGTGAACACAGAATATTTTTAGAAGAGGGAGCAAGACCTGTCCGTCAACCCCAAAGAAGATTGAATCCCACTATCTTGGAAGTTGTCAAAAAGGAAGTGACCAGACTATTGGAAGCAGATATCATCTATCCCATCTCAGACAGCGAATGGGTTAGTCCAGTACAAGTGGTGCCCAAGAAGTCTGGAGTCACTACAGTGAAGAATGAGCATGGAGAGCTCATAGCAACTAGAGTTCAGAATGCTTGGAGAGTCTGCATTAATTACAAGCGTCTCAACCAAGCAACCCGTAAGGATCACTACCCACTTCCATTCATTGATCAAATGCTGGATCGCCTGTCAGGTAAATCACATTATTGCTTTTTAGATGGTTACACAGGATATTTCCAAATTCATATAGCTCCTGAAGATCAGGAAAAGACCACTTTTACATGTCCTTTTGGGACTTATGCTTACAAACGAATGCCCTTTGGCTTGTGCAATGCACCAGCTACTTTCCAAAGGTGCATGATGAGCCTTTTCTCTGATCTTATTGAGGACTGTATGGAGGTTTTTATGGATGATTTTAGCGTTTATGGTGATTCTTTTAGCCTTTGCTTAGATGGATTATCTAGAGTACTGGATAGATGTGTCAGTACAAATCTTGTATTAAATTTTGAAAAATGTCACTTTATGGTAAAACAAGGGATTGTACTAGGACATGTGGTATCTAATACTGCCATTTCTGTAGACCCAGCAAAGGTGAATGTTATTTCTAGTTTACCTTACCCCTCTTCTGTGAGGGAAGTCCGTTCGTTCCTTGGCCATGCAGGTTTTTACAGGAGATTTATTAAGGACTTTAGTAAGGTAGCACTTCCCTTATCCAGATTACTACAGAAGGATATTGAGTTTGAGTTCAGTGAAGATTGCAAACAAGCGTTTGATAAGCTAAAAGTCGCCCTGACTCAAGCCCAAATTGTGAGAGGACTAGACTGGAGCCAGCCGTTTGAAATCATGTGCGATGCTTCCAACCATGCAGTAGGAGCAGCGCTGGCTCAGCGTGAAGGTAAGGCCCCTTTTGTTATTGCTTATGCGTCTAAGACTTTAGACACTGCCCAATCCAATTATACTACTACTGAGAAAGAGCTTCTTGCTATTGTTTTTGCTCTGGATAAATTCCGAGCTTATTTACTTGGTACTAGAGTAGTAGTGTATTCGGATCATGCAGCTTTAAAGTATCTATTAGCTAAAAAGGAGTCCAAACCAAGGCTTATACGTTGGATACTACTATTACAAGAATTTGATTTAGAAATAAAGGATAGGAGTGGTAACCAAAATTTAGTGGCGGACCACTTGAGTCGCCTTGAGCACATTAAGGATGATTCTACTCCTATAGATGATAATTTTCCATTTGATAACCTACAAGCAGTATCTGAGGTATCTCCCTGGTATGCACCTGTAGCTAATTATCTAGTTAGCCGCACATTTCCTCCTAACTTTTCTAAGCATAAAAAAGACAAGCTGAAAAGCGAGTCTAAATATTATATATGGGATGACCCATATTTATGGAGATGTGGCGCTGATCAGGTAATTAGACGGTGTGTGCCTCAATCAGAATTCCAGTCCATCTTAGAGGCCTGTCACTCATCTGAGAGTGGAGGACATTTTGGCCCTCAAAGAACAGCTAGAAAGGTCTTAGACTGTGGATTCTGGTGGCCTACTCTTTTTAGAGACGCTGCTGAGTTTTGTAAATCTTGTCTCCCATGCCAAAAATTTGGTAATATATCCAGGAGGGATGAAATGCCTCAACAAATTATGCTTTTCTGTGAGATTTTTTATGTTTGGGGCATTGACTTCATGGGTCCATTTCCAAATTCTAGTGGTTATTTTTATATATTGTTAGCTGTGGATTATGTTTCCAAATGGGTGGAAGCAATTCCGACCCGTACTGATGATGCTAACACTGTTGTTTCCTTTGTGAGAAACCATATTATCTGTCGCTTTGGATCCCCACGAGCAATCGTGAGCGATCAAGGCACCCATTTTTGTAACAGGAGACTAACAGGACTAATGAAGAAGCATGGGATAATTCATAAGGTTGCAACAGTATACTATCCTCAGACCAATGGGCAAGCCGAGGTGTCAAATAGAGAGATAAAGCGTATCTTGCAGAAGATAGTCAAACCTCATAGAAGATACTAGAGCACCAGGCTACAAGATGCATTCTGGGCATACAGAACAGCATACAAAACACCCATTGGGATGAGTCTGTTCCGCTTAGTTTATGGAAAAGCTTGTCATCTCCCTGTTGAGGTAGAGCACAAAGCCTTTTGGGCAGTTAAGGAGTGCAACATGGGGATGGAGAACGCCGGAGCTGAAAGGAAGTTGCAACTGCAAGAACTGGAAAGCCTTCGCCTAGAAGCTTATGAGAACTCAAGACTATACAAGGAAAAGATGAAGGCTGCACACGATCAGCACATTAAGAGGAAAGAGTTTCAACCTGGGGATTTAGTCCTCCTTTACAAATCTCGTCTGAGGCTCATGCCAGGCAAGTTGAGATCCAGATGGAAAGGTCCATACAGAGTAGAGAAGGCCGAACCGTACGGAGTTTATCACCTAAGCCATCCTTCACACTTTGAACTTATCAAAGTTAATGGACACCGTTTGAAGCTATACCATGGCGAGAAGATACAGAAAAATAAGGAGCTTGAGATCTTCCTCTTGAAAGATCCCCACATAGCAGAAGATTGAGCTAGTGGAGCGTCCAACTTACGGACGTTAAAGCAAAGTGCTAGGTGGGAGACAACCCACCATGGTATGATCGTTCTTTTCTTTATTTTTAGTTTTTCCTATTTAATAACTCTTCTCTCTATCAGTACCTTCGTACATCTGCATCTGCATTATTTCTATAAAAAAAGAGAAAGAGAAAATGCCACGCGACGCGACCGCATCAGCGACGCGTCCGCGTGGCAAGGAGAGGAGAGAAAAATAAAAACGAACAGAGAGTCATGCTGGAGCATGGCTGGAGGCGTGCCAGTGGCACAAATCAACCCACGCGTCTGCGTCATATGGGCATAATGGCCTCCCACGCGACCGCGTGCCCCACGCGGCCGCGTGTCCTGATTTTCGACGTAAAACGGATGCACAGCTGAAAGTTGTGCTAGAGTGGTGCTGGACTGGCGCTGGACGCGCAATCCCCTCACGCGACCGCGTGGCCCACGCGGCCGCGTCGTACCCCATAACTTGCCCACTCACGCGATCGCATGCCCCACGCGATCGCGTCACCCCAATTTTGGCAAATACATCAATTTGAACAGAGAGTTGTGCAGGTGCGAGGCTGCACTCGCGCTAGAAGCCTAATATGGGTCACGCGACCGCGTGACCGACGCGATCGCGTCCTCTTACTTGAAGCGCAATCACGCGAACGCGTGCCCCATGCGGCCGCGTCGCTTGCGCCGCACAGCTCAACCTGAATTGCCAAAATATCTTATCTTTTTCTTCTCTAATCCTAATTTTTCTTTTCCCTCCTTATTTCTTCCTTCTCTCTTCTTCCTTCTATCTCACATCTCACTCTTTCTCCCTCACCTCCATTAACAAGGTTTTTATTTTCTTCTTCCTCCTTTTCTTTTCTATCATTCTTCTTATTTTATTTGTTATTTTCTTTTCTTTTCTTTTTCTTTTCATTATTCATATTTTCTTTCTTCTTTTTTCCTTTTTACAAGGTGTTAGAATTTTATTTGGGTCATTATTCTTCCTTATATGCTTGTGGATTGTTGCAAATTGCTTAACAATTATATATTATTTTCTTTAAAGGGTTGCTTGCATGTTCACTTTAATACTTTCTATACTCTATTTACCTTGCATGCTATGTGTTTGTGAAAAAGCCCATATGGCATTATGCACTTCTCTATGTTATTCTAATATTCAATGCTTGCTTTTCACAAATTCCCCTTACTATTATATTAATTAAATTTAATTGTCAATACAAACGTGATGGTTTGTTACAAAGTAATGCTTGGTCTATGCTACTCGTGCCCTTTGCCGGCATGCCAATAAACACCTTGCATTTACTTTTCATCATATGCACTAACTATTTTCCATTAATGATCTTTCACATGTACTCATGAGCATGTGTTAACATCATTTACCTTTTAATGTGCATTTCTAACCATCCTTTTCCGTTCTCTTCATTGCTATATATCTCTTTAAATTTAATTTACTTTCTCTTCCCTCTTTCAGGATGGCCACCAAGAAAGGAAAAGAGAAAGCTACTCCCAAACCTCCAGCAAGAAGAGGAACTAAAAGAGTGGCAGAGCCTTCTTCAACTGCAGTCAAGCCCTCAACAAAAAGGGTTAAGAGGATTATCAAGATTGATGAAAAGGAGAAAGCCTTTCCAGCAAATGACACTGTGCGATTTCCAAATCGCTACTGTGAGCAGATGTTCCCTATTCTAGCTGAGAGGAGTTACAACAACGAACACCTTCTTATCCTCCCGCCCAACTTTGCTACTTTTGTTGAGCCGCAAATTGAACGAAGACAATGGGATTTCCTACGGAGACAGCCAAGGCAGGTCAATCTCTCTTGGGTAGTCGAGTTCTACTCTAACTTCTACCTGCCCACTCTGCAGTCTGTCTATGTACGTCAGAAGCAAGTCCCCATTATAGAAGAGGCCATTCGACAAGCTCTAAGTCTTCCCCTTATTCTAGAAGGACTGGATGCCTTTCAAGAAGCCGCACTCAAGCGCCAGCAGTACCAATTTGACTGGGAAGATGTTCTCAGAGTTATCGCATTACCTGGCAGCCGTTGGATCTACGGATACCATCGTACCCGCCTTAAGGGAATATTGGCTTCAGCACTTACCTTGGAGGCTCGCGTATGGGCACAGATCATGTCCCATTACGTCTTTCCGAGCACTCACAAGTCCTCCTTCACTGCGGACATGGCCGTTCTACTATGGTGTATCCTTACAGACCAGCCTCTGAATCTACCAAGACATATCCGGAATGCCTTGAGACACGTACAAATTGCGGGCAACTTACCTTTTTCCGCTTTGGTCTCAGATCTTGTCTCAGCAGCCGGAGTTTCCTACAGAGCTGGAGACACCAAAGTCATGCTCCCACGGGATGATTAGTATGTCCCCAATGGGAAGTACCTCAGACTTCCAGCAGCTACTACCAGCCTTCCTACTGCTCCAGTTGAAGATATTCCTTCTTCAACACCACAAGCACCTACAACTGATGAACTGCTTCAGCAGATAATCAGAAGATTGGATCGGCAAGAACAAAAAGCGAAGTTAAGAGAGCGCCGTAACGAGCGCCAATTCAAACACCTCAAGGAGCTACTCAAAGGAAAATTCAAGGACTCAGACACCCCGGACTCCACTTCTTTTACCAGCACAGGGAGCCATAATGGTCCCGACTATGGAGATACTGCTACCAGCCCACCCCTGTTCCTGACAGATGGCACCAAGGACGGTGCAAAGCCTTAAGTGTGGGGAGGTCGGTCAGTATCTGACTTCCGGAGGTAACTTCTCTTCCCTAGCACCAATAAATTAGGATATTTTAGTTAGTTTTTTTCTTTCTTTTATAGAATAGGATAAATTGTATAGTAATAGGTTAGTTGCATGCATGCTCTACTTGATTGAAAAGACAATAAGTTTCTTCTAAGACTCTATCTTTGGAACAAAATTTCACTAATTTTTAAAATTTTTATGATAAATTTGCTTAAAGTTATATATTTGGAACATGATGTTTGAGCTAAAGAACACACAACCTGTGAAGATTTGAGCCTTTATGCATGGTTACATTATTTAACCATAATTATTTTATTCCTGTGTGTTTACTTCTCTATGATTGTAATCTGTATTTTGTTTCATCCTATATGTCTAATATTTATTATATTTATATGCTTGCACATGATTGAGGCCATTATTTGTTTAAACTCACTTATCCAAATTAAGCCTACCCTTTTCAATTACCTTTGTTAACCACTTTGAGCCTTTAAATCCCATTTGTTCTATATTTCACCACAGTACTAGCCTTAAGCGGAAAGACAATTGTATATCCCAAATTGAATCTTTGGTTAGCTTAAGATTGAATTGTGTGCGCTAGTTAAGTATGGGAAATTGTGGGAACAAAAGTTATTAAGGGAATGTGTCATGATAATTTAAGGGGAATTTGGATACCTACTCATGTGAAACTATAAGAATAAAAAAAATCTATGTGCATTGACAAGCTATATTTATTCTTATGTTTCTATGTAAAAAAAAAAATAAATAATAATAATAATAATAATAATAAATCCAAAAATATCTAATAAATAAATAAGGGGACAAAATTACCCCAATTTAAGAATTCAAAAGTCAATGCACATATGATAAAAATTAAAATAAAAAGTTGATACATGAGTATGGAATGTAAAAGGGGAATTCTGGGTAGCTAGGTATGAATTCTAAGATCACGCAAGTTATATAGGTTAGGTTGAAGCTTGGGTTAATTAAAGATTCAATTTATAAGCTCACTTGACCATACATGTATCCCTACCTACCTTGGCCCCATTACAACCTTGAAAAGACCTCATGATATTTGCATTGGTATATTAACTGTTGTTGATTGGTTAGGAGAAGAACAAAAGTTAGAAAATATGATTAGAGAAGGATAGAGTGATTACCCTATACACTAGAGAGATTAGAGTATACATACATCATCAGTGAGGGTTCAATGCTTGAATTTTCATGTTCCCTGCTTTCATGAGCTATCCTCTTGCATTTTTATCTGCTCTTACTTTATAAGAATTGAATTAGTGGAATTTGACTTATAATTGTTTTGAAGAACTTACTTACTTTTGATCAAGTGGACAAGAATCATATAGTTGCATTCATATATATAGGTTGCATTGCATTTCATAGGTTTTACATGTTTTTACTCATTTCATTTATCTTCTTCAATTAAGCATGAGGACATGCTAATGATTAAGTGTGGGGAGGTTGATAAATCACTATTTCATGGTTTATATTGTGTTTAATTGTGTGATTTTATCATGATCTTTACCCACTTATTCATTAAATAAGCATGCATTTATATTTCCTTCCTAAAGATGTTTTATGGTTGAAAACTTGCTTCCTAGAGACTTTTAATTATGTATTTTATTTTTCCCTTATTCCATTCGATGCCGTGATCTGTGTGTTAAGTGTTTCAGGCTTTATAGGGCATGAATGAGTTGGAGATTGGAAGGGAAGCCTGCAAAAATGGAAGGAACACAAGAAATTGAGGAGATGATCAGCGAGAAGCGACGCAGCCGCATGGATGACGCGACCGCGCGGAAGAGAGCAATTTGAAGCGACGCGGCCGCATGGATGACGCGACCGCGTGGCATAGAATAGCACGAGTGACGCGGCCGCATGGACGACGCTTTCCGTGTGGCAAAGCAGAAACGCGAATGACGCGTCCGCATGAGCGACGCGATCGCGTGACGTGCGCGATCTGTATAATTTGCAGATTCGCTGGGGACGATTTCGGGCCCTATCTTGACCCAGTTTTCGGCCCGGAACAGCAGACTAGAGCCAGAGAACATGCAGAAACCAAGGTCAACATTCATTCTACACAATTTTAGTTTTAGATCTAGTTTTACTCCTCCTCTAGGTTTTTCTCTCTACACATTCATAGTTTTTAGGATTATTATTTTACATTTATAGTTTGGGATATTGAGAAGAGTTATTACCTCATCAAGACTTCGTCATTCTAGTTCGTTTTCTTTACTTGGTCTTACTCTTCCATGTTCTTTGCTTTGTTTAATTTTACCTTTGGAATATTCTTAGGGATATTTAATACAGGGATCACTTTTATTTTTAATTGACTATTTTAATTTTATTTACAATGTCTTTCCTTAATTCCTTTTTATATGCTATGAATTTTACCTTTACAATGAGTGAGTTGTTCCCTAACTTGATGGAGAATTGATTGAAAGGAACCCTTGAGTTGGAAGGCTTGAAAGAAAAGTTGTAATTGGGTTTATGGTTGGATTGCCTCTTAATCACTAACACCAATCCCTTTTAATTAAGTGGATTGCAACTTGTGAACGGACGTAGTATTCCAACTTGTTTAACTTTCCTTCACCTAGTGAAGGATAACTAAACAGGATAACCTTTAATTGTCAATTAATCCTGAGAGCATTCCAACAATAATAGGGATTCCAACTAATCAATTCCCAGTCAAGACTTTTATTTACATTATTCAAATTCATCAATTTAAATTCCTGTTTGCCCAATTCAAACCTTTTTTGAAAACCTCTGATTAATAAAATAGCACACTTTTCTGCAACTCGTTGGGAGACGACCTGGGATTCATACTCCCAGTATTTTAAATTCAATTTTCTGTGACACCTTTCTAAATTGATAGGCGGATTTCTGGCGAGTTAAGAACTATACTTGCAACGTACATATTTCAACAATTTTTAATTCGCTAATTTCTGCCCGCATCAATGAGCACTGGAAGTTAATAAAACGGGTTTTGAGATATGTGCAGGAAACACTCAGCTTTGGTTTACACTTACAGAAAATAAGTGTTCAAACTGTTAAAGCCTATAGTGATTCTGATTAGGCAAGGGACCCAAATGATAGGAAGTCTACTAAAGGTTTCTGTATTTTTCTTGGAAGCAATTTGGTATCATGGAGTTCCAAGAAGTAGGGTGTTGTTGCCAGGTCTAGTACTAAAGCAGAGTATAGGACTATGGCTGATTTGGTTGCTGAACTAATTTTGATTAAGAACCTTATGGTTGAATTAGGAGCTAAACTCTTAATAGCCCTATCAGTTTACTGTTATAACTTAAGTTCTGTGTTGCTGGCAGTCAATCCAATTTTGCATTCAAAATCAAAACACTTTGAAACTGATCTTCATTTTGTAAGAGATTATATTACAAAAAGAATTATTCAAGTGAGTCATGTTTTTGGAGCTGTGCATCTAGCTGATGTGTGACAAAATCATTGCCTAGTGTTGCCTTTCTTGAGTTCAAGTCAGAACTAATAGTTGAAGACTTGAAAAAATTTATTAGTAAAAGCAGGCTCAACAGAGAGAATCACAGAAAAAAACCAGAGAATTTTGAAAACTCAGGAAGTGTGAATAGTAGCCGTCATGATGAAGAACCAAAGCACTCTCTTTAGAATGTGGCAATAGAAATAGAATAGCCATGTAGTAAGGGTCATGATAGATAGTACTAGTTGATACAAAATAGAATTAGTGCAAAATAGAATTGGTACACAATTAGTTAGCATTAGCATTACAGTTAGTCAGTTTGTGATAGCTAGTTGGTCTGTAATTAGTTTGTTAGTTAGTTGGTAGTTAATTTATGATTAAGCACATGTCAATTAGTTAGTTTGGCTTGTGTGGATCTCAATAAGACAGCTGGCATTCTCCTACTATAAGTAGCTAGAGCTAAACTATCATTGGGTCATTTTTTGAACTCACTTTACTAAAATACAATTCAAAATTTTCTTCTTCTCTTTTCTACTCTCACTTTTTCTTTTCGTTCTTGAACTCTCTCCTTTCACTTCCTCTCTTACTTGAGCCTGATATCCTTTATGTTGCATATTTTTTTTTTAATTTCAGCAGAATCACTGAATCACCTCTATAATTAGGATATTCTAATTATCAAATTTTAAAATTTCTACGTTATATCAAATAATATAAATAAGTATCTTACAACTTGTAATTAATTTTTAATAATTATAATCGTTCTAATTATTTTTTTCCTACATAAAAAATAGAACAAATACAAATAATTTTCGTAACAAACAAACTATAAGATTCTCTACATTTTTATACAAATTAACTCTCTAATTCTATAACTCTACTATACGAGTTTATGTTTCTATCTTAAACATGCCATTCTTAAAGAATAAATTACCATTTGTACCTATAAAAAATTCAGATGCTGACAAATGTACCCATATAAGAATAAAACGACAATTATAACCACATAAGATGGCTTTCGTGTGCCAAGAGTACCCAAATATTGGTTACACAATTGGTCCGTTAAGGTATTCTTGGCACACGGAAGCTATCTTCTATGGATACAATTGTCGTTTTATTCTTATATAAATACATTTATCAGATTTGTATCTTTCATGGATACAAATAGTAATTTATTCCATTCTTAAATTAAACATGTTTCGATTTATAATTAATTCCACTTATTCTTCATTGAAATATTAGTACACAAGTCATGGTACATAGGGCAATTTACATAAATAAATTGTTTGCCCTTTAAATTTATGCAATTGCATTGTTTACAATATGAATACGCAAATACATTGTTTTATATATCTATAGAAACTGCTACTGGCAGTAGCGGTTCACATAAACACATAATCTGCTATAGCCAGCCGCGAATTACATGCAAATGGGGGAACATAGAAACCGCTAGAGGCTGTCGCAGCGCTTGGCCATAAACCGCTACTGGCAGTAGCGGTTTATGTGTATAGGGACACGTGCGTAAACCGCTGAAGGCTATAGCGGTTTACGTTGAACAAGATATTTACTGTTTATGTACTATTTCGGTGTCAACTTATATGTTATGATTTTTTCATATCTTGTCTTCATATACATGGGCATGCGGAGTCGTCTTAGGAAGATCGAATTTTGATAATAATCTTATATGGTATTTTATTTGTATTTCTTGCTTGTGAACTAGAGTTTTGGCTTTATTTTGTTTGATTAGGGAGAATGCATGGCTTTGATTTAGTTTAGTGTGTACCGGAATATGATTTTAAAAAATCTCTTTATATATTTAGATGTTATTTTATTAGCTCAACTTATTTTTTTTGTTGAGTTTTTTTAATTTTATTCTGTGTTTGTGATTGAATAACTTAACTAAAGATTAAAAAAAAAGAATTTATAGATATTTTTGCCAAAAATACTATCACAGTTTCTTTTCACAAAATGTCCAATGAATTTGCTTCTAACAAAATAGCTCACAAAATGTCCAATGAATTTTTACTTTACGTACAATTTTCACCAATGAATTTTTACTTTACTTACAATTTTCACTAATGTGAACTATTTTGTTAGAAGCAAATTCATTGGACATTTTGTGAAAAGAAACTGTGGGATAGTATTTTTGATAAAAATGTCTATAAATTTTTTTTTTTTTTGAATCTTTGGTTAAGTTATTCAATCACAAACACAGAATAAAATTAAAAAAACTCAACAAAATAAAATTAGTTGGGCTAATAAAATAACATCTAAATATATAAAGAGATTTTTTAAAATCGCATTCCGATACACACAAAACTAAATCAAAGCCATGTATTCTCCCTAACCAAACAAAATAAAGCTAAAACTCTAGTTCACAAGCAAAAAATACAAATAAAAAATCATATAAGATTATTATCAAAATTCAATCTTGTTAAGACTACTCCGCATGCCTATGTATATGAAGACAAATATAAAAAAATTATAACATATAAGTTGACACCAAAATAGTACAGAAACAACAAATATCTTGTTTAACATAAATCGTTATAACCTCCATCAGTTTACGCACGTGTCCCTGTACACATAGCAGTAGCGGTTTATAGTCAAGCATCAATAAACAAAAACTATGATAGCCTCTAACGACTTCTGTGTTTTTTCATTTGTATGTAATTCGTGACTGACTATAGCGAATTATGTGTTTACATAAATCGCTACTATCAATAACAATTTCTATAGATATATAAAACAATATATTTTCGTCGTCATATTAAAAACAATGTAATTGCGTGTAAATTTCCCTGGTATATATGTGTTCATTCTGAAATCTTGAATGATGCTACAAAGTAATAATAATTATGTATATCATTTGAGAATATTTAAATTTATGACATATCACGTCAAGCACCAAAATGGAATAAGATGACCGCATTGATGACCTAAAAAAATCGCATTATTGTGTTGAACAATAATTAAACATTTTTCTTGATAAAAAATAATATTAATTGAAGAACTTTTCAATTGAGAAAATGGTGTCTGGCTATTATAATGACCTTTTATAGTTTTACCTTGTTTTTCTCTGTCAGTTGTATTTATTATTTAAGCTACTTCTCTACTTTTAAAAATAATGTAACTTTAACAGACAATTTAGATTATGGGTCACTTTTAAAATTGAATAAATCAATTTATTTATTAATAGGGATTTTCAATTTTTCTTTTAATAACATTACAATAAAAATCACTTTTAATGATAAACTTTTAGTAATAATAACATAATAGTCACTATAATTTTGATTTAATTTATATTTTTGTAGCAATTATATATTTTTTGCGGCCATTAAAAATTTTTTACTGACAATTATAATTGTTGTTAAAATTTTTTAGCAACAAAGAATAAGATAACTAATATCTAGTTGTCAATAAATATATTAGCTGCTGTTTTTACTACTTATAAAAATAAAATAAATGACCACTAAAAATAAATTTTTAGTATGGTATGTAAATACACAACAATGGATTGCAAATTAAATTTGGTATTTTTTTTAGTACCTAAATAAATTCCTAATGATTTTAAAAGCATACATTTTAGTTCTCAAGAAAAATTAATATATAAAAATATCTCAAGGTTTTATTCTGGCAGACAAATTAGTCCCTAGTTTATTTTCTAGTAGAGTAATTACCCAAATCAATCTACAAAAATTTTAAAAGCAGATATTTTAGTTTTCAAAAAATTAATATACAAATAAATCTCTAACATTTTTCTCCGTTAAACATAACAGTCCCCGTCTATTTGTCATCATGACTCACTAAATTCTTCAAGTATTTATTAGAAAAATAATATTAGTAGATATTATAATTAAATTAACTTTTAAAGTTAAGTTAAACCCATTTGATTTATAATAGTATTTTTTCAAAAAAAATATTATTAAACCATCTTCACTATATACAAAATTCGAAATCCAACAAAAAAATGTACTAAATCTCATATTCTCTTAGTTTCATATCTTGTTATTTATACATTTCATAATATTTTATAATGTGTGCAAAAATCATGTTAACAAAAAAAATGCGTCAAATATGCAACTTAATTTCATATGCATAATGTTAAATTGTCAATAAGAATTCGACAATGTCCTATTTTATAAAACATGTTTGTATTAATAGAAAGTGTTTTAATTTGGATTTCAAAGCATCATTGTTCACCTTATTTATTTCTACAAAAATAATGTATTAATATGTTAGTGTCATCATCCACATGCATAAAGCTAAGCTAATAATAATAAAGGTTGACATATAGTAAAAATAAAATGATAGAAGACTGTTATGTCTGACAGAAAAAATGTTACAGATTGATCTGTGTATTAATTTTTTTTGGGGATTAAAATATCTGCTTTAAAATTTTTGGGGACTGATTTGGGTAATTATTCTGTTGGAAAATAGATTAGGGACTAATTTATCTGCTGGAGTAAAATTTTAGGAATTGATTTTTAGTGTATTAATTTTTTTAGGAACTAAAATATGTGTTTTTAACATAGTTGGCAGAACCGAACCAATAATTAAACTGGTTAAATTACTGATTTATTAATTTATTGGTTCAACCAATAAATTACTGGTTGAACCGACAGAACCGATCTTATGTAAATAAAATATATAAAGTATTCTAAAATTTAAAATTAAAATTTTATATATATATATATATATTAAAAAAATCAAATTTCAACAAATTATAAACAACAAGTTATAATCTAGCTATTATTAAATAAGTATATAAAATTTTAGTATTTTTTCATAATAAAATTTTTTAATTTTATTTTTATATTAAAGTAAATATTTTTTATTTTAATAACTAATTAATTAGTTTATATTTATTATATTATTATATATTATATGTATATATTAAAAAATAATATTAATAAATATTATATAATCATAAAAAAATAATTATATTGTAATTAATAAAAATATTTAATATTTTTTATTTATACATATTTAATTATATTTATATTAATAATTATGAATAATAAAAAATATAATTATTTTAAATATAAGTGAGTATAAAATTAAAATAATATCTAAAAAAATTATTATACGTTTTTATTATATAATTAATAATTAATATTTAAAATAATAAAGAACAACATAGCTTAATGGCAAGGAAAATATGTAAGCACAAACAAGACTCAAATTTAAACTGCATCTTCATTAATTTTAAAATTTTTTTTCGAACGGTTTAGTTCTACCGATTTTCACCGACTTTGATCGATCTTATCGGTTTTTATCGATTCTATTTTCTTAACGGTTCAAAAATTAGACCGGTCTAATTCACCGATTTACCAGTTGAACTGACCAATTCGATCCAATTCTTACCACTATGATTTTTAAAATTTTTAGAGATTGCTTTGGATAATTATTTTATTTTTTAATAAAAAATTTAATTGATAACTTCAGCGCACATACATAGTCGCAGGGCAGATGTTAGCTAATTATGGTTAATTTCTATTTTATAATAATAATCATAATAATAAAACCTATATTAGGGTTAACTTCTATTTTCATTTTATTTCTAAAGATATACTAATGTTATCTTCACTTGTATCACAAACAATTTGTTCCCTTTATTGTGTGCATACATATATTTAGTAAAAACTTTAGTATTGTCTACACGCTAAGATATTTAGGGGGTATATATATATAAAGAGTAGTGCTACACAAGCGTTTTTTCACATTAAAGTGTTTTTTCATATATACGATCTCGTTATATTATTAATAGCATTTTTACCAATTTCTATCAATTTTATTTACAATTGTGTTTAATGAAAGTGTTTTTGTAGTAAAAATATTTTTTTTATAATTGTATCTAATAGAAGTATTTTTATAGATGTATTTTTTAGATGTGTCTCTTTATACATATGTTTAAAATATAATAATTAATTATTGTTGACAATAAGTTGATAGATAATCTATTGGTACCCTATACTTTTTCTTTTTCATACAAGTCTTTACAAGTCATTTATATTCACGCGCTTCAAGCCGTTACTGCACGTTCTTCTTCCTCTTCTTCTTCTCCTCCTTCTCCTCCTCTTCCTTATTTTTCTGTATTTGTAGTAAATTTGGGTGTAACACGAAGATATTTGGGTGTAACAAGAAGATATTTGAGTGTATTTTAAGAATTTTTTGGTGTATTTTTATTCTGATAAGTTCTGGATAATTCAAAATTCTTCATCTTCCTCTTTTTCATCTTCTACTGCTTCTTTTTTTTTTTTTCATCATCATCAGTATCTTCTTCTTCTTCTTTTTTTATTCATCTTTTGCTTTTTGTTTTACTTTCTCAGGTTTCTTCTTGTTTTACTCTATTAACAATAATAAAAACAAAAAAATCAAACAAAGAAGAAGAAAAAACACATAATGTTGCAAAATTACTTGGAAGAGGAAGAACTTATATTCATTTAACTAAAAGAAAGAAAGAAATAAGGAAAAAAAGAAGAAAAAATGCAGCATTAAAGGAAATATTTTTCTGTATTTGCAGCAAATTTGGGTGTAACAAGAAGATATTTGGGTATATTTTTAAGAATTTTAGGTTTATTTTTATTCTGATAAGTTCTGCATAATTCAAAACTCTTTCTCTTCCTCCTCCTCATCTTCTACTGCTTCTTCTTCCTCATCTTCTTATTTCGTTTTCTTATAATTCTTCTTGGGAGAAAAAATCAAACAAAAAAAAATACATAATGTTGCAAAATCAATAGAAAGAGAAAGAGAAAAAATGCAGCAACAATAACAGTAATAAAAAAACAACGATGAAGATGAAACAGGCGAAGAAAAAGGAGGAGAAACGCAAAGAAGAGAAGAAGAAGGAAGAGGAGGAGGAGGAGGAACGCGAAGCACGCTATGATAACCGTTGAGTAACGCGCATGTGGTTTGACCCAACTTGTATGACTTGTAAACCCAAATAACTTGTATGTGTAGCACTACTCGTCTAAAATGAGCACAACAATTATATACTTATTGGATATGCCACATTTATATAGACCATTAGATTATATTAGATAAAAATCAAATGTTAATATAAAAGAAAAGCATTGATAGACTCTAATAAATACAGAATATTCTAGTACATAATTAAATGCTTTAAATGACAATACTTTAATACATAATATTTTAAATAGCAACAAAATCTTTTATTTTTAAATAATTAAATATAAAATATATAAATACAAAATATATGAATATTTTTTATTCATTAAAATTAATTATTATGCAAAAATTTTTTATAATATCAAAAAATTATATTAAAATAATATTTTAAACTATAACACAAAAATATAAAATAATTAAAATTTTATTTTATATTATTTGATAAATAATTATATTATTATATTTAAAATTTATTAATTAACTATTTTTGTTAAAGATATTATTATATAATATAATTTTTCATCAAAATATTTTAAAAATATAATTTATTTAAAATATTATATATAATACATATAAATATAAATTTTTTTTTATTTTTTTAAAATTTTTTATAAAAAAATAAAATAAATAATATAATTCTAAATACATGTGTATCACATTATATATTTAAAAAATTATCAAGTATTTCCTGACAAAAAGCGGAACATGATATTTCATGGTACTATCAGGTTGCTTAGAGTGCTTTTGTCTTATAGTGAATTATGAAATGACGAAAGTGTCCATTATTGTTAAAGTGTATTGACATAATTAACCCATTGAAACATAATTAAACGGCTAAATACAAATTTAACACAAAAATAATATTAGAATAATTTGTGACTAAATCAAAATATTGAGAAAAAAGTACATTTATCTATTTTTTAAATATAATAATTGTACAAATAAACAAAAAAAAAATATTTTTTGAAGTATACTTCCATATTTGACAAATTTCGCATTTACAATTTAGTTGATTTTGGAGTACTGATGATTGATTGCTAGTTTTTTGAGAGATTTTATAAAAAAAAAAAAAAGTATTACAAAAAAATTTTGGTTATTATGTTTTTTTAATATGCAAAATTTGTATTAAATTTAAGAGTGAAATAATATTAAATTCGTTTAAAATTTTTTAAATTAAAATAAAATATTTAAAAGATTAGAGATCAAAATAAAATTTAACCTAAATATAAAGATCAAAATAATAATAAAAAAAGATAAAAGACGGAAGGGACAAAAAAAAATTGATACATATAACCAGGATAACAATTTTTAAATAACTATGATTGATGATATTTTTTCTTAACGAATAATTATTAAATTATTTTTTAATAAATTTTTACATGTTAAATTATTAAAAATTAAATTAAAAAGGTATATTGTCACTTTATTTTCTTATTTTTTACAAATTATGCAAACATATAATAGAAAAATTCATATATGACATTATAAAAAAATTACTACTAATATATATTATTTAAATATATATTTTAGAAACAATAAAAATAAAATAAAATTATATGGATAGAATCTAATTCAAATTAGAATCAAATTTGCATTGGCTTCATCTGACTTTTCTTCTTAGAAAAAGATAAATAATTATTTTTTATTAATAAAATTGTCATATTTTATTTTTAAAATATTTCTTATTTTTATTTATTTATATTATGACAAAATTTGTCAATTACAACATTATATGAACAATGAGAGAGTGATAAGTGATATTCCTATTAAATTACCATAAATAAAATTTTTTTTATGTATTTCATGATCACTAAAACTTTTTTTTTTCATATATATAAAAAATGGCTAACCCAACAAAATAATTTGACTTTAAAGGTTACTCCTTCAAGCAGCTACTTCATTGCACATGAAAATATTACATATTTTTTTAAATATTATATAATAATTAATTTTGTTAAAATAATATTATATATACTATTTTAAATAAAATGTATGTTTACAAATATTTAAATAAAAATTATGTTATATAATAATATATTTTTAATAAAGTTAACTATTAATAAATATTTTTTAGTAAATAATATAATTATTTTTTAATAATATAAAATAATTTAATTATTTTTAAGTAATATAAAATAATTTAATTTTTTTTATATTATGTAACTAAAAATAGTACTGTATAATAATTAATTTTAATAAATAAAAAATAATTTTATATATATTTATATGTTTTATATGTATTTTAAAGTAAAAAATTATACTTGTCATTTTTAAAATATTCTGTATTAAAATGTATTTATGTATGTATATACTAATATATTTTATATTTATAAAGTCTATCAATATTTCTTTTTTATAATATTCTTTGATATGATTTTCATTTAATAAAATCTAATGGTTCATAAAAGATAGTGCATCTAATGCACACAAAATAGTTGAACTGATTTTAGACATACCACTCGATATTTAGCACCAACTACTAATTATTTGTCTAAAAATAATTCAGACATTGGATTATCAATTATATAAAATTTCCACATATTAATGCATGTTTTGGAAAAACGTCCTTGTTTCGCAAGCAAGTATATTTGTTTACTTTTATTTTTCTCTATAAAAAACAATGTAGTATTATAGTATATAAACCTTCCCTGAAAAGAGAGGAGGGGGGGGGGGGGGTCGGTGGCTCAGTTTTTCCCCACCAGCTAGCTTCTAATTATAAAAGGGGCAAAAACAAAAAAATTATTGGTATAATTTTATATGCAATAATGTAACCAATATATACATTCCTAATTAATTCATTGAACTCGATTAAAAGTACTTCCAATTAGAACACCCACAACTAAAAAAAAAACAGATTAGCTGTGGATTTTCGAACTTTTTCTTTTTAATATTGTATTACTAGAGGTGAAATCCTTCATCATGAATCAAACTGTGTGTTGAACACAACTATGGCCATCTACAAAACGTCAGTTTTGTGTTTTCTCAATTAAAATAATATTTTTCTAACAAAACGTCAGTAACGTTTTGCGTTTTAATAATTAAAATAATATTTTTTATTACAAAACGTCAGTAACATTTTGTTCTTTTATGATTAAAAAAAGTTTTTTATTACAAAACGTCAGTGACGTTTTGTGCTACTACCACAACCATATAGAACACCAAAATAATCAAATATTTTTGTATTTCACATTAAAATTATTCATATATAAAAATTTTAGCCTGGATTTTCTGTAAATTTTGACCGAAATTTGTAAGTGATTTTATTTTTTTAATTTTTGCTGCGAATTTAAATCCGCAACATATGAACTCATGAATAATTGTTGTTGTGGATTTTCAAATTCGCAGGTAATTTACCTATAAATTTTGATGCGAAAATTTTGTGAAATTTGCAGATAATTTCATGAACAATTAAACAATTTCGTTGAATTTTATTGTAAATTTAGCTGTGAATTTTTCGTAAATACCAAATTCATAACAAAATCCCCAAATGCAAGTGGTAACAAATTCTGCAAGAAATACATCGCAACTAATTAATTTTAGTAATAGTGACCATTCCTAATTAATCTTCCTACTTTTTTTCCCCTTTCTATCTTGGCACGCAAGAGTTTTTGGTTTAAATCCTTATTGAGTGTATTTTCAACGATATGGCTTATTGCTTATCTATCTATTTTCGTAAAAGGAAAAGCTTGTTATATTTTATGTTAATGATTGAGCATTTGGATAAGGATGTATGTATTGTTAGGCCTTGGATTTGGTTATTCGAATCTTGTACTAGTGATTTGCATATTTTATACGACTCTCTTTATGTATTAATCTACACTTTATTAACAAGGAAAATAATTAAACATGTATACAAACAAAAAAGAGGACAACTTGAGAGCAATTTTATTCCATTAATTAACTCATCAACATTAATTCATATATAGTAAGTACCTAAAATTTTAATTTGTATTGTTCGGATAATGGAAGCATGGTTACAATGATGACCTTGCTTAAGGGTTCAAATGCAAATTATATTGTGTTATAATATATATATATATATATATATATATATATATATATATATACAAAAACTTTAGAGGATCGTCCGTCTTTTTTAGTAATTTTGACTATTATTTAATTAGTACAAATGTTAATAAATTATTTTTAATAAATAATTTTATTAATTTATGAATATAAATTTTAAAAAATATAAATATAAATTATATTGATTTATGTATGTAAATTTTTAATAAATATAAATATAAATTATATATTTTTTTATATAAATACTTTTAAATATAGATATAAATTATTACTGACTAAATATTAACTCAAAATAATAATAATTATTGATCATCTAACGTTGTTCATATATATGATTAAGATGAATGACTAAAAACATTTAAACATTTAATACCATGGTAGATCTAAAATGCACAACATGATACATGTGAAATGCATTCATATAAATGTATATAATGGAATTGAAAGAAAGTTAAGATGGTCAGTAAAAGAGTGAACTTATATTTTTATAAGAATATGAGTTTTTATTGTTATTTTAGAGTAAATTATTATTTGGGACCTTAAAAGATTTAGCTTTGATAGCATATACTTCAAAATGAAAAAAAAAAATAATAATATCTTAACCTTTTAAGGATTATTTTAATCTTATAGAATGCACAAAATATGAAGAGACACATTATAAAAGGTTTTGAAGATCAAATTTCGGTATGATTTTTTTTCAAGTATATTTAGGAAAAATGAAATATTTTTAGCTTTGTAAACTTTTTTGGCGATTGTTTATGAGGATATGAGAAAAAATTTTAAGAAACAAAGAAAAATAATTCAAAAATCAAATATTATTTCAAATTTTGTTTATGTACATTTTAAATAATTATACAAATATTTTCCACATAAAAATTTGAATAAAATACATGAACTGATTACAATTATGATGAAACTATTTTTTCTAATATTTGTTTTGATATGAATTTTGTCAAGAAATATTATTAAACTGGATCTATCTTTTTATATAAGAAGGCACAAGAATATTTATTTCATCAATAATATTAAAAAGATAATATTTAAAGTTATCTTATATAATATAATATTTATAATTTTATACACATAATATTCATAATTACATATTTATTACATCTAAAATTATAAAATTATTCTAACAATAATTAATAAATATTAAATAAGACAATTTTGACTATTTAAATTAATTTTTTTATTATCTCTCAAATATTACTATTTTTTATTACGTTTTAAAGGTTGTGTTTGTTTATAAATACAGAATACTGAGACAGAGATATAGAAATACAAAATTGTATTTAGTAGATAAGACATAGACAAAAATATTGAATTAATATATTTTATATCTATCTTAATAAAAAAACATAAAAATATTAACAAAAAATATAATTTATTTTTATATTTTATATTTTTTGTTATTTTTATTAATTTTTATAATTATATACTTTATTATTATATTTTTTTAATTTTTAAATAAAAAATAAAAATAAATTAAATTTTTATAATTTATTTAATTTATTATTAAATAAAATATAAAAATATTAATTTTTATACCTCTATTTTATATGTTTTATTATCAGCGTCTTATTTTACCATGTTCTGGTGACCAAACGCAACCAAAGTGATTGTTTGTATTACAACTTAGTAATTTACAACCAATCTGTTTCTATCCAATCCAATAGTTGTAGGCTTTTATCGATTTTGAAGTTTCATAAGTTTCGCTTTCTACGAACGTAATTATAAGGGAAAAGAAAAGTTTAACAACTAATATTTATTTTAAGAATAGATATTAAGGTTATTAATAGTATAAATTTTAAAATTATTTATTTTAATAAATAAATAACAAATTCCGCCTCTATGTGTTTAGTTTTAGGATACATGTAGTTAAAAGGGGGAAAATTGAATAAGAAAATGATGAAATAATGCACAAATTTACTTTAAGTATCCTTATTTAAAAAAAAAAAAAAGCAATAATGTTTCCAAAGATATATCTAATACGAATAAGAATACACATACAGTACATATATTGATATTGTACCAAATAATGTACCATACTTATAGATACATGCACCCGATTTTAGCATATCACACCTATTATTCGTTGTGTTGCTCTTCTTATAATTGATTCCACGTACAAGGAAGATAAAGCCAAAAATTTTGTTGCTGATTCTCATATTGGAAAATGTTAACATCCAATTCATAATATCACGTGTCCATATATATATATGCTACATTATTATCAATAGTTTTAACAAATAAATTGTTTACAAAATTAGTGTTAGATAGGGCTATATAAATTATTTTATAAAATTATTTTATAAATTTAATTTAATATACTGTTAATATAAAATAATTTTACATATATAGTATTTATTTGTGCATTATTAAATTGATAAAAAAAATATTTTTTATGTATAAAATAATTATATTTTATACTAATAATATAAATAATCATCTAAAAAAAATGTATGTAATTAGATGATTATATAAAATATTTTATACTGTCAATATATTAAAATTAAATTTTTATTTTATATCCTAATATGTCGTTTATGCAATAAAATGTTTCAAATTTGAAGGATAAAAAAAAGTCTACAAATCTACTCCAACTTATGTTACTAACAAAAAAAAAAAATCTTACGGCTATTATTATTTGTTAAAATATAAATATTTTAGTAGTACAATATTTTTGAGGTCATCACTAAAAATTTTAAGAAATATGTAAAAAATATTTTTAATTCTCATTAGTTATTTAATAAATAATATTTGAACAATTTTGTATGACCAAATAACTGTAAAAATAATTTAATAATAACATTTTTATTGAAATTTCGTAATTATTGATAATAAAAAATAAGTATCAAGAAAAAGTATTTTTAAAGAATATATTCTTTTTTGAAATTAATGATCACTAAGAATATAAAATTTAAACTCCCATTGTTTTTACAATTTTAAGGATACTTAAAAATTTTCTAAGTAGATATTAATTATCCTGAAAATTATTCTATCAAAATAATTATCTTTTAATAATGGCCATTAAAAATGCTCATTCTTGTATTATATTCAAATTTATATATAAATCTTTTAGCTTGGTTATAAAACGTCCGATACCACACAAAACTATTTGTCTTGAAATGTAAACAATAATTGACTCAAAATACATCAATATATATCTTCCCATTCCATTTGCTTGGCCCAAAATCCTCAACCTACAATAATAGTTCTCCATTTAAACGCCAATAATCAATTATTCCCTAGCATTTTGAGTCCTCCTCCTCCAGATAAAATTTGAGGTGGAAAGAACACAAAATTCCATAGTTATCCTATCATCTGATATATTTAATATAAAATAATAATAAATAAATAAATAGTTATCTATCTACGTCCGGTCCTATACATGCACTTAGGACAATCTTCATTAATGGCCGTAAGGTATATGTCTAAGCTATGAATGACAAAATAAGCATCTATGAAGCAGAGACATTTATACAATACAGGATACAATATAATATAAGATACACAGTAGGGATGTCAAAGGACTATTTTCGCTCCGAGATTTACTTTTTGTTTGGTAGGTTGGGTATCGGACGATTTGGGATAACTGGTTAGGTGTGAAATTGAGTCTCTGTTTCACTCTGGATCTTGGAAGTGAATAGCGCGAGCGGCCGGCCTCCCGGGTTCTTCGCGAGTTGAGGGGGTGCCACCTGCAAAGACACTCCAACGCTCAAGTCAATGGGTGTTGTTCAAGTGGCGGAGAGAAAAATTTGTGGTGACGTACTTTGGGGGAGGGGTAGGACCCTCCCCTTATATACCTTGTCAGTGGGTGGGTCCCACGAGAGGAGACCTCCTTTCAGGACGCGTGTCCGGGTCGTGGACCTGGCGGGCTGCACTTTCTGACCCGACCGCGTAGATCGGTTTTTTTATGGGTTGGGCGGCAATTTTGCTCAGCTGGGCTGAGCCGTAACAGTTTTCATTTTCGTTCTCATATTTTATCGTTAGAAAATATTGTTCTTTATCTCTATTTTTTATAAGGTCCATTTTTTATTTTTCTATAGTTTTGACTAATTATTAATTTTTATAGAAATAGAGCTGAAAATATCAATTTTATACAAAAACAATAAAATTTTATACAAAAAATTTAAATGACAAGATAATAAGTTCTTTCAAAATGACACAGTGAGGACGCCACGGCGAACCAAAACACAGAACAACGGATGAGGTGGGAGACGCGACAGCAGAAAGGAGAATGGATACGACGACAGAGTTGTGAAACGGAACGCTGAATATAGAGAGCGACACAGTGAGGGTGATAGAATGGTGAGGGGTGACAATGTTGTGGGAGAGTGGCGACGAGAGGGTGACTGCAGAGAGGTTAGATGGAATATGGACGACGCTAGGGATCTATAAATTGAAGAAGGGTATGCAAATGAGAATTAGAAATTTTGGATCTCTATATATAAATATATGGGGCATGTGAAATGATTAAAAAACATATATGAGAAATAAATCGTTAATGATAATTAAGCAAATTTATGAATTTTGGGATTAACGGGGACAGGGCGAGATCCCCACACCTACCTCGGAGAAATTTTGTCCCCGTCTCTAATTCTGTGAAAAAAAATTTTCACAGTCGAATCTCCATTCAAAGTAGTCTCCACAAAAATTTTCGCGTCTCGAAAAGTTTTGTCATCCTAAATACACATATATTAACTTAATTAATAAATATATATAAATATTTTAGTGATATTAAAATATAAATTTATTTTTAATATTTTTTAATTATATAAAATATTTTAGATAATTTTTATATTAATAATTAATAATATATTTTTTAAAACTTTTTCAAGTTATTATTGATAAGATTTTTATCGATGGATAAAATCTATTAATAAATTTATTAGTAAGAAGAAATTCGACTACAAAAGAGTCAAAATTGGTTAATAAATCTATTTGTGATCTAACATTTTTTAGTAGTGAAGATTGAATATTCGTAAGAAGGTTTTTCTTTTTTTTTGTTTTTTAATATTATATTAAGACTAAGACACAAATACAAAATGACATGCATACTAGAGTGGGATGAGTGGCCAGAATATATTCAACAAGCGAGCAAGACAATTTAAAGTATCATACTTCATGGGCATCAGCTCTATGTATTAACACACAATGCAAAATCAAAGGAAGTGGTGAAAAGCGATTGTGAACAATCTAAGGTTTCTGTGCTATCATCACCACCGGTTTAGAAGATCTCTACATTAATAATCTACATCACCATCATAGATTTGAAACGTGTGAACCAAAGGGTACCATAGTCATTGTCATCCAATAATAAAAGATTAGAGGAGGCCCAAAACTCCAAAAAGTGGGGGGGATCATAATTCATAAGTATAGATGATATATTGATACCTACAAATAAATTCACCATGCTATTTATTTATTTATCTAGCTACCTAAGTGATGGCTAATTCTCTCGTAGTAGAAAGAGCTATTTGAAGAGGTAAATGAATAACCATAAAATATCTTAGTGATGGGCAAAAATATTTTCAACTTAAGTGAAAATAAGAGTCGAAGAATATTTGTTGGCAGAGTCAAAAAGTAAGGATGACAGTGGATAAAAGAAAGTCTTAAAGAAGGAAATCGACAAACTATATGGACAAATCTTTTTGAGAGGACTCGGAGAAGGAAGCCTCATGGCTCCCCCCTTATAATTCAAAGTAAGCATTTTCATAGGTCTAGAAGAAAGGGTGACAATAGGTAGAATAGAGTAGAATTTAGATCCAATTCTAATCTTATTCGTTGATAAGATTTTTATATAAACTAAACTCTACTTTATTTGCGAATTGAGAATATCTATTCTCAATTCTAATCCTATCTGTTCTTAACCCGCGGGTACTCGATTTTATCCGCGGGAGATGCAATACTATTATATAATTTGATTATAATTAAAAATACAATTCACTTTTATGTAAAAAAATATATTAAATTATCAATTAATAATCTTTTTTTAGTGGCTAAGAATCTTTTATATTTAGTGAGAAGTTTTTGGTTCAATATCCACTTAAAATATATTTTTATATAATATATAACATATACATATATAGGATGCGGGTTGGTTGAATAGGATTGAGACTCAACCAACACTCTACCTAATCTGTACAAGAATCCTATCCGCACTCTACTTTACTCGCTGTGAATAGGATTAGCAATCCTACCTGACTAGATTGGGTTGGATTAGATACCCACGAGTAAGGTGTATGTTGCTATGGCTACCTAAAAAAAAGTATGTCTTTATTTAGATCGATGAATATAAAAAAAAAAAAACAAAAAACATAAAAATAACACAATTAAAAAGGCAAAATAAAGTGGGCGAGACTTAGCCAAAATTTCCAAAAAATCATAAGAGGTTAAGTGTAAGGATCATAATCTAGACATGCTTGATTAAAAAAAATTATTATTTCTAAGAATGTGACATGAAAAACTTGACATCCAAAAAATAACTTTTTTTTTCTAAAATGTGGGTTGAAAGAGCTTAATATCCACGGAAGTAACTGCTTCCTAGAACGTGGAAAGAACTACTTGGCCTTCTAGAAATTCTATAATGTGGATAACCATGCTTGATTATTAAGAAAAACTATTTTGAGCTAAGGAACTCATCTATAAATAAAAGGTCTAAACAATAAAATAAGAAGGTTATGAGAAACTTTTGGAGCTAGTAATTTTTAATATTTTTGACTATTATTTAATCACTACAAATAAATTATTTTTAATAACTAAATTTTATTATTAATTCATATGTGAAAATTTTAAAAAATATGAATATAAATTATATTAATTTATGTGTACAAACTTTAATAAATATAAATACAAGCTATATATAATTTTGTGTGTAAAACTTTTATAAATATAAATACAAATTATTACTGACTAAATACTAACTAAAAATAATAATATTGATTATGGGCAATTTACGCATCTAAATTGTTTGACCCCAATATTACGCAAATACATTGTTTTCAAATTTCATACGCAAATGCATTGTTTCACTATTTTATGTAAACCGCTACTGGCAGTAGCGATTTACAGGTGTGCATAAACCGCTACAACCAGCCGCAGTTTATGTGTGTGAGTGTGTGAGTGTAAACCGCTGCTGCCAGCAGCGGTTTACGTGCGTGTGTATGTGAGTGTAAACCGCTACTGGCAGTAGCGGTTTACGTGCATGTGTGTGAGTGTAAACCGCTACTGCCAGTAGCGGTTTACGTGTATGTGTGTATACTATTTAAATAATATTATAAATAAAAAATTTAATTTATCATTTCACAATATAATTTAAAAAATATAAATATGCATGTAATAAATTTTTTATTTGTATTTATTATTAGAAGTGAGACCAAATTACAAATAAAAAAATACAGTCTTCAAAGTATTGAATTATATAAAGCAAGACTAATTTTTTTTATTCTCATCTCTTTTAAAATTTATAAATAATAAAATAATTTATTTTTAGCCAAAAGTTTACTAAATTATATATTTTACTCTTTAAAAATCACTTCATTCTCTTTTATTTATATCAACCATACAAAGGAGATTGGAGAGTTTGGAAAATAGGTTGTGTTCTTTGCTGCTGATTTGCATTTGAGGTTTAGCTAAATGATTTTTTTTATTTGTGCAACTTTGTTGTCTTATACCAAAAAATAAAAATTATTTGTATTTTACAGTTGATTAATTAGATAAATAATAGTGATAGCATCATAATTTTGATGAATAAAATAAAAAATATAAATATGCATGTAATAATTTTTTATTTGTATTTATTATTAAAA
This sequence comes from Arachis hypogaea, assembly GCF_003086295.3. Classification (NCBI taxonomy): domain Eukaryota; kingdom Viridiplantae; phylum Streptophyta; class Magnoliopsida; order Fabales; family Fabaceae; genus Arachis; species Arachis hypogaea. Next base: position 96,321,325 of record NC_092047.1, read on the forward strand.
TGAGATTAAATAGCAAATCAAAGAGTGAGTACTCACAGAGTACTAAAATATATAAACTAAGACTAAATTTTTTTTTATCTTCATCCCTTCTAAAACTTATGAATGATAAAATAATTTATTTTTAGTAAAAAATTCACTAAAGCATACACTTTTTCTTTAAAAATTACTTCATTTTTTATCCATATAAATCATATGATTGCAAAAAATATATACTCCGTTTTCTTTCTCTCAATTTTTTTGTAACTTAATTTAGCATAAACAAACATTTTTTCTAATCAACGTAAACGGCTAGAGGAACACAGAAACCGCTAAATTAAGTTACAAAAAAATTGAGAGAAAGAAAACGGAGTATATATTTTTTGCAATCATATGATTTATATGGATAAAAAATGAAGTAATTTTTAAAGAAAAAGTGTATGCTTTAGTGAATTTTTTACTAAAAATAAATTATTTTATCATTCATGAGTTTTAGAAGGGATGAAGATAAAAAAAATTTAGTCTTAGTTTATATATTTTAGTACTCTGTACTCACTCTTTGATTTGCTATTTAATCTCACTTCTAATAATAAATACAAATAAAAAATTTATTACATGCATATTTATATTTTTTAAATTATATTGTGAAATGATAAATTAAATTTTTTATTTATAATATTATTTAAATAGTATACACACATACACGTAAATCGGTACTGCCAGTAGCGGTTTACACTCACACACACGCACGTAAATCGCTGCTGGCAGCAGCGGTTTACACTCACACACATAAATCGCGGACTACTGCCATTTACGTATTAAATTTGAAAACAATATATTTGCGTAATATTGATGGTCAAACAATTTAGATGCGTAAATTGCCCATTGATTATATAGGATTGTTCGAAGGTCATTTTACAGCTCACAAGTACGCTTACATTCTAAAGAATTTCCATGTCACAGTGACGAAGTAGAAGAGACAGAATGTGATTGCATGTGAGTGTTGTACACTATGTTTAGTTCGTGTTTCTTTCTTTTTCTTCATTCTTAATTCCGCTTTATGTTCTCTGAGTTTTAGTTTCTCTATTTATTTTACCGTCAATGTTTCAATTTTGTTTTAAATTATTGGCAGATCTTTTTTTTTCACCAAAAATATATAATTTCATTCATTAGAAGAGAAATTACAAGTGTTTACAAAGAAGGACAAATAATAGAAATAACAATAATATTTGAGAGATAATAAAAAATTAACTTAAACAGTCTAAATTTATTTTATTTAATATTTATTAATTATTGCTAGAAGGATGATTTATGTTACTAAAATAAATAAAGATAAAAGAATTACATAAATTAAATGTTCTAAACTAGAACTAATTATATATTCTATCCTAAATAACTCTATATAAATCGAATCAATTAAACTCGATTTACACTAAATATACGTAAATTGAATTAAGATATTTGATTTATTTTTGCTAAATTAAATTGAATAAACTATATTTAAATTAAAACTACAAAAATTCTCTCTTAATAAGATGGATCTAATACATTCGATTTGCATATTATATAGTTGCTGGCATTTGACTTGGAGGAAATCCACTTGTTCATGCCAATCCTATCTTTTGACAACTCTCCTTTCCTCCTCATATGTTTTTTTTATTCCCCTTAAACAAGTACGATGAAAACTTAATAATAAGTTCCTTTTTCATGATCACTCATATAATATGAGAGCTAAGAGTTAACACTAATTATATTTATAAGTATAAATATTATTGTATTATTATATATTAAATTAGTATATTTTATATTTTTATAGAAAAAAAACAAAGTCAAAATCCAACTTTTTTTTTCTTTTTTCTTTTATTATATTTATCTATTTTTTATAATTACTGAAAAAAATTTTATTGAAAAATTTTACAAACAAGATTTTAAAGACATTGTATTTTTTTGTTACATAGGATAAATTAGATTCATGTTATTCAAATTGATAAAACAAAATTTCTAACAAATTAATGTAATTTTATTAATTAATAATAATTTTTAAACCAAAATTTTTTATCACGGTAATAAAAAGTTGAACTAATATATAATAGAAGGTTTGTCTCCAAGTCTAATTTAAATGAGACACAAGTTTTGAAATTTTGTACTCTAGTTAGTGTTCTTTTCTGTAATAATTCAGATGGTGAGCCCCACAATAATAATTTACTCATCAATGCGAGTCTTAAATTTTTAACACCTCAAATTTATACATGTAAAAATTTTTTGGCCATCTTCTTCACATGTATCTGCTCTTATTTTTGGAATAAATTATGAAAATTAATTAGTCTTTGATAGCAATATCGAAAGAAGGTAATTAGTGTACAGACGACATTTCCTATGTACTACTCCCCATTTTTGTGTCGAAATTATAAGAAACCATTACAAAGAAGATAATATTGAATTGTATCATGTCTTCTCACATAAGCAAGAACATAATTTCTTAATTTCTTATCTAAAATTTTTTTGCCTCTTCAATTTAATTAAATTTCATCGTCAATTATTTCTCGATGACATGAGAAAACTCATATAATGAAACTCAATTCAATATTCAAATGAATGGGAACATTTTGGAATATGTTCAGACACAATATCCTTATATCTAGAAATAATCACGAGCTTTTCTTTTAATATACAAAATTCCCATAGAAAGGAGAATTTCAATACTCCTTCCATTTTTTCTCTTCTCTGTAGCTTTGTGTTTATACTTATTCAAAACAAAAAAAAAAAATCAATTTCATAAGTTACAAAAAAAAAAACTTTAAGCTGCATTTAGTTTGCATTTTCACTTTTACTATTTTTAGATTTTAAAATTCTTGAAAAAAATAATATATATATATAGAATAAAATTTTATTATTTTAATTTTTTTTTATAAAATTTTACAAACGAAAAATACTAAAAAAAAAGGTTCAAACCAAACATATTTTTATGGTTTTTAACTTTTTATATCTATTGATTAAAAGTTTTAAATCAACTTGCATGGACTAGAATTTTCATGAAACATGGTTAAAAAATTGAAGAAGCAAAGTTTGAGTTGAAAACAATAATCATCTATTTACTAAAAGATGTTGGAAGTTTGAAGATTTTTGAAGAACATTCAAGAGTATAGTACAACTACAACATTCTACAATATTAAAGAAATTCAAAATCAAATTGAATTGAAATTGGAAGTCAAGCAAATTAGAAGATTATGAAAACTACATGAATACAAGTTGAAAGAAGATTCATGAAGCCAACTCATAAAATAGTGGTCATTACAAAATTGAGTTGTGATTCATAAATTATTATTTTAGTAGGAAGCATTGCCTATATATATAAAGGCTTCATATGTATGTTGTTATCTATCTCTCCATGAATCAAAATACTTAGTGTTTGTTTCAAAAAATTCTCTCCTTATTATTATAAGTGTTAGTGAGTTTGAGAGATAAAAAATATGATAGCGTCATTTATATGAGTGACTGATCCTAGGGCTAATTAAGTGTGGGCATTCTACTTACATTTGGTATCAAAGCTGGTTAATCCAGCACCTGGTGTTTGAGAGTTTGTGAGGTGTGAGAGAGTTCTCACATAGTTGTTTATTCATAAAGTCGGTATAGCAAACACTTTTAATATTGTGTGGTCCGGTCCCAAGTTAGATGGAAAACTTGATTATAATTATTAGGAGACTTTGATGTCTACCCATTTGAAGGCCCAAACATGTGGAATTTCATTGAACCAGGTTTGCAAGAAGGAGTAGATGCTGCCCAACAGAGGAGAGATCAATTGGTGCTATCTCAAATTCATCAAGAAGTAAATTATACGGTATTTGACAAAATAGCAAATGCCAAAAGTGCAAAAGAAGCATGGAACACGTTGAAGCTGTCATATAAAGGCGTAGATAAAGCTCAAAAAGTAAAGTTACAGTCTTTGAGAAGAGAATATAAAAGGTACGAGATGTCTAGCTCAGAAACTGTTGAGCAATATTTTACTCATGTTACAGATCTTGTCAATAAAATGAGAGTCTATGGAGAAGATATGGCCGATAGCGAAGTGGTGGAGAAAATTCTTCGCACCATGCCGATGAAGTATGACCATGTGGTGACTATGATACTAGAGTCCCACGATATGGATACTATGACGATTGCAGAGTTGCAAGAAACCATGGAAAGTCACATCAGTAGAATACTGGAGAAGTCAGAAAAATCAACCGAGGAAGCCCTGAAAAGCCAAGTGAATTTAAGCAATGTTGCAGAATCAAGCCATACACAAGAAGGACGAGAACGTGGTTTCAATCTTCAAAATAGAGGTAGAGGAAGTTTCAGAGGTAGAGGTCGTGGCAATTACAACCAAGAAAGTTATAATAATTTTACACCACCTAATCAAGGAAGAGGTGGAATGAATTTCAAGCCTGTCAACTGAGGAAGAGGTCGAGACAATTTTTATCAAGAAAGAACTAATTTCAACTGCTTTCATTGTGAAAAGTATGGATACAAAGTAGTAGAATGAAAATTCAAAATGATGAATAACAATCAAGCACACGTTGCAGAAAAACAGCATCAAAATACTGATGACAATCTGGGTACTCAAACTTTATTTTTTATAAGTAATTCATGTGCTGAAGATGAAAATATATGGTACTTGGATAATGCTCGCAGTAATCATATGTCTGGTAGAAAGGAGTTATTTTCTTCTCTAGATGATTTAGTTAAACTATTATTGAAGTTTGGTAATAGTACAAAGATCCCTATTGAAGGAAAATGGCACATACCAATTAGATTGAAGGATGGTTCTCTGAGTTATATTTATAATGTTTTCTATGCTCCTGAACTTGATCACAATTTACTGAGTATGGGGCAATTATCTGAGAAGGGATATAAGATGATAACTTATCGTGGATATTGCACTGTATTTGACAACAATGAACGGTTCATAGATAAAACAAAGATGACTTCAAACAGAATGTTTCCATTAAAAATTCAACATGTTAATCCCTCTTGCATGAGCTCTGTGATACTTGATGATAACTGGCTGTGGCACATGCGGGTTGGATATTTTCATTTTTCTAGCCTAAACTACCTGTCAAAAAAAGGACTTGTTTTTTGTTTACCACGGATTTATATTCCCAACTGTGTTTGTGAGATTTGTCAACTAGAAAAGAAGCACAGAGATCCATTCCCTACAAGAAAGTCATAGAGAGCTAGAAGATTACTTGAAATTGTGCATTCAGATCTCTGTTCTGTAAAAGTTTCAAGTAATGGTAGTAGCAGGTACTTTATCACTTTTATTGATGATTTTAGTAGATATACATGGGTATACTTTCTGAAATAGAAATCAGAAGCATGTGATATCTTTAAGACATTCAAGGCATTTGTCGAAAAACAAAGTGGTTGTAAAATCAAAATCCTCAGAACAGACACAGGAACAGAGTATCTTTTATGTTCAGAATACTTTAAGCAACACGGGATTCAACATCAACTAATAACTAGATATACTCCTCAACAAAATGGAGTTGCTGAAAGAAAAAATAGAACCATCATGGATATGGTCAGATGCATGCTCAAGTCAAAACAAATGTCTAAAGAGTTTTGGGCAGAAGTAGTCGCAACAATAGTTCATATTTTAAACATGTGTCCAACAAAAAGTGTTCGTGATAAAACTCCAGAGGAAGCTTGGAGTGGAAAGCGGCCTTCCATCCATCATTTCAGAGTCTTTGGGTGTATTGCTTATGCCTACGTATCAGATCAATTAAGAAAAAAGTTAGATGACAAAGGTGAGAAGTGTATCTTTATTGGCTATAGCACAGACTCAAAAGCATACAAGTTATACAATCCAAAAACAAAGAAAGTAATCATCAGCAGAGACGTGACGTTTGACGAGAAAGACATGTGGGACTGGAACACAAAGACAGAAAAGCAGCTGACTATAATTCTAAATACATGTGATGAAGTAGAAGAAAGGCAACCAGACACAACCAAACAACCAGAATCATCTAGAAGATCACAAAGAGAGCGGAGCTACCTGCTAGATTAGTAGATTATGAAGTTGGCAATTACAACGATCCGTCCGATGAAGAAATCATAAACTTTGCTCTATTTTTAGATTGTGAGCCATTGAACTTTGAAGAAGCCTCTAAAAACAACAATTGGAAGAAAGCAATGGATGAGGAGATTCATGCCATTGAGAAGAATGACACATGGGAGCTGATAGATTTTCCAGCAGATAAGAAGCCGATTGGAGTAAAGTGGGTTTACAAAACTAAGTACAAATCCAATGGTGAAGTTGATCGTTTCAAAGTAAGATTAGTTGCTAAGGGGTACAAACAAAAACCAAGTATCAATTATTTTGAAATATTTGCTCCTATTGCAAGATTAGACACTATTCATATGATTATTTCACTCTCGACTCAAAATAAGTGGAAGATACATCAAATGGATGTTAAGTCTGCATTTCTAAATGGCACTTTAGAAGAAGTGTATGTTGAGCAACCTGCAGGATATGAAGTTCTTGGAAAAGAAGATAAAGTTTACAAATTGAAGAAAGCTTTGTACGGGTTAAAGCAAGCACCAAGAGCGTTATATAAGAAGATTGATTCTTATTTCATTGAGAATAGTTTCAGAAGATGTCTGTTTGAGCATACTCTTTATATCAAGTTCGTTGAACCTGAAGATATCTTGATCGTGTGTTTTTATGTTGATGATTTGATCTTTACTGGGAATAATTTGAAGATAATTGCAGAATTTAGGGAGGCTATGATAAAGCACTTTGAAATGACAGATATGGGCTTGATGTCTTACTTTCTTGGCATTGAAGTGGTTCAAAGAGATGATGGTATTTTCATTTCTCAGAAGAAATATGCAAATGATATTTTGAAGAAATTTCAAATGGAACATTCAAAGCCAGTTCCTACTCCAATAGAAGAGAAGTTCAAGTTACTAAGAGAAGATAAAGGAAGAGCAATAAATCCTACATATTACAAAAGCTTGATTGGAAGTCTAAGGTACTTGACTGCGACTAGACCAGATATTGTGTTTGGAGTTGGTTTGCTTAGCAGATTCATGGAGGAACCTTGTACCAACCATTTGCAAGCGGCAAAAAGAATTCTTCGATATATCAAAGAAACAAGAAAAAGCACTTCAGGATTTGTATTTCATCTTAGTTCTGGTGCAATTTCATGGTCTTCAAAGAAACAACCAGTAGTTGCTCTCTCTACAGCAGAAGCAGATTATATAGCGGCAGCAAGTTGTGCAACGCAAGCAGTTTGGCTAAGAAGAATTCTTGAAGAATTGAACGAGAAACAAAGTACTCCAACAACAATATTTTGTGATAACAAGTCAGCTATTACACTTTGCAAAAATCCAGTATTTCATAGAAGATCGAAGCATATTGATATTCGGGTTCATAAAATTAAAGAATTGGTAAATGAGAAAGAAGTTGTGATCGAGTACTGTCCACCTGAAGAACAAGTTGCTGATATATTTACAAAACCATTGAAGACCGAGTTATTTTACAAATTGAAGAAGATGCTTGGAATGATTAATTCTGCAAGTTTGATTTAAGGGAGGCAATGTTGATTAAAATTTAAATCAACTTGCATGGACTAGAATCTTCATGAAACATGGTTAAAGAATTAAAGAAGCAAAGTTTGAGATGAAAACAATAATCATCTATTTACTAAAAAATTAAGATGTTGGAAGTTTGAAGATTTTTGAAGAACATTCAAGAGAGTAGTACAACTACAACATTCTACAACATTGAAGAAATTCAAAATCAAATTGAATTGAAATTGGAAGTCAAGCAAATTAGAAGATTATGGAAACTACATGAATACAAGTTGAAAGAAGATTTATGAAGCCAACTCATAAAATAGTGGTCATTACAAAATTGAGTTGTGATTCATAAATTATTATTTTAATAGGAAACATCGCCTCTATAAAGGCTTCATATGTATGTTGTTATCTATCTCTCCATGAATCAAAATACTTAGTGTTTGTTTCAAAAAATTCTCTCATTATTATGAGTGTTAGTCAATTTGAGAGATAAAAAATATGATAGCGTTATTTATATGAGTGAGTGATCCTAAAACCAATTAAGTGTGATATTATACTAACATTATCATTCAACCCTAAACCACATTGATGCGGGTGGTGTGGCCACTTCTGTCTCTCCGCAAAATGAGTATTGTTTCATGAAAATGTGATCATTTTGCGTAGTCCTCATACAAAGTGGAGCTTTATCTGCTAAGAAACTATCCTCTTGGGAAATGATAGTTGTGTAGTTACACAACTTCCAGATTTGCGATAGCTAGAGATATTAAAGTTTTTTAATTATATAAATAAAAAACTTTCAAGTGATCCTAATTATAACCTTATTTGCATCAATAAATATCTATTTCTTATTTTAAAAAAAATACATAAGTAAAATATTCTTTAAAATATTTACTAGTCAAATTTTTTCACTAAAATTTACCAAAGCTTCACAAATATCCAAGAGATTTATCTCGCAAATTTAGTATCATTGAATATAAACTTCTATAAATTCAATTTGGCAAAATACACCAAATATCCTAATGATGGCTGAGAAAGACAACAGTGAACGAAGAACTTGACCTTAACACTAAGGTAGCGTTTGTTTTGAGGTACTGAGAAGAGAGACTGAGATTTAATATTATGTTTGTTGGTTCAGAGATTAGTATTAAAATTTCTGTCTCTGTCTCCAAAATTTCTGTATTTTAGTACCTGCAAAAAATAAGGACACGGGAGACTAAAATTTTTAGAGATAGAGAGTGAAACTTTAATAATATTTTATACCTAAAATACCTTCATTTCAATTAATTAATTTTAATTTTACCCTTTATACAAATTAAATTAGAATTTCATTCTTGTTTCAATTTCTATTTCTCGCTTTGCATCTTTTAATTTCTACCTAATGTACCTAACTATCTCTCGATAGTTCAGTTGGTAGTTGGTACATATTTCTCCTGGGAATCTTCCTGCTGGAATTTGAATACACCAAAATATGATATTATTGCTTCAAATTTAAGAGTACTCCATGAGCATGAGCATATACAACCACACATTGTTAGAGCAACTGAGCAAGTATTAAATATACTTCCAAAATACTCATGAACTTTTCGGTACATTATGTAGAAAGAGAGCATTGCAATTAAGAACAAAAAATGTTTACGTTTATCAATATCCAGATAGGCATATATATTAGTGCATTGCATACTCAATTCCGCTATTGAACGGATACACTTCTGCTATTGTAGATGCCTCGCATGGTCTTTATACTTTTTTTTATTCCCTACCGTATCTTCTAGCCAGCATCTTCTAGCCAGCAGGCAAATGACTAATCTGTTGCAAATTCGAGTTTTATTTAAATATTTGTCCTTAACCAATAAATTGCCGCATATACAAAGCACGAACCCCGACACTTGCTGCATCGTGTTTATAACTAATTTGCTTTGTCATCACTCAAAACTTTCTTGACATGTTCAGTGCGAATAAATTACCAATGTTGTATAAACTCCAGAGTGCAATACGGAGATTATAACATTTCTATGAAGCCTATCACAAGAGCAGTCACTAAAGATGTTAAAAAATATTTTGGTTATTAAACTATTTGTGAAAGAGATGCATCCAGTGGTTGAGACAGCAAATTAATAATTCTTAGCAGACCAAAGTATTATTAATGGCAAATTGGCATTGAAACTCATATGGAGCCAATTTATGCTAGCTAATTTTACTTTTATTTTAGTATGTTCAAAAAAGGTCATTTCTCTCGTAAGACAGTTTAGCCTATTTTTTTTTAGTAATATTAGACATTAAAATAACTTGAGATAATTATACATCAAAAAGGAAAGAAAAAAAAGCAGCAGATAGGTAAACCTCTAAACATTGGTTACTTTTTTTCACATTTTGATGAATTATAAATTTATTAGTTTCTTTACAACAAACTGTGGTGTGTACAAACATGGTTAATGAATTCCTTGTATCAGGAAACTCTGGAGAGGAAGTACAGGAGCTTCCCTTTCCATTTAATTTCGATCGTTGTTCTTTTTCGCTTATCATCTGTTTCGCAAAACAATGCCCATGATGAAGCAACATCAAAACTTCATTTGGATCAAAACTTCATTTCGATGTTGATGCTCCTTGCACAACATCGTAGCCGGTGCGGAACTTAAGTCCAGAACCTATATGGCCTGCCGTAGGCCATAGCCAGCTAAGGATATTTGGACCCAAAACCTGCGTTAAAATGAGATATTATGTCATTATAAAAATAATTTTCAATTATTAGGGGCAATTAATAAACTGAGCTAAATGATAAACTAATAAAAAGGAGCACATCCAAAGAAGAAAGAGAAGCAATAGATTTTGTACATTAGAAACCCTTATTAGTACTAAAATCCATGATTAACCAGGAAAATAATAGAGTAAAGAGCAAATGAGAGAATATATTATTCTTATGTAAGGTGTTAAAGAGAAAATACTAGCCTCTATTTATAATAATAGTAAAACCCTAATAATACTAATAAGAAAATAATGATAAACTTCAAAACTAGAACTAAGATCATATTTTATGCTCTCTGATATGATTCAATTCTATCATAATTTCCAACAATTAGTGAACTGCTGTGACAAAGAAAAACTTTGAACCATAATGAATTACAACTACAGATATTAGAATTTTTTCTATATAGAAATGAAATAACCAAGCTACTTAATACTTTCCTGTAAAGCAATATAGACAGGCTCTGTTAAGAAGTAGACAGGTCATCTAAAAGCCTACCAAATCTTCATGACCTTCCTAAAACATTCAGTATATGTGCATTTAGCCCTAGCTAATAATGACTAGGATAATCAATGGAAAATGTTAAACCTGAATTCAATCTATAAAGTCATCCATCATGGTCAAGATGAAACAAGTGGAGAAAGAAGATGACCTAATGGTTGCAAAGAGTTAAAATACTAAAATAGGATTCTTCAGCTCTTACAGAAGTCAAATTCTCATATGGGCCAAGGTCATATGGATGTTTATAGATACTTCCACCTTTCTCAGCAAGCCACAGAGCTCTCACTCCTTCATAATACTGCGAACAAGATTGCCCGTTTAATAAAAGTTAATATCAGGCTAATACAACAAATAACAATGCAGAACTGAAAACATCTAATAACCTCTATCGTAGTCTTGTTATGTAAGATGAGATAGACATGCCATACTAAAAGCACACATAATGCTATAGATAAAGGGACCAGCAAGAGGCCCGAAACAACCTGGAAAATAAAAAGGATGAATTTCATAAGAAACAAAATTGCTGAGTTTAGATAAGGAGTACTTTTCTATCAAAGATAGATTTATATATAAAATAACCCTTAGCAGAACTTACATATACAGTTCTGAAAGAGCCGCCACTTTTATCATCATCCTGAACGCCATCATAAGCTAGACTTCCGACAAGTAAGACCTACAAAGTTGTGAGATATGGAAAACGAAAAGATTGTCAGCCCAAGCAAAACCACCAAATCTAGCACCGCTAGGAAACTAAATCAGGCCCCATGTTACATTCATGCAAATAGAGTTTAATAGAAGTCATAATCAAAATGAAAACAAACTCGTGCAGATAATGAAATATGTGACATACCAGGGAGTAGATGCATGCAATTACAGCATACAAGACAAAGATGAAGAAGACCTTATAGTTTGCATGGCCGACGCAGTTATTTATCCAAATGCAATGGTGATCCTTACAACCAAGACATGAAACTTGTCATTATTTAGAAAATCCGAGACAAACCTTGAATAATAATTCAAATAATGAAATCATGCATACCATTCGAAGCACACATCTTTTGCAAATCCGACAATGATGTGCACGGGGAGGCTTATAGTGTGAACATTTTTGGCAATATCGCAGATCTCCACTCTGCTTGCAGACCCAAAGAACCATCAGATGAAAGTTCATGATGTTCAATATTAATAAACAACTTGTTTATGGGAATTATTGTAAGATCAAGAATACATTATTCCTTTCTTTCAAGAGTAAAAATTCAAATTGTTAACATCTCTAAATAATTTCATAGTCATGTTTAGACGAAAAAGATTCAATAAGGAGCACAAAAGATAATACCCTGATTTCAAGGACTCCACATGATTCTGCAGTTCATAAGCATATTGACCATCAAAAGGCAGAAAGACAGGAAACAAGGCTGGGCTAAACCAATCAAATTTATAGCCATGGTTATGAGATTGGATAGATGAGATAGCTTTTTAATTAGCAAAGCATAGTTGCAAGACGTGAGTTATCACAATTCCTTGTCCTAGTGTTAGGAACTCGTTAGTTTTCAGGAGTTAAATCAAAAGTTTGACTATAGATTAATTTCTGACTGATAGCATGCCTCAATGTTCACCTTCAAGCACTGCACTAAAGTGGTTTATGTTTTGGCAATGTTCCTTTTTTTTTCCACCTTCATTTACTTTTTTCTTTTTTGGGGCTGGGGAAGTGTTCTTCAATTCTTTTTTTTTTTTTTTTTCGTCTTCTATTCCATCAGATTCAAATAGAAAGAAATTTAGGAACAATCAGCAACAGACTAAACCCACTCTTATCCATGTCATCACATCTAATGTAAACATAGAAACTATCAAAGGTAATGGTAGTTAGAGTAGTATAAAATCTGTTAGTGCTATTAGTGGAAAGTTGAGTCTGTTATGTTAGTGCCCAGCTGCTATACTACTATGTGTGCAGTGTATGAGATATAATGTGTAACATGAGTGTCCTATATAAACTGGAAATCACTCCTCTTTGGTATCAACACACTCATTACTTGCAATACACGTTTTTCTACTCCTCTCTCTGTTCTCCAATTCTGGTTTTCTCTCAGCACTACCCTATGTTCATCCAATCTCTCATACTCGCTAATTCATGCCTCAGACCATGAATGCTATAAGAAACAATGCATTTGAAGCGTTTTCAATTTCACTGTATTGTGTTGAAGCATTGAACAATAATCTCTCCAATCAAATTGCTCAAAAAATCATTTCAAGCTGTACTAAATCCTTAAATTCTTTATTTCTGATTGACAAATTAAAATTGGTTTCCAAACATTACATTCCACCTGAGAATCTATATTCTCTAACTTCTAGAGTATTAAACTCTGAAATGAAACAACAAAATGCTTTGGCTAAAAAAGAAGATAAATGAAATCATTTAATGGAGAATAACAACAAATTTAATTGCTAGCCAAAACCAACAACCTCGAAATCATTTCCATTACACCTTAACAGTCATATCAGATATGGAAGATCATTCATTCCAGCCAAGAACACAACACAATTATTAACCTTTTCAAATGGAAAAAATTATCTCACATCAACACAACACCAACTTGTAAAAGCTTGCACTTTTGTGCCCTAGCAAGTAGCAACCAAATAATAAAATAAAACCAATATACAAGAGCTTGCATCATTGCACCAAACAGCAAAACCTTGACTAGATAATCCTTTGCTGTAAATGCACCATGGCCATAGAACAGAAACCATCACACCAAAACAACCAAAGCAGCATTTCCACAACATCATCTAAGTAACTCACTCCAGTTAAGACGAAAGCATTCTACCAGAAAAGACAAAACATTTTAACCACATAACGTCTGTTCTAGAACCCTAAGCCTCACAAACATCACTACTTCCCAATCAGCAACGGACGCATGCTTCATATTGAAACTGAAAGCTCACTAAACTTTCTACTACCGCCACTCTCACATATCACGAACTCACAATACCCACAAACTCAAACCCAAACCAAACCCAAAATCAATTTCAGCTCAATATTCAATTTCCAATATTTATGTTCTCTTTTTAACAAGAAACCTCAACCCTCCCAAAATGCCGCACAGAATATGCATAACATTAAAATCTACAATATTTCAACAATAAGTATCTAAAGTAGGTCTATCATAAAAGTTCAATCTCGCAACGGAATCAAGATATGCAAAGTGAGTAAATGAGAAAGTTTGAGAAAACCTTGCGCTTGATCTCGTGGATTGGTGATTCGGAATCTTCAACGTCGGGCATGTAGGTGGCGGGGACGTGGCCGGGATCGGTGGAGATGGCGCGGCGGTAGGTGAGGACGCACATGGCTGCAAGAGCGGTGAAAACGGCGCTGTTTATGAGGCCAGGAGAGGAGAGGAGACCGAACCACCGGTCTACGAAGACGAAGACGGTGGAGGCATAGATGTAGGCGATGGACAAAATGACGAGGCTCACCGGCAGCGACCAGCGGAAACGACGCAGGTGCTTGGATTTCTCGGCCATAGGAAGGGGGCGGAGGCACCGGCGTTTAGTGCAAAACGACGGCGTCTCCGCGAGAGAGAGAGAGAGAGAGATGAATAATGATTAATGAGAGATGACTGATGATGACCTGTGTCCGAAGTTATGAGTACGGTGCCGTTGCCTTTAATTTCACTCTTTCTTTTTCTCTGTGCGATGGGATGCAAGTATGGAACTGCTCATTCCTAAAATCATCATTATCAATCAATGTTTAACCCAGAGAGATTTTTTTTTTTCTTAAATAAGGTTTTTGTTTTCTGTTTTTACAAGTTTATATTTTCAATTTGACTGATAATAAAAAATAATTATATTTTTATGCATTATATCTCGATTTTATAGGCCTGTGAAATTAAAGAACAATGTAATTTTGGAAAATTTTTTATATAAATAAAATAAATTTATAATATAATTATCAGAATTGAATAAGTAATTAATTCGAACAAACTATTGAATTACTGGATTAATAGTTTGATTGGTGAATTATTGGTTAAATTATTTGACCCAATAATAATTAAATAAAAGGTTAAATATATAAAATTATAGTAAAATAAATATTTAAATAATAAAAATAAATAATGATTTTATAGTTTAATATAATATAATATATAATACAATATTATAAAATTATAATACAATAGTATTACTGAGTGACTGATAATTAAATTATATATAAAGTGTAATTCATAAACAATGCATTCATGCCATATATATAATTAATTATTAGCATGTGTTATGACAAAAGATAAATTTGGTTAAGTGGAGAGAAATGTAGCAAAGCTAAGGACACAATCCTTGTTATAATATTTATATAAGATCAACAATTGTATATTAAATTTATTTTCTTTAGTACAATATTAAAAATATTTACTTTTTTTGTTATAATGATAATAATTTTTTCTGCGATTAAATTTTTTTATTTTATTTGAATTTAAAAATAATATATTTTATTTTATTTTTTTTATTATCTTTAATTAAAAGAAGTTATTTTTTTAGAAAAATAAATAAGTAAAATAATAAAATTATAAGTAAAATAATATATTTTTTTTTTTTTTGAAACTAAATAGTTAAACAACAAATAAGTCACTAAAACTTACTTATAGAAATTATATTTTAAAATTTAAAATAAAAATAACTTCAAAATTATTTTAACAATGTGGACAAATAATTAGGGGCATCTATTCTATATGTATTCATATATAAGTAAAGAAATTACAAATTTTTGTGGAAACACTTGCCCCAGCCTCCTATAAGTAGATCCGTCTCTGTATGTACTGTGAGTGTAAAATAATTTTATACGTCATCTAATTATGTAATGCCACATTAATAAAAAAAAATAACTACCTTAATTTTTACATTAATCGCGTGAATAGTCATCTATTTCGTGAATTATAACTCAAAATAATAAATTTAAAAATTCTAAATTGACATTAACTGCATTCTAAAATTTATAATTTGTAAAGCATAATCATTTATATATCAATCGTTATTAGTCACATATTATAAGCATATTTACAATCCATAAACTTTTATTTTGTATTTAATATAAGTGAATAGTTAAAAATATAGTTATCAGATTCGGTTCGACCTGACCGATTCAACCAAAAATCCAGTCAGTTGATCAAACCAAATTACTTTTGAACCGTCCAAACATCAGACCCACTAAAAATTGGATCGAACCACTGATCCAACGATTGAACTAATAACCTAGTGATCTAGTGTTCTGATCGGATTAATTATCGATTCGGTTCTGATATCTATGGTTGAAAGTCTAAATTCTAAACTAAAAATAATTTATTTTTTTTACAAAATAATATTTTGATGAGCGACCCAACGAATTTTGTAGGCTTTTTTTAAAGCATATGACATAACCTTTTTAACTAATAAGCTTTACAAATAGTCCAAATCTAGCCTATTTAATAAAACGAATCGAGTCGAGCCTAAAACGAGTCGAACCATGAGCCCTCGTCGGATACCCGACCCACATCCATCCCTACCTACCACTAC
This sequence comes from Arachis hypogaea, assembly GCF_003086295.3. Classification (NCBI taxonomy): domain Eukaryota; kingdom Viridiplantae; phylum Streptophyta; class Magnoliopsida; order Fabales; family Fabaceae; genus Arachis; species Arachis hypogaea. Next base: position 96,337,646 of record NC_092047.1, read on the forward strand.
CAATAATATATCCTTCATTAATGACTAGTATCTAAGTACAAACAAAATAAATAAAGCGGGCTTAGTCTCCAAACAAGGATGGAAATATGTTGGGTTTTTCTCTCCCTTGTGAGGTCCAAGCCCAACTTTTTGAGGGTGTCTCTTTGCACCCATTGTACCATAACCCTAATCAGATTTTTGGGGTTATTTTGAGAGATAGAGAGTATAGCCACCAAAGTGAGAGAGAGAAGAGAAAAAACAGAATCACGTTTTTATGCAAAGCAGTAAGCTTTAAATAGCAGTTTCTCAATCGTTCACCGTTGGAACGGCTTGAAATTTGAACTGCGTGTTTCTCTCATTTTGTTCTTCATTATGGTCGGTGGGGATGTTGATTGGAGTTTTACAATGGGATAAATTGGCTTCGCAAGAGAGAAAATATGTTTACCATTTTTACAGAGAGTAGCAATCTTTAAACAGCAGTTTCTCATTATTTCACCATTGGATCGACGTGAAATTTGAACTACAGATTCTTCTCATCTTGTTCTTCATTTCTAATAGTGGAGATTTTGATTGTAGGTTTGCAGAGGAAGAAATAAGCTTCAAACAGCAGCTTTATTTTTGGGTATTTTTCATCTTCTTGCTTCTCATTTGTAAGCTTTGGTGCTTTGATATTTTGGCTGGTTATATGCACGTTTTTGTGCTTTGTTTGAGACTCTCTTGTATCTCATTTGATTATAGTGGAGCTATTTCATTGGTCTGGACGACTCGTGGTTTTTACCTCTCACATGTAGGGGATTTTCCACGTTAAAATCTCGGCGTGTTCTTGTTATTGCTTTACTTGCTATATTTGTTTATTCATAGTTGCTGTCATATTATGTTGTGAGTGCTTCCATATTGTTCTTGTGTTGGATATTTGTATTATTTCCGCTGCTAGGCTCTTTCACACTAGTATCAGAGCTTGTTGGTATTTTTCTGGGCTTGTGATTCTATGAACAATAGAAGCTAATACTAATACTAGTAGGATGATCACTCTTAATGGTCCTAATTATGATTTGTGAAAGTCAAAGATGGAAGATTTACTTTATGTCAAAAATTTTCATAAACCAGTTTTTGGTGCAGAGAAGCATAATGATAAATCTGATGATGATTGGACTTTGTTGCATAGACAAGTTTGTGGATATATTAGGCAGTGTGTTGATGATAATGTGTTGAACCATATTATCGGAGAGACACATGCTAGGACCCTTTGGATTAAACTTGAACAGTTGTATACTAGAAAAATTGGGAATAACAAGATGTTTTTTATCAAGCAGTTGTTGGCTTTAAAATATACAGATGGGACATCAATGACAGATCACTTGAATAACTTCTAAGGAATTATGAATCAGTTATCTTCCATGGGTATCAAGTTTGATGAAGAGGTTCAAGGATTGTTACTTCTTGACTCCTTACCAGACTCGTGGGAAATTCTTAGAATGTCATTGTCTAATTCTGCTCCTGATGGTGTAATCTCTATGGATCTTGCCAAGAGCAGTATTTTGAATGAAGAAATAAGAAAAAAGCCACAAGGTACATCGACTACATATTCAGATGTTCTTGTTTCTGAGTCTAGGGGGAGAAACAAAGTCGAGGTCCTAAAAGTTGAGACCAAAGCAGAAGCAAGTCTCGGAGTAAGTATAAAAATATTGAGTGTCATCATTGTGGTCAAAAGGGACATGTGAAGAAATTTTGTTGGCAGCTAAAGAAGGAGAAAGCCAAAGTGATTTCGTCCACCACAAAGCAAGTAAAGACAAGAGCAAAAATAAAGATGGTGGTAGCATTGAAGACAAAGTCAATGTTACTCATGATGATTTTCTTCTTGTTGAGGAGTTTGAATCTGTTAACCTTGTTGATAGTGGTGCTTCTATTCATGTTACATATAGGAGAGAATTGTTTATATCTTATGCTCCTGGTGATTTTATTGATGTGAAAATGGCTCACCAAGGTGTTGCAAAATGTGCCGGTGTTGGACAAGTTTGCTTAGAAACCTCCAATGGTACCAAGTTGACTTTGAACCATGTGAAACATGTTCCAGATATTCGGTTGAACCTACTTTTTGTTGGTAAGTTGTGTGATGAATACTTGGATAGTTCATTCTTTCGTGATAGTTGGAAGCTCACCAAGGGTTCCATGGTTGTTGTTAGAGATACACAACACTCTACTCTTTATTTAACTCAAGCAAAGATTGTGAAAGATGTTGTTAATGCTACTGAGTTTATTGATGAAACTGATTTATGGCATAAGAGATTATGTCATATGAGTGAGAAGGGTATGAATATGTTATCCAAGAGGAATCTTTTATCTGGTTGCAAGGTTTCTTTGTAAAAGTGCAACCATTGCTTTGCTGGAAAATAAAACAGGGCTTCTTTCAAGAGCCATCCACCTTCAAGGAAGCCGGAGATACTTGTCTTGGTGCATTCTGATGTATGTGGACCGATGAAGATAAGAACACTTGGAGGGTCTATCTATTTTGTAACTTTTATTGACGATCATTCTAGGAAATTATGGGTTTACGCTTTGAAGACCAAAGATTAAGTTTTAAATGTGTTCAAGCAATTTCAAGCTTCTGTTGAAAGAGAAAATGGGAAAAAGTTGAAATGCATTCGTAATGACAACGGTGGTAAGTACTCAGGTCTATTTGATGCTTATTGTAAAAAGCATGGTATAAGACATCAGAAGACTCCTCCGAAGACTCCTTAGTTGAATGGCTTGGCTGAAAGGATGAACAGAACATTGGTTGAAAATGTTAGATACTTGTTGTCATAGTCTGGATTGGCAAAATCTTTTTGGGGTGAAGCTTTAAGCACTGTTGTTCATGTCTTGAACCGGACACCATGTGTTCCCTTGCAATTTGAAGTGCCAGAGAAGGTATGGTCAGGTAAAGATGTTTCTTATAATCATTTAAGAATCTTTAGATGTAAAGCTTTTGTTCATATTCCTAAAGATGAGAGATCTAAACTTGATGTAAAGACTAAGCAGTATATTTTTATTGGTTATGGGATGGACGAGTTTGATTACAGGTTTTATGATCCTGTTAGCAAAAAGGTGATTCGGAGTAGAGATGTTGAAGACCAAACATTGAAGGATATAGATAATGCAGAGAAGCCAATGGTTTAGCCTAGTGATGATTTTTCTGACTTGGATATTACTCCCTCTATGCCTATGGTGGAAGATGGTAGAGTTGAAGTTCAAAATAATAAGCATGATATAGGTGCAGGTGAAGATGGAACAATTGATCTGATACTTGATGAAGTTGGTGATGATGATCAATATGAACAACCAGCTTTGGAAATTCCTGAAAATGCACTTAGAAGCTCTACAAGAGAGAGGAAGCCTTCGTCAAGGTATTCTCCATATGAGTTTGTTTTGTTGACTAATGGGGGAGAAACTGAATACTTTGGAGAGGCTGTTGAAAATGCAAGCAAAGCTCAATGGCTTGAAGCTATGCAAGAAGAAATGAAGTCCTTGCTTGAGAATGATACCTATGAGTTAGTGAAGTTACCGAAGGGTATGCGAGTTTTTGAAGAACAAATGGGTATTCAGAATCAAGAATGAAGAACACAATTCTAAACCTCGGTATAAAGCTAGATTGGTTGTTAGAGGCTTTAGCCAGAGAAAAGGTGTTGATTATGAGGAGGTCTTTTCTCTTGTTGTGAAGATGTCATCCATTCGTGCTGTGCTTAGATTAGTAGTATCTCTTGATCTAGAGATTGAGCAAATGAATGTGAAGACAGCTTTTCTTCATGGTGATTTAGACAAGGAGATCTACATGGAGCAACTGGAAGGCTTTGTTGTTAAAGGAAAGGAAGATTTTGTGTGCAAACTTAAGAAGAGTCTTTATGGGTTGAAGCAAACTCCAAGACAGTGGTACAAGAAGTTTAAATCTATTATGGGAGAGCATGGTTACTGTAAGACAACTTCAGATCATTATGTATTTGTGCAAAAATTTTTTGATGGTGATTTTATCATTCTTTTGCTCTATGTGGATGATATTTTGATTGTGGGCAAGAATGCTTTGAGGATTAATGAGTTGAAGAAACAATTGAGCAAGTTATTTGCTATGAAGGACTTGGGTCCTGCCAAACAGATTTTGGGCATGACTATTACTCGTTATAGAGATTCCAAGAAGCTTTATTTGTCACAAGAGAAGTACATAAAGAAGGTGCTTCAAAGGTTTGGCATGAATGATGCCAAATGTGTTGCTAGTTCTTTTGCTCCTCATTTTAAGTTGAGTACCAAGTAGTGTCCAACCACTGATGAGGAGAAGCAAGCAATGGATGAAATTCCTTATGCCTCAGCTGTTGAAAGCTTGATGTATGCTATGGTGTGTACTAGACCAGACATTGCTCATGCAGTTGGTACTATGGGTCGTTTTCTCTCTAATCCAGGTAAAGAACATTGGAATACTGTTAAATGAATTATGAGATATCTCAAAGGTACAACTAACTTGAGTTTGAGTTTTGGTGGTGAGAAACATTTGCTAGTTGGCTTTACTGATGCAGACATGGCAAAAGATATTGATTCTTGAAAGTCTACTTCAAGTTATTTGGTCAAATTTGCAAGGGGAGCTATTTCATGGCAATCAAGGCTACAAAAGTGTGTTACACTTTCTATCACAGAGGCAGAGCTTATTGCAGCAACTGAAGCATGTAAAGAAGTTATTGTGGATGAAGAAGTTTCTTATAGCACTTGGTTTCAAGCAAGAAAGTCAAAGTGCTATTCATCTTGCCAAGAATTCTACTTTTCATGCAAGATCTAAACATATTGATGTTAGGTATCACTGGTTACGGGATGTGTTAGATTCCAAGTTGTTAGAACTTGAGAAAGTTCACACTGATAACGATGGTGCTGATATGATGACAAAAGCATTGTCAAGAGATAAGTTTAAAACATGTTGTTTGATAGCCGGAAAGGCGAGGGCCTCCACCTAGTCGAGAAGGGAGAGATTTGTTAGGTTTTTTTCTCCTTTGTGAGGCCCAAGCCCAACTTTTTGAGGGTATCTCTTTGCAACCATTGTGCCATAACCCTAATAGGATTTTTGGGATCATTTTGAGAGGTAGAGAGTATAACCACCAAAGTGAGAGAGAAGAGGAAAAACTGAACTTCCGTTTTTATACAAAGCAGTAAATGTCAAATGGCAGTTTCTCATTCGTTCACCGTTGGATCGGCTTGAAATAACTGCATGTTCCTCTCATTTTGTTCTTCATTCTGGTTAGTAGAGATGTTAATTGGAGTTTTGCAGTGGGAGAAATTGGCTTCGCAAGAGAGAAAATATGTTTACCGTTTTTACACAAAGCAGCAATCTTTGAACAGTAGTTTCTCATTATTTCACCGTTGGATCGACGTGAAATTTGGACTGCAAATTCTTCTCATTTTTTTATTCATTCTGAATGGTGAAGATTTTAATTGGAGGTCTGCAGAGGGAGAAATAGGCTTCGAACAACAGCTCTGTTTTTGGGTATTTTTTATCTTCTTGCTTCTCATTTGTAAGCTTTGGTCCTTTGATATTTTGGCTGGTTATATGTACGTTTTTGTGCTTTGTTTGAGACTCTCTTGTACTTCATTTGATTATAGTGGAGCTATTTCATTGGTTTGGACGACTTGTGATTTTTACCTCTCACATTGAGGGGTTTTCCACGTTAAAATCTCGGTGTGTTATTGTTATTGCTTTAATTGCTATATTTGCTTGTTCATAGTTGCTGTCATATTGTGTTGTGAGTGCTTTCATATTGTTCTTGTGTTGGATATTTGTATTGTTTTCGCTGTTAGGCTCTTTCAAAATAGACTAAGCAGTTAAAGACCTATAACCTAGTCTATATTTAACCTAACTTGGTATGGTTTGTTACAACTTACAAAAAAAGCCTAGACTTAGATCATTATAAAAATTTTAATACATTAATACGTCAGATTTAGACTCACTAATTAATCTTATTAGTCTGTCAAGCTTATTTGGGACTGTTAAAATATAAATGAATATATAAATAATTTTTTTTAGAAGAGTGTTAAAGCAACTCCAAGGCTGCTCATCCTAAGTTCCTCCTCTAATATAAGGGGACTTTTATCTGTTGAAGTGTGAACTCAAATGAGTTCCTTAACATAGATTGATGAGAAAAATTTCTACTCAAAAGAAAAATGTCTACTCAAAAAAAAAGTCTCACGCCAACAAATATTTGACACGTGGAATGTCGATAAAAAAATTAAAATATATATATAAAATGGTCATTGTATTGTATACATATATATTATGACTCTTGCATATTACATACTCTTTATATGTATGTTAATTAATTTTGCAAATTAGTTTAATTATATTTTTTGTATTAAATAATTTTACAAAATAATTTAAATTAATTAATTATTATAATAATTAATTATATTACATAATTATATTTTTATTTAATTAATAATTTATATTAATTATTTAAATAATAATTATATTAAATAATTAAATTATAATTAATTTATAAATAATTATAATAATTAATTTTTGAATTATTTTTTAATTTATAAATTTTAATAATATTATTATAAAAAATAATAATTATATTAATTTTAATTATTTTAATTAATTAATTAAGTGAAATCATAATAAAGAATAAAGTTAGTTTCTCTTAATGGAGAAGAAAGAGATACTTTGAGTTTCTATTTACTGTGCTGATGTGGAGTTACTTTTTAAGGGATGAGATGAGTTTCTTACTAGAGGTCGTCTTAGAGAGTCAGCAAATTTTGTTATTTGTAGCCATCAATTAACCATCATTAGTATTTTTAATGATATGAGATTACATCTAATGATATAAAATTACTCTTTTTTTCTTTTATTAGTTAAGTGCTGTCCATATTTTAATAAAAGTGTTGTTCCTAGATTTTTTTATTTTTTTATTATTAACAAAGTTATTAAAAATTTTAAATTTATTGTATTTTATTATAAATATTTTTGTATATTTTAAAAGTTAAGAAATTTTTGTAAATATTAATTTGGCATATTTTGTATAAATAATTTTTATTAAAAATAAATTTTTTAAATAATATTTTTAAATTTTTACTTTTGGGGAAACAAAATTATCAGGCCAGGTCAGCCTCAATAGGGGCATCCCAACCGTGTGTTGGAAAGGGGTACAATAGACAATACACACTCTCCGTCCATGTTAATTCTTAGTTCAGTTCAGTGACTCAGTGAGTAGTAGTTGTTCTTTTTCTCCATTGATCCGTTACTCCTCTGAAGTCTGAACTCTCTCAGTACTACCTCGCCCATCAATGGAGATTGAGACGAAGATAAATTATATGGACCCTGTTAAAATCGGCCTCAACTTGCTCTGCGTTTCCCTCCTTCAACCAATGGATATGATCAAGGTTCTAATCTAAATTCCTTCGGCCTTTCTTCTTTTTTTGGGTTGATTTAATGTATGATCCTCTGATTATGGTGTAGGTGAGGATGCAACTAGGTCAAGGATCAGGTGCGCAGATCGCATCCAACATTCTCAAAACAGAAGGGGGTTATGCCGCCTTTTATAGGGTATTTCTCATTTCCTTTCATCACAATCATTTTTATTCGAATGTCATGCCGTTCCCAATCTGCATTTGAACATGTGTGTTATGAGTTGTTACTATGGCTCATATTATTGTTACTATTATTGTTACTTTTAGCTGTTGCTCATTTTGGTCCAACTTTAACGTTCATTTCTTATTATAGTTAAAATAATCACATCATCTAGGTGAACAATACCCTATCCTTTGTTCTCTCAGTGTCTAACTTGATTCTTAACATAGGGTCTATCTGCTACACTAATCCGGCTGCCTCTGCATAGAGCTGTTAAATTTGGATCATATTCGTGAGTTTTTGTCATTCTTAACAATATTTGCTTTCTATCCTTTGGTCTCACTACTTGTATGCTTATGACGGAATTGCACTGTGTTCTTTATCACGGTGGTTTTTAATTGCTTTCTAGAATCATAGCAACTGCAGTAACTGAGGATAATGATCGCAAACCCTTGTCACTTCGCCAGGAAGTTATGATTACCTCAACTGCTCTAACAATGGGATGGGCTTTTAGTATCCCAACACAGTTGGCACAAATTCGTATGCAGGCTGATGCAACTTTTCCCACCTCTCAGCGCCAAAATTACACGAATGTCTTCAATGCGCTTCATCGTGTTGTTGCAGATGAAGGGGTTCGGGTGCTTTGGAGAGGTTCTGTGGCAGAAATAGCAAGGCAGTCCGCACTAATTACAGGGCGTATTGCTGGTTATCCTCTGAGTTTTAGGTACTTGAAGGATTCCCTTGGTTTTGGAGAGTCCACTAGTGCGATTGGTAAGTAAAAATTTTATTGGCGTTGAATAATTTTATTTGACTAATGCTATTTCTCTCAACAAGACTCTTGAGTAGTTAAAATGGTGTTACTCATTTTATTTTAACATATTGGTGGCATTAGTTTTGTGGACTTTCATTTCATATCATGACAGTGAAATCAAAAGAAAAAAAAAATCGTACAATATTTAGAGGGGCATTATGCAGAACAATTCTAGGTTTAATAACTAGGACCAAGATAACACAAGCCAACTTTCACTGTATTGAACTGAAATAATAAACCTAAGCTCATATAAAGAGAAATTTTATCTTAGGGTAAACATTCACATAATATCCTCACGGACAAATCAGTCCCAACAAATTTTTTTCTCTTTTTGATAAATTCACATCCAACAGGATCTAATGTGTTTGGCTTAAACAGCTATGTGATATTACATGGAACTTTGGTAAATTTTTCCCTTTTGTCATAAGCAGCAGCAGGCATGTGAAAAATTCTCTTTTGAAATGCCAAATATTTATCCCAACTCTTTTTGCTCTGAGTTATGTTAGACACTGTTGGATTGACATAGTGTTGGTTACACTCCATTTGTTATTAGATAAGTGTAACTTGAGTCCACCTCTCTATCTAGGTATGGTTGAGATCTGAGTTGTCATATATCTCATAAGAAGTTAGTACATCAATTATTGTAATTTCTTTGCTACTAATATCATTATTTTCTTTATATAGGTGCCTGTGCCATTTCTTCTTTCATCGGATGCGCTTTAAGTTTGCCATTTGACTATGTCAAGACCCAACTTCAGACTATGCAACCTGATGCTTATGGAAAATATCCTTATACTGGTAGTTTTGATTGTGTTCGCAAAACCTTGAAGACAGGAGGACTTCCTATGTTTTACTCCGGGTTCCGTTTCTATTATTTCAGAGTTGCTGCTCTGACGATGGTACTGCTTTTTATCTTATGTCCACTCTGCACTGATTATTTTAATTATTTTGCCGTGGGTTATTTGTTAGTTTTTATTTATTTTCTTTTTAACTTCAAAGATTTTCTCAAAGTTCAATTTTAGGTGCTTTCTATGGTAAGGTATTGAAGGGGTTTAAAATTTTAGTTTTCTGTATTTTTGTATTAGTTTTATTTTCTTTAATTTTCTTCTCAAATTTAGAATATGGATGTTCGGATGAAGATGAAATGGCTAATAAGGTTCTTAATACTTAGATCTTTAGATGGGATGTTTTGATTTTTAAAATGGGGGACTATTATTGTAGGCAGATCTTCGGGTTAAATTTACAAAGAGGGAAGATTATACTTTTATTCCCCCCAAAAACATTAGGTGTGTTCATTATTTATTTCATATTGTATATCGTCATTTTCGTTCATGATACAAGGTAGCCTGATGCACAGTTGGCCAGTTTCAGTAGCTCATCAGTTTTATTATTAGATAAAGTGCATTGGATTAAAGTTAAATTCTTATTGTAGTGATAACTAATAGTTTATTGTCCGATTATCCAGATTACATGGTTTATCATGAAACAGCTTCGTCGTTTGGATGCATCAATCAATGAAAAAAAGATTACAATAAAAGCTCGTTGAAGCGACGTTTGAGTTTGAGGTGGTTGTTAGTTAATGCTGAGTTCATGCATTTTTAGCATTTGATCTCAGGAGCTCTGATCCTAATTGATTGACTTCCAATTCCAACCTTATTTTGATGGTGTGCATTCATACCTGACGCTAATATAGTTCAACAACCAAGATTATAAACCAATTCATGCAGTGACTTTGTGAATCATAATTACTTACTAGAAATACTAAGCTCTATTTGGAACTAAGTTTTTTTTTGAGTAAACAGACATGATACATGATAGGCCGTAATGACATCATTTGCACTCTATCTAGTAGAATATGATTTAATTGTTGTTGTTGTATATATGTATTTTGTTGGATTTATCTTTATTGGACTTGAAATTGTTTAAATTTTCTACTAAATTGTGTCTGGTGTTGAATTGATTACTTTGTACATATTGTATAGTCTTTTATCTTTTCCCCTTTTATTGATATCTTTATTAATATAGTTTGTGAAAAATATAACCTAAATGAAAACCAAACACCCAAGAAGAAAATCTACGTTGGAAGATAACAAATGTTTTTAAAAAAGTACTTGAAAATATTTAAGTATTTTCGGTTTAACATGAAAATGAATTTAGAGTTTTGCTACACATATAAGCATTTTGACATACAAGTTCATACAAGTTAACCCTAATCCAAAAAAATCCACTTACATAATGTGCATGTGAAATCATACCGTTCTTCCTCCAATGTTTGTATCCTGCGTTCCTCCTCCTCCTCTTCTTTCTTCTTCTTCTCCTTCTTCTTTGTGTTTCTCCTCTTTTTTCTTCGCATGTTTTATCTTCATCATTGTTCTTTTTATTACTGTTGTTACTATTTTTTTCCCTCCTCTTTCTATTGATTTTGTAACATTATGTAATTTTTTTTTCTTTGTTTAATTTTTTCATCCCAAGAAGAATTATAAAAATATGAAATAAGAAAATGACGAAGAAGTAGCTACAGAAGATGAGGAGGAGGAAGAGGAATAGTTTTGAATTATGTAGAACTTATTAGAATAAAAATACACAGAAATATTTTCAAAATACACCGCAAGATTTCCAAAATACACCAAAACAAGAATGGAACAGATTCATCACAAATTCACAATAATAATTCAGATTCAGAACTAAATGAAAATTTTGCTACAAATGCACAAAAATATTTTCTTCAATACATTTTTCTTCTTTTTTTTCTTATTTTTTCTTTCTTTTAGTTGAATGAATGCGGGTTCATTCTCTTCCAAGTAATTTTACAGCATTATGTGTTTTTTCTTTTTTGTTTGATTTTTTTTGTTTTTATTCTTATTAAGAGAGTAAAATAAGAAGAAACTTGAGAAGGTAAAACAAGAAGAAAAAGATGAACAAGAAAAAAAAAGATGATAATAATGATGATGAAAAAGAAGAAGCAGTAGCAGAATATGAGGAGGAGGAAGAAGAAGAGTTTTGAATTATGCAGAACTTATCAGAATAAAAATACACCGAAATATTTCCAAAATACACCGCAAATTTTCCAAAATACACCAAAACAAGAATGGAACAAATTCATCATAATAACAGTTCGGATTCAGAACTCCTACATCAAAATTTTGCTACAAATGCACAAAAACATTTTCTTTAATGCATTTTTCTTCTTTTTTTCCTTATTTTTTCTTTCTTTTAGTTAAATGAATGTAAGTTCATCTTTTTTCAAGTAATTTTACAGCATTATGTGTTTCTTCTTCTTCTTTGATTTTTTTTGTTTTTATTCTTGTTAAGAGAGTAAAACAAGAAGAAACTTGAGAAGGTAAAACAAGAAGGAAAAAATGAATAAGAAAAAAAAAGATGATGATGATGATGAAAAAGAAGAAAAAGCAACAACAGAAGATGAAGAGGAGGAAGAGGAAGAGTTTTGAATTATGCAGAACTTATCAGAATAAAAATACACCGAAATCATTTCAAAATACACTGAAAGTTTTCCAAAATACACCGAAACGAGAATGGAATAGATTCATCACAATAACAATTTAGATTCAAAACTCTTACGTCGAATTTTTGCTACAAATGCGTAAAAATATTTTCTTTAATATATTTTTTTCCCTTATTTCTTTCTTTCTTTTAGTTGAATGAATGTAGGTTCATTCTCTTCCAAGTAATCTTGTAGTATTATGTATTTTTTCTTCTTCTTTGTTTGATTTTTTTTTATTTTTGTTAAGAGAGTAAAACAAGAGAAACTTGAAGAGGTAAAATAAGAAAAAAAAAGATGATGATGATAATGAAAAAGAATAAGATGCAGCACTAGAAGATGAGGAGAAGGAAGAGAAAGAATTTTAAATTATACAGAACTTATCAGAATAAAAATACATCGAAATATTTCCAAAATACACTGGAATATTCTCAAAAATACACCGCAAGTTTTTCAAAATACATCGAAACGAGAATGGAACAGATTCATCACAATAACAATTCAAATTCAAAACTCATACATCAAATATTTTCTTTAATTTTGAATCAAGCAATGTCATCGATATGGCAAAAATTCTACGATAATGGTAACGATGATATGTATAAGATGAAGAAGAAGACGATGACTATAACGATGATGATCATGATGATGAAGATGATGGAGGAGAAGGAGAAGGAGAAAAAGGAAGGAGGAGAAGAAATTCCAATGAAAAAAAAAAAAGAGGAGGAGGAGGAGGAAGAGAAGGAGGTGGTGTTGGTGACGACGATAATGAAGAAGAAGAAAAACGTGCGCGCGTGAATATAAATGACTTGTATAGACTTGTATAAAAAAAGACTTGTATGTGGAGTATTATTCATGAATTCAGAGGGAGAACCTAGGGTTTTGGTTTGGTGTTTTAACTTTGCTTCAGAGTTCAGAGGGATTCACAATTGGGAGGGGGTGTTAGAGGAAAGGGGTGAGGCCGTGAGGAAGTAAAGGCAACGTTGGGCTTTTGATTTTTCCAAAAAATCAAAACGGCGCCGTTTATCAAGAACCGGCCGGTTATCGGTCCGGTCCAACCGACCGGTTTCCGGCCGGTTCGACAGTTTTACAGTTGTTTGCAAAGGGGCGGTTTTTAAAGGTGGACCGGACCGTTTTTCTCACCGGTTCCCGATTAGACCAGTTCAGGTCCGGTCTGATTTTCAAAACCATGGTGTTTGAGGATGAGGTTGATTATAAAAAAGAAGAATAATGAGAACGGAGTTAATTATGATCTTTGAATGAGTATGAATAAATTATAATGATAACGAGAATGAATTTCTGAATGAGACTCCGGATAAGATGTAGTGGTGTTGTCCACTTGCTCCGGATATAAGTTTGATTAAGTTATGATGAGAATGATTATGATAATGAGAAGTGAGGATGATTTATGATGAATATGTCTATGAATTCTCTCTAGTTACAAATGGTGACAGGGCACTCTCCCTCCAATGATCAGCCAATGTGGTGAGATTTTTGTGTGCAACAGAGAGATAATGTCTGGGTTAGCTATCGGGCATGTCGGGTTAGCTGTATAACCGACAGATGAGGTCATTAGCCATAGGACAGACATGCATCATGTGCATTTATATTATTTTTTTGAGTATGCATTTGTTTTGGCTTATCTAATTGTTTATCTATGATTAACTACTATCTGATCTACTTGTTGTAATTGCATCCTATCTGTGTTTTCTTTGTTTGTCTTGTATATATTTGTAACTGAGAGAATCCTCGTTTAGCAAAGGTGTGACGAGGGTAGTTCCACCGGTGTTTTTGGAGGGTTGGAGAAAGCAAAAGTGAAGTGTTGAATTAAGATTAGATTCAGAACTTGAGAACCTTAGATAGTTACCAAATTTCTGGTTTAGTTATTTCTTTAAGTTTAAATATGAGAGTCGGAGTTTTAAGAATGCCTCTGGCTTTCTCAGAACCTTATATATTATCTATGTGGGCGCCTTTAACATACTGAGAACCTCCGGTTCTTATTCCATACATGTTATTGTTTTCAGATGCAGGGAGTGATGCACCTTGCTAAGCGTGCTGGATGACTCCTTCAGAAGCGAAGATCTACTTTTGTAGGGTTTTTATATTATGTACTTAGCTTATATATATATATGTATTCTCCATTGTTGTATAACACTTGTATTAGTACATCTTAGAGGTTGATGTCGGAGAATTAGGATTTATATCATGTCTTTTGGTATGTCGTTTGGGTTGTATATGTATATATGTATGCTGGTCGGCCTTTGCTTCGCAGGTCGGCTCCAGAACTTGATTATAGTTATCCGTTGGAACTCTATATATGCCTGTCTTTTGATTTTCTATATAAGCTTTTTGTAAGATCGTTCTTCCTGAGTGATGCATCTTCGGTTTCATTTTGATCATACCATTTTCTTTCAAGGCTCCTAGTTATATTATCCGTGTTGTATATATGTATCTATTTTGTTTTTAGAGGTCGTCGTGCCTCACCACCTTTGATTTACAACCTAGGCATAAAGCTCTGTGTGGTAGGGTGTTACAGCTGACCTAGGACCTTCTTCTCGTGTACACCCAACATTCCTAAAGACTTCTTTGAAAAACACATTTTCAGTTTGGTTGCCATTGTTATCATCATGACACAACAATATCTTCAACCCATCCCTATGAGTGACCCTAGAAATTTACACGTATAGTTGACCATGAGTAAAGGCTTGTTTTTTAAGAATCAATCCAACCCTAGACACTAATTGACATTGACTCTTATTAATAGTCATTGTATATGAAACCATGACAGTAAATTGCCGACGTTGGAACTTGAATGGGATTCGGTGATCTGATGGACTTAGTGTCATCCTTGGAATAAAAAATTTGTTGCCTGAGTTTTTTTCTGAAATGCTCAGTGCTTCTATAATGTGCTTTCCAAGCTTGGTAACTACTAAACGTGTCCCATTGCACAACCCAGCAGCATGATCTATGTTTCTTAAGAGCATGATTGGTATCCCCACTTTTAGTGTAAGCTCATGATTCGGCACACCTGAACACCTAATACTGTTTAGAAATTCAGGTATGTGTACTGATGCTAGTAACTCACTGTTCCCTTCTGTGGGGAATGCTTTTTTCGAGTTAAACAAAGTTTGCGATTCAGCCGAATTTAAAGTCATCATGTAATGTCGGTGCGAGTATGGCTCTGTCCTACAAACAGTGATGTGACTCTGGGGGTTCAAACAATTCTGGATAAGTGGCCTTACAAATAGCCTCTATGGGGTCTATCCAGTCATGTATAAGGTTGTCATCGGGAATTTTTACTTTGTCAACGCCACCCATAGATATTCCAATCTTACCATCCCTAATTTTCGGCATCCATTCAGAAAATTGATTCAATTCAGTTGAGCTTGCATTACCTGGGCCTACGCTAAGACGCATGTTTCTTGTTAGTGTTAATAAATTGCAGGCATTCCAAATGTACGACGAGTTAATGCTTGCATTGACAATTTCTTGTCTTGTACCCTTTGGTATAATGGGTAAAATTTGCCGAAAGTCACCTCCAAAAACAACTGTCTACCCACCAAATGGTTGATCTAGGCTGTTAATATTCTTGAATCTTAAAATGTCTCGCATTGTCTGGTCAAGGCCTTCTATACAATATTTGTTAACAATTGTAGCTTCATCCCATATAATTAATGTTGTTTTAACCAACAACTGAGTTAGATCACTCCCCTATTTTATGTTGCATGTGGAGAACTCATCTACATTGAGTGGGATAGCAAAGCGTGAGTGTGCTGTCCTGTCACCTAGAATTAATAGAGAAGCTATTCCACTTGAAGTAACGGTCAAAACAATTTGACCTTTAGACCTTAATGCCGAAGCTAATGTCTTCCACACAAATGTTTTTTCAGTTCCACTGTATCCGTATAGGAAGAAAACTCCTCCGCTATAACCATGGACCGCTTCCATGATTTTATCATATGCTAATCTATGTTCAGTTGTCATCTGATCTAGTCCAGTAGAGTGCTCTTCAGCTAATCTACGTCTATCATAATGCAACTCATCACAAGTTAGCCTATCGACCCTATTAAACATCATCTGAGAGGTGCATGAGTCAAAGTTGGAGTGTGCCATGGATTCAAAATATGTAAGACTCTTGTGGTACCCTTTGAGTATTAGCTCAATATCTATTAGAGTTAACTCCTTCAACTCATCATCTGTTAGTCTTAGATCTGTGTTAAACAAAGTTTTAATAAATACATTATCATAAAAATAGTGATTTTAAAATATAAAAACACAAAATTCTCATTATGAAATACTATTATATCAACATGCCTAATAGACACACATCCTATTATGTAATAATATTTTTATATTCAACTATTCGTTTGATTAGTATTATTGTGAATATGATAATTTTCCAGTTTATAAGACGATTAATTTCTATGTTTACATCTCATTTGAAATTAGGGACGGATCCAAGGAGGGCAAGCATAGGCCTTGGCCTCCCCCTGCCCCTCCCTTTTCTCCAATTTTTTTGAATAAAAATTAACAATTTTAAGTGTATAAAGTTATTATATATTACATAAATTTATTTTTTATTTGAAAATAAAGTAAGTAATTATTTTATATAAATAATTAAATTATTAAACTCAAAAGCAAGTAACAATTCTTAAATTGAAAAAAAATATTATTGTCAATCAATTTTCGATTAAATAAATTTTTAAATCTTTAAACTTCTTTTCTCTTTTAAATTTTTTTCTTAATTTTACACCTCTTATCGTATAAAAACATATAATAACATCAACATCTAATTAGGTGTTGAAATTTTTTTATATATATTATAGTATATACATGAAAGTAAATTATTTTAAATTTTTTTATTTTTCACGTGATGTTAAAATTATAACATATTAAGTAAATTCATTAAAATAATTATATTTTATATATTTTTTCACAAATATATTTTAAATGCATATAACAAAGTTATTAGAACACCTTATTTATATTTATTTTATAGCATATTTTTTATGATGTGAAGAATAAAATATAACTTACTATCATAATAATACTAAATAAAATAAACTAATTAAAAAAATAGATCATTTTTATATTTTATCAAATCTAAAATGAAAAGAAAATTTTTTAAAAACTAAGATAATTTTTTTATATGACAAACACTTAGTAGTGTTTTCTTAATTAAAAATACTAATCATGATTAATTTTATAAAAACTAAGATAATTTTTTTATATGACAAACACTTATTAGTGTTTTTTTAATTAAAAATACTAATCATGATTATATATATTACTAAATATACTATATTATATTTGATTATACAATATTTTAATTTTCAACCCTCCTCTACTGAGAGCAAATGCCATGTCTTTTCCCATATATGTTCTAGCCTTTCCATGAAATTTGAAAATAACAATGTTGCAAATAGCTTCCTCAAATAAATTCCTGATTCCAATGATTTGCTTTCTCTATTGCATTAATGTATTCTCTATCATCATCTAAAAGACATTGTGCATAACATGCATCCCTAAATGATGAATGAAGAACACCATCTATTGTCCTTATTTCTTCATATGATTTAGGCCCTTTAGCATAATTGAAAAGTAGTCTAAGGTAGTAACTTTCACCCGATCCAAGAGGGACAAAAAAATATGACCTATCACAGCAAGTGACTTTCGTGGAGACTATTTACTTTCCTTTGCTTTCTATACAAATTTTGTTGGGAATTCAGCATAAGTGATCGGGCTTTGGGATATGACTTTTTCACTTCAAACTATTCCAAAAACATGGATTCCTTTACAGAAGCTTTTCTAGCAACATCTTCCAAATTCTCATCATCTCTGAAAACCATTGGTTGCTTGTTTGGCAAGTGAAACCCCAACCTTACCACAGACGGGTCTCTATAGTAAATGTTGTATCCAAAAATTCTCCAAGAAGCTTTGCATGGAGATATATATCGACAATCATAATACATACTGACTTCATCGTGCTCATCCTTGAATAGATACTTTATTGATCTAGATTGGTTGCGCCACTCAACATTGATGTGTGCTCCATATCTCATCAATAAATACCTATTATAAGGAATGACATAATGATTATCAAGATCAATACCTAACTTCATGATTGTCTTTCTATCATCTCTGCGTCTGTATACTGGTCACTGGATAACCATTTTTGTCAATTGTTGTATTCTCAAAAAATTCTCGGGGAAATGTCTGATGCATTTCCATTTTTTATACATTGTGAATCTTTCTTGACTAAACCATATGGACCATACATCATGTGCTTCCCCACTGCTTCATAGTATTCTGGATCAGTCTTGTTATCTAGTATTTCAGCGGATATAATCTTATCAATATCTTCTGCAGTAGGATACTTGCCATCACGATGGAGGAACAACAACATGTGTGCGTAAGGTAGCCCACGTTTTTTAAACTCGATGGTGCAAATCACTAGAAAAAATAAATAATGAACTAAACCATTAGTGCATCACTCCATGTTGAACATAATCATTTAGTTCTAAATTATAAGCAGTCATACAAAAAAAAGTACGTGCCTTATATCTGTTTGATAATGACTACCATTATAAAATATTCATTCAAACTTGAACCAATTGAGAATCGCAAAACAATATGCATCTGTTTCTAATAAATCTCGCGAAAAAACTATACGAAGATACATATTAACTCAAAATATAAAAGGAACATGATTTAAGTGTTTTTTTCTGCGGAAACTCGTCCAAAAATCTTCTTGGTTCTTATGTCTTTAACTAAATGATCCAAATTCATCTTAAAATCCCTACATACCATGTCCAGTCGGTCTTCAACATTTAGTTCTCTGTTCCTTAAGGACTCTTTTAACTCAGGCCACTTTGGATTATATGTGAATGTAATGAAAAGGTCTGGGTAACCGACTACCTTGCATATTGCCATTGCATTAAAGTACTTTTGAATCATGTACCTAGGCCCTCCAATGAATGAAGATGGTAATATAATATGTTTGCCGCGAGAAGATGGTGCTGTCTCCCCACTCAGTACTGCTTCTTTGATACCCTTGTATATCTCACATCTGAACTTCTCTTGATTAAAACGTATGTAGTTTAACCTGGCTGACTCTATCATCGAAAAACCAACAACCAAAAATTGTTGGAATAGTCTCCTAGAATATAACAATGGGGATCCACGGACAATCGTTCTTGTATTCTAAACGCAAAAAATTCCCTTATCGATACATCCTATCGCCCCTTTCCGCCATCTGGATTACTCTTGTTAAGTGGAACATCTTTCTTATAACCATTATCTCTATACGGAAATAGCAAAGGGTATTGCAGGCCTAAATAAGCTGGATTTAGCTGGTTGATCCTTTGTAACCTTCCACTTTGAGTCTCCACAATAATGTCTCTATCAATTTTATCTATATCAAAAATCACCCACAATCAATGCAACAACCTCACTGGTTGATGATAAATTATATCTTCTCTCATCTTTGCCCCTCTTGCCTATAAGCCTTAGCTTCACTGTGGACCTAGAGGTCGAAGACATTGACTCCCTAACCATACGAAATGCTTTCACCAACACATTATTTTCATCTAGCATTGACTTCAATTCTTTCACTATGCCTTCGTGGATATCGTTGTTTTCTTCTTCCCTGTATGAGTTAAAATAGACTAAAGTTAATTGTCTCAATAAAAAATACTTTAAATTATATGGAGAATATAACCTTCTCAAAGAAAAATTGAATTAGCTACATTATATTAAGTATGAACCTGATAGCAGAAATGCAGTTTTGAACTTCGTTTTGAGTATCAAATACATATAGCTGAGAAAACTTTGCTCTACTACCATCTGGTGGGATAAGGCTACCCATTAAGTCATAGTTTTCACCAAATAATCTAAAGGTTGGTGGCCCTCTCGAACTATTTACCGCTTTGTCTATCTTGGCACCAATAGATATGATTGAAACATGCTATTGTAAGATCTAATGTTCTCCTAAAAATGTTTGCTTTTGATGTCATAACCGTATAACAAATTGTACAATGCCTTGGGAGGAATTTGACCTTGGCCGCCTCTACAACATAGTGTATATTTTGACTCACTTGTGTTGTAATTTTTGTTGATTCTTTTGGCATACCAAAATAGTGAATGACAAAATTCACACAATGCTGTGCAGATCCCATGTGCAAATATTTTGCACGTAAGAATCGTGTAGTTATAGCTACAAACTCTTATTTTATAAAATTTATTAAAAAATTATACTTTATTAAGTTTGGTGAAAGTATAAATTCAATAGAGTGGTCAATGAGTAATAGCTCAAATGACATAGACTCTCCATACTCAATTAAGAGGTTGCGGGTTCGAGTCTCATATCTTTGGTAAAAAAAAAAATTCAATAGAGTGATGGGTCATGAGTGTGTTAAGAAATGCTTTATGGTTAATCTTGTGAAAAATATTAATATAATCGGTTGAAGAAAATGTAATACAATTCTAAATCACTTACCATAATAAATTTATTTTTTTATCTGAATTTTGGACTAAAAATTTCAGCAGAGTGATAGGTGATCTTTTAGAAATTTGTAATATTTTTATTTGAAAGACAATGTATTTTTATATCAATCTTGGTGCAAAATATTATTTCAAATGGATCTGATGCTAGAAATATTTTATTTTTGTTTTATTGAAATAATTTTTTTTATGGAATTCATTACAAAATGATTATTTATGAATTTTGGTCAAAGTATAATTTTAAGAAAGTGACGGGTGTGATAAGAAATTTTTAACATTTTTTTAATCTACGATTATTTTTTTATGTTATTTCGGAATAAAATATTAATTTAGCTTGGTGAGAAATTATAGTTGTTGCTTAAATAAAATATATTATTTATCTGAATTTTCATTAAAATACTATTTTAGTAAAATAATGAGTATTTTTTAGAAAGTTACAATATTTTTTGATAAAATTATTTTTTAATTACTTTTTATGCAAAATAAAATATTAATCGGGTGAAGGATACGCATGATAACTTTTTTTATTTAATTAAAAAATTTAAATTTTATAAATTTTAAAGAATATATAGTTTAATGAGAGTGATTGGCATATGTTCAAAGAATTTATAATATTTTTTATTAATCAAAAAATATTTTTTATATTGATTTCGGGATAAATATTAAATTATTTTGATGAGAAGAAAGTGTTAGGAAATTTTTTTGTTTCAATAATGAAAAATTATTTGTTCAATGATCTTTTGTCAAAATAATATTTTAGAAGAGTGATATGTTGTCATTTAGAAAGTTGAATTTTTTTTCTCTTTAACAAAAATTATTTTTTAATTTATGTTGGTGCAAACTTTTATTCTAATCGGGTGAAGGGAATGTGCTATCATTTTTTTTCTTATTTTAGCATTGGCAAAATTATTTTATATCTGAATTCTGGACAAAACATAATTCAAGTAGAGTGATAGGTATCTTTTAGAAATTTGTAATGTTTTTCTTTTATATAAAAATGTTTTTTTATATCAATTTTGACATAAAATATTTTTTTAAATGGGTCAATTGAATGAGTTAGAATTGTTTTATTTTTTGCTCAATGCAATTTTTTTATCAATTTTAACGTATATTTTCAAGAGAGTGATGGATGTAATAAGAGATTTTTTACATTTTAAAATAATAATAACATACCACTATTAGTTAATTTTACCCCAGCAGATCCTGCCGTATTCTTCTATAATCCCTTTTTGCCTGCATTTTTTTAAGATAGAGTAAGATGGTAACAATGATTCTTGGATATAGTAACAGATGGAAGACATGGCACATCATTCATTCACCATACAAATTTATTTTTTTTCTAACAAATATACCTTTGCTAGTATTCAGCTTCCTTCTATCATTGCTAGGTACTTCTTTTATTTGAGATACTAATAAATGAACAACAAAAAATCAGACTTGCAAGAGATTTTAAGTGTAGAAATTGGTGTAAAAAATTTGCACAATTGATTGTTTCCATCCTCACTGGAGACACTTGAACTGGTGTTGTTCTGCTTTGCCCCATTCAGAATGAGTCTCTGCTTTGTTCTAGCTTCCTTTGCTTGACCTGTATTATAACATAAAACCTCTTCTACAATCTTTTAATTACATATGAACATAAAATACTTGCACGATGTATAAAATACTCCTTATATAATAATTACCATGGGCAGTGTTGGTGGTCCCGGAATGACTGGCGACAAAGAAATCCCGCTTGAGGTCCCATTGGGGTCTATCTTTATAGTTCATAAGATCTCCAATTATGACATCGATTTGACCTGCGTCATGGAATTCACTCTCGGGTAAACTTTCAAGTCTGGCAAAAGATCATTGACACACAAACCTAATAAAACATATCAAGCCTATTCTAATAACATTTGATGCCGATTAATTTATACCTTTATAGCGTCCAATTATAGTTGCTTTCCTATTAAAACCAAGGGTCATCATCTGGTCTTTCGTGGCCTTCTTTTGGCGATTTGTGTTGTGAAGCATTTTACAACTTAGTACTTGAATGGTAGTTACTATCAATTAATCATATCATATGCTTTATGAAAATTGTATACTTTTGTACTCAGTGCTGAAATTTATCTATGCAAATCTCTGATTGTCTTGAATTGTTAACCTCATAATCATCAACTATAAGAGAATTTGACCTCAATGAAGTTGAGGTTGAATATGATTTCATGACTGATTCCATATGAATTGTGTCTAAATGGGCTGCATTGAATGTATGTTTCTATTAAATAATTGTACAACACATTAAAAGCATTCCTTTAACTATACATAATGTATACACTTGTCAAAAAGATTACCTCGAAAATTGTTTAGGTCAATAATATTTGCATTGTGTCTATGGTAGTTGCTGATCTTGCATCTACATTTTGAAGCATGCATATATCAATATTGTAGTTTATTGTAGCATGGTTTTTAACATTATCAGCTTCATATAATGATATTGGATAATACCAAAAGCTTTATCCTATTATTTATGGTGGCTTATCTCATATGCTACTTCCAAATATATTTATAACTAAACCTATTGGATTATGAAGTCGTTTGTATACCTTAGAAACAGCTTACCTTTATTGTTTGGTTTTGAAATCAATTGTCTCCTTCCTGCAATCTTGGATAATCTTTCTTTCCTAGCTAATGTGGCTTTTTTTATGAATACAAACATGTCATCAAATTAACCATAGTTCCCCTAAATAAGCTATTCAAATCAGTATATGGAGAAACGTACCACCATAGACATGATTTTGTGCACTCAAATTAGTAGCAATGTCATGAAGCGCCATTTGGGCCTGGTTAACTCCCTGGTTCGGGTTGGGTATTTTGGGTTTACATTGCATATCTGTCCTTGTAGGGTGTTTTCCTTTCCTTCTATTCACCTCTTGGGTGGATTACTGGTGGTGTTTACAATCCAACCTGCCAAATTTATTCTTTTAGAAACAGCAATACATCAACTTGAATAAAGTAATAATAAGTTTTAAAACTTGTTAGTTACTTGATGGTTAAGATGCTGAGTTATGTGATCCTTATGCAACAGCATCCATTTGGTTATCACCGGATAAGTTCTTTGCCATAGGCAAATCATTGTTGCCATAATATATGTTTGGCATCCATGATATTTCTTCTTTCCTTTCTGGCACATGAAGCTTAGAGATAATCTATGCACTTTCTATTTGAGCTCCTCACTAGGGTTTGAAGCATAGTCATTAAAATCGGACCGGATCGACTGGTTTGACCAGAAAACTGGTAAACCGAACCTATCATCGGTCCGGTCCGAGATTAGGACCGCTTAAGGTAAAGAACCAGATTGAACTGGACAAACCTGGAGTCAACCGGCATAAATCAGTCAAATTTGGTGACATTTGGACCGAACTGAACCGAACAGCTTGGTCTAGTTGAAGGCCAATCTACTGAACCCCTTAGCCCAGGGAAGCATGGGTGATGATCATATTATTACATATACAAATTAAGATATATATATATATATATATATATATATATATATATAGAGCAGTCTTTTATTTTACTTATATTCAATTTATTTTAATTTTAAAGTCACTCATTTTTAAATCAATTATATTTTATTTAACTATAAATTTTATTAAATATATACAAATTAAAAAGATAAATAAAAAAAATTTATTAATCACAATTTAATTTTTTCTTTTCATAATTATATGATATCTATTAATATTATTTTTTCAATAAATACTTGTAGTATATAACAATAGGTAAAGACACACATATAATTGTCTTTATATGAAGTTAATAATTGAAAATCATTAGATAATATTTAGTTAAACTTATCAAATCATCTAACAGTTCTTAAAAAACAATTTCACATGAAAATAACTGTATGTGAGTTTTCACTTATAATAATATAATAACACAATAAATATAAACTAATTAATAAAGTATTAAAATTTAAAAATAATAATTATTTTTATAAAAACAAAATAAAAGTGCTTATAAAAGTGCTTATAATAATTAAATTTTATATAATTATTTAATTATACCGGGTTAACCGGTTTGACCAGTGACCTACCGGTTGAACCAGTGACCTAACAACCTGATCGGTTCGATCACCGATTCGGTTCTGATAACTATGGTTTGAAGAAAATATAGCATAATTTTGGTTGAGGTGGTGAATTAGTTAGACTGAATAAGTTATCCAGGTCTCATTTTAGCTATCTTGTGGTGGTTTGACTATCGAATGGACATTGCTTTACTTAACACTAAATAATAGAGTAGTTCTGAATTTCTATAGTCATGTTGAACTTTTGTTAGGTATAACCTTGCAACAATGCTCATTCTCTCGCTTTGATATGTTATTTAGTGGCAAGTGTTTAAGAATTCTTTATTAAATTAATTGGGATACCTTATCTAGCTACTTTAGAGTTGAAAATAACATATTAGAAGACAGAGTGGTCAGCTGTTTTTAAGTACATATTAGTGTATAAGAAAATTCAGGTTTTGTGTGCTAATCGAAAATTATTGTGCATTTTGGGATCATGGTGATTTTTTAATGCTCTTTTATGTTAGTTTTGAGCTATACATTGATGTGAGATTCATATTTGATACTTAAATTTGATACTTAATTGTATACTATGAAGTCCAATATTTTAGCTATAATTTTTCTGACAGTTTGTTGTTTAGTCAAGTCCCATAGTTATACATGATCCCATGTCCCTTTTTAAATGTTTGTTTTGGATTTGTATTTTAATCTTATTGTCTAGTATTAATTATGATGGTTTTTCCAAACTTGACTACTGTTGAGAATAGGCAAATATTCAACTTAATATCACAAATACGTATCTCTACATGGGACGTTTTTAAAATTTCTATCATTTTAAAACATAAAGATAGGGTACATCATGTGTACAACCAAACTTCTTTCTCAACCACATTTTTATAAACATATTAGTGATATTAACTGACCCATGACTAATCCAGACATGAATTAAAAAGCCTCCAAAATGTAAAAGCTGGGCAAACTTCTCACGACATTAGTGCTTGAGAATACAACTACCATGAAAGTAAATACTTAACAGTTACCTAGAATCATGCATTAACTAAAACATAAAGACCCATACTTAAGACATAATGTACATGAAAATAAAGGAAAGCCTAGTTGACATATATGATAGCAGTTAATAGGAGTGCATGATTTGGCCTGAGTCAGCGCCTATAGTTTAGATAAAAATATAAACCATGAAGAGCCCATTCGAGTGCAAACTGACTGATTTGACACTAACAACTTCATTCCATGTGCGCTGGACCAAGTGTTTCCTTATCTGTTGCATATACTTCAACCTTGATAAAAGGATATCTATCATCTCACCATCGTTTGAAGTTCCAAATCCAGTCCTTGCCTCCATCAAAGTAACAACATGCTTGTCTACAAATAAAGTGGGGTTGTATGGCATTCCAAGACCAATTACCTTTACCATCTTCTCCCATATAAGTTTGTCATCAGCAGACCGTTTAAGTCCCCACACGGAAACTTGCCTTGTGAAACATAGGTTCTTGTAAGACATGAACCCAACATTGTCGTTAATTTGAATCAGGGCATGATACGAAGCTTTTACCTCCTCTGGAACTATTTCTCAGAAAACATCCTCTGTTGCAGTGAAAATGTAATGATTGCCGCAGGATCTGAATTGTTGAAACCTTCTCATCCTATCCAATAAACAACGTCTTCTTGCACAATTGGCTTTGGGCCCAGCTTATGAACGTTACTTTGGAATGTTCCAGAGTAAACCCAGTCTCTCTGGATGGAATTAAATAGTTTCCACTTCATATTCTTTTCAGCATAGTGTTGCTTATACACATGCACTATACGATACTCAGTCTGATTCTGCAAGTATCCGAAGGCATATAGTGACACTGCATGGCAGCAATGTTTGCTAGGTTCATCTGAAATGTATCTAATATCCCTAGTGAGGGGATTCCAGATAATGATCCTTGAGTTAAGGCCACCCTGGGATAACCTTATGCAACTACCAATGAATAGTAGCCAAAGTGATTAATCTGCATTGGTACACTGAAATGAAACTGGCGACCACTCTCAACACTAGCTCTCACAAACTAATGTGAGTTCTCATCCGTAAGTGGATACCCGATGCCAATAATAATACTCTTATCGTTGTCCTTGTTTCTTTAAAAATTTGCTTCACAAACAAAGGTGTTGATAACGGGTAACTCCAAAGTCGGTTTAAAGACCTGCATCTGCCAATAGTCTCAGGATTGACTTGGCAAATATCTTTCACAATAGTTCATCACCAAGATGTGGGAGGTCAAACTCCTTAGGAGATACATCACTCATTCTGAAAAGAAACTCAGCTAGTTTCTTTGTAGTATCAGAACTAGGATTTTGGTTGGTGTCCTCCATCTTCTATGTGATATCCTATTTATATGCATGAGTTTAGAGGTTTAGTCTGGAAGAACTTGCGTTTTATGTTGAACCCTTGATGAAGGTAATGGGCTTATTAATCCTAACCTAGTCTATGGTAAAAAATCAAGAGTGCTTTATTCTTTTCACAAGAGCTATAATTTGTTTGTTTACACGATTTAGTATAAGTTATGTGTTGTCAACTTTATCATAGTGGAACTATAACTTCTAAAGACCATTTGTTTCTGATTATATCAAAAACTTATTTGTCTATACATCCTGCATTTTAAATTTTATAATAAATAAAATAATTTGGCAACAGGAATATATGTTACTGTATGATAGCTTGATATGAATTTTCAGTATACACTATGCATTGTGATGTTATATAGTATGTATCTAAAGGCTTTCTGTTAATCTTTTATAGATATCCATTAGAAAGAATGGTTGTACTAATATAAATATAAGAGACATTAATGTATAACTTATAATATGCAACAATCATATATAACAGCTGGTGGAATCAGATTTAAGAGACTATTTTTAATGCCTTTACATACTCTCCTATTATAGAATCTTTGAACTACTCCTAATGGCGAATCATTAATATTTTTAGCCATAATTTATCTGCTTGTACACCTTTTGAAACTCTTTTCAATTAGTGGTGTTAAGTATATCCTCTTATTTTATTTTTCTCTGGATGACCTTTCTTTATTAGACCTCCTACAAAATTTATATTTTAATCTTGATAGAAACTGACATCCTTTTTTAATGTGTTATTTTCTAGCAACAATAAACTAAATAACGACAGCCCATAGGTGAGGAAAAGACAAAGATACCATTTTTTTGTAAGACATTTGATCTGTCTTCTTAATTTTATATGCTTTTCCGATGTATTACTAAGTTGACTATTTTTTGACAATCAAAGGTAATCCGTTGTTTTTAACTCGGCTTAAGTAAAACTATAAATCGAAATCTGCTTCCTGCTTAAATCTAAATAAACACGTTCTACATTAGGAGTACGTGGAGTAAATGTTTTGCTTTCCCAACGGGCACATCACTAAAGAGTAGTTACCACATAAATAGGCTAACATCCTCAATAACTCCACAATATTAGACCCACTGAGTAACCGTCTACAACACAATAATTCTATAAATACAAAAGTTTAACTACGCAAAGAGGTACGTTATTCATTATGAACAACTTCATATTCATCTTCTATTCTTACTGACTTGAACGTTAGAGTGCCTTTGCAGGTGCCATTCCGGCGCCCTTCTTGGAAGAGCCGACGTATAATTCATCTACTCCAAGGAGAAGCGAATTCAAGTACTAAGTAAAATGAGCTATATCTTGGAGCCGGCTACCACACAGGAACATTTGGCGCCCACCGTGGGACCGAATTTTTTTAAGTCAACTATCACTTTTTCTGCCTGGTTACCTACCCTCTTTTGTAGGTTTTAATTGATGGCAGAAGAACAAAATAATCAATATCCTCATATCCCCTAATATAGCTGAACTATTGGCAATCAAGAAATCACTGAAAGCAAAAAATCAAAGGTTAACCGACCTCCTAAACCAAAACAAACAACGTGATAAGAAGGATCAGAAAGGTCCTAACAACAACAACAGCGGTGATGACCATATCTCAGGAATAACAACCGTGGTAGTAGTCCCTCTAAACCCATCAATAAAGGAAACAAATTCTGCTAAATGCTTTGGCAAGAGTGTCTAATGGTATACAATTTTAGCTAAATATAAAATATTTTCATTTTCCATGTTTTCATTAGAAATTCTGAATTAGCACAATGATGCAAGCATTTGATCAAATAAATTGATTTTATTATTCCTGATATATAACCAAGAATCGAATCACATATGAATCTAAGCCAACTTGTAACAAATTTCTATAATTACTTTTTTTTTTTTACATTTTTGTTTACATTATTATTGCTATAATTACTATTTTGCCCTAATTACTCAGTGATAATCCATGTTATTTTATTCAAATTTTTCTTCAATTATTTTGCCCCTGGAATAAGGGGATTCAGTTTTAACTTTAGCCGACGAGTTCAAAACATGTGTTTACAATAGAAAAAGAAAAATTCAAAATTAATTTGGAAGACAATTATAAGGCGAATAATCTCAATATATCAAACTGACAAGTCTTATACCATGGAGAAACAATGTATACGCATAACCTAACCTGCTTATATAATTTCTTTACTTTAATTTTCAATACGACATGGCCTCTTATAAAGTAAACACCAACCACTTTAATTTTACGTATCGTACCATTTCATATAGCAATATGCTATATCTCATTTTTGATTGACTTTCCTTAAGCATATCTAATACTATTGTTTTTACTATACATTTCTGCACCTAGTTCTACTTAAGGACAACATAATCACAACGAGCAAAAGAAAACAAGGCAGTGCTATAGACCATCTCACCAAAATAACCCCACAGCAACACCGCTATACAAATTATAACTTGGACAACTTACACCTAGCATAAGCCCACTTTTCAAATCAACATATAAGACTAGCCTAAAAGTGCATTACAGATAAACTCATAAGTCGAAACACGGTGATGTTCTACTCTTCCATTAATAATTTTTATTCCTCTACTTCCAATCTTATCTATTAAACTTCATTCATTATTATTCATTGATCTATAAGTATCTTATGCATAATCGATCAAAATAAATTGCTCTGCCACGAATCTTCAAAATCACATACATTCGACTCACCGAATCTCCGATCGGGATATACTCCTTTATAAAGCGCTCAGATTACTAAGTCATTTACCATCAATTTTTTCCATACCAACACAAACTTACATTTCAAACGGTCAGATCCCAAAAGCAAAATACAAATCAATTAATATCAAGTCAAACTACATAGGGGATATATTAATCCAATATTCAAATCCAATTTTCCTTATTGAATTATAATTCGACTTTTAAGTAATCACGACTATTACTCCTCTTTTCTCTGATAAACAATTTTAGATACTATCCACAAATAAATATTCCAATAATCTAACAAATACTTACAATCGACTACTGATCTTGTACTCAATTAGTACCAACTTTTAGACCACGACAAGTGGCTCAATCAACTAATTAAAACCAAGCTATACTTCGGTTTTCAAGCTATTAAGCCATCTATCATTTCAAACAAACCTATATCTATAAGTCGGTATCGTTTTGAACAACCTGACATCTATAAGTCGAGGTTCAGATGATGACCGACCTATTAGCTCAGCAACATAATGCAATGAAAGGCAAATTACCAAAATTAAATTACTAAGTCATTTCAACCTTGGTAAAATCATGTATATGCATAATCTAATTTTCTTATATAATTTTTTTATGTCAAATTTTAATACATCATAGCTTCTTATGAGGTATTTACTGCTCTATCTACTCGAATTGCTTTATATTATTTATGTATCTTATCATTTCATAGATCAAAATCAATTAATTAACCAATCCAAAAAGAATAACTTTTTTCCAATCCAAAAATAAATTCAATTAGCAATTATTTCAACTTGCAATTATCGTTACTTGATATATGGGTGATTAGCCCATCCCTTTTATTTTTCTATTTTACAATAATTTATACATGTTTACTTTCAACACATTTTATTTTTGTTACAACATCTTTATTATTTACTCAATATTCAATAATTAATTGGGGCAATTTACGCATCTAAATTGTTTGACCCCCAATATTACGCAAATACATTGTTTCCAAATTTAATACGCAAATGCATTGTTTCACTATTTTATGTAAACCGCTACTGACAGTAGCGGTTTACAGATGTGCATAAACCGCTACAACCAGTCGCGGTTTATGTGTGTGAGTGTGTGAGTGTAAATCGCTGCTGCCAGCAGTGGTTTACGTGCGTGTGTATGTGAGTGTAAACCGCTACTGCCAGTAGCGGTTTACGTGTATGTGTGTATACTATTTAAATAATATTATAAATAAAAAATTTAATTTATCATTTCACAATATAATTTAAAAAATATAAATATGCATGTAATAAATTTTTTATTTGTATTTATTATTAAAATGAGATTAAATAGCAAATCAAAGAGTGAGTACTCACAGAGTACTAAAATATATAAACTAAGACTAAATTTTTTTTTATCTTCATCCCTTCTAAAACTCATGAATGATAAAATAATTTATTTTTAGTAAAAAATCCAATAAATCATACACTTTTTCTTTAAAAATTACTTCATTTTTTATCCATATAAATAATATGATTGCAAAAAATATATACTCCGTTTTCTTTCTCTCAATTTTTTTGTAACTTAATTTAGCATAAACAAACATTTTTTCTAATCAACGTAAACTGCTAGAGGAACACAGAAACCGCTAAATTAAGTTACAAAAAAATTGAGAGAAAGAAAACGGAGTATATATTTTTTGCAATCATATGATTTATATGGATAAAAAATGAAGTAATTTTTAAAGAAAAAGTGTATGCTTTAGTGGATTTTTTACTAAAAATAAATTATTTTATCATTCATGAGTTTTAGAAGGGATGAAGATAAAAAAAAATTTAGTCTTAGTTTATATATTTTAGTACTCTGTGAGTACTCACTCTTTGATTTGCTATTTAATCTCATTTTAATAATAAATACAAATAAAAAATTTATTACATGCATATTTATATTTTTTAAATTATATTGTGAAATGATAAATTAAATTTTTTATTTATAATATTATTTAAATAGTATACACACATGCACGTAAACCGCTACTGCCAGTAGCGGTTTACACTCACACACACGCACGTAAACCGCTGCTGGCAGCAGCAGTTTACACTCACACACTCACACACATAAACCGCGGCTGGTTGTAGCGGTTTATGCACACCAGTAAACCGCTACTGCCAGTAGCGGTTTACATAAAATAGTGAAACAATGCATTTGCGTATTAAATTTGGAAACAATGTATTTGCGTAATATTGAGGGTCAAACAATTTAGATGCGTAAATTGCCCAATTAATTGCTTTGAGCAAAAAATTCGTCAATAAATTGTTGTGGGTTAGAAAATTTCTCAAGACAATTGATTATTATATCCTCGAATCATACAATCGATTCCGTTAACAAATACATATTTTCGAACTTTTTAGTTCGCGTCAATCAATTACTATATACATGCCATAAAAAATTGTTCTCAGAAAAGTATCCCCACACAATTATATTGATCGAACAACTCTTACCATTCAAATGGTTTTTGAATAATGTCGACTAACTGGCTAAGTTTGGGGGCTACCACTCATTGCATAGCCAATTTATAGATAGACATGACTATCTCACTTTCTAATTTTTTTATCCATCTTTATTTATTTGTTTCATCTGTTCGATCATTCACAATCTTTCAATATAACTTTTTCACTACCAATTTTTTTCCTTTTTTCTTTCTTTTCAATCAAACAAGTTGAGCTTGATGGCTGCTATAATTATAATTCCGATTTATAGGTCGGAAGCTCAACCTATTTAATTGAAAACTTTCACAGGTCAAGCTTGGGGGGCTATGATCCATTAGCTATAATCCGGATTAGGTAAAACTATAAATCAGAATCTGCTTCCTGCTTAAAACTAAATAAACACGTGCTACATCAGAAATACGTGTAGTATGTGTTTTGCTCTCCTAACGGATACATCACTAAAGAGTAGTTACCACATAAATAGACTAACATCCTCAACAACTCCACAATATTAGTTCCACTGAGTAACCGTCTGCAACACAATAATTCTATAAATACAAAATTTTAACTAGGCAAAGAGGTACGTTATTCATTTTGAACAACTTCATATTCATATTCATCTTTTACTCTTACAAATTTGAGCATTGGAGTGCCTTTGCAGGTGCCCACCACACCGTTCTTGGAAGAGCCGACGTATAATTTATCTACTCCAAGGAAAAGCGAGTTCAAGCACTAAGTAGAACGAACTATATGTTGGAACCGGCTTCCACACAGGAACAAAAGGGTTATAGAATATCGGTAGTACATATCCCAATAATTTTAAAAAAGTAAATTTGTTTTCATCAGCAGCTCATTTTAAATATATGTTGTTCATGTTCCATCAAAATCAATTGCATAAATTTCGTAATATCCTCAGACAAATATCCTTATTTGTATTAAATTGGTTTGGAACCAAATTTCTCTCCTTTGATACTCTCAACATTTTGGATGGGGAATGAACGATGTATTCTGGATATAGTTTTGTTATTGCTAACTTTTATTTAAAAAATGCAGGTAATAAGGGATCACATAACAATATGGCAGGATCTGTTGAGTTAGAATCATGTAATAGTAGTATGTTACTTCATTATTTTAAAATGTTTAAAATTTCTTATTACACCCATCACTCTCTTGAAAATATACCTTAAAATTCATAATAGAATAATTTTTAACCCATTCATTTGATTCATCTGAAATTTTGCATCAACTTTGAGATAAAAAATTAATTTTTGACAAATAAAAATATTACAAATTACTAAAAGACTCCATCACTCTACTGAAATTATGTTTTGTCCATAAATCAGATAAAAATAAATTTTATTGACGCAAAAATAATAAATTTATAGTCAATTTTCTTCACCTAATTAAAATAATATCTTGAACTAAAATAAATTAAAAAAAGTTTTTTGTTAATTTATAAAAAATTAAATTTCTAAATCACACCCATCACTATTCTAAAAAAGTAATTTAATATTTTACACTGAAATGAGTATAACAAATACTTTTTGTTTGATGAAAACTATTATAAATTTTTTGAACATATCATTCACTCATAAAATTTTATATTTTTTAATATTCATATAATTAATCATTTTTAAATAAAAAAAATAAAAAATTTTCATGTATATCCTTCACTCAATTAAGATTTTGTTTTGCATCAAAATTAATTAAAAAGTATTTTTATCTAAGAAATGCTATAAATTTCTAAAAAGTATCCATCATTCTACGAAAATTTCATAATATACTTAGACAAATATCTTTTTTTGTATTTAAATTAGGTCGAAACCCAATTTATCATTTTTGAATAAATATTGCGTGGCTTTACATTTGGTTTAGGTATACTTCTTCGTACTCCACTTAATAAAGTCCCTTTTAGTCTTTTACCTTCTTTGTTCGTTTCATATTACTCTCAATATAGATTTTTTTTTGTTACCATCTCATTGTATATTTAAAAGTGTAGGAAATAAAGGATCACATAAGAATCTGGTAGGATATTTAAAAGTGTAGGAAATAAAGGATCACATAAGAATCTGGCAGGATCTGCTGCGTTAGTACCAACTAATAGTGGTATGTTACTTCATTATTTTAAAATTTTAAAAAGTTCTTACTACACATATCACTATCTCGAAATTATATTTTAAAATTTATCAAAAAAGTAAACTTTAAATAAAACAAAAATAAAATATTTTTAATACATTTATCTGACTCATTTAAAATAATATTTTGTACAAAACTTGATATAAAAAAATATCTTCTGTCAAAGAAAAATATTATATATTTTTAAAAGACACCCATCACTATATTGAAATTATGTTTTGTTGAAAATTCAGATAAAATAAATTTCATTAATGCAAAAATAAAAAATTTATGGCCCATTTGCTTAACCCGCACCAAGATAATTTAATAATTTTGTTTAATAAAAAATGTTATAAATTTCGGGAACATGCTCGCTCACATGAAATTATATATTTTTTCAAAATTCATATAATTCATAATTTTTAATTAAATAAAAAAAATAAAAAAATTCTCATGCATATCTTTCCCTAATTAAGATTTTATTTTTGTTCCAAAATTGATTAAGAAATAATTTTATCAAAGAAATATTATTATTTTTTAAAAGTCACCCATCATTCTACTAAAGTTATATAATATACTCTGACAAAAATATTCTTTTATAATTAAATTGATTCCAAACCTAATGTCTCCATTTTAAGTAAATATTACGTGACTTTAAATTTAGTTTAGATATATCTGTTCATATTCTACTGAATAAAGTCTCTTTTACCTTCTTTTTTTGTTTCATATTATTTTTCAACATTAAAATTATAGCAAATTCATGGGATTGTGTTTTTCAAACTTTTAGGATTTGATGGCTCTTAACAAAAATTTTTTTTATTCTGCAGTGATTAATAAATTTTAATAATCTTTTGTCCCTCATTCTTGATGTAACTATGTTGTATTACACTTAATAAATCTGTATTATCTAGTGATAATGAGTATGATTTGAAAATATTTATTATTTGAATATGTTGAAAACTCTGTGTTGCGAGATTAACAAACTTTAAAATGACCATAGTATGGTTTTAAATAATTATCCTTATGAATCCGAAAAGTATCTGATCTCATGTTTCTACGACTTTTAACTTATAGCTTATAATCCACTAGGTTCAGTTTGGTCTTGTGTTTGAATTATATAGACTGGCAAAATAGTTGGTTACCTGCAAATTTTATTACATGAATTTGTTAAACCTTATATGACATCAATCATGAAAGTATACTATGCAAAGTCATTTTGTTTTAGCAAATAGTTTATCACTTACTTTTTTATTAATACTCTTTCATGTTTACCCCGTTTGGGATGAATCATGTTCTAATAAAGTATTTTTTGAAAACTAAATATTGCAAAAGAAAATTAATGTTTGCATGAGTCAGGAAATTGTTTTGCTTGAATCATGACTATCTTATATTTTAATCATCTACACGATGCTGAAAAAGCAAGTGCATTTGTTAACCTTATTGGAAAGGATTGCTTTGTCTAGAGCCTAAAAACTCTGTTCAAAGATAGAGCATTGTATATTAACCTATTCTATGCTAGTGTAGTGATCTTTCCCATAGTGTATCTGGTTTTATGGGCTATACTGTAAATCGGAACATCTCTGCTTATAAGAATACATTAACAATACCAATGCTACTGATGACTTCTTTCTAGAAATTTCACCAATTTGATATGCACTTTGATATTACAATTTTGTTTCTAAGTCGATATTAGTCCATGCATAGAGCTATGGTCATCATGCACTTTATTAGTTGCAAGTCACATTTTTGTTAGATAACTTGCAATAATAAAATGTCAAAGTTTGACAAAAAAAATTACAATAATGTGAATCTAAAAAAAATCTTTTACAAATTTGATAATAGCTATTTGAATATATCCTGCTGCTTTTATATGTAGAATGTATTAATCCTCTTGCATAATTTTTGATATGTTAGCTGTTGTGTTTCTCCAAATGTAAAAGCAATAGCTTATGTAATTGTTTCTCACAATTAAGTGGGATGGTATCATCTGTGTTAAATCAATCCAATTTTTTTATAATCATTTTAAAGCACCAACCAATTTTAAAATGCATTGTCTATATTATTGGTAGAGAACTGTCCTTCCTTATCAAGTCGTTCAGTATCAGGGGGGAGACTTTAAACACCCATGAGTTCTTTTAGATGGAGTTTTGGATTTGATACTATTAACACACTCTTCCACCAAATCGTGCTTTAACATAGCTTCTTAATGCAAACATGATAACTCTAAAATAATAAACTCTTAACATAGATAGTTGAGGATTAGTATCAATGTTAAGGTTGACCACATTCGCTGAAATATCAATTGAGTTACTATACCCAGTTTCCTGAAAACACATCCACCGCGGTTCTACTTAGTAGTTATAGATCACAGTTCATATCTATCCATGCAACAAAAATTACGAGTTTCGGTAAATTAAAAAACATACAGTAATATTCGAACTCAGAATGCTTTGGACCCCCTTAGATTGTACTCTTTCAATCAAGTTGTTGTCATCACAAATTTTCATCACAGTATATACTTGGTCATATTGTTTTATGTTAGCAGCTTTGACATTAATCTTGAATAGTAGTTTTCTATCCATCATAGCATCAAGGGTTGCTGGATACTCATCCTCTCCAGACTCCTACAATATTATCCTACATTACTTGTAGACCTTGCTAGAAAATTTGTATAAATATTTCATCACTGCACCCAAATGAATACCTAGCACTTCAGGTACCCTGTCTAATCTACTTAAATTTTAACACTAACACCGATATTAAAATCTTTTAAATGTTTTCTTCATGTTTTTTACCGAGTATTAGTTTTATATCCATCATATCATCAAGGGCTACTGGATACGCATCATATCACTGCACCCAAATAATACATAGTACTTCAAGTACCACATTATAATATATTGCTATATTAACACTCTAACACCAATATTAAAAGCTTTTTTAGTAACCAAGTTTACTTAAATTCAACTACATGTTGTTGTTTACATAGTGTATATATAATTCAACAACAAGAACATCATTCATACCTCTATGGGGAGTAAGACATCCTCTATAGATTTCACTGCAACATCTCTTCTTTTCAATTTGTCTGCAGCAGACCAAGCGGTATGGGATGTAACCTGGCTTATTCTAACTGAAGTTAGTGGTGCACCACCTAACAATCTGAAAGACATTTCAAAATTCATTACTGTATTGTTGCTCAAAAACGAAATGCATATTAATTATTATACATAAAAAAATATTGGAGATACTCCAATAAATTATATGGTTACCAACCTATTTCGGAACCCCACGACATCTGCTAGCTGGTCATCTATGTGTAGTTTGGAAATATCGAAGTGACTTTGAACAGATGTCTTCTCTGTTATAAATTGTTAATCTCCTGTCAAATTAGCTCTTAATGTTGTTATTGATGGTGTTTTTATTTGTTTACAAAAAATGAAACCTTGCACATTAATAAACACATACCATTCTACCTGATTGCTCTGAAATACTGTAGCACAATAATAAGTGGTTCCAACATTCATTCCTCAAAATGTGGTAGTATTTGGTCCACCATGCCACCAAACAGCATGCAGTTAATCCTATTATTCCTGACTTATATTATAAAGGATATTTTCAGTTGTTCGTATCTATTAGTTAGGATCAAGATTAAAAAATGACTATCGATTAGTGAACGTACTCGAGATCTTGTAATTGTTGGGAAAAATTCAACAAAGGTTCAAAAGAAGAACCTGTCTAACAACGGAAGCACCAAAAATAATTTTTCCACAACCTGTGCGATTAAATAGACAATACCAAAGATACTCCAAACAGCAAATATAATGGCAGAAATTAAATAATCAGACACCAGAATTTTAACGTGGGAAAACTCCCAAAAGGGGGACAAAAAACCCACGGGACCTAGTCCAGTAAAATCTTCCACTATTAGAATAATGGGTACACAAACACTCTTCCTAGTGGCACTACGGCATCTCAACAATCAACAAAATACATCATCAAAACTGATGGAACCAACATAAATCCTCCACAAAGTGGGTATCTCAAATCAGGCAAAAGAGAAGGCAATACAACTAGCAAGTTATATCCTAATGTTCATCTCTACACCAAGAATAACATACTAAAATTTCATAAGAAATGGAGCAAGTTTACCAGTTTAATCGAATAAAAAATGGCTTGCCCTTTTCCCCTAATTTCTTCTTCTCCTTTGATGCCGAAACTCTCCTCTCTCTCCCTCACGATTTCTTTTTGTTTCTGTTTAAAAAAAGAGAGAGCCTTGCTCTCATTCTCCCTCCTTCGTGGATTAAAAGCCACTTTCTTTCTTTATTTATTTTATTTTTATTTTAAAGGTTCTGTGGCCCCACTTGAGATTAGGGACCCACCAACAAATCTTTCCCTCACCAACTCAAGTGGGGATAGGCTGCTCCACCAAGCCCGCCTTCTCTTTGCAAGAATCAAACTTCACTGTAGGTAAACTCTTAGTCATCATATCTGAACCATTATCATCAATATGGATCTTCTCAAGTGCATATGACTTCATCTCAAGCGCTTGACGTATCCAATGATACCTCACCTCTATGTGCTTTGATCTGGAATGAAACATTGAATTCTTGCTGAGATGGATAACACTCTGACTATCACAAAAAAACACAAACTTCTCTTGATTGATGCATAACTCTTGTAGGAATTTCTTCATCCACAAGAGTTCCTTAGAAGCTTCAACAACAGCGATGTATTCAGCCTCTATAGTAGACAAAGCAACACATTTCTGAAGTCGAGATTGCCACGACACATCTCCCACTTCAAAAGTCATCATATAACTAGAAGTAGACTTCCTTGAATCAAGATCCCCAGCCATATCCGCATCTGTGTAACCATCCAACACAGGTTGGCCACTCCCAAAGCATAAACAAACTCTGGAAGTACCATTAAGGTATCTGAGAATCAACTTTACTGCTTGCCAGTGTTCCTTGCCAGGATTAGAGAGAAATCGACTAACAACTCCAACGGCATGAGCAATATCTGACCTGGTACAAACCATAGCATACATCAAACTGCCAACTGCAAATGCATATAGAATCTTCTTCATTTCTGCTTTCTCTTTCTCACTTGTAGAACATTGTCGCGAACTCAGCTTAAAATGACTAGCAAGTGGAGTACTAACAGGTTTGGAATTACTCATGCTAAACCTCTCTAAAACATTCTCAATGTACTTCTGCTGCGACAACCACAATTTCCCATTCTTCCTGTCACGAGTGATACTCATGCCAAGGATTTTCTTTGTAGGACCCAAATCCTTCATAGCAAAGGATCTATTCAAGTCTTTCTTAAGATATTCAATCTTCTTAGTGTCATGACCAACAATCAACATGTCATCAACATAAAGCAAGAGAATTATAAAATTCCATCAGAGAATTTCTTAACATACATAAAATGATAAGAAGAAGTCTTACTATACCCATGATCTTCCATGAAGGAATCAAACTTCGTGTACGACTCTGCCTTGGCGCTTGCTTCAGCCCATATAAGCTCTTCTTCAACTTGCATACAAGATGCTCATTTTCTTTGACCTCGAAACTCTCTGGTTACTCCATATAAATTTCTTTATCTATGTCACTGTGAAGGAATGCAGACTTCACATTAAGCTGCTTAACCTCTAAAACAAGCTAGCTGCCAATCTAAGAACAACTCGAATAGAGGACATCCTTACAACTGGAGAGAAAATCTCCTCAAAATCAATACCTTTCTTTTGCTCAAAACTTTAACAACCAATCGAGCTTTGTACCTTGGCCATGAGACATTTTCATCCGCTTTTAATTTGAACACCCATTTATTCTTGAATGCTCTCTTACCCTTCGATAGCATCACCAATTCAAAAGTATGATTCTCATGTAAAGATTTCATTTCTTCTTGTATGGCCTTCAACCAATCTTCCTTATGCTCATCACACATAGCTTTCTAGTAGCTCTCTGGCTCCCCAGTATCAGTGTTCATCACATACTCATGAGGAGAGTATTTCTGAGAATGATGGCGCTCTCTAGTAGATCTTCTCAATTCAGGCTCAACTGGTTGTTCAGGTGGAACTTCAACATCTGGTAGAACTTCTGCATCTGGCACCTCAGGTTGAGGTGTAGGTTCATCATGCAAATCATCATCATCATTAACAACTTGTACATCTCCCCCATCAATAAGAGGTCTAGTGGAAGGACCAGGTTCATCATCAGCAGAACGTCTAACAGTTATTGTTGGCTTATCTGTCTTCTCAAGATCTTCAGTAGTTTGGTCTTCAAGAAAATTCACATCTCGGCTTCTAATTATCTTTGTTGCTCACCGAATCCTATAATATGTAACCAAAGTCTTCGTGACCATAACCCATGAAGATACACTGCTTTGACTTTCCATCCAATTTGGACCTTTCATCTCTTGGAATATGAATAAAAGCTCTGCAGCCAAACACTCTCAAGTGACTATAGGAGACATCTTTCCCTCTCCAAACTTTCTCTGGAACATCACCATTTAGTGGAACTGAAGGAGAAAGGTTGATCAAATCTACTGCAGTCCTCATCGCTTCACCCCAAAAGGATTTAGGCAACTTTGCATGAGAGAGCATACACATGACTCTATCATTGATAGTGCGATTCATTCTCTTTGCAACTCCATTATGTTGAGGAGTCTTAGGAAAT
The DNA here is from genome assembly GCF_003086295.3 of Arachis hypogaea. Classification (NCBI taxonomy): domain Eukaryota; kingdom Viridiplantae; phylum Streptophyta; class Magnoliopsida; order Fabales; family Fabaceae; genus Arachis; species Arachis hypogaea. The sequence goes on from NC_092047.1 coordinate 96,378,462, forward strand.
GTCTTCTCAAGCTTGATCCCATGTCCTTTACAATACTCTTCAAACGGACCCTTGTATTCACCACCATTATCTGCTTGAACACATTTCAATTTCCTTCCTATTTCTCTTTCAACACTTGCATGAAAGTGTTTGAAGATACCGAGCACATGGTCTCTAGATTTCAAAACAAAAGCCCACACTTTTCGAGAATAATCATCAATAAAAGTAACAAAATATGATGCACCACTTAGTGTCTTAGCATCCATAGTGCAAACATCAGTGTGAACTAAATCTAGAATATGTGATCTCCTATGAGGTCCAAAATTATGAAATGATACTCTAGCATGCTTTCTAACAAAATAATGAGTACAAGTATTTAAAGTTGTACCTTTCACTGGAAGTGAGTGCTTCTTGGCTAAGACGCTTAGTCCTTTCTCGCTTAAGTGACCAAGACGTATATGCCACAAATCAGAAGAGGAATCATTAGCTACATTCACCTCTTCTTTGCACAACTTTGCTTGCAACCGATAGAGATTAGTGAGACTATTGTCTTCTTTAGCAACAATGAGAGCCCCTTTGGTAATCTTGCATTTTCCACTACCAAAGGAAGTGTAATACCCCTCTTGATCTAATGCCTTCACTGAAATAAGATTGAACTGCATATCTGGCGCATGCCTAACATTCTTCAACTGCAACTTGCATCCCATGTTGGTTTCAAGCCACAAATCATCCACACCAATAATATCACACACTCCTTTATCTCCCAATTTGATTTTGCCAAAATTTCCAACAGTATAAGAAGTAAAAAATTCACGCCTCAGAGTGACATGACATGAGGCACCAAAGTCCATAATCCAAATGGAATCATCACAAAAAAAATTCACATAATTTTCATCATATGTGGTAAAAACATCTTCATAAACAATAGCAGCAATTTCTTTATCACTATCTTTACCTTTGTCTTCGTTTCTTTCCTTTGATTGTTTTCTTTCCAAGAACCTACAATACCTCTTGATATGCCCCCGACTTGCCACAATGGTGACAAATGAACTCCTTTCTTGGCTTGTACTTTCCTCTTGACTTGCTTTGACTCTCTGACTTGTCGAAACTGTGAGATTTTCTACTTTGACTTCTCTCCCGTGACTCTGAAACAAGTGCTTCTGACTGGGAGGAGACATTAGTCAAACCTCGTGCTTTTCTTCTGGCTTCTTCATTCAACATGCTCTCTTTAACCATTGCTAACGTCAACTTTCCATTTGGAGCTGAGTTAGTCAGTTTCACAACCAGAACTTCTCAACTATCAGGCAAAGAGCTCAACAACAACAAGGCTTGCAACTCATCATTTAAAGTAATTTCATTATTTGTCAGTTGGTTCACCATCTTCTGAAAAATGCCTAAGTGCTCCGGTATTGATTTACCTTCAATATACTTCATATTGACAAGTTTCCTAATCAAGAATGCTTTATTTTGCAAATTCTTCCTCTCATATAACTCCTTCAATTTATTCCACATCTTCTCGGTATTCATTTCAGTGTCAACATGTAGATACACGCTAAGATCAAGCCATCCCCTAATCAGACCATATGCCTTCCGATTCAAATTCTTCCATTCAACATCGGATTTAGTACCTTTGGATTTATCCCCTTGCACAGAATCATACAAGTCCTTGCTATACAACATATCTTCCATGAGCGTCTTTCAAATTGAATAATTTTGGGAATTCAATTTGACCATATTCGATCCATGAGTATTTTTCTCCATTTAATCAGCACAGAGATAAACAACCAAAGCTCTAGATATCACTTTGTTGGGAAAAACTCAACAAATGTTCAAAACAAGAACCTGTCTAACAGCGGAAGCACCAAAAATAACTTTTTCAAAACCTGTGCAATTAAATAGATAATACCAAAGATACTCCAAGCAGTAAATATATTGACAGAAATTAAATAATCAGACACCAAAATTTTAACGTGAAAAAACCCCTAAAAGAGGGACAAAAGATCTAAGGGACCTAGTCCAGTAAAATCTTCCATTATCTAAATAATGGGTACACAAATAGTCTTCTTAGTGGCTCTAAGGCATATCAACAATCAACAAAATACATCATCAAAACTGACGGAATCAACATAAACTCTCCACAAAGTGGGTATCTCAAATAAGGCAAAAGAGAAGGCAATACAACTAGCAAGTTATATCTTAATGTTCATCGATCTCTACACCAGGAATAACATACTAAAATTTCATAAGAAATGGAGCAAGTTTATCAGTTCAATTGAATAAAAAATGGCTTGCCCTTTTGCCCCAATTTCTTCTTCTCCTTTGATGCCGAAACTCTCCTCTCTCTCCCTCACGGTTTCTTTTTGTTTCTATTTCAAAAAAGAGAGAGCCTTGCTCTCATTCTCCCTCCCTTGTGGCTTAAAAGCCACTTTCTTTCTTTCTATATTTTATTTTTATTTTAAAGGTTGTATGGGATCCACTTGAGATTGGAGACCCACTAACAGTGACACAAATGCCAAACATCTTGTCTCTTTTCCTTTATTAGTGATTAAATATCTTGGATCTTCCTTCCCAACAATCTCGCCAATGAGATCTATAAACCATAAAGACACCATAAAAAAACTAAAGAATGCTAAAACAAAATGACTTGCATATAGCATGAATATCATTAACTATATTAAGTTAACTTACCAAAAAGAACATTGTCGACCAAGCTTTCAGGATTGATGAGCCATGGAATCGTCCTAAAGCGAAAAAGCTCAAGTAGAAAATTTGGATTCACAACATGATCAACCCTAGTCCTATGTGAAAAAGTAAGGACCCATATCCCTAGTGGGACTCTCTTCATAGGATTGTTTTCTTTAATTACAATAAACTTGTTCATAGTGTACATCTGAAACTCAATAATGAATCCCCTCCACTTTTTCACCACGGATTTTGGAATGGAAGCTTGAATCCTACCACCCTGCACATTATTAAAAATGCACAATATAATCAAAATATTCATAACCAAAATATATTGATAACTGGTAGTCATTAGTTTGTATGTGCTTACCTTCTACCTTGAAGAACCATTTTAATGGAATTAAGATCCTTCAAGTTGAATCTGTTAGGACCTCCCAAATCCTAATAGCATAAACTTTGAAACTCCATGCAAGTTTGTTTGCATTAACATCTTCAATGAAATCATATGTTTCAACTATACTGTATTTTTCTCCAACTAACGAACCTAAGAAGGATCTTTCTTTCTCATAGATTCAAACTCAAAAGGATAGGCAAATGGGGAGTCAACACAAAGCCATTTGGCTATATTTGTCCTTGGAATAATTATCATCTAGTGTGTATTATCTACTAGACATTATTGACTCAATTTATCCATTTATCTGAAGGACAAAAATCTCTTTTTTATATTATAAAAAGTTTTTTTTGTTGGTGTTAAGTTAATAGGTTACTTGATCAAAGGGATAGAACACTACTTTAATACCAATCAAAGTACCCGATCCTTTAGCGAGAATCAACAAAAAGAGATGAGCGAGCCTTCATTAACTGACTTGCTCCTTTCTAAGGATCGAAATGACTTATTCTAGCATGCCCATTCAAGTCCCAGCAAATGCCCATGCTTCTTTTGGACTTATGCTTTGCCTGTGCTTTATCATTCATTCCCAAAAGCCCATCCAAAGGCAGGCCATGCTATTCAATGCTCGATATTTTACAGCGGAGGCCTAGACTAGGTGATAATCATATTGCCTCTTAATCAAGTTGCACCAAGTTCGAACCCCAACTGAAACTGGGATGAGGTTTGATAAAACCTCAAAGTGTGGGTGCGTGGGTGTGTGCCTAGTATAATGACAAAAAAAATGCTCGATATTTTTATTTGTTCGTATATGAACTCTTTTTTTCTTTCGTGGACATTAGGAAACAAAATCAACATTTTGTATTTATTATTGTATGATACTTCCTTGCTTTGAAAATTGCTAGGTGCCCAATTTTGAGAGCAAACACTTGTCAATCACACACAACTCCACGTGTCGGACATGGAAAGCTCCACTTGTCGATCATGGAGACCTCATTACCTTTCTCTTATTATATATTAATAGATTGAACCAAACTAATTTAATGATTTGGTTCGTAGTCTAAAAAAATCAAACCAAATTAATTCAATTAAATTTGATACAATTGGATCGAAAAACAAAATTTCTGATTTCTTTTAATGAAAATTGTTGGTGAAAAAAAAAGGTTGATAGTGTTAAACTGTTAATGTTAGTGATAGACGATGGTGGAGGCAGAGTGTGAAAAAAAATGAATACTTTTGTTCAAAAATAATTTTTTATGGGTATAATATTAGTTTTTTTTTATAAATAATTTTATCATCATTCTAAATCTTTGTGAGTAGAAATAGTAGTTTTTTCTTCTATTAAAACTGAATTCATCCGTACCACGAACACCCCTATCTTTTTACCCTTGTATATTTTAAGAATAAATATATTTTTGTATATTCTAAAATAATGAAAACGATAAATTTAACTAAAAGTGTCCTAAGGACATTAATCAAGGGAATACAAAAAATTTAGCATTTTAAATTTAATAAAAATTTTAATTTTGATATATTAACAATATAAAACGTTTTATATATTCGTTCAAGCATATCTATTTTTTTTAGATTATTATTTACACAGTTAATATGAAAAGGAACTACTTATGTTGACATGATGTTATCTAATTAAATACACATGTATTTTATGTAACAGTATATCAAAAACTTTTTTTTTAAATATATAAAAAGTTTACAAAATTAAAATTTATTTATATTTTTATTTTGTATAAAAATTTTCTATAAGTAATATACTTCATTAATTACTAGTATCTAAGGGGCATCCCAACGGCGTGTTGGAAAGGGGTACAATAGACATTAGACAATACACACACTCTTTCCGTTCTAGTTCTAACTTCCAAGTTCAGTTCAGTTCAGAGAGAGTAGTAGTTGTTCTTTTTCTCCATTGATCCGTTACTCCTCTGAACTCTCTCAGTACTACCTCGAACGCTCATCAATGGGAAATGAGAAGAAGAGAAAGAATATGGACCCTGTTAAAATCGGCCTCAACATGCTCAGCGTTTCCCTTCTTCAACCCATGGATATTATCAAGGTTCTAATCTGAATTCCTTCTGCCTTTCTTCTTTTTTTGGGTTGATTTAATGTATGATCCTCTGATTATGGTGTAGGTGAGGATGCAACTAGGTCAAGGATCAGGTGCGCAGATCGCATCCAACATTCTCAAAACAGAGGGGGGTTATGCCGCCTTTTATAGGGTATTTCTCATTTCTTTTCATCACAATCATTTTTATTCGAATGTGATGCAGTTCCCAATCTGCATTTGAACATGTGTGTTATATTATTACTATTATTAAGTGTTTCTTCTAGTTGTTGCTCATTTTGGTCAAACTTTTAATCGTTCATTTCTTATTATTATTGAAAATAATCACATTGAGCCTACTTTAACATTTTTCTTTTGGTTATACATATACAGTATCATCTCTCACACCAGTTTCTAACTTGATTCTTAACGTAGGGTCTATCTGCTGCACTACTTAGGCTGCCTCTGCATAAAGCTGTTCAAGCTGGATCATATTCGTGAGTTTTCGTCATTCTTAATACACGACACTTATATAACCTCTGTGTGTGATTCCTTTAGAATTTTCCATTAGTTGCTTTCTATCCCCTTGGTCTCACTACTTGTATGTTTATGATGGAATTGCACCGTGTTCTTTATCACAGTGATTTTTAATTGCTTTCTAGAGTCATAGCAACTACAGTAACCGAGGATAATCGCAAACCCTTGTCACTTGGCCAGAAAATTATGGTTAACTCAACTGCTCTAACAATGGGATGGGCTTTTAGTATCCCAACACAGTTGGCAGAAATTCGTATGCAGGCTGATGCAACTTTTCCTACCTCTAAGCGCCGAAATTACACGAATGTCTTCAATGCGCTTCATCGTATTGTTGCAGATGAAGGGGTTCGGGTGCTTTGGAGAGGTTCTGTGCCAGAAATAGCAAAACAGTATGCACTAACTACAGGGTGTTTGTCTGGTTACCCTCCGAGTTTTAGGTACTTGAAGGATTCCCTTGGTTTTGGATACACCACTAGTATGATCGGTAAGTAAAAATTTTATTGGCGTTGAATAATTTTATTTGACTAATGCTATTTCTCTCAACAAGACTCTTGAGTAGTTAAAATGGTGTTACTCATTTTATTTTAACATATTGGTGGCATTAGTTTTGTGGACTGTCATTTCATATCATGACAGTGAAATCAAAAGAAAACAAAAATCGTACAATATTTAGAGGGGCATTATGCAGAACAATTCTAGGTTTAATAACTAGGACCAAGATAACACAAGCCAACTTTGACTGTATTGAACTGAAATGATAAACCTATGCTCATATAAAGAGAAATTTTATCTTAGGGTAAACATTCGCATAATATCCTCAGCGGACAAATCAGTCCCAACAAATTTTTTTCTCTTTTTGATAAATTCACATCCAACAGGATATAATGTGTTTGGCTTAAACAGCTATGTGATATTACATGGAACTTTGGTAAAATTTTGCCCTTTTGTCATAAGCAGCAGTAGGCATGTGAAAAATTCTCTTTTGAAATGCCAAATATCTATCCCAACTCTTTTTGCTCTGAGTTATGTTAGACACTGTTGGATTGACAGTGTTGGTTACACTCCATTTGTTATTAGATAAGTGTAACTTGAGTCCACCTCTCTATCTAGGTATGGTTGAGAACTGAGTTGTCATATATCTCATAAGAAGTTAGTACATCAATTATTGTAATTTCTTTGCTACTATATCACTATTTTCTTTATATAGGTGCCTGTGCCATTTCTTCTTTCATCGGATGCGCTTTAAGTTTGCCATTTGACTATGTCAAGACCCAACTTCAGACTATGCAACCTGATGCTTATGGAAAATATCCTTATACTGGTAGTTTTGATTGTGTTCGCAAAACCTTGAAGACAGGAGGACTTCCTATGTTTTACTCCGGGTTCCGTTTCTATTATTTCAGAGTTGCTGCTCTGACGATGGTACTGCTTTTTATCTTATGTCCACTCTGCACTGATTATTTTAATTATTTTGCCGTGGGTAGCTTGTTAGTTTTTATTTATTTTCTTTTTAACTTCAAAGATTTTCTCAAAGTTCAATTTTAGGTGCTTTCTATGGTAAGGTATTGAAGGGGTTTAAAATCTTAGTTTTCTGTATTTTTGTATTAGTTTTATTTTCTTTAATTTTCTTCTCAAATTTAGAATATGGATGTTCGGACGAAGATGAAATGGCTAATAAGGTTCTTAATACTTTGATCTTTAGATGGGCTGTTTTGATTTTTTAAAATGGGGGACGATTATTGTAGGCAGATCTTCGTGTTAAATTTACAGAGAGGGAAGATTATACTTTTATTCCCCCTAAAACATTAGGTGTGTTCATTATTTATTTCATATTGTATATCGTCATTTTCGTTCATGATTTAAGGTAGCCTGATGCACAGTTGGCCAGTTTTAGTAGCTCATCAGTTTTATTATTAGATAAAGTGCATTGGATTAAAGTTAAATTCTTATTGTAGTGATAACTAATAGTTTATTGTCCGATTATCCAGATTTCATGGTTTATCACGAAACAGCTTCGTCGTTTGGATGCATCAATCAGTGAAAAAAAGATTACAATAAAAGCTCGTTGAAGCGACGCTTGAGTTTGAGGTGGTTGTTAGTTAATGCTGAGTTCATGCATTTTTAGCATTTGATAATTTGCTCAAGGAGCTCTGATCCTAATTGATTGACTTCCAATTCCAACCTTATTTTGATGGTGTGCACTCACACCTGATGCTAATAGTTCAACAACCAAGATTATAAACCAATTCATGTAGTGACTTTGTGAATCATAATTACTTACTAGAAATACTTAGCTCTATTTGGAACTAAGTTTTTTTACGAGTAAACAAACATGATACATGATAGGCCGTAATGACATTATTTGAAGTATTTTCTGTTTAACATGAAAATGAATTTATTCCTTTACCAATTATTCTTTATAATTGTTAACGTAACAAAATCATACTAATACTAAAAAAAAAAAAACACTAGGGATCAGAATTTATTATTTTTAATTATTATTTAGTTATTAATTCAATTTTTTTAATGTAGTTTTTTTAGTCTAATAATCTAATAATGTATTTTATCCCATATTTTTAAACATTAATAATTAAATGATGACAAAAAATAATATATTTTAATGACTCTCTAATATTTTGCGTACTGAAATGTTCTCTTAATACGTGATTGGATCTAATGATAATAATAGGTGGAGACAAAACGCGAAGGATGATGACAAACAATTTTTTTTATTAAATACTTTTCAAAGTATTGAAAATTTTTGGGGTATTTAACAAAAATCAAATTTTATATACATAATAAATTTTCTTTATATTATTATTGTTATTATATATACTAAATTAGTAATTTTGTCTGTAACATTATAGAAATATAAATATTTTAAAATTACGTTGATTTTATCCTGACATTATAAAGTATAGCACAATATATTTATAAAATTAAACTACTTTTATAAAAAGATTATAATCTTAGATAAAAAAAATCAAATTAATAAGCGTTTTAATTATTATTTTCATGTGAAAGAGTTCAATATTTATCTAATAACTATTTTAAAATTTATAAAAATTTAATATATACTTTTATATTTGGTTAAATATTAAGTCTGTTGTACAAATAAAAATAATTAATTTTAATGTTTATTATTTAAAAATAATATTTTTTTATGTATATAAAAATATAATTATATTTTTTCTAGAGATGCAGTGAGAGATTATATCTTTAAAATTGAGTTTTAATAATATTTTTAAAGATATACTTTTTAGCAAAACAGATTGAGTCTAATATATATACTTTTATATTTGGTTAAATATTAAGTCTGCTGTACAAATAAAAATAATTAATTTTAATGTTTGTTATTTAAAAATAATATTTTTTCTAAAGATGCGATGAGAGATTATATCTTTAAAATTGAATTTTAGTAATATTTTTAAAGATATATTTTTTAGCAAAATAGATTGAGCCTATCCTAACCATTGAAGAAATTAAAGATGCAGTGTGGAATTGTGAGGCAAGCCGAGCAGCCGGTCCGGACAGATATAACTTCAAGTTTATTAGGAAACTTTGGAAAGTAACTGGGCTGGATTTTTTGCAAGTTAGTGAAAGAAATTTTTTTCCGATTGTGGTCTTTCTAAAAAAGCCAACTTGACATGGGTTACGCTCGCCCACAAGGAGGGTGGTTCGAATGATCGTAAGGACTACCAGCCTATAAACATAGTTGGATGCTTATAAAAAGTAGGAAGATGAGATAAAAATACATCTAAAAATTTGCACGTTAAACACAATTATACTTCAATCATTTAATGAGTCATGCGTGCATATTATTTATACATTCTAGTGGACACAATATTTTTAGTGTTTATTTTGTTTAGGAAAAAAGGACAAAAATACATCTGAAAGTTTACATGCTGGATACAATTACACTTCGATCATTTAACGCCGCCACACGCCGATGATCGGAAGGGTAAATGTGTCCGTCGGAATGTATAAATAATGTGCACGCGTGATTCATTAAATGATTGAAGTGTAATCGAATATTTTTGTCCATTTTTTCTAAAATTTTAAAGATAATGACTAGGAGGTTACAACCACTAATGCCGAGGTTAGTGAGTGAGATATACGAAGACGAATTTATGATGGAACTCTAATAACATACAAGACGATTCATTGACTGAAAAGGTCTAAAAAAAAAGCTTGGTTGATCAAATTGGACTTTCAGAAGACGTACGACAGAGTCAGATGGGATTTTATTGACAAGGTGCTTCATGGTATGGGTTTTGGGAGTAAATGGCCACATTGGGTTCATCAGTTGTGTCTCACAACAGCGTCAATGTCCATAATCATCAACGTAACGGTGGCAAAGTCTTTTGATTCGCAGCGGAGTCTACGCCAAGCTGATCCGATATCCCCTTTTCTCTTTGTACTTGTTGGGAAAGTACTGAATAAAATGCTTGCAAGGTTGGGTAAAAAAGGTCTATTAAAGTCTCTTGAAGTGGGTAAAAACAAAGTAGAATTGTCTCACCTATAATTTGCAGACAATACAATTCTATTTTGTCCTTGCGATGAGAATACTGTCTATAATAGGAGATTTTTACCTGGCTTTGAGTTTTTGCCGGGCCTAAAAATTAACTATGATAAATCTATTCTTATTGGTTTGAATGGGGGATTGGAGGAGGTTAGGAAGGCATGCAGTATCATAAGGTGTAAGGAAGCAAGCTTGCCTATTAAATACTTAGGTGTTCGATTCCTCTAGGTGCTAACTTCAAGCGAATTCATACTTGGGATCCGGTGATTAGGAAGATAGAGGAGAGATTGAAGGGGTGGAAGGGTAAACTAGTGTTGATTAAATCAGTTTTAAATAGTTTACCAATGTAATACTTAAGTATTTTTAAGATGCCAAAGTCTGTGCCAAAAAAAATTACTTTTCTTTAATCAAGATTTCTTTAGAGTAATGCAGAGGGAGGTAGGGGCTTAGCAACTGTTAGTTGGGAGGTAGAGCAATGACTGAAAAATTTAGGAGAGTTGGGAGTGGGATGTGGTTTTTGTTCAAATGGTGGTGGTGGTTTGACAAAGAAGGACGTCCTTTATGGAAGCGAGTAATTTGTTCATGCAATAATCTCAAACAAGACTTGAGATTAGAGGGACAGATAAGCAAGGATTATGGAGCGTGTGGGGATTATTGGAGGTCTAAAGGAGAGGGAAAGAAGATTGGGGGAGATATTTGAAGATGGGATGCAGCTTGTGGTTGAAGATGGCACTAAAACGAATATTTGGCAACATCTTTGGCTCAAAGAAGGCAGGTTGAGGGAGGTGTTCCCGCGGCTGTACCGAGTCTCAAGTAGTGCGGACTGCATGGTCAGTGAGTGTGGGGTGTGGGACGGATATTGTTGGGTTTGGAGCTTGTCTTAGCGGAGAGAGATGCGGAATTAGGAGATGGAGGATCGGTGCTATGATTCAAGTGCTTTCTAAAGTAGTTATAAAAGCTGACGAAGTTGATTCACTGGTTTGGAAACATGATAAGCTGAATGAGTACTTGGTAAATTCCTTCCTAAGTGTGATACATAATTACCGGTGTAGGCATCTTGAACTAAATATGAACAACTTTTCATCGAAACTGTGGATCGGGCTTGTTCCTCCAAGGGTGGAGCTTCTTACATTGTTCATTATTTTGGGAAGGTTAAATACAATGGATAGATGTTGTCTGAGGATGAGGCGTTATGCATTCTTTGCGGTACAAATAAAGAATCGGTGCACCATATTTTCTTTGCTTGCGAGTGGTCTTGGGGCATATGGAGTCCAATTCTCAGAAATTGGAATGTAGCTCGGGTTTGGCCACAAGCGCCTAAGGATTGCTTCCATTGCTGGATGGATCAGCCTATTAACAAAGTGTGCAAACGAGAATGGATGGTCTGTTTTTTTGCAGCTATTTGGGCGATATAGATGGAGCGTAACTCCAGAATCTTTAGGAAGAAGGAAGGAACCTATGATAAGTGCATCATGGATGTGCAGTTCTATGCAAACCTTTGGATGGAGGACAAGTTGGATGATCTAACGTGATGCTCTGCTGGTTTGTTGATCATCTATGTCACAAGGGATGCTTATATAGAGGTTGAGGTGATGGAACTGGAAGGGGGTTTTTCTTACTTACATTTTGGTTATCTTGTATTTATAGTTTTTATGTCCTGGTAGTAGTTTATTTTTTATTGATTGTTTCCTGTGTAAGCTTAGCTCTTCTTGTGTTTGGACTACTCTCACTTCCCTTCTCGGGAGTCAGTGAGTTACTGGGTTTTAAAAGTTATAAAAAAAAAAAAAAAGACATTAGTGTAAAAAAAATTATATTTATAGTTATAAAATTAGCTCAAAATAAACTAATTTTTTTAAAACAATTGAATTGTAATTTTAATTATTAATCACAACATTAGTATTCTTTTCAAATTATATGTAATAAATATTTGAAGAAAAAAAATAAAAATATAAATTAAAAAAATAAGCGGTAAAAATTTAAAACTAAATAAAAAATTAAAACGTATGCATATAATAATACTAATAATAATAATAATAATAATAATAATATCTTTTTTTATATGAATAATATTATGGGATATTTTTAATTATATTTAATTATAAATTTAATGTATTCTTTATAATTTTATGATTTTTTTTGAATTATATTATTTTATTAAATTTATTTTTTATAGAATAAAAATATAGAGAGATGGAAAAAGATAAAGGAGAGAAGGTTTGTTAATTTTGAAAGAAAGATTTTATTTTAAACGTAGAATTTAATTTTGATGCACTCTCAGTGTAAAGTAGTTTTATATATATATCCAATTATGTAATAAATAAACAGAAAAGTATTTTTATATTGTTATATCCAAACATAATTGATAAATAAAAAAATCTTTTTGCATGAGATACCTAAACATGAAATTACTTTTACTTTTTCATAAGATCTTTAAAAAAAAGATAACTCGAAAAAAGGTATTTTCTTAGAAATTCATCTAAACAAGCTCTTAATTATTTCAAAAAAATTGATTTTGAATAAATTTATAACTATCAATATGAATTTTTATATGAATATCTAATTATATATATGGAGAGAAAAAATATTATTTTTAAAAAAGAAGCATGAAAATTAATTATTTTTATTTGTACAGCAAAATTAACACCTAATTAAATATAAAAATATACATATTAAATTATTTCAAAATTTGAATAATGAATATTAAAATTAATTATTAGTAAAAAAATAAATTCTTTCACATAAAAATATTAACTAAAAAACTTATTATTTAATCCTTTTTATCTGTAGAGATCCTGATTTGTTTAGCCAATAGAGATTTTCGTCTCCTATAATCGTTTGTAAAAGTAGTTTGATTCTATTAATTTTTTATGTTATAATTTGTAATGTTATGACAAAACCGACGTAACTTTAAAAAATTTATATTTTTATAATGTTATTACGGACAAAAACACTAGCATGATTATAATTCACAATTGAAATTTGACAAATATAAAAAAGTAATGAAAAATAAAACATGAGAGAAATAGACAAGAATAAATATAAAACGCGCATCTTTATATTTAAAATTACTTCTCTTTTTTTTCTTACTTTTTTATTGCTTTTTTATTCTATGTTTACTTTGAAAAAATGCTTATTTAGTTATTTATTTGAGAATATAATTTAGTAGCTAATTTTTTATATACAATTAGCATGATTGAAAATAATAATATGAGTGAAAAATTTAGATCTTTCTTAAAAATATATTTAAGATTTAGAATACTCATTTTTCTTTCATTAGAGCTTTCTACACCTAATATTCTTAATCGATTCATTTAGATAATAGAACACACTGAGAAATTAAAACTCATAATTTATAGCAAGAAACTTAGTATTCATGCTGAGGAGAAGACTTTGAGGTTGCCTTTTTAAAGACAACATAAGCCAACCAAACAATTCTGTATTCTGAGAAGGATATGGGAAAGTTCGAACTTGCTTCCATATCTCATACCAAATAAATTAATTCATTATCAAATAACAGTTTTGTGAGAGGGATCTAATGTGTTTATCTTAAACAGCTATGTGACATTACATGGAACTTTGGTAAGTTTTGCCCGTTTGTGTGAAAAATTCTCTTTTAAAATGCCAAATATTTATCCCACTGTTTTTGCTATGAGTTATGTTAGACACTGTTGGATTGACATAGTGTTGGTTACACTCCATGTGTTATTAGATAAGTGTAACTTGAGTCCACCTCTCTATCTAGGTATGGTTGAGATCTGAGTTATATTATATAGGGTATTTTAATAAGTGTTATATTATTTAGAGATTGATTAGATAATATATAAACTAATATTGAATTTAAATTGTATTATATTAAAAATAATTTGTAGAATATTTATTTGATAATTTGTATATAATTAGTATTTTTATCCGTAATTATATTATAGGAATATAAATCTTTTAAAATTATGTTGGTTTTATTCTAATATTATAGATTATAGCACAAAAAATTTATAGAATCAAACTATTTTTACAAAAAAATTATAGGGGACAAAAGTCTCCGTCGACTAAGAAGACCAAGATCTTCGTAGATAAAAAATCAAATAATAAGATTTTTAGTTATTATTTTCATGTGAAAGAGTTTGATTTATTACTAATAATTAATTTTAATATTCGTTATTTAAAAATTTCAAATGATTTAACTTGTATACTTTTGATTAGGTGTTAAGTCTGTTGCACAAGTAGAAATAATTAATTTTTATATTTGTTATTTAAAAATAATATTTTTTCTCTCTATGTATATAAAAATATAATTAGATAGTAGCATGAAAAAAATTATATTGATAGTTATAAAATTAACTCAAAATTAATTTTTTTTAAACAATTGAATCTTGATTTTAACTTTAATCATAACATTAGTATTCTCTCTAAATTATATTTAATAAATATTTAAAAGAAGAAAAATAAAAATATAGATTAAAAAGATAAACAGTAAAAATTAAAAACTAAATAAAAAACTAAAAAATATGTATATAATAATAATAATAATAATAATAATAATAATAATAATAATAATAATAATAATAATAATAATAATAATAATAATAATAATAATAATTTTTATTTGAATTATGTTATTTTGTTAATTTTATTTTTTATAGAACAAAAAGATAGAAAAAATAGAGAATGAGAGAAAAGAGAGAGAAAAATAAAGATGAAGACTGAGAGAGGAAATTTATTAATTTTAAAAGAAAAAAATTTATTTTAATTATAATAAAAAATATCTGATGACACATTTTGATTTGTCAAATTACTAATATAAAATATAAATTACAAATTATATATAGAGTGGGAAGAGTAGAGAGAAATAGAAGAAGAGAGAGAGATATATGAGAGAATTTAAAAAAGGAGTTTATTAATTTTGGAAGGAAATATTTTTTTCTTAATTTGAATAAGAGAATGTCATGTGACACATTTGGTTATTAAATTAGATAATAATATATAAATAGATCATAATTATATATAGAGTGAGAAGGGTAAAAAGAGATAGAAAAAAGGGAGAGGTAGATGAGAGAATTCAGAAAGGGAGTTTATTAATTTTAGAGAGAAAATATATCTCAAATTTAATAAGAGTGTCATGTGACACATTTTGTTATTAAATTAGATAATAATATATAATATAATATATACTATAGCTATATTTTAATTTTAATTTTAATATTTCAATTTTAATATAATTAAAAAATATCATGTTGAACATTTTGATTGTCAAATTTATAATTATTTATTGATAATGATATATAAAAAATTAGATGGAGTGGTTGAAGGAATGAGAGGGATAGATAAAGGGAGAGAGAGGAGGGGAGAACTCTTTAATTTTGGAGGAAAAGATTTGATTTCAATTGCAATGAGGGAATGACATGTGACACATTTTGGTTGTAAAATTAGTAGGGATGAGGGAAGAACTTTTTTAATTTTGAAGAGAAAGATTTTATTTTAATTGTAACGATGGAGTGCATGTGGCACATTTTGGTTGTAAAATTAGTAGGAAGGAGGATAGAACTTTTTAATTTTGGAGAAAAAAATTTAATTTCAATTGCAATGAGAAAGTGACATGTGGCACATTTTGATGGTAAAATTAAATATATATAATAGATTTCATGTAATTATTCAACTAAAATATAATATAAATTAAAATATAATTTATTATTTTAAAATTTGAATTTATTTATTTTTAAAAAAGACATAGATCTTTTATATTAAAATTGTACAAAACTACATATTCATTTGTTGCTTTCATTTTTATATTTGTTTTAGTAGTCATATTATTTCTTCTTATATGGTGTTATTTGGGTTGCAAATAATTAAAGAAAAAATTTTAAAAAATGAATGAGAATGAGAAGCACCAAAGATATAAATTAGCTTTATAATAATGATATATCTAAATATACATAGTAAAGAGATGTGCCAAATTTAAACTTATTTGGATTTAGAAAAACGAGTGAGAATGAAAAATATAAAAAATATTATAATTTTATAATCATGATATATTTGAATATATTTAATAAGAAAATATGACAAATTTAAACTTATTTGAAGAAATTTTCGTTAATTAGTACGAGAGATTAAGAAATAAAGAGCAGTAGAGTTTTATGTAATATGTATAAATAGATCAAATAATATAATAGTAAGAATATTAACATGTATAAATTGTAGAATTTTAATATTTATAACTGAAAATTTTTATAATACTTTTAATGAATATTTATTGTATTTAATTAGTATTTTATATTTTAATTGAATAATAATAGATAAAAAATTTTTTAAAATTTTTTACTAGAAGATGATTAATTTCCAACTTTTGTCAAGTAAACAAAATTATTGACATAACATTATTAGAAAAGAAAATATGAATAGAAGAATTTAACTATTTAAATATTAACTTTTATATAATAAAACTTGATTGCATCGGATTAAAGTTAAATTCTTATTGTAGTGATAACTAATAGTTTATTATCCGATTATTCAGATTGCATGGTTTATCACGAAACAACTTGGTCGTTTGGATGCATCAATCAGTGGAAAAAAGATTGTGGTAAAAACCCATTGAAGCCACGTTTCAGTTCAGATGGTGATTAATTTATGATTGATTTTCAATTCTAACCTTATTTTGATGGTGTGCATTCACATCCGATGCCAGTCACCAAAAAAAAAAAAACATCCGATGCCAATAGTTCAACAACCAAGATTATAAAAAGTATCAAGCAGGAAATGTTACCAACTCATGCAGTGGCTTTGTGAATCATAATTATTTACTAGAAATACTTACTCTATTTGGAATTAAATTTCTTTACGTGTAAACAGTCAGATAATATACTAAATGTATCGCTGGATAAGCATAATACTAAGATCATAGTAATTTGTGTTTTATATATTAAAAATAAATCACTTTATTTCTTCTCCTTTTGCAAATTATTGAGATCATACAAAATAAGAAATATTACACACTAGTGTATACATATTATTATTATTATTCTTATACAATGTTTTTTATATTTCTTTGCTCAAAAGAGTACAAATATTCGGGAGAAAGAATTGCTGTCATGACTTCTCAACCCATGAATACAAATCAGCAGTTGTTGAATCTACTCTAAAGAGCAGTAATTGAGTCTTTAAAATAACATAAATAAATAGCTTATAATGTTTTATTCTATATGGTGTTGTCCAAAGCCTCCACCTAAGAAAAAAAACAACATAATCTCAAACTTTATGTGGCAAAAATGCAATATACCAATTTTTTGTACTGACATGCAAAAGCTAGTTCAGACCAAGATAATAATATCTCAGATGTTTTAGAATCATGAAAAAAAATCTATCAACTTTAAATCCACCAAACAAGTTGATTTTCATTCTTCTTTTTTAAGGGTTGTGTATAAAGAAATTGAAAAAGAAAATGTTAATTTTGACAAATCTTGCTTGTCTACTTTGTGCTTACCATCATCTAGATGATTTAATTTTATTTTAATGAGATGTATAAAAAACAAAAATTACCATCAATCACTAAACATGTTTCCCCAGAAGCTATGCATCAAAATTCTTTGATAAATATTTTTCAACTTGCAATTTTAATACTTGGCAACTTTAAATGGCATGGTATTAATCCTTGACCTCCCAAGAAAAAATTGAAAAATGAAATGAATGGTAGTTAGGAAGTTTACCAGCATAAATAGATATCGAAGACGCTAACCGAATCAGTTGATGGAGCTCATTTACAATCTACTTTTTGTCTGAGAGGCAAGTCAAGTTTGAGCAACTTGGTGAACTACAAAACATGTCAGCAACAATTGATGCAATCAATTTTTGTCATCATAACATTATATCAATTTTAGATCAATCTCATGCTCTCTCTTAGTCTATTATTTTTCTCTATCTATATAATGCTAACCTGTCTCGACTCGCTATATTAGTATTTACTAAGCATAGAGACGAAACCAAACATTTTAAATAATGATTTACACAAAACTAAAAACAAATCTTTAATTCTTTTCGAGTTGTCAAAATAGCAAAATCAGCCATAAAAGATTCCACCTACAGAATGAGATGGATTTTTTTTTTCACAAATTCACCTGAGATGTCTTGAGTTCTAGTTCATCCCACTCCAAGTAAGGATTGCTTCCTTCCACTATCCCTGTTCCAGCATATATCAATGCACCGTGATCCTAAAAAGAGATTGAATAAACTCGTATGATTTGCTTGCTTTTAAAGATTTAAATATTATTGCTAATACTAATAATGGTCTTCTTGAAATTATAGGGATTTCTTGAAACAGATTTTCTATTTCACAATTTTGCCGGGTTTTGCAAAAATCATTCCTACCAGTTTCAACAGAAAAACAGAAAAATTTTGCACACAACAATAATAATAATAAAAATAGTAGTGAATAGTGATATTATACCATATTAAAGGTACTTACTGCTACTTAAGCAATAGAATTATCACGTTTTCCCTTACTTTATATACATGTTACAAACACTAATCACTCATCAAAATCTGATAATAATATCAATCTATGCAAACTATATGTGGCAGTGTGGCACCTCTTTTTTCTCCACTAAGGAGGAAAAAATCCTCAAAATTGCAGCTAACCTTTTCCACCAATGCTGACCTGATGCCAACAGCAAACTCGCTCTCTCCGCCGCCGAACCAACCAACAGGTCCGGCATACATCCCTCTATCAAATACTTCTGAACATCAATGTAAAAAATGAAAAAATTAACATAAGTTTATTCAAGAGAATAGAAATCATAACTTGGTCAAACCAAACTTGAAACATCAACCACATTTTCTTCTTTATCACCTTATTAACCAGCATGCTCTAAAATGATTAATACCAATCTAATCATATCACATGTTTCATAAATGAGTGAAGGTTCATTTGGTCCTTGACTTTGCTGATCATTTCCGTCCCATCTTTATACCAAAATGCTCTTTTTGAAATTTCATAGACTAAAATGTATTGCCTTATAAAATCAAGGACCGAAATGAACCTTAGAAAAACTAACACTCAATTGGAAGGCAGGTATAAGCTTGTCTACCAAGGCATGATTTATTTCCCAGAAAATCAAGAAATTCCATTTTCAAGTATTGAAACAAAATTCCTCAACAACAAAAAGATTTTTTTTAATAAAGAGGGTTCTAGGATTGTAAGTCAAGAAAATTCATCCAACAGAAATTGACATATTTGCAGTAACAAAATTTACACTGATTCATAATAATCAACTCCTCTGATTTCTCTAATAATCACTGTGCCAAATCACAACATTTTCTACTTGCATAAAATATGCAGTCATATTAGAGTGAAATGAATGACCACCAATCACCATTGTCAACAAGCTAGCTTGCATGGATTTTCAGGCCCCACTAAAATTTATGTTCCTCTTTTAAGTTAAGTAAAGAATATTATATAAAAAAATCTATAAGAAAATGTAACTACTGCTAAAATTACCCTAAAAGAAAAAAAAGGATTAAACATCAGAAATAATAATGATGTAGAGAAAATGGATGCACCTGTTTTTGCAATTAAAAGTTGTGCCTCTTCTGTTGGAAACCCACAAACTGCTGGACTTGGGTGAAGAGATGACAAAATTTTAAACTATTAAAAGGAAAAAAAACAAAAAAAGAAAAAAGAAAGGAAAGCAAGAAAGATTCACAAACTTGTTGTATGGTGGGTACTAATAAAATTACTTCATTTGGAGAACCAAAAATTCGAACCTTTAAAGGAGTAAAAGTAGGGTACATAGCACTCAAATTTTACTATGATTACCTCGTCTTCTTCGCTTCTTAACCTGCCGGCTAATTGAGCAAATAAATGTTGGATCCTGGGGAGCTTTCTTATCATTTTCTTTGGCTTAATTACAACCTTTTCACACACTCCCTGTTGAAAAAAACAACAACCAGATGCAAGTTTTATCCTTATCATAATCATAACCATGGAAGGTCCAACATAACTACAAGAAGATGGAAAAGGTAATATGGTAAATTAAACTGTACATTGAGTTCAGCATTACACAAAAACAAAATACAGCCATTGTCAATGACAATTTGTTTTGTATTTAACTTAGCGAATGCTAATGCGCTCGGAAGAAAGTAAGGAGTGTAGCCCTCTTTGAACTCCATAAATCTTAAATCCTAAAACCTAAATTATGAACTCTAAATATCTGAACCTAAATTCTAAATTCTAAACTTTAAATCCTAAATCATAAATTCTAAATTTTAAATTTGAGTCATTGATATAAAATATAATAAATAAAGAACTAAGATTTGTCAAGTTAACAAGGAGTGCAGCACTCCTTACCTACAAAAAGTGAAATTAACCGAGAAAAAAAAGTCAAAGAAACTCACCTCTAATTTTCTTCTTATGGTATCTCTTACTATGGTGAACTCAATATCATCCTTTGGACTGTAAATATGTGAAGAAACTTATACAACAAATTTGGGGAGCTAGACACAATGAAAATAGTGGTAACCACAGGCATCAAGGAATATAAGTTAACCTTGTAAGCAAGTCAAGTTCTATTTGACGATCCAGTGCCATCGACACTCCTCTAGCTCGAGTTCCAGCCAAAGCCTCACTAGTAATGTGGAGCCATTTTCTGTGAAATAGTTGCTCTGGCTATTCATCAAGTTCATAGAAATTAAAATGGCAACAGAGCAGAAGAATTCATCATTGTTGATATTCACCGAATATTTCTTGAACAGGTTATCCATTGGATGACTCTCAAATTAAGAAAACTAACAACAAAGTGAAATTCATCTTCTGATATATAAATTCTGGAATTTTCAGCATGTAGAATGCAATGAAATAAGTTATAGACTTACTGTATTTCCGATAAATGCAGGTGCATTTGGCGGCTGAAGGAGAAACTGGTATGCATTTTCGCTCTCAACCTACACACATTTGAAATTCATTACTTCTTGATGCCAAGACACCATTTTAAGTGTCAAAATTCAAAGAAGATTTCAATACCGTTAAGCAAGCTAACCACGTAAGCGGATCAATGTTAGTAGTAGGCACTACTCTTGTACTACGAGCCAGCACAACCTGAATTTCCAATATAACAAAGATGAATTTTTTTTTATTTGACCAAGGAAAATAGTACTCATATATATATAAGATAAGAGGTAAAAAAAATAAATTTGTAATGTAGTACAATTCTTAGAATCCTATCTTGAACTACCTAGTTGATTATAAAAACAGTAATCGACATAGCACGCATATAAGACAGAATGATTACACATGGTTAAAGAGAGTGTTTTCAAATGAATTCTTGTGACGCAAGTTATGATATCAATGTAAGAAATCAAAACATGGTCGGAAAAATTATAGGTTTACCTTGGTTAGTAAGGAGTTGTTTTTCTTTATCATCTCCAAAGCTCTGTTAACAGCAATATCCCAATATATTTTACTTGGAATATCATGGCTACTTAGTATTAATGTTGGAGGAGCTTGTTTCGGAAACCTCACAATCGAAGCAGAAACCTGCAGCCCAAAATTTTAGTTTGAACTCTGAACTAAATCTCTGCCTAATAATAAGTAAAGTAACAGAATCAATTTGGAATCACCTTGCTAAGGGTTTCTTGGAGAGCATTGATTGCATCTTCCCAGGACCAAGAAATTGTATTGTCCCACGCAATGGTCGTAGTGAGCATCGATCCTCCTTCAAGCTCATTAAACTCAACCTGTCAATTTTTTTGGGCTTGGTATATCTAGCTGCTGATGCTATAAATACTATCAACAATGGAATAAGTAATTAGTGGTTTTTTGAAAGAATGCAATGTATGCACCTGAGGAATCACGAAGTAGAAAGAACCGAAAGGCAGCCACTCTGATGACACCTTAGCTTTTGCGTTGAATCGGATGGCTCCGTATGCACGAATCAATGGGCAGCTCTCAGAAAGAAACCTTGAAAGTAAGTTGTTTTATCAGGAACTAAACACAAGCAAAACAATAATAAGCATTCAATGGAGCAATGGTGCCGGGGGATATTAGAGTCATGAAAATTTATTATTTTTTATTATTACTTAATAATTAACTTATAATATATTTTATTTTATATTTTAAAAAATTAATAATTAATTAATAAATAAAATTAATAAATTTTAATAATTATCTAATATTTAAAAAAAAACAAAAAAAGTTGTGAGGTCACATGGCGTGTTAAGGGACACGGAAACAACCAAATAAAAAAAATAAGAGGAATGCTAGAAACCAGCAATTTTTATGATTTGTAGCCATCAAATAGTCATCAATGATAGTTTTAATGGTGTGAGATGAATGTTCATCTAATGACTCACTTTTCTTTGTTAGTTACATGTTGATTAGAATTTAACAAAGTTGCTGTTCTCTAGACTTTTTCAAAAAATAAATAATAGAAGTTTGTTTGTTGAAGGAAAAAAAAATGACTTACCTCCTAATGGATATCCAATCCCAATAGGAAAAGGGGTGTGGCTGGCAAAAAGAAACGGCAGAGCCAACACCGGCAACGCTAACCAAGCTTCTGCCATTAGAGTCAAAAGAATTGTGTTCCCTGCCGGAGAAGAAGCAGCGAGGAAGGAGCAGGTGGTTCTGTGAGTGGAGCCAATCAATGGCCTCAACCTCTTCCTCCTCAATGGGGACCTGCAGCCTCACTATGCCCGAAGAGCTCCGATATGGAGGCTCTGATTTCATCTTAGAAATCGTCATTTTCAGGCTGTACAAAGCCATTGAAGTTGTTGCAACCGGTTCCAACGTTTGTGTCTCTATTGTCCCAACAGGCCCTCTTGACTGTCCTTTTCTGCAGCCATTCATTGAAAGATAGCATCCATGGCACAATGGTCTCTGAACAATCACCAATAACAAAATAAAAACATATGACTAGTGTAAATATTAAAGATAGCGACATAATTAAGAGGAATTTTGGAAGACAAAGAAAGAATTAAAAGTGAGAGAGGAGTATTACTTGGTGAAAATGAAGAGTGTAAATAGAGTGTTGCTTCTTGGAGAGAGGAAATAAGAGGAAGGTGTTTGTGCATTTTGTGAGAGACTTGTGAGCAGAAGCTGTTGCCATAAGTGAGTTTTAGTATGTGTGAGGGAGCATAAGAGAGAGAGGGTGTGTGTGTGTGTGTGTGATGAAATGGTGGCTAGCTTGTGTTGTAAGAAAATGTGAGAGGATATGATATGATATCGAACGAAATTATATGGATTTTATAGGTGGGACTCGACATTCATTTGACTCTAGAGTCTGGAGGATGACCTTTTAATCTTTTATATATTCCCTCCATGATTTCAATTGGATTAGAGTGTTTTTATTTTCCTATTGAACTATTGAAGATTACACGTGTATGTTACTCCCTTTGTTTATACTTGATAGTTTTATCTATATTCTCAAAATCGAACCGAAGATGAAAGAGATTTAAAAATTCAACTTAAAATAATATATTTATTTATGAAATATATAATTAAAAAAAATGGCTTTTTAAATAATTATTTAAATCAATTCAACCGATTAATTAATTTTTTCAGTTTTTGGCTTATTTTGTTAAACAATTTTACCAAAGTTACAAGAACCAAACCGTCAATAAATTGATCAAGTTACTAATTTAACGGTTTAATCATCCAACCAAAATCAAAATATAATTGAATCGGTTTAATTAAATATAAAATAAAATTATTAAAAATTTAGTATATAATTTTAAATATTCAAATTACAATTTTTAAGTTAATAAAATTTAAAATTTTCTAATTTTACATAATAACTTATCTATATTTTATCATTAAAAATTCATAAACAAACTCAAACATTAAAGTTCATGAAAAATATCAAAACATAATTTATAATCAGCAACCCTACAACAAATAAGAAACTAATTTAGAATAAGAATAATAGTACAAAGTTAACTCTAAAATTTGACAACAATCAATAATAATTAACTCAACAAAACCAACAATTAACATTAACAATAATTAAAAATTAAAAAAATTAATTAACTTAAAAACACAACCATTAACTCAGAAAGAAAAACAATCAACAATAAAAAAAATTAACTCAAAAAACCAATTAACTCACAAATATAAAATTGAAGAAGCGAGGGAGAGCTTGAAGAGAACCTCAATGACACAAGAAGAGAACCGCGACTGTGTGAATGCCGGCAGTAACGTGAGTTTTCGACAATAAAAAAGGCAGTGGGAGTGAGTGTGGATATTGGGTAGGAATATGAACTCTTATTTTGATTCCTCAACATATGCGGCTTGGGTGAGGGTGAGAGAGAGTGCGGTCAGAAAGAGAGAGAGAACGATGGGAAACCAAAAAGCGCCGGGAAGAAAATGAACGTGTCCGTAGGTTCTATGCATGTGAGTGATGCCGACGGGAGAAGTGGGAGGCTCAGTTGAGACTAGTCCGGTGATGGCGACGGCACCCTCTGACTGACGAAGTGTAGCTCGGCAGTAGAGAAGGTGGGGGTGAGTGGTTGTAGGCTTCTCTGATGTATGAGAGACTAATGAGGTGAGACATGAGATGTTGTATTGTCTTACTGGGTTTGCAAATTTTTTATTTTTTTAAGGGTAGAGTATTATTTTAGTATCAATCTTAGGGTCAAATCTTAATTTGATCCCTAACGTTTTAACCTAAGGTTTTAAACGTTTTATTTTTGTTTTAAAAAGTTTGAAACAAGTTTAATGTTGTCTTACCATTAAATTTGATATTAATAGTTAACGGAATGAGTAATGTAAATATTAATAACGTTACTAGTTAAGTTATATATTCTTTCATGCGCTAGAAAAACATAATCAAAATCTTCTTGTAATACTTCTTCTCCTCAATATTCATTTTATACAAAACTTCAAATTCTAACAATCAATTATCAACGCTCCAAAATAAAAAGAAAAACTCTTATATTAGTGATTGTTGGTTGATCGATTTTACTTAGATACTAAAATCGAATGATATTGCCTCTTTAATATGCGAATTGTTTACGTCAAATTTAATGGTGGGACAAAATAATACTTTACCCTTCTTTTATTAGTAAAATGACCTTACATTGCATATTTTTAGTGAACCGAACAAACTCCAAAAAATTAGATCGGTTCATATAATTCATCGATTAACCGTTGATTCGACCATTTTTTACTGATTTTTTGCTAGATAATTTTTCACCTTAATCGAATTGATCAAAAAATTGATTTTCGATTAATCCAGTTGAATTGGACGGTCCGATTTGATTTTCATAACCGTAATTTTTACTACAAACTAGTGTATGTTTTTCGTACCTTGAACGGGATATATAATACATAAAATTATATAAAAAAATTATTAAAAAATTAAATAAAATATATGTAGTAATTATTATTATAAATATTTTACAAAGTTATAATTAAAATCAAATTCTCAAGACTTTTAATATTAAAATATTAAAAATAATTAATATTTGTCTTAATCAATTTAAGTTTGTTGAGTGATCATCTCACTCGTCCACTTAAACAACTATTAAGAGTTAGAATCTCGTCTTGTGTGTGTAGCAATCCATTGGCTAGCAATAAATCCTTAATAAATGGAGCATCAATACGTGGTTAGATTTGACAGGAGTACCCAAATACGTGGGTACCCAACCCGTCTATACCCGGTTGGGGAGGATAATAACTTGATCTGAGTCGGGGCTGATTTTGCTCAGGACAGGGTATGGTTGGGTTTAGGGTGTACCCGCCCCAGATATATACATATAAACGCTTTTTAGGAATTAGGATTTGCCTCACATCACAAATTCAGTGATTCACAACTTCAGTCTATACTCTATCGCCATGCAAGAGAAACCTAGTCATCCTCACTCAGAGTCTTCTTCTTCTCGGCTTCTTCACAAAAATCCTCATAGCTCCCGTCATCGTCGTTGCTGAGCCCATTGCTGCCTACCCCTTTACAGCTCTCATCTTCCTTCACAACTCATGTTGCCATCACTGGTTATTATGAGCCTAAGCATTGTCCTTGCAGTTTCATCTCAGTCTATCACCGAATAAAATAGAATTTTTATTCAAGTTGGACCAGTTGAAAATAGGCATGCATGAGATTGTTTTTTCATGTCAGAATTTTCTCATCCAAATTTGATCTATGTGGTTGAGTATTTTAGTATGGTGATCATCGTGGTTTCGTTACGACACTAATGTGATAAAAACTGCGGTAATTTCATAAAATTTATAGAATGTGATTATCTCAGAAAAATATATATGTATAGCCTAAATGAAAGATTGTTAGAAAATTATTATTTCTTAATATATTTATGGGCAATTCATATGTTAATTATAATCGCAAATTAAGTAATTTCACATTAAATGGCTTATATAACGGTGATCTCATTTATTGTCATAAATATTGAATTAAATAAGTCATTATTACTTTTGATTTGGATAAATGAGATTAAAACTATAGATACTATTTTATTTGAGTTTTAGGGTTTAATGAGTGTCACATTCAAATATAAATAATGACTTCAGGATTTTGGTCTCCAACACATCAAACTCGCCTCCGTAGCTCTTTTTTCATAGTGAAGTTGTGATTTAGCTCTATCAAAAATACAGAAAGTTTTGGTTGACGAAGATCAAATAATCACAAGAGCCAAGCTCCCTGATCTCAATCATGCTCTCGAATGAAAGGACGCTTCCGCTTTCTCAATTATATTTCTTAATGATTTAACATGGATGATCTTGAGGTTGAGAAATCATAAAATTTTCAGATAAAATAGAATTTTTATTCAATCAAATGATGATAAATAAATTTATTGAATTAAATTATATTAATGTGATCATTGGATGATAAAGAATGTTAGAAAAATAAATAAATAATATTTTAAGAGTATAGAAAGATTAAATTGTCATTTCAATTTACTTTTTTAATCAACAACAATAAATACCTTAAATTAATTAATTTTTTACAAAAAATTATATACTTAAAATTATTTCATTTCTTCAAAAATCTTTTGAACATACAATGGTTCAATGAGAGGTTGACTATTGAGAATTGAATATAATATTTTTAAATTCATATTTTCAATAAAAAGATGTACTTAGTTCTATCCATCCTAAATAATTCTATATTCACCATTACTTATCCATCTAAATAATTCTAACATTGATAGAATATTGTTTTTAGATGCAAAAAATTTAAAATATATTTATTCTATTTCAAAAATTAATATTCATATTTAACTTAGAAATTCAACAACAAATATGGCAAAAAATATTACATTTTTAGTTAAAAAAGTAAAATATCTACAAATATATTTTTGTGCTTTAGCTTTAAATTTTTCAAAAAAATTTAGCAAGTTAATGGAATCAAATCATATTTCTATAACGTATGTAAGAATGTATATTACACATAAATAAAAATGTTAGGTGTAAAAAGAACAAATACATAAATTAAAGTAAAATAGAGAAAAATAAGAACTAATAAAATATTGAAGGAAAGAAATATAAATAGAAGAGAAACAAAATTATTAAACGGAAGAGAAATAATTTAATAAATTTTATGTGTATATAACAGAGGAATAAAAAGAAGATATAAAGTACCTTATTTAATTTAACAAGATTTATGGGAATAAACATATAGAATAAGAGAATAAAAATTAATAATAAAAAATCAAATATCTGAATTAATATAAAAAATAAAAAGTAATAAAATAATAATAATCTATCGTAATCTTAATCTTTTAATATAATTAATTAATAACAATATAATTAGTCTACCATAATCTTAATCTAATCTAATCATATAAAGAAATAGTAGATTTTCTACCATTATATATTATATATATATATTAGGGATAAAATGTCATTTTAAAATGAGATTATTATTATTAATGATATATAAATATTAAAATTATATTAATACATTAATTAAAATATATTATTAGAATAAAAAGTTGTAAGAACTAAAATAACTAAAATTTATTAACTTTAATTAGTTAAATTAGCATAAAATAAGAAAGAGATAATTAATCAGATTAAATAAATTAAAAAATATTATTGAGCAAAGTAAATATCATAATAATTATATTACTAATTGAAAAAAAATTATTTCAATCAATTCAAAATTTTATTTAAAATAGACAATTAAAGATCGCCAATGAATAAAAATAAATGGGATAGAATAAAGAATAATTTTAGTAGTATAAATAATTAAATTAAACTATTATATACAATTTTTACTTTTTACTTTGTTATAATTTAAGTTAACATTAATGGTAAAAAAATAATTTTAAACAGCCCAATCTGTATTTTACAACATAATTAAAGCACAATTCATAATTTTTTATTTTGTGATTAATTAATATTTTTAAAATTTTTTAGTTAAGTCTTTTATATTTTATGATTGATAAATTTTCTCTACAAAACATAAATTTGTGATGAATTATTACAATCATAATTAATTAAGAAAATCAAGAAAAAATTATAAAAAAATCAAATAAAAGATAAAAAAATAGAGTACAAATTTATTTTGAAACTAAAAATTTGTTAATTGTGCTAGAAATTCTAAAAATTTGTATCTTATTATATAATCAAATTTGTTACTCAGTTCAACTTCATTATCCCTTTGTATCCAAAAAAGTATATAATGTCACACTTTTTTCAAAAAAGATGAAGCTCTTCAAATACATGGTATTATAATGTATAATTTAAGAACAATAAGATAAAAAAATATCTAAAATTTTATAATAGTATTTGAAATTTTCAATGACGATAATATAAAGAGTTTAAATCTACCAAATGAATTCAATAGTTACCCTTTGCACATCTTATTGAAATTTGAATTTTAACATTTAATTTGTATCTTTTTTTTCTTCTAATATAAATTATTTTTGACAAAAAATAAGAAAAATATCTATTAGACCAAAAAAATTCTATCAAAGAATTATTATAAGGATATTTATAATTAGAGAAGAAAATAATAAAAGTATTAATAATAATGAAAAAAAGAAATGAAGCTCATATTAAAGAATTTTATAAAAGAAATAATAAAGTTCATATTAATAATAATAATGTTGAGGAATGATGTTGCTGCTTTAGGCTTCTAGCCTCCGCCTTTGGGCATCAATTTTTATTTCTTTCTTTGCTTTTTTATTTAAATTATCAAGTTATAAAAAAATAAAGAACAATTCAAGAAAACAAAAATATCAAGATCAATAGTAACTATACAAACCAAAATACATAGGAGAAAAAAAACTATTATATGATAGAATTAACATGAGTATATTTCATCATTAAATAAACAAAATTAACGCAAAATAAAATTATACGTAAAGAGAAAAAAAAAAGAGTTAAAATATCCAAAGTGATAAAAAGATTATTTTTACAATTTTATTCTGTTATGTATATATATATATATATATAGAAGAATATAAAATAATGAACTTCTAACTAAACTAAATTGTATTTATTATTTTTAGAAAGGGTAAGAGAGAGCAGTAGAGAAAAGGTTTGTGCGTATTCAAGTTGTGTAGAATGATATAATATAGAAGGGTATTTATAGATACTAAGAGAATCGAAATAATAA
Source organism: Arachis hypogaea (assembly GCF_003086295.3). Lineage (NCBI taxonomy): Eukaryota > Viridiplantae > Streptophyta > Magnoliopsida > Fabales > Fabaceae > Arachis > Arachis hypogaea. The sequence goes on from NC_092047.1 coordinate 96,408,182, forward strand.
AGACGTAATATCCTATAATAAATATTCAGATATGTTAAATAATGCTACTTGATCCTAATTATACTCTAACATACCCTCTCAAACTCAAGTGGCAACTTGAGTTTGAAACTTATTTGAAATAACTAAATAAATAAAAAAAATACATAAACTGATAGAACGGGTGCAGATAGAACTGCCTGAAGAAAGCGCAGACAGAACTGTCGGAAGGAAGCGTAGATGGAACTACCAGAAAGAAGCACAGATGGAATTGCTAGAAGGAAGCATAGACGGAACTGGCACAAGAAAATGTGGACGGAACTTCCCGAAGGAAGCGCAGATGAAACTGCCGGAAGAGAATTCAGACGGAACTGCCGAAAAAGAACGTAGATGGAACTGCCGCAATAGTAGTGGCCAACTGCCGAAAAATTGTTGAAAAGATGGTGAACTGCCGAAAAACTACTGAAAAGTGACAAAGTGCGAAGAGATGACAAACTATTGGAAGGTGATGAAAAGTATATGGTTTCTCTATGAGAATAAGTAAGTAGTAGATGAGCTAATCGGTGGGGATCAAAAAAGCATCAAAGCATTGACCAAACAGAGGGAAAAAAATGCTGCAGAAGAAAAGTATGAAAAGTACAGTGATTTCACCAAAAAAATCAACTTATCCTTCCCAAAGAGGATACCATGACTCTGATACTATGTTAGAAAGGGGGGAGGGAGTGACGGAAAAAAATGTCAGTGAAGAATTTCTCAATAAAATCGCGTTGCAATTATAGATCTAAACCGACAATTAAACTTCAATCAATGTTTAATTGTTTGTCACTTAAGCAAACTCAATAAAATTAACTGAATTATTTAAACCTTGGGTCGTCTCTCAAAGGAATCGCATGAAAGTGTAATTTATTATTCGCTATGGGGTATATTTTGAGGTTTTTGTAATAAGAAACAAGAAAGTAAAATGGCAAAAAAATAAACTAATAACTAAGAAAGCTCTTAGCAAGGAAAGAGAATTAGAAGTCCTATCCTTATTATCGTCATCAATTGTGATGGTAAATGTAAATTGCCTTCACTTAATTAACCTCTAACCAATGAAGAAAAGTCAAGTGCATACAATCTACTTGAGTTCACAAGTCCTAGTCAACTCATAGTGAAAGACTAGATTTAGTGAAGTTCAAGTTAACCGGCAATCTTCAATTACCAATCAACAAGAGACTTTGACAATTCAAGAGTCTCCAAATCATCAACCCAAGCTAAGAACACAAGAATATATTTTAAAATTCGACCAAGAATTTTATCAAACACTTGAAAAGCACAAAATAAAAACATGAAAAACTAATAAGAAATAATAAAATCCAAGACTAACAATTGCAAGAAAACAATAACACAAATTAAAGAAAGCATTAATAACATGAAAATATAAATTACATTAATAAAGATCAAGAATAGCAAGAGTGCATATCATAAAGGCAACAAAGTGAAGGAAATAACAAGTAGAATTAAAGGACAAAGGTGCAGGAACAATAGGTTGCAAGGAAATGTAAATGAAAACAAGAATTGAATCTAAATCTAAGAAAAAATTGAAAGAAGAAACCCTAAAACCTAGAGAGAGGAGAGAGGCCTCTCTAGAATTCTACATTTAAAACCTAAAAATGTGTAAAAGTGAATGAATGATTCGAATGATTGAATGATGCCTCCGAGCTCCACTCTGCAGCCTCTTGTCTTCATTTTCGGGCCTGAAACTGGGTCAAAAGCATCCCAGAAATCACCCCCAGCGAATTCACTTTACTGAGGCACGTGACGCTCGTCATGTGTACGCTTCAGTCACGCATACGCGTCGTTTGAAGCCTGCACTATTCACGCGTAGGCGTCAGCCACGCGTGCGCTGATGGGTGAAAATTAGATTTCCACACAAACTCATCGGCAAGTGTACCGGGTCGCATCAAGTAGTAAAACTCACAGGAGTGAGGTCGATCCCACAGGGATTGATGGATCAAGCAACTTTAGTGAGGTGATTAGATTAGTTAAGCTAACAGTGGTGAATTGGGTGAAATTGAACTAGCAGAAAGTGAATTGCAGGAATTATAAATTGCAGAAGGTAAATTGGCAGAAGCTTAAAGAGCAAGAAAAGTAAATTGCATCAAATGTAAAGGGAATTGGGTGCTGCAAAATTAAAGAAAGCAGTAAATCAGAACTCAGAACAATTGCAGAAGAATTAAATTGCATGAAAAGTAAATTCAGATCACAGCAAACTCAAATGTAAAGTTACAGAAAGTAAAATTGCAAAAAAGGAAATTATAGCTGAGGATTGTAGAAACTGAAATTTCATAAACTGAATTCGATACTGAAATGTAGAAAGTGCAGAAAAATAAAAGTGTATCAAAGAGAGCCTTCTATTATACTCCTACTCCTACTCCTACTGCTGCCTACTACTATTGCAGCCTAACAGATCTTCCTCCTTCTGAAATGAAACTGATGCCTTTATATAGGCTTTACAAAATGAAAATAAAATTGAAATTGAAAGAAAATACAATTCAAATGAAATTCCTATTCTAACTGTTTCTTGTGCCTTTGAGTGATGAAAATAGGCTCTGCTTGCTTTGAATTTCACTTGGGCTTGGAATCAGATAAATTGAGTAGAAGTGATGCTTCCAGGAGAGCGTAGCGTTCATTTAGAGAACGGAGCGTTCGGGCACCCATGCGTACGCGTCCTTCACGCTTGCGCGTGCTTTTGCATTTTCGCCCATCGACGCGTACGCGTCACTTACGCGTACCCGTGACCTTCAGAAATTGGACTTCTAACGCGTACGCTTTCCATAAGCCTGCGCGTCCATACAGCGTTCAATTTGTGAACGTAGCGCTCGCTTTGACAGCGCTGCGCCACGCGTACGCATCACCCACGCTTGCGCGTCCTTCTTCAGGTAAGTCACACCCACGCGTACGCGTGGTCTTCCAAAGTTGCAATTTCGATGCGTGCGCGTCATCTACACGTGCGCGTCGATATATATTCTTCAATCCCAAATTCAGAATTGCCCGAAAACGCTCCTTTAGTTAACTTGGCGGTCTTTTTGCAAATGAGCGCTGATGGTGAAATAGAGCACGCTTCCTTGAATTAGTCATGAGCCACGCTTTTAAAGGCGTGGCCTAAGGCTCCAAAGCGTGCCTAAACTCCAAAATGTGCCCCAAAATTCTCTTTTCTCCTATTTTTGCTTATTTTGTGCTTTTTTGCTTCTTTTTCTTCTTATTTTCTACAAAGTTTATAAAATCAAAAGATCAAAGAAATATACCATTTAAACACAAAAGCATTCAATATTTAAGCACTAATCATCACTTTCTTGTATGAAAAAGCATAGAAAAACATGACATGATGACATGTCATCACAACACCAAACTTAAACCTTGCTTGTCCCCAAGCAAGAAAAGAATCATGCAATACAAGTTGACAATCCAAGGTAAGAAGAATAGCAACTTAATGTTCATGGTTGGCTAGTCTTTTATGCATGCTACAATCACAAAAGAAATGTAAATGATTAATGCTTCTATCTGGCTTATTTTATGAAATCTTTTCCTTATATTTCTTCCTTGAAACAAGCCTTTGATTTTCTTATTAGCTTCTCCTTTTGGGTGCCTTGCCCCATGAGTTGATAACAAAGCTACGACTTCTAAATGCTTTGTTTTCAAGTATTACCACTTGATACATAAGCACCACAAGCATTTAATTAGAGGACTTCTTTAAGCTCATTTATTTCTTTTCCTTACTCTCTAATCATTGATGCTCAGAGCCTTGAGATTTGAGGGAGTGCTTTTGCACTTGAGCCTAGCCTTGACTCTAAGTGTTTTGTTTTGAAGCTTTTTGCCTGATATATAAACACCACAAGTACTTAACAATTAAATTGTTATTGGTACTCAGAGCCTTCAGCTTTCTCATTCTTTCCCTTTTGCTTTTCTTGCCTTAATTTGCAATTGCTTTTTCAAGGTTTTCATGATTTCAAAAATTTCATAAAATGTCCTAGATGAAAACTTCAATTAAATAAAATCTAATGCAATTGAGCAACAATTAACCATACTAGCCTTCCAATATTTATATGCCCATGCTAAGTTCTTCTTTAATGATCTTGTTTGTTTATGATCATGATACTTTATTGCTTTTGAACTCACAAAATTCAAGTTGGTAGTCATAATGTCACAGCAAGATGTTAAAAATAATTAATCAAACTATGGTTATTCATAATACACATGCATACAGAGAAGATAAAGACAATCATGCAATTTATAGTGCTGGAAGTAAGTAGGAAGACAAAGGAGCGTTACCACCTTGCAGTTCATCTTCCTTGTTGTTGTCCTTTTCCTTCTATTCTTCCCCTTCCCATGCCAAACTCAGAATGCTTGCTCATCCTCAAGAAATAATTATAACAATGGTGATGGGGTCTAAAATGGACCATGAATGTCTTACACAATAAAAATGTTAGTAGTACATGTGTTTTAAGCAAGAAAAATTAAAGATAACAATCAAGGCACAGGAAATAGAGACATTGTGATTGCAAAAATAAGAGGGTGTGCATGATACATTGTATAAAAAATAAGTGGCACACCAAACTTAGTGTGACACTTTTACTTGGAATTGATGCAAGTATCCAGTATGGATTGGGAACAAATTTTGTTGCATAGCAACACCAAACTTAGAATGCAACCATATGTCAATTTATTTGAACTAAAACTAAACAAAAGAAACTGTTTTATGTTAAATACAATCACCAAGCGAAGAATCTGTCATGAATAGGGAATTCTTGGTGAGGTATTAATAAAAACAGTTAATAAAAGGAAGCATTAAAAATAGGAAAATGACTAAAACAAAGAGAAAACTAAAATGGTCTAACTAAAAGAAAGATAACACTGCAAAGGCATTATGATTATGCAGACAAGTGGTTGCTAAATAAAATGAATAGAAAATAAGTGGCACACCAAACTTAGAATCTTAGTGTGACACTTTCGTTTTTGATTTGATGCAATCATCCAGAAGGATTGAAAACAAATTGTTGTAGGGCAACACCAAACTTAGAATGTAATCATATGCCAATTTATTGAAATTAAACAAAGCAGACAGAGAAAGTAAACAAAGCAAAGAGATGAAATGTTACCTACGGTTGGGTTACCTCCCAACAAGTGCTCTTTTAGTGTCATTAGCTTGACATGTTGTTCTTCACTTTCTTCCTCTTCTTCCAGTTTGTTAAGAGGAATGACCTCAAGGGGGGAGAAGATTCAGCTATTGTCTCCTGTTTTGGTGTCTCCTCAGCAAGCTTCCTTTTGTAAGTTGCTTGTTTGAGCTTGCTTGCTGGATCAGGGGTAGGATTGTTTGCAGTTGACCTTTTCTTGAATGTTGTCATTGGTATCTTGGTCACAATCCTCTTCTCGGCGCTCTTGTTAGTTGCCTTTACTCCTTGGATATCAAGACATGGTTGCTGTGTGATTGTTGGAGCTTTATCTTCATCAAAAGCCTTTTGAATTGGTGGTTCAATGAGCCTTTCTTCTGTGCAACTTTCTGTCTCACTTGAGTATGGTCTTCCTTGATTGCCTTCCTCACTTTCTTGTTCTTCCACTTCCTCTTTTATACTCAACATTTGATTTAATAGAACTTTCATGGAGGAGGTTTGTTGTTCTTCCCAAGATTTCTTCATCTCCTCTTCATATCTTTCAATCACAGATTCAAGTGTTGAGAGTTTTTGGTTCAGGGAGGCTTGTGGGGGTTGTGAGTTTTCATGTTCTTTCGTCATCTCAAGTGGCTTTTGTAGATATGCAGTCTCAGGTTCAAATATCTCCACCACCTCATTAATCCTTGAAATTTTGCTTGACACAGATGTCTCTTCTTCTTGCTCTTCCACTTCCTCCTTCACATCCACCAATTAGTCTTCATCTTCCTTGCTCAACAGTTCTAAGTTTCTCCTCATTTTCTCTAAGTGCTCATCCATCTTCTTGAAGAGGATCTCTTGCTCTTTCTAGGATTGTTCTTGTCTTTCCAAGGATTCTCTAGTTCTCTCCCTAGAGTCTATGGCACTTTGCAGGCATTGTTCTGCTTGTAGCAAGAGAGAAGCAGATTGGGGTGGATTTTGTGGGTTTGTAGGTATTGTGGTGAAATTTTGTTGAGGGATATGAAATGAATTTTGTGAGTAATCAGGTGTGTCTTATGGTTGGTGAAATGAATTGTATGGATATTGGAGGAAACTTTGTGTTGAGGTATAGTCAAGTGATTAAAGATTTTCAAACGAAAAATGGAGAAGTGGGGTTTGACAACTTTCCATGAATGAATTGAAGGTTTACTCAAGTGATGATGGCTTTTGATTAATGGAGTATGACACATTGGGTGCTCTCTGATTTTTATCCTCCCAAGCATAATTTGAAGAATTGTTGAATTCATCACAGTATGGATCATCTTGTGGCACTGGGGGACAATCTTGCATGAATTTATTGAAAGCACACTCCAGTGATGATGTCTCTTGATGAGTGGAGTATGAACTATTGAATGTTGTTTGGTTTTGATCCTCCCACCCACAACTTGAGTGATTGTTGAATTCATTACTGTGTGGATTATTTTGTGGCATAAAGGAATAATCTTCCATGTATGTACTGACAGCATAATCAAGTGATAATGTCTTTGGATGATTAGAATGTGAATCATTGCAATTCCTTTCCCAGCCATCATTTGTGTGCGTGTCATAACAGTATGAGTCACTTTGTGGCTCTGGGAAGTAGTTCATTTCACTTGATTGTTCATACTCTCTCATTTCTTGTTGATATTCCCAATCACCATGAGGATAATGACCTAAATCATCTTGTGGTGGTGGGCAATATCTCATGAAATTGTCTTGATCATTTTGTGAAGCATATCCCCATTAGTTGGGTTGCTCAGAATTTGTTAATTCTTGGTGATACTCCTAGCCACCATTAGAATAATGACTTGAATCATTTTATGGTGGTGGAAAGTATCCCATATGATTTCCTTGCTCATCTTGTGGTTTTGAAGCATATCACAATGGATTGGAGTGCTCAGAATTTGTAATTTCTTGGTGATATTCCCAGCCACCATTAGAATAGTCAATTGGTGATGGTGGGTAATATCCCATAAAATTTGTTTGATCACAAGATGAGTTGAACTCCATTTAAATTTTGTAAAACACAATACCAGTGAAAATTGAAACTCATGTCACAGATGAAAATTTTTTAGTGAGGCAATAACTCAAACACCTTAGTATCAGTTTAAAACAGAAAGAAAAAACAAAGAAAATGCTTAATCTAGACTTCTCACCCACTTAATCATGTCGATCTATATCAATCCCCGGCAACGGCGCCAAAAAATTGATGGGTGAAAATTAGATTTTCACACAAACTCACCGGCAGGTGTACCGGGTCGCATCAAGTAGTAAAACTCACCGGAGTGAGATCGATCCCACAGGGATTGATGGATCAAGCAACTTTAGTGAGGTGATTAGTTTAGTTAAGCTAACAGTGGTGAATTGGGTGAAATTGAACTAGCAGAAAGTGAATTGCAGGAATTATAAATTACAGAAGGTAAATTGGCAGAAGCTTAAAGAGCAAGAAAAGTAAATTGCATCAAATATAAAGGGAATTGGGTGCTGGAAAATTAAAGAAAGCAGTAAATCAGAACTCAGAACAATTGCAGAAGAATTAAATTGCATGAAAAGTAAATTCAGATCACAGCAAACTCAAATGTAAAGTTGCAGAAAGTAAAATTGCAGGAAAGGAAATTGTACTAGAGGATTGCAGAAACTGAAATTTCATAAACTGAATTCGATACTAAAATGTAGAAGGTGCAGAAAAATAAAAGTGTATCAAAGAGAGCCTTCTATTCTACTCCTACTTCTACTCCTACTACTGCCTACTACTATTGCAGCCTAACAGATCTCCCTCCTTCTGAAATGAAACTGACGCCTTTATATAGGCTTTACAAAATGAAAATGAAATTGAAATTGAAACAAATTGCAATTCAAACAAAATTCCTATTCTAACTGTTTCTTGTTCCTTTGAGTGATGAAAATGGGCTCTGCTTATTTTGAATTTTACTTGGGCTTGGAATAAGATAAATTGAGCAGAAGTGATGCTTCCAGGAGAGCGTAGCGTTCATTTAGAGAACGGAGCGTTTGGGAACCCATGCGTACGCGTCCTTCACGCTTGCGCGTGCTTTTGCATTTTCACCCATCGACGCGTACGCGTGACCTTCAGAAATTGGACTTCTGACGTGTACGCGTGCCATAAGCCTGCGCGTCCATACATCGTTCAATTTGTGAACGTAGCGCTCGCTTTGACAACGCTGCACCACACGTACGCATCACCCACGCTTGTGCGTCCTTCTTCAGATAAGTGACACCCACGCGTACTCGTGGTCTTCCAAAGTTGCAATTTTGACGCGTGCACGTCGATATCTATTCTTCAATCCCAAATTCAGAATTGCCCGAAAACGCTTCTTTAGTTAACTTGGCGTTCTTTTTGCAAATGAGCGCTGATGGTGAAATAGAGCACGCTTCCTTGAATTAGTCATGGGCCATGCTTTTAAAGGCGTGGCCTAAGGCTCCAAAGCATGCCTACACTCCAAAATATGCCCTAAAATTCTCTTTTCTTCTTTTTTTGCTTATTTTGTGTTTTTTTGCTTCTTTTTCTTCTTATTTTCTACAAAGTTTCTAAAATCAAAAGATCAAAGAAATATACCATTTAAACACAAAAGCATTCAATATTTAAGCACTAATCATCACTTTCTTGTATGAAAAAGCATAGAAAAATATGACATGATGACATGTCATCATAATACCAAACTTAAACCTTGCTTGTCCCCAAGCAAGAAAAGAATCATGCAATACAGGTTGACAATCCAAGGTAAGAAGAATAGCAACTTAATTTTCATGGTTGGCTAGTCTTTTATGCATGCTACAATCACAAAAGAAATGTAAATGATTTATGCTTCTATCTAGCTCATTTTATGAAATCTTTTCCTTATATTTCTTCCTTGAAACAAGCCTTTGATTTTCTTATTAGCTTCTCCTTTTGGGTGCCTTGCCCTATGAGTTGATAATAAAGCTACGACTTCTAAATGTTTTCTTTTCAAGTATTACCACTTGATACATAAGCACCACAAGCATTTAATTAGAGGACTTCTTTAAGCTCATTTATTTCTTTTCCTTACTCTCTAATCATTGATGCTCAGAGCCTTGAGTTTTGAGGGAGTGCTTTTGCACTTGAGCCTAGCCTTGACTCTAAGTGTTTTGTTTTCAAGCTTTTTTCCTGATACATAAACACCACAAGTACTTAACAATTGAATTGTTATTGGTACTCAGAGCCTTCAGCTTTCTCATTCTTTCCCTTTTGCTTTTCTTGCCTTAATTTGCAATTGTTTTTTCAAGGTTTTCATGATTTCATAAAATGTTCTAGATGAAAACTTTAATTAAATAAAATCTAATGCAATTGAGAAACAATTAACCATACTAGCCTTCCAATATTTATATGCCCATGCTAAGTTCTTCTTTAAAGACCTTGTTTGTTTATGATCATGATACTTTATTGCTTTTGAACTCACAAAATTCAAGTTGGTAGTCATAATGTCACAGCAAGATGTTAAAAATCAGTAATCAAACTATGCTTATTCATAACACACATGCATACAGAGAAGATAAAGACAATCATGTAATTTATAATGCTGGAAGTAAGTAGGAAGAGAAAGGAGAGTTACCACCTTGTAGTTTATCTTCCTTGTTGTTGTCCTTTTCCTTCTATTCTTCCCCTTCCCATGCCAAACTCAGAATGCTTGCTCATCCTCAAGCAACAATTAGAACAATGGTGATGGGGTCTAAAATGGATCATGAATGTCTTACACAATAAAAATGTTAGTAGTACATGTGTTTTAAGCAAGAAAAATTAAAGATAACAATCAAGGCACATGAAACAGAGACAGTGTGATTGCAAAAATAAGAGGGTGTGCATGATACATTGCATAAAAAATAAGTGGCATACCAAACTTAGTGTGACACTTTCACTTGGAATTGATGCAAGTATCCAGTATGGATTGGGAATAAATTTTGTTGCATAGCAACACCAAACTTAGAATGCAACCATATGTCAATTTATTTGAACTAAAACTAAACAAAAGGAACTATTTTATGTTAAATACAATCACTAAGCGAAGAATCTGTCATGAATAGGGAATTCTTGGTGAGGTATTAACAAAAACAATTAATAAAAGAAAGCATTAAAAATAGGGAAATGACTAAAACAAAGAGAAAACTAAAATTGTCTAACTAAAAGAAAGATAACACTGCAAAGGCATTATGATTATGCAGACAAGTGGTTGCTGAATAAAATGCATAGAAAATAAGTGGTACACCAAACTTAGAATCTTAGTGTGACACTTTCGTTTTTAATTTGATGCAATCATCCAGAAGGATTGAAAACAAATTATTGCAGCGCAACACCAAACTTAGAATGTAATCATATGCCAATTTATTGAAATAAACAAAGCAGACAGAGAAAGTAAACAAAGCAAAGAACTGAAATGTTACCTACGGTTGGGTTGCCTCCCAACAAGCTCTCTTTTAGTGTCATTAGCTTGACATGTTGTTCTTTACTTTCTTCCTCTTCTTCCAGTTTGTTAAGAGGAGTGACCTCAAGGGGGGAGAAGATTCAGCTATTGTCCCTTGTTTTGGTCTCTCCTCAGCAAGCTTCCTTTTGTAAGTTGCTTGTTTGAGTTTGCTTGCTGGATCAGGGGTAGGATTGTTTGCAGTTGACCTTTTCTTGAATGTTGTCATTGGTATCTTGGTCACAATCCTCTTCTCAGTGCTCTTGTTAGTTGCCTTCACTCCTTGGATATCAAGACATGTTTGCTGTGTGATTGTTGGAGCTTTATCTTCATCAAAAGCCTTTTGAATTGGTGGTTCAATGAGCCCTTCTTCTGTGCAACTTTCTGCCTCACTTGAGTATGGTCTTCCTTGATTGTCTTCCTCACTTTCTTGTTCTTCCACTTCCTCTTTTATACTCAACATTTGATTTAATAGCACTTTCATGGAGGAGGTTTATCGTTCTTCCCAAGATTTCTTCATCTCCTCTTCATATCTTTCAATCATAGATTCAAGTGTTGAGAGTTTTTGGTTCAGGGAGGTTTGTGAGGGTTATGAGTTTTCATGTTCTTCCGTCATCTCAAGTGGCTTCTGTAGATATGCAGTCTCAGGTTCAAATATCTCCACCAGCTCATTCTTCATTGAAATTTTGCTTGACACAGGTGCCTCTTCTTCTTGCTCTTCCACTTCCTCCTTCACATCCACCAATTGGTCTTCATCTTCCTTGCTCAGCAGTACTAAGTTTCTCCTCATTTGCTCTAAGTGTCCATCCATCTTCTTGAAGAGGATCTCTTGCTCTTTCTAGGATTGTTCTTGTCTTTCCAAGGATTCTCTAGTTCTCTCCCTAGAGTCTATGGCACTTTGCAGGCATTGTTCTGCTTGTAGCAAGAGAGAAGCAGATTGGGGTGGATTTTGTGGGTTTGTGGGTATTGTGGTGAAATTGTGTTGAGGGATATGAAATGAATTTTGTGAGTAATCAGGTGTGTCTTGTGGTTAGTGAAATGAATTGTATGGATCTTGGAAGAAACTTTGTGTTGAGGTATAGTCAAGTGATGAAGGATTTTCAAATGAAAAACGGGGAAGTGGGGTTTGACAACTTTCCATGAATGAATTGAAGGTTTGCTCAAGTGACGATGGCTTTTGATTAATGGAGTATGACACATTGGGTGCTCTCTGATTTTTATCCTTCCAAGCATAACTTAAAGAATTGTTGAATTCATCACAGTATGGATCATCTTGTGGCATTGGGGTACAATCCTGCATGAATTTATTGAAAGCACACTCCAGTGATGATGTCTCTTGATGAATGGAGTATGAACTATTGAAAACAAAGAAAATACTTAATCTAGACTTCTCACCTACTTAATCATTGTCGATCTATATCAATCCCCGGCAACGGCGCCAAAAACTTGATGGATGAAAATTAAATTTCCACACAAACTCACCGGCAAGTGTACCGGGTCGCATCAAGTAGTAAAACTCATAGGAGTGAGGTCGATCCCACAGGGATTGATGGATCAAGCAACTTTAGTGAGGTGATTAGTTTAGTTAAGCTAACAGTGGTGAATTGGGTAAAATTGAACTAGCAGAAAGTGAATTGCAGGATTTATAAATTGCAAAAGGTAAATTGGCAGATGATTAAAGAGCAAGAAAAGTAAATTGCATCAAATATAAAGGGAATTGGGTGCTGGAAAATTAAAGAAAGTAGTAAATCAGAACTCAGAACAATTGCAGAAGAATTAAATTGCATGAAAAGTAAATTCAGATCACAGCAAACTCAAATGTAACGTTGTAGAAAGTAAAATTGCAGAAAAAGAAATTGTAGTAGAGGATTGCAGAAACTGAAATTTCATAAACTGAATTCAATACTAAAATGTAGAAAGTGCAGAAAAATAAAAGTGTATCAAAGAGAGCCTTCTATTCTACTCCTACTCCTACTCCTACTGCTGCCTACTACTATTGCAGCCTAACAGATCTCCCTCCTTCTGAAATGAAACTGATGCCTTTATATACTCTTTACGAAATGAAAATGAAATTGAAATTGAAACAAATTACAATTCAAAGAAAATTCCTATTCTAACTGTTTCTTGTGCCTTTGAGTGATAAAAATGGGCTCTGCTTGCTTTGAATTTTACTTGGGCTTGGAATCAGATAAATTGAGCAGAAGTGATGCTTCCAGGAGAGCGTAGCATTCATTTAGAGAATGGAGCGTTCGGGCACCCACGCATACGCATCCTTCACGCTTGCGCGTGCTTTTGCATTTTTTCCCATCGACGCGTATGCGTCACTTACGCGTACACGTGACCTTCAGAAATTGGACTTCTGACGCGTACGCGTGCCATAAGCCTGTGCGTCCATACAGCGTTCAATTTGTGAACATAGCACTCGCTTTGACAACGTTGCGCCACGCGTACGCATCACCGACGCTTGCGCGTCCTTCTTCAAATAAGTCACACCCACACGTACGCGTCATGCACGCGTATGCGTGGTCTTCCAAAGTTGCAATTTCGACGCGTGCGCATTGATATCTATTCTTCAATCCTAAATTTAGAATTGCCCGAAAACGCTCCTTTAGTCAACTTGGCGCTCTTTTTGCAAATGAGCGCTGATGGTGAAATAGAGCCCGCTTCCTTGAATTAGTCATGGGTCACGCTTTTAAAGGCGTGGCCTAAGGCTCCAAAGCGTGCCTACACTCCAAAATGTGCCCTAAAATTCTCTTTTCTCCTTGTTTTGCTTATTTTGTGCTTTTTTGCTTCTTTTTCTTCTTATTTCCTACAAAGTTTATAAAATCAAAAGATCAAAGAAATATACCATTTAAACACAAAAGTATTCAATATTTAAGCACTAATAATCACTTTCTTGTATGAAAAAGTATAGAAAAACATGACATGATGACATGTCATCATGCGTGTTGATGAGCGAATAATTTATATGCTTTTTGGTATTATTTTTAAGTAATTTTTAGTATGATTTAATTAGTTTTTACTATATTTTTATTAGTTTTTAAATAAAAATCACATTTCTGGACTTTACTATGAGTTTGTGTGTTTTTCTGTGATTTCAGGTATTTTCTGGCTAAAATTGAGGGACTTGAGCAAAAACCTGATTTAGAGGCTGAAGAAGGACTGCAGATGCTGTCGGATTCTGACCCCCCTGCACTCGAAATAGATTTTCTGGAGCTACAGAAGCCCAATTGGTGTGCTCTCAATTGCGTTGGAAAGTAGACATCCAGAACTTTTCAGCAATATATAATAGTCCATACTTTGCCCGAGTTTTGATGATGCAAACGGGCGTTCAAACGCCAACTTCCTGCCCTATTCTGAAGTTAAACGCCAGAAACAGGTTGCAAACCAGAGTTAAACGCCAGAAACAGGCTACAACCTGGCGTTTAACTCCAAAAAGAGTCTCTACACATGAAAGCTCAATGCTCAGCCCAAGCACACACCAAGTGGGCCCGGAAGTGGATTTCTACATCATTTACTTATCTTATGTAACCCTAGCTACTAGTTTAGTATAAAAACTACTTTTAGTGATTTATTTGATATCTCTGGTTAGTCTTTGAATAATTTTACATTCAGAGATCACGTTTAGGGGGCTGGCCACTCGGCCATGCCTGGACCTTCAGCACTTATGTATTTTCAACGGTAGAGTTTCTACACACCATAGATTAAGGTGTGGAGCTCTACTGTTCCTCATGAATTAATGCAAAGTACTATTGTTTTCTTATTCAATTCAAGCTTATTCCAATTCTAAGATATTCGCTTGCACTTCAACATGATGAATATGATGATCCGTGACACTCATCACTATTCTCAACCTATGAACGCGTGCATGACAACCACTTCCGTTCTACCTTGGATTGAGCATTTATCTCTTAGCCTCCATTCCGAAGTCTTCGTGGTATAAGCTAGAATTATTGGCGGCCATTCTTGAGATCCGGAAAGTCTAAACCTTGTCTGTGGTATTCCGAGTAGGATCTGGGATGGGATGACTGTGACGAGCTTCAAACTCACGAGTGTTGGGCGTAGTGACAGACGCAAAAGAATCACTGGATCCTATTCCAGCATGAGTGAGAACCGACAGATGATTAGTCGTGCGGTGACAGCGCATTTGGACCATTTTCACTGAGAGGACGGGAAGTAGCCATTGACAACGGTGATGCCCAACATACAGCTTACCATGAAAAGGAGTATGAATGATTGGATGAAAGCAGTAGGAAAACAGAGGTTCAGAAGGAACAAAAGCATCTCCATACACTTATTTGAAATTCTCACAAATGAATTGCATAAGTATCTCTATCCTATTTTATATTTTATATTTTAATTATCAAAATCTCATAACCATTTGAATCCGCCTGACTGAGATTTACAAGGATGACCATAGCTTGCTTCAAGCCGACAATCTCTGTGGGATCGACCCTTATTCACGTAAGGTTTATTACTTGGACGACCTAGTGCACTTGCTGGTTAGTTGTATCGGAGTTGTGAAAAAGAATTTGAGATTATAAACGTGCGTACCAAGTTTTTGGCGCCGTTGCTAGAGATCACAATTTCGTGCACCAAGTTTTTGGCACCGTTGCCGGGGATTGTTCGAGTTTGGACAACTGACGATTCATCTTGTTGCTCAGATTAGGTAATTTTATTTTAATTTTAAGTTTTTGTTTTAATTATTTTTATTTTCGAAAATACAAAAAAATTATAAAATCATAAAACCAAAAATAATTTGATGTTTCTTGTTTGAGTCTAGTGTCAATTTTTAAGTTTGGTGTCAATTGCATATTTTTAATTTTTATTAAAATTTTCGAAAACTCATGCATGTGTTCTTCATAATCTTCAAGTTGTTCTTGATGATTTTTCTTATTTGATCTTTGTATTTTCTTGTTTTGTGTCTTTTCTTATTTTTCATATGCATTTTCAATTTGTTAGTGTCTAAACATTGAAAATTTCTAAGTTTGGTGTCTTGCATGTGTGTCTTTTCTTAAAAATTTTCAAAAAATAAGTTCTTGGTGTTCATCTTGACATTCAAAATGTTCTTGCATGCATAATGTGTTTTGATATTGAATTTTCATGTTTTGCATCATTTTTATGTTTCTCTCTCTCCTTATTAAAAATCATAAATAAAAAAAATTATCTTTTCCTTATTTTGCTCATAATTTTCGAAAATTTGGATTGACTTAATCAAAATTTTTTAAAAATTTAGTTACTTCTTCTGAGTCAAGTCAAATTTTTAATTTAAAAATCCTATCTTTTCAAAACCTTTTCAAAAATAAAATCTTTTTCATTTTGTCTTTATATTTTCGAAAACTTTTAAAATTTGATTTTCAAAATCTTTTTCTTATTTTTTTATTTCATGATTTTCGAATTAACATTAACAATTAATGTTTTGAGTCAAAAATTTTAAGTTGTTACTTGCCTATTAAGAAAGGTTCAGTCCTTAAATTTTAAAATCATATCTTTTAGTTTCTTGTTAGTCAAGTAATCAACTTTAATTTCAAAATCAAATCTTTTTAAATTTCCTTTTCAAATCTTTTTCAAAATGATTTTCAATCATATCTTTTTCAAAACTTAATTTCAAAATCTTTTCTAACCTCCTATCCTTTCAAAAATTGATTTTTAAATCTTTTTCAATTAACTACTTGACTTTTTGTTTGATTTTAAAAGTTTTCTATCTCAATCATATCTTTTTCAAAACCACCTAACTAATTTTCTCTCTCTAATTTTCGAAAACTCCTACCCACCTTTTCAAAATTCTTTTTAATTAACTAATTGTTTCAAATTTTAATTTTAATTTTAATTCTCTTTTTAATTTTTGAATACTAACTAATATTTAAAATAAAAACAAAAAATATTTTTATTTTATTTTATTTAATTTTCGAATTCTTCCCCCTCTCATCTCTTTCTATTTATCTGTTTATCTACTAACACTCTTCTTCCACTCAAATTCGAACCCCCTCTTCTTCTTTGTGTTCGAATTTTTCTCTTCTCCTTCTTTTATTCTTCTCTTCTTCTACTCACATAAAGAAATCTCTATACTGTGACATAGAGGATTCCTCTTCTTTTCTGTTCTCTTCTTTTTCATATGAGCAGGAACAGGGATAAAGGCATTCTTATTGAAGCTGATCCTGAACCTGAAAGGACTCTTAAGAGGAAACTAAGAGAAGCCAAAGCACAACCCTCTGGAGAGGACCTGACAGAAATTTTCAAAAAAGAAGGAGACATGGCCGAACCCAATAACAATGGTGGAGATGCAAGGAAGATGCTTGGTGACTTTATTGCACCCTCTTCTAACTTCTATGGAAGAAGCATCTCAATTCCTGCCATTGGAGCAAACAACTTTGAGCTTAAGCCTCAATTAGTTTCTCTAATGCAACAGAATTGCAAGTTTCATGGAATTCCATTGGAGGATCCTCATCAGTTCTTAGCTGAATTCTTGTAAATCTATGACACTGTCAAGACCAATGGAGTTGATCCTGAGGTCTACAGGCTTATGCTTTTCCCTTTTGCTGTAAGAGACAGAGCTAGAACATGGTTGGATTCATAACCTAAGAAAAGCCTGAACTCTTGGGAAAAGCTGGTCAGTGCTTTTCTAGCCAAATTCTTTCCACCTCAAAAGATGAGCAAGCTTAGAGTGGAAATCCAAACCTTCAGACAGAAGGAAAGAGAGTCCCTCTATGAAGCTTGGGAAAGATATAAGCATTTGATCAAAAGGTGTCCTACTGACATGCTTCCAGAATGGAGCATCATATGTATATTCTATGATGGTCTGTCTGAGTTGTCAAAAATGTCATTGGATCATTCTGTAGGAGGATCTCTTCATCTAAAAACCCCTGCAGAAGCTCAGGAACTCATTGAAATGGTTGCAAATAACCAGTTCATGTACACCTCTGAGAGGAGCCCTGTGAACAATGGGACGCCTCAGAAGAAGGGAGTTCTTGAAATTGATACTTTGAATGCCATATTGGCTCAGAACAAAATATTGACTCAGCAAGTCAATATGATTTTTCAGAGTCTGAATGGATTGCAAGCTGTATCCAACAGTACTAAAGAAGCATCTTCTGAAGAAGAAGCTTATGATCCTGAGAACCCTGCAATGGTAGAGGTGAATTACATGGGAGAACCCTATAGAAACACCTATAATTCTTCATGGAGAAATCATCCAAATTTTCATGGAAGGATCAATAGAAGCCTCAACAAAGCTTCAATAATAATAGTGGAAGAAATAGGTTTAGCAATAGCAAGCCTTTTCCATCATCTTCTCAGCAACAGACAGAGAATTCTGAACAGAGCCATTCTAGCCTGGCAACCATACCCTCTGATCTATCCAAGACCACACTAAGTTTCATGAATGAAACAAGGTCCTCCATTAGAAATTTGGAGGCACAAGTGGGTCAGCTGAGTAAGAAGATTACTGAAACACCTCCCAGTACTCTCCCAAGCAATACAGAAGAAAATCCCAAGAGAGAGTGCAAGGCCATAACCATGAACAACATGGCCGAACCTAGAGAGAGTAAGGAGGACGTGAGTCCCAGTGAGAAAAGCCTCATGGGACGTCCTTCGGACAGAAACGAGTTTTCCTTTAAGGAACCAAAGGAATCTGAGGCTCATATAGAAACCATAGAGATTCCATTGAACTTCCTTCTGCCATTCATGAGCTCTGATGAATATTCTTCTTCTGAAGAGGATGAAGACATCACTGAAGAGCAAGTTGCTAAATATCTAGGAGCAATAATGAAGCTGAATGCCAAGTTGTTTGATAATGAGACTTGGGAGGATGAACCCCCATTGCTCATCAATGAACTAAGTGATCTGGTTCAATTGAAATTACCTCAGAAGAAACAAGATCCTGGAAAGTTCTTCATACCTTGTACCATAGGCACCATGACCTTTGAGAAGGCTCTATGTGACCTGGGGTCAGGGATAAACCTCATGCCACTCACTGTAATAGAGAAACTGGGAATCTTTGAGGTATAAGCTGCAAGAATCTCACTAGAGATGGCAGACAAATCAATGAAACAGGCTTATGGACTAGTAAAGGACGTGCTAGTAAAGGTTGAAGGCCTTTACATCCCTGCTGATTTTATAATCCTAGACACTGGGAAGGATGAGGATGAATCCATCATCCTTGGTAGACCCTTCCTAGCCACAGCAAAAGCTGTGATTGATGTTGACAGAGGAGAGTTGGTCCTTCAATTGAATGAGGACTACCTTGTATTCAGAACTCAAGATTCTTCTTCTGTAACCATAGAGAGGAAGCATGAAAAGCTTCTCTCAGTACAGAGTCAAACAAAACCCCCACATTCAAACTCTAAGTTTGGCGTTGGGAGGCCCCAACATTGCTCTGATTATCTGTGAAGCTCCATGAGAGCTCACTGTCAAGCTATTGACATTAAAGAAGCGCTTATTGGGAGGCAACCCAATGTTATTTAATTATATCTATTTCTTTTCCATTGCTATTTTATGTTTTCTTTAGGTTGATGATCATGTGAAGTCACAAAAACAACTGAAAAATAAAAAATAGAATGAAAAACAAAATGAAAAATAGCTCACCCTGGAGGAAGAGCTTACTGGCGTTTAAACGCCAGTAAGAAGCAGCCGACTGGCGTTTAACGCCAGAAGGAAGCACCAAGCTGGCGTTTAACGCCAGAAACAAGCACCAAACTGGCGTTTAATGCCAGAAGTGCAATCTAAGGGCGTTTTGCACACCCTAAATGGAGCAGGGATGCTAAGTCCTTGACCCCTCAGGATCTGTGGACCCCACAGGATCCCCACCTATCCCACCTCTTCTTCTCTCTTCTTCACACCTTTTCATAATACCCTTCACCAATCATCTTCAACACCCTTCACCAATCACCTCTATTACTCCTCCAAAACCATCATACAATCCACCTACACCCACCCACTCAAATTCAAACCATCACTCCTTCCTTTTCACACATCATAACCACCTAAAACCCCCTTGGCCGAACCATTCACACACCTCCATCTCCTCCATTTTCTTCTTCTTCTACTCACTTCTTTCTTCTTTTGCTTGAGGACGAGCAAACCTTCTAAGTTTTGTGTGGTAAAAGCATTGATTTTTGATCTTCCATAACCATTTATGGCACCTAAGGCCAGAGAAACCTCTAGAAAGAGGAAAGGGAAGGCAAAAGCTTTCACCTCTGAATCATGAGAGATGGAGAGATTCATCTCAAAAGCTCATCACTAAGAAAAGGATGGAGCAAGCAAGAGAGCCTACTCATGGACCTCAACAAGAGCATGAGGAAGTTCCTCATCATGAAATCCCTGAGATGCCTCAAGAGATACACTTTTCTCCATAAAACTATTGGGAGCAAATTAACACCTTCCTAGGAGAATTAAGTTCCAACATGGGACAACTAAGGGTGGAGCACCAAGAGCACTCCATCCTCCTCCATGAAATTAGAGAAGATCAAAGAGCTATGAGGGAGGAGCAATGAAGGCAAGAAAGAGACATAGAGGAGCTCAAGCGTTCCATTGGATCTTCAAGAGGAAGAACTAGCCGCCATCACTAAGGTGGACCCGTTCCTTAATCTCCTTGCTCTTATTTTTCTATTTTTCAAAAATTATGCCTTATGTTTTATCTATGTTTGTGTCTTATTACATGATCACTAGTGTCTAAGTGTCTATGTCTTAAACCTATGAATGTCCTATGAATCCATCACCTCTCTTAAATGAAAAATATTTTTAATCACAAAAGAACAAGAAGTACATGATTTCAAATTCATCCTTGAAATTAGTTTAATTATTTTGATGTGGTGACAATACTTTTTGTTTTCTGAATGAATGCTTGAATAGTACATATTTTTGAATTTGTTGTTTATGAATATTAAATTGTTGGCTCTTGAAAGAATGATGAAAAAGGAGAAATGCTATTTGATAATCTGAAAAATCATAAAAATGATTCTTGAAGCAAGAAAAAGCAGTGAAAAACAAGGCTTGTGAAAAAAAAAACTTGGCAAAAATAAAAGAAAAAGAAAGAAAAAGAAAAAGTAAGTAGAAAAAGCCAATAGCTCTTTAAACCAAAAGGCAAGAGCAAAAAGCCAATAGCCCTTAAAACCAAAAGACAAGGGTAATAAAAAGGATCCAAGGCTTTGAGCATTAATGGATAGGAGGGCCCCAAGGAATAAAATTCTGGCCTAAGCGGCTAAACCAAGCTGTCCCTAACCATGTGCAGATGTGCTTGTGGCGTGAAGGTGTCAAGTGAAAAGCTTGAGACTGAGCGGTTAAAGTCGTGATCCAAAGCAAAAAGAGTGTGCTTAAGAACCCTGGACACCTCTAATTGGGAACTCTAGCAAAGCTGAGTCACAATCTGAAAAGGTTCACCCAGTTATGTGTCTGTGGCATTTATGTATCCGGTGGTAATACTGGAAAATAAAGTGCTTAGGGCCACGACCAAGACTCATAAAGTAGCTGTGTTCAAGAATCAACATACTGAACTAGGATAATCAATAACACTATCTAAATTCTGAGTTCCTATAGATGCCAATCATTCTGAACTTCAAAGGATAAAGTGAGATGCCAAAACTGTTCAGAGGCAAAAAGCTACTAGCCCCGCTCATCTAATTGGAACTAAGTTTCATTGATATTTTGGGATTTATAGTATATTCTCTTCTTTTTATCTTATTTGATTTTCAGTTGCTTGAGGACAAGCAACAATTTAAGTTTGGTGTTGTGATGAGCGGATAATTTATACGCTTTTTGGCTTTTTTAAGTAGTTTTTAGTATGATTTAGTTAGTTTTTACTATATTTTTATTAGTTTTTAAATAAAAATCACATTTCTGGACTTTACTATGAGTTTGTGTATTTTTCTGTGATTTCAGGTATTTTCTGGCTGAAATTGAGGGACTTGAGCAAAAATCTGATTTAGAAGCTGAAGAAGGACTGCAGATGTTGTTGGATTCTGATCTCCCTGCACTCGAAATAGATTTTCTGGAGCTACAGAAGCCCAATTGGCGCGCTCTCAATTCTGTTGGAAAGTAGACATCTAGGGCTTTTCAGCAATATATAATAGTACATACTTTGCCCGAGTTTTGATGACGCAAACGGGCGTTCAAACACCAACTTCCTGCCCTATTCTGAAGTTAAACGCCAGAAACAGGTTGCAAACTAGAGTTAAACGCCAGAAACAGGCTACAACCTGGCGTTTAACTCCAAAAAGAGTCTCTACATAGGAAATCTCAATGTTCAGCCCAAGCACACACCAAGTGGGCCCAGAAGTGGATTTCTACATCATTTACTTATCTTATGTAACCCTAGCTACTAGTTTAGTATTAAAATTACTTTTAGTGATTTATTTGATATTTCTGGTTAGTTTTTGAATAATTTTATGTTTAGAGATCATGTTTAGGGGGCTGGCCACTTGGCCATGCCTGGACCTTCAGCACTTATGTATTTTCAATGGTAGAGTTTCTACACACCATAGATTAAGGTGTGGAGCTCTGCTGTTCCTCATGAATTAATGCAAAGTACTATTATTTTCTTATTCAATTCAAGCTTATTCCTATTCTAAGATATTCGCTTGCACTTCAACATGATGAATATGATGATCTGTGACACTCATCACTATTCTCAACCTATGAACGCGTGCCTGGCAACCACTTCCGTTCAACCTCTTAGCCTCCATTCCAAAAGATCGGAGTCTTCGTGATATAAGCTAGAATTATTGGCGGCCATTCTTGAGATCCGGAAAGTCTAAACCTTGTCTGTGGTATTCCGAGTAGGATCTGGGATGGGATGACTGTGACGAGCTTCAAACTCACGAGTGTTGGGCGTAGTGACAGACGCAAAAGGATCACTGGATCCTATTCCAGCATGAGTGAGAACCGACAGATGATTAGCCGTGCGGTGACAGCGCATTTGGACCATTTTCACTGAGAGGACGGGAAGTAGCCATTGACAATGGTGATGCCCAACATACAGTTTGCCATGGAAAGGAGTATGAATGATTGGATGAAAGCAGTAGGAAAGCAGAGGTTCAGAAGGAACAAAAGCATCTCCATACGCTTATTTGAAATTCTCACCAATGAATTGCATAAGTATCTCTATCCAATTTTATATTTTATATTTTAATTATCAAAATCCCATAACCATTTGAATCCGCCCGACTGAGATTTACAAGGATGACCATAGCTTACTTCAAGCCGACAATCTCCGTGGGATTGACCCTTACTCACGTAAGGTTTTTTACTTGGACGACCCAGTGCACTTGCTGGTTAGTTGTATCGGAGTTGTGAAAAAGAATTTGAGATTATAAACGTGCATACCAAGTTTTTGGCGCCGTTGCTAGAGATCACAATTTCGTGCACCATGCGTCGAGACCAGCTTCTCAAATCTCCAAATTCTTGTGTTCCTTCTACTTTTGCATGCATCCTTCCCATCCTCTAAGTCATTCCTACCCTATAAACTCTGAAAACACTTAACACACATATCACGGCTGTAAGGTCCCACATCGGTTGGGGAGGGGAACAAAGCATACCTTATAAGGGTGTAGATACCTCTTCCTAGCATAACGCGTTTTGACGAGTGAGTGTGGGAGGTTTCGGCTATTATCCCTATCGTCAAATACAAAATTGTGAAGCCTTGTATGTGCTAAAGCGGACAATATCGTACTAGCGGGTAGTTTGAGCCGTTAGCATAATAATAATAGTAATAAAAATAATAATAAGAGTGATATCTAATAATAATAATAAGAATTTTTTTAAGGATAAGCATAATAGTTATACCAAGGGCAGAGGTTGTATTGGAGGGACGGCTTCGGAAAAAACAGTGATTTTTCTCTCTCGTATAATAATAATAATAATAATAATAATAATAATAATAATAATATGAGTTTGTCAGTATAAAAACATGACTTTGGTATGTGGTAATTTAATAAAGCAAATGATTTGATATTTGAATTGGTTCACAAGTTACTTTTCATTATTTGTGAATCCACCTCTCTATTTTTTATTATTTTTTTTATTATCTGATCTTTTAAGGTTCAGAAGATATTTTTTCACAGAAAAAAATTCTTTGTTTCGTTCTTTGAACTTAAATTCTCACACTTATGATTCTTTTGTTCATACACCACAAATAGTAATGATTGGTTACCTTTTAGTTCTTAAGTCATAAATTGTAATGAACCACTATGATATATGAACATAGCCTTGCATTCTTCTTCTTCTTTGGTGTGCCTTGTAGGCTTAGAAAATATAGTGTATTGCTTTGTCTTTTTGTGCGATTTATTAGCATTGATAGCACTTTACTCATGAAACCTTTGTTTTAATTTGATGGTTGAATTTTACAACAAAATATCAATTTTTGCATGTGTTCTACCATTTTGTCAAGGATCAAATTAAGAACAAAGACTAGTAATTATGTCTATCGTTTCACATCCAGGGCAAAGAAAGAAGAAGATGAAGACTTTTATATGGTTAAATGATTAACAATAAATATGAGTGACGTACAAGCCAAAAGAAAGAATGAATTTCTGTTTTTAGTTAAGAAATTTTATATTTTGGTAAAAAAAAAAACTTTTTGTTTTTTTGTTTAGTTTTTATATCTCTTTCAAAAATTTATCTGTTTTTTTTTTTTGAGTTTTTTTGTATTTCTTTTAAGAATTTTATGTATTTTCGTCATATGGTTCTCTTAAAAAAATTTATATTTACCTTAAAAAGATTTTTGTTTTGATGCAAAAAAATATTTGTACTCTTATTATTAAAAATTTTATGTGTTTGTTTCCTATGTTTCTTTTTAAAAATTTGAGTGTTTACCCTTAAAAAAATAGATATATACATCATAAAATTTATGTATTTATTGTTATAAATTTTGTGTTTGCTTCATATGTTCTTTGTAAAAAAAATGTTGTGTTTGTTACAAAAAAATTTTCATGTTTATTATCATAAAACATTTTAGTTGATTTTAAAAAAAAATTATTCCTTATGTTTCTCTATGTTTTCCTTTCATAATTTGTATATTTATATTAAAAAATTAGGTATTTGTCATAACAATTTTTTTTGTACTTGCAATAAAAAATTTAATTATTTTATTTTTTATTATTTATTTAATTTTTATGTTTATCATAAAAAGGTTTCTCATAGGTATAAGATGTTGGGAATAAGGAGTATGACCACAATTCAATCAATCATGTGTCAAATAATTTGTTATTGTTATTATATTAAAATATTAATATAATAAGGTCCTTGATTAAATTTAGAGATTTATCGTTGTGATAGTGATCATAATATTGAGAGATAAATCTTTTATAATTTAATCTAAATTGTTCTTGGTCATAGGATTATTAAAAATGACATTAATGATCAGGAAATATATATATATATATATAATGGTCTTCATTGGATGAAGATTAATAGATCTCATTTATTAAATTATATATATAGATGGTGCATATAGAGATATGACCATTGAACTGACTCACTCTAAAAATTTCTAATGGTTATAATTACCGCATATTTGTCAATAGGATATTCTCAAGATGAATATAGTAATAGAGTTTTCTTTGATCTGCAACTATCATAATAATTAATGATGTATTTATTATACTTTGATTCCAGACACCTAATACCCTATGGTGCTAGTTGAATGGATATTAGGTATGATTTAAATACTTGTAGAATTAATAATTAGTCAATAAGGAATCCGTGTCAACTCTCGGTAAAGAGTTTGAGTTCTATGATTATAATGACTAAGATGAATAAAACCTTGGCCAAGGGGATTGAATGAACGAAGAAATGAGTTTCTTAAGTCATTCACAATTCATTATAATAATGCTAACAAGTTAGAGTTTGACAATTAAACCATACTCTAAGGGTGTGTGTGGTTCAAAGATTAAATTTTATTACCAAGTAATCTCATTCCTAGGCATTATATTCCTAGGAATGAGATTACTTGGAATATATGATTCCCATATTTGGTTGTAAAATTTAATACATTGGAATATTATGTAATAATCCTAGGAATGACTAAATTTTTGTTTGGTTGAGTTTAAATATCTTGGTCATATTATCCTTAATCATTCAAATTAAAATATTAATGACTAAAAGTTAAATATTTTTTAAATTTACTAAAATACCTCTATAATAATAAATATTTTTAGTTAAAATTATTATTGATTCTAATTTTTTTAAATTTACTAAAATACCCTAATAACAAATATCTTAGTTAAAATTATTATTGATTCTAAATTTTTTTTAAATTTACTAAAATTAAATTTTTTTAAATTTACTAAAATACCCCTAATAACAAATATGTTTAGTTAAAATTATTATTGATTTTAATTTTTTTAAATTTACTAAAATACCCCCTAATAACAAATATGTTTAGTTAAATTATTATTGACTCTAAATTTTTTACTAAAATACCCCTAATAACAAATATGTTTAGTTAAAATTATTATTGACTCTAATTTTTTTAAATTTACTAAAATACCCCTAATATCAAATATCTTTAGTTAAATTCTTATGGGTAAAGTATATTTTTTGTCCCTGAAGTTTAGCAAAAATTTTAAAAATACCCTTAAGTTTTATTTTGTTTCAATTTTGTCCTAGAAGTTTTCGATTTGCATCAAATATACCCTTAACGGTTAAATTTTCAAAAAAATTAAGATCAATCTAACAATAATTCATGAAAATTATGCTTGATTTGCTTGTATTGAGGGTTGTTCTTATAAAATTGTTGTTGAATTGGTCTTAAATTTTTTGAAAAATTAGCCATTTGGGGTATATTTGATGCAAATCGAAAACTTCTAGGACAAAATTGAAACAAAATAAAACTTAGGGGTATTTTTGAAACTTTTGTCAAACTTCAGGGACAAAAAATATACTTTACCCAATTATTATTGATTCTAAATTTTTTAAAATTTACTAAAATATTCCTAATAACAAATATTTAAATTATTATTGACTCTAAATTTTATCTCTACTAATAAATTTACTATAATACCCTTAATAACAAATGTTTAATTAAAATCAATTTTATCATAATTAAATTAGTGATTATGACAATGTAAAACGAGCAGTGTTCATCTCAGATGATCTTCAACTAACTGAATGTCGGCATCTCTATTCTCCTAGCATTGTAATTACTTCCAAAGATGCAAAATATGTGATCAATTATACACAAAGCAACAAAAATCTAAAATTCACCATCAATTTTCAACAAACATTTCTTGGAATTAAGCCATCACCAGTTGCTACACATTCTAGTTCAAGAGGAACTTTAACTAGTTTTCCATGGATCTTAAAACCTGATATAATGGCATCAGGAACTAGGGTTTTAGCTACTTATATTCCTCACAAAACAACAGCAACAATTGGCACAAATGTCTTCCTATCAAGTCATTATAATATTCAATAAAAATTCAAAAATAGCAATATTTAAAGCAATTTCTTCAAAAATAGTAAAAGTTCCCCCGGTTGAAGTTGGAACACCATGTCGATCAGACTATTGTCCCTTAGAATGCTAAGGCCAGCCGTCATTCTATCATCACCGCTCAAACCAGGAGCATCTCTCAATAGTGTCATTAGCTTCATTCTGCGCTCAGCTCCTTCTTTCTCATGCTTAAAACAAGAAACCATATCAACTAAAACGGCTGTGTTCTTGATAAGCACCTTTCATATCTCTCATTGATTCTACTAATATGTCAATCACTTCCTCACTTTTGCTCCCTATTTTTTTTTATTCCTTTCTATATATGAAGCACTAGGAGCAGTAGAAGAACTAGGAGCAGCAGAAGCACCGGGAGCAGCAGGAACACCAGGAGTTGGAGGCTCCTAAAAATTAAAAGCAACACCAGCAGGAACATCAGAAGATTATTCAATATTGATAGAAATGAAGAACAAGTAGCCTAACTGATTATACATGCTCTACACTTGTATATACAAGCATTATCTCTGCCTTGGCCAGCAAGACTAACAACATTAACTAACTAAATAGAACCTAATAGAATATTAACTACCCTGATTCTAATTCTGTTTGCATAATTATATTCATATTCTTTTTTTCTTTGTTATTATACTCCACAGAAATGAAGATCAGTATTTCTATCTAAATGTTCAACATGATGAGAATAGTTAAGGCTAGTCACAGGCACAGGTTAAAGTAAATGAACTAATGAAGAATCACTCCAAAATCCAAGAAAATACACAGTAGTAGGATCAACAATAAGTGAATTTATGTACATGAATTAGAGTCAATTGCTTACGTACTTGAGAATCAGCTTCATATTCCATTTCGGTTTATTCCAAATTTACTTTGGGTGTTTTCATTCACTTGCCGATCACTCAAGGTTGCTTCGCGCTCAGCCTCCATTGTAGCAACTGCTTGAGTTACATTTTCTGCATTGCCTCCTTGAGCCCTATCTCTACCAAATGCTATTCCTAACTCCTCAAAATGTGAAAATAGTTTATTATAGAGGCCAGTAGCATTAAGATGAGACTGAAATTAAAAGAAAATAAATAAGCAATTAATATTAAAAAGCTAAGATAAATGAACTTGTATTAAGAAAGTTATTTAGAATTTACACTCTTCCATTTATTGAAAATTTTTCACTCTACCACAATCATTTTATCTTTGTCGTTCCAACCAAATTCACTCCCAGCCGTGCCCATCATCTTAACTATTGCAAAATATTGTCTTTTTAGCAATTTCACCCTTGATTCAATGTGTGGATTAGCCTAAACATAGCAAAATAATTTAGAATTATTACTACTCTGTATATGACACCACAATTCATCTAAGCATAACTAAATATAGTGAATGTATGGAGCAGTAATAATCATTCAGTTTTTGAATAACCAACTTATTATGAATAAGGTAAAGTTTATATGTAAGTTGAATATAAAATTTTTTTATTTAATTTAACACTACAATTTTAAGACTATATATATGAACCAATTCGTAATAACACAACAACCTAACAACATAAAGATCACCAAAGTGCGTCTATGAATTAAAATTATGCATTTATAAAAAAGTTGACGATCATATAATTTGAATCTAAATCAATGATGATAATATAATATAATCGCATTCATAGATCATGCATGGTATCTAGTTTTGAAGGCATCCTTCTTAACATATCCTTGATTTTTTAATTTTGTCTAAATTATAATTTTTATATATTCAAACTAAATTCTTTCTGGTCCTTTCATCTTTATCCCATCATCATCTTAAAAATAAATGAGAGCACAACAGTAAATCATCTCAATATAGAAGCATAAATATTTTGTAAACTATACAATTATAACACAAATATAGAATTATAAATAAAGAAAACAAATATTATGTAAAAAAACTGTACCTTAAGATCACATCCAGGGATCTTTTCATGCAGCATTTTTTTCAAATGTTTTCCATAGCCGGATTTAAACGTGCCATTGTCACACTTCCAAGAAGTAGTTGTAAGCTCTACCAAATAATCAACTAATTTTGTATCTTCATGTGGCATCCATTGATGCTTAGTTTACTTTGAATTAAGTCGAGTATTCTCTTCCATTTTCTATAGAAGCTTTGATATAAAAATAAGATGGAATAATAAATCTCTGTCTAGAAACAAACAAATGTATAAAAGCATATATTTCTCCTAATGCTAGCAAGCTGAATTAATACTCATACATGTTACTATTTTATAAATAATAACATAATTGTTTTCTAATTAATCAGTAAAGTGTTACTATCTAGTATCTAATACAATTGGTATAGAAAACTACAATTTAATATCAGGAAGTTCTCAATTGAAGCATATTTTATTGCTTGTTTGGTTTTATGGTATCAATCATAAACTCTCATTTAGAGTAGGTGACATGATTCTTAAACTAATTTTGTTTTGATTAATTTTAATCAAACATTTGCATCTAAATCCCTGCTTGAGAAGTGTAAAGAGGCCATCATAAAATGTAACTCTATTTTGGAAAACTAGTTTCATGGTAAGTTTAAAATGCATGATACTTAACCAAAATCAATTGCAAGTTTCTTAACATAAAATCTAATACAAAACAAGCTTTTGCTCCAGCTCATGTTCACAAAATCAATTCCAAACAAAACAATATTTTACAAAAGAAACTACAAAGATATACTATATAACATGCAATATGGCCTTCATATCAAGTTGTCAACACTAAGTTAAAAGAGGTTTTTGAGAAGAAGCCTACCTCAGAACCCTTAAATTTGATATACTTCACTTGATTTAATTGTATGAGAAGTAGAAAAGCATGAAGTCCTGTTTGTGTGTCCTTCTCACATTTCCACAGAGTGATATCAGCAAAAGCATTATGAGCAGACAGTGGATCTACAGTGTAATACACTATGATATAAAACCATAAGCACAGTATCTGAATCTTTTCAAATGTGAAGCAGAAACATAGATCGGACAGCTACTTGGCTTATAAGATGCAGATTTAGCTTCTTGTTTCATGAAAAAACTAAAGAATACCACAACCAATAACCTTTTACACCATGGAAACTAATTTTCAATATGAAACTAATGGCAATATCATGGCTAATCAAATGTTCTTGAAACATCAAAGTAGCAAAGAAGTTATGCATCAGAACAAGACAAAGAAAGAAACATTAACAAATTCAAAAGATCAAAATTCAGCAATTATTATATAAGATTCAAAGAAAACGGCAACAAACATAAAGTGATCTTCAAGTTTTGTTCAAGAGCTGAAACTATACAACAGAAGCAGTTAATAAACTAGGCAGAAAACAAATCATCAAATCATCAAAATCAGTGACAACAAGCTTAAACTCTTTATTTGAGGCAAATCATCAAACATGATGTTTGCATGCAACATAATCACAAAGAGCATCTAAGAAATCAAGCAAAATAGAAAATAAATAATCAAATTAGCAGTCTATTGCAGAAAATTAGTGTAATATGACGTAGAAAGCATAAAAAAACCCAAACATTAATGAGAGATTCGAAGAAATTCAAAGAGAATTCGCAGAGAGAAGCAATGCGAACATGAAATCGAAGAAGAGAAGGAGACCAGTCTTCCATTTAGGGTAACGGTGGCGCCGGCGCAGCTCCGGTGGGGGTGGCGTTGGTGAAGTCTCACTGATTTGGGGATAAAAACAAAGCTCTGCTAGGGTTTCGCCATTTCCTTCTTCAGAGAGAAATGAAGAAGCTGAAATCTGTATTAAATAGCAGGGATAATTTAGTCTTTTTGTTTCATTATATACATTTCATTCCCATTGGAATGAAAGATAACCAGGGAAGAGATGGGAATTAAATTGGTGGTAATTCAATTCCTTGGAATAAAATATACCCAGGAATGATTTTTTAGATCTTGAACCAAACATGGAAATAAATCATTCCCATCTCAGAATTCCTGGGAATATACTTGCATTCCCTCCAACCACACACCCCTAAGGGTTAACCAAGAGACGGAAAGATGGAAGGAATTATACTTTGTTCTTCTAAGGTTCTTAGTAAAAATATATTACTTTATACTATCGGGTCGTTGAGGACTGTTACTAGATTACAACCTTGATTAGTAAATTTAGTATAACTAATTTACTACCCGCTTAGTATTGAACCTATGGGGTCACACACTAAGGAGTGTTCTAATCTTTGCTATAAAATTATTTAATTATTATTTTGATTTGATCAAATAAATAATTATATTAATTTAAAATAGAATATTATTATATTCTTTGCTAGCACCAAGAATATAATAATAGTATGATAATTGAGAATATTAAATGAGATTTGAGAATAATTAGTTATTCTATTTCTAAATTTGGATGAGATCTTAACTAATTCTATTTTAAGTTGAATTATGATATAATTCATAAATTTGAAGGATTCAGATTTAGAATTTCAAGATAAGATTTAAATTTGAATTGAGATTCAAATTTAAAATCAGTAACAAATCTCATACTATATATATGTATGCCAAGAGTACAGGAAATAGAAGAGAATAAAAACACGAGTTTATTCCTTTATCTCTACACACATAAACTTATGTGAGCCTAATTCTTGGAGAAGAGTTTTATGGCATGCAAAGAGTTGCAAGAGGTTTGTCAATTTAGATCAGATGTCCATTGGTCAAGGAGTTGACAGCAAAGGTTGGTCTCAGTGTGGATACGCATAGCGCCTTCGTATAATCAAAGGAGAAAGTGATTTTTACTAGCGTACACATAGGTATTTAGATCTGATCTATATATTGTTTATTATTGGAATAAAGTTTAAGCACAAAATAGATCTTTAGGATTACTTTATTTGTAAAACCCGGTCAAACTGTAATTAATTAAATAATAAATTAATAGGTGCAAATATGGTTAGAAAATTTATCAATCGGAATTTGATAATTTAAATGTGATATTTGGACTTAGTAGATTTTTCTGAGTCGGAAAACATAGTTTTCTGCGTAAGAATGCGCACTGGAATTTTGACCGGCAGTACCGGTTGAGATCTGTCTGGTACTGTAGTTGAGAAAATTGATTATAAGTAAATAAGGTTAAGAAATTAGGATTTATAATTTGGGAAGATAGAAATATTCAAAATACGATTTAAAACTCTAATCTTAAAGGTTTTGACCCAAAATGAGCCAACGGGCAAAAATAAGTGAATCGGGCCCAAGACCCAACATATATAAGCATTAGTTATGAGCATTTCAGCTCATTTTACCCTAAAGAAAGGGTGTGAGGCGCAGCTATGATAAAGAGAGGAAGAAGAGAGAAAATCCTATCTCCATCAAACTTTAAATCACTATAACTTTCTCTCCGGAACTCCGATTGACGAGCCGTTTGCGGTCACACATTGCTCTTCTTATCCTCTTTGATTCTATCTAGTTATTATGGTGAGTATCCTATTCATCTTTGCCCAGTTTTCGAAATTCCCTACTGTTACACGTTTTTGGTAGTTAGTGTTAAAATCTTGTGATTTTGGTTGTTTAGGGATACTCTAACATGGATTCTAAGTGGGTTCTATCCCTATTTCATATGGACTGAGGTAAGAAGTACTCAAACTCTTGTAATTTTTAATTTCATGAACCCTAGGTTGATTATAAGTGTGAAAATTGATTATGTTAGAGTATTGGGTGATTTTGGTGCATAATTGGAAGATTGGTGTTGCTTGTGGAGCTTTGGTGAAGCGTGGAGCTAAGGGTTGATGGAGACTCTCAAGAAGAAGCTCAATTATTTTGGCTACAAGAGGTACGATTTAAGTTTCATTTAAGTACCGTGTGGTGTGATGAGAATTTCTAGGCTAGATGCCCCTAGGATTAAGTTTGAATTGTGTAAATGGTTGGTGCTAATATGCATAGTTGATATGTAATGTGAATTAATGATTGAGTTGAGAATTGTGTGGATTTGTATGTATGGTGTGTTGAGAATTTGATGAATTGGATAATGAATATTGGTTTGTAGAATATGCATTTAAATTGTGAATTTGGGCCGGAGGCCGTGGATTTTGGGTCGGAGGCCGGAATGAGGTAAGGAAGGTAAGTTGATGTGTGTATTGTGTGATGATATAAGAGATTGGATGGACTTTAGATATTGAATGTGTGAATAATTGGTTTGATTATTGAATAATAGGTTTTGAGGAATTGAGGTGAGGAATTTGATAGTTTTGGGTGAAATTGTATAAATGATGTAGGTTTGGTTTTAGTTGAGTGTAATTATGTGTATGTGGTTGGGTTGTGGTCATTTGGATGAGTGGAAATGAATTGGCTTGTGAACATTGGAAAAATTGGTGATTTCTAGTTTTGCGTAAAAACTGATTTTTGACCAACTTGGTGTTTCGTAACTCAGTCCACGGATTTTGGAATTCTTTAAAATTGGATTTTTATGGAAGTTTATTCAAGGATCTTTTCAACGGTTCAGAAATGGTTGAAAAAAGAATTTTGTTGAAGAAGTTATGTGTGTTGGAAGTTTGGGATTTGAAAATGTAATTCTGCAGCTTTTTAACTTAGTAAAAATTTCGGAAAATTGTGCTTCCACGCGCACGCGTCAGTCTCGATTTTTACTCACCCACGCGTCGCTGCACTGATGCGAATGCTCCATAGAAAATCCCGAGAGTTGCGCGGGTACTGTGCCGGTTTTGTGCGAGGAGCACAAAACGCACCCACGCGTACGCGTCGCTCTGCTTTTCTGACTACCACGCGTACGCATGGGCGACGCGCACGCGTTACTTTGTTTTTCTGACTTCCACGTGTGTGCGTGGGCGACGCACACGCGTGATGCCGTTTTCGGCAAAAGGTTGATTTTGATTTTTTCAAAGCCGAATTTCAGACTTCTAAGCCTCCATTTTCATCCTCTAAGTGCTAAGTCTTTATAGTATGTCTAGTAATGAAAAGAAGCTAGGACATGTGGCAACTTGTGGATGAAGTAAAGAGAGAATCAATGAGGAATGATGAGTAATGATGATTGTATGAGTTGCTGAGGGTGATGATGGAAGTGCGGTGTATACCGTGAGCCAAAAGGATGTATTTAATAATGATTATTGGCTGGTTTTGGGTTATGTTATGAGTCGGATGGCTATGATAAATATTTATTTATGGCTGGAAATGAAAATATGGCTTTGAATGATTATTTTATCTTGAGCTCTCTTTTTCGAAAGTGCAACCCCAGAGAGATGAAGGAAGGTGAGGATCCCCTTCCTTATTCCTCATGGTATTGTAAAATTGGCCCCAGCGAGATGGTGGGAGGTTAGGATCCCCTCCTTGGTTTCTCTTGGGCATATGAGAACGTACCTCCTGGGTAGATGCAAGGGTTGTGGTTGTGCCGCACTTGCTCCAGGTTGGTTAGTATAGAGGCTCCCCGGATAGACGGAAGGGTTGTGGTTCATTCCACTTGCTCCGGGTATGAGATTGTGATGCTTGGGTAGTAGCGGCAGTAGTGGTGACTCCACTCGCTCCAAGTTGAGTTTTTAAACACCTGCCTGGGTAGATGCAGTGACTTTGGTCCACTTGCTCCGGGATGTGGTGAGATATATCTGCTTGGGTAGAAGTAGTGGTATTGGTCCACTTGCTCTGAAATGTGGTGAGATATACCTGCCTAGGTAGATGCAGTGGCATTGATCCACTTGCTCCAGGTTTGGTTTGCAACTCCTGGGGTAGATGTAGTGGTTAGCCCCCGCTTGCTCCCAGTCGAGTATGATTTGAGATTGAAACTATCTGAGTCTCGGATTTCCTTGGGTAGATGCAGTGGGCCGGCTATACTTGCTCCAGGTCGAGATTCGAGATTTTGCTGACCCTATGTCGTAAGTGTGGCCGGACACTGTGAAAGTTCCAGATGAGCTCGCCCCCGTGAATAAACACCAGTGTGGGTGTTATGTGATTGTGATTATGATTGTGAATAACTCGAATTGGGGATGCACAACAGAGGGACAGTCCAATGGTTAGCTACCAGGACTTGTCGGGTTGACTTTATAACTGACAGATGAGACTCATCAGCCATAGGGCAGGCATACATCATTTGCATATGTTTGAATTGTTTGGGTTTGCCTATTTGTTTTGGATTGCTATATCATATATGCTATGTGACCTGATTATGTGCTACTTGTTCTACTTTAATTGTGTATTACTTGCCTGTATTGCTTGTGTTTATACAACTGAGAGGTCCCTCATGCTGGTGTCGGTGGACGCTGAGGGCTGTTCTTGACGAGATGAATTGATGATATAATTGAATAATGATGATGATTATTGAATGAGGAAATTGAGCTCCCTGGGTAGATGCAGTGAAATAATTTCACTTGCTCTGGGTGAGGATATGAGGTAACGCTATAGAATTGCTGAGACCAAATAACTGGTGATAGTTTGGCTTATTATTCTAATTCTGATTTGTTGGAGAGTTAGAAAGTTAGGAAGCATGAAAGATATGAATTAGATTTAGCATTCCCTTATGACAGTTGCCTGTTTATGGACTAGTGAGAACATAGGGTGAATATTTGGTAAAAAGAAGTTTAGGATGCTTAGTGAGTTTTTATTGAAATGTATTGTATTTATTTGGCACTTTTACTGTACTGGGAACCCATAGGCCGGGGGTTCTCATTCCGTATATGATGCGTGAGCATCTTTCCTATCTTTTCCTAGTGAATTTGCATTTAATTTGTTGAGTTTAATTAAGAATTAATTATCTTTTAGCCACTATGGATGCT
The DNA here is from genome assembly GCF_003086295.3 of Arachis hypogaea. Taxonomy (NCBI): domain Eukaryota; kingdom Viridiplantae; phylum Streptophyta; class Magnoliopsida; order Fabales; family Fabaceae; genus Arachis; species Arachis hypogaea. Next base: position 96,443,891 of record NC_092047.1, read on the forward strand.
ACTTTGAGTCTTGTGCAATTCTGTTTATTTTAGGTAGCATTTGGTTGGATTTGATGAAGCTTCCGCAGAAAAAGAGAAGAAGGCTATATAGGGCAGGAATAGCTTAGAGGATGGAGAGGAAGCTTGCACAAATGGAATCAGCACAAGAATTAAAGGAGATGACAACGAGGAGCGACGCGTGCGCGTACCTGACGCGTACGCGTGAAAAGCGAAGTTGCACAGCAACGTGTGCGTGTACCTGACGCGTACGCGTGACACGCGAAGAAGACCATCGATGCGTACGCGTGACTGACGCGTACGCGTGACATGCGCCACGTGCAGAGAACGCAGAAAATGCTAATTTTAATTCTGATTTAAACTTTATTTTTTATTTAAAAATAGGAAAAGATATTATTTAGTTTTAGAAGATAGATTTTAAATTAATTAGGATTAGATATAAAAAGAAGAAACTTCTCTTTTGGAGATTATTCCACCTCATTCCAATTTACAGTTTAAGAGAATCCTAGTTTCCACTCTGAACCATGAGCAACTAAACCTCCACTGTTAAGGTTAGGAGCTCTGTCTATTGTATGGATTGATTCTATTATTTTCCTATTTTAATTCATGTACTGATTTATATTTCAAGAATTATTTTCGTTCTTTATCTTATAAATTTGGGTGGAACGGAAGTATGACACTCTTTCTAATTGTGTTCTTGTATAACTTGGAAAAACTCTTTACTTGAGCAACAGCTTGAAAACAATTTCTCATAAATTTCTAATTATTTGGACTTAACGGGATACGTGACATATAATCCTCTTATATTTGGGTAATTAGGATTTCTGTGGCATATAAACTAGAATTGAACTTCACCCTCTAATTGGAATTAAGTGACCAAGGAATTGGCGGTTGATGAATTTTATAGGAGACTAGAAAGGTCTAAGGAATTAGGGTCTAGTCATATATAGTTTGCCATGAATTAAATCTTGCGTGATTAAAATAGTTAATAAGAAAAGTCAATCCAGAAAATAGATAACTTTGAAACCTTAACTGTTTCTTCATACTTTATTCCCAACTTATTTATTCGCCTGTCTTTAATTTAATGCTTTTTGAACTCTCAAACACTATTTTCTATTTGCCTAACTAAGTAAATCATTTAACCATTGTTGCTTAGTCTATCAATCCTTGTGGGATCGACCCTCACTCACCTGAGGTATTACTTGGTACGACCCGGTGCACTTGCCGGTTAGTTTGTGGTTATAAATTCCGCACCAGTATATATCTCTTGTTTTTCAGATACAGGTCCAGGTGCTCAGAAGTGAGCTGTGGTTCATCTGAGAGATGGCGATGATTTTTATATCTCTACTTTATATTTTGCTTAGAATCTCTCCACCTTTACTTTGAAAAGCTTATATTATGTATTGAACTCTTTTGAACTTGCCTATAGATGCTCTTATATTTCTTTTGTGAGAGATTAGGAGTTTCTGATGTCAACTACTGTTATACTGTACCCTAGCCGGCCTAAATTTCGCCGATCGCGACTAGTGGCTATTTACTTATGTTATATATCTATATACTGTCTTTCTCTTATTCTCCTTTATGCCTTTATCTGTACATCGCTTTTGACTTCACGCTTTATCTTTTAGTTGTCGAAACGTGAGTGATATGACTTCGCGATTTTATTTTTACTCTTTTCAGGCTTCTCGATTAATACCCCTTTCTATTTTACTTATAAATATGTATTAAAAATCCACCTGAGAGTCGTACCACCGTAATATCATTGACTTATGACTCGAGCATAAAAATTTGAATATTAGGGTGTTACATTATTAGTTTCGCTACGTGTTATGAATAACAAGGTAATCCTTCATAAGAATACTTGGATGGAGTTCATTTCTAAAAAGATTTGTTTTAAACCAAAACAAATCTCATATCTAATTTCATGAGATGTATATTTGAAGTAAAATAAAAATGCTATATGCAAATAAAAAAATTATTAAATTCGTTATTTTATATATATAGTTTATTATTATTTTTTAAAGATAGAATTGTATTGTTTTAAAATGAAAAAAAATATAGTTGTCCAATATAGGATTACATATAGCAAAAGGAGATCTTCTATAGCTCACTAACAAGTGAAAAGAAATAAAATATTAATACTTTAAAAATAGAGTAAATCATAAAAAATATATTCGAATAATTTTGTCGCTGACAAAAATGCATTCAATTTGTTATTGACAAAATGTCCTTAAATAATTTAAAAATGCGACAAAAATGCCCAATTATTAAATATGTATTTGTTAATTGAAAATATTTTCGATTAAGGTAAGTTGGTTCGAGGTAGTGAAAAGGTCGATTGAGATGTGAGCTGTTGTCGAAGAGATGCACGTGCAGGCATCGGTTGAAGGTACTTGACACGAATTCGATTTCAGACACTTTACCAAATCGAACGGGTTTAGTCAAATAAGTATTCGAAAGGAGAAATCGAATAGTTGTTCGAATAGCAGATCGAGCAGTTACATAAGTAGAGAAGTTGGAAGCTTTCATGCGAGGAATTTATGGGTAACGTCTATTAGCAAAAGAGCGGAAACGGTTACTTGTGAGTGCGCGGACAAGATTATGTTATGTAATTAATAATCGGTTATAGAAGTAGGCTATAAATACTAGAAAGTTTTAAGGAATAAAGGTTGGAACTTCGTTTCAAAAATTTCTCACGTACTCTCACATCCCAGCGACTTTCTGAGTTTGCCTCGAGTTAATTATCTGTAGGGTTCCTTCCATTTGTCTTTATTTTCAATTTATAATTCCAGTAAAATTTACCTTTCAAGCAAGTTTATCTTTCAAGCTAATTTATCTTTGAAGCATCCTTTAATTTCCATGTCCAATTTACATTTCAGTAAATTTAATTTTCAAGTCAAAGCCCTTTGATCCAGTCGAAGGCACTTCTACCGCTTTATTTAAATTTCAACGCAATCTTTCCGATTTCAGTTAATTTACTTTTTTGAAAACTTCATTTTTCATTCCTTTTGTTCTTTTACAAATTTTGATTTATATTTCATTTCTATACTCGTCTAATCAAAGACGCTTTGATGCACTTATAGAAAACTGGTAGCTGCAAAAGAGGAGTTGGTTTCACTCCCAGACCATTAGAATTGAACCACCATTAATTTGCTAAAAAATGACAAAACAAATTGGCACGCCCAGTGGGACAGTCATAAATTGAAGTGTGTCAAAAAGTTTTTATATCATTTGATGTATGCGATTGAGAAGTGGAAAAATCATTCACATGGCTGATGAATTGTCAAATGTGAATGGTGGTTCCTCCACCAATGATAGCATACTAGTAATTGTGCAACAAGCGGACGTGACTTCACGTTCGAAAGGTGTAATTGGAAGTGAAAGCATAGCGGTTACCACTGCGCAAACTAAAAGTGTAGGATGTAACATTTGTCCACGTGGTCATTTACCACCTCCTCTAATAACTACCGGTTGGCCCCCTTATGGCCTTGCTCCCGGTTATACTCCACCGGTGGGTAGTTTTATTCCTCCTGTTCGATTTGGGAGTGTAAATGGAGGAAATAATTCTCAAAATCCACAACAACATTCCAAGTATTCTTGTGATTATAATGTGGGCTCTACTTCGAATACTGCTAATTCGATGGCAGCATATCGACAGCAAGTAGAGGAAAGTCATCATGACTTAGTCAATTTGCTGACTCAATAAATGACCACAATTATGAATCCAACGATGGCTAATCACGAATCGAAATTCGAATGTCTTGCTAGACAAGTCAAAAGAATCGCTCGAATCGTAGATTATGAGGAAGGTGAGGCATGATGCCAGGGGAAATAATGAAGGATTCAAAAATATTTTTCAAAATGAGAACAATATTTTGAACAGAGAAAATCCTCATATAGTTCTCCGTGGACAAGATGCTGATGAGGTTCTAGCCAGATTACGTGTTAATCATGGTGGTAAACGTTATCAAGTCACAAGAATTATGGAGGAAGTACTCAATCAAGTTGGCTTGAATGTTAGGTTTATGAATCGGCCTCATTTTGTCTCTGCTTTTCCTCAAGTTGTTCAAATGGCTGAAGTGCCAAGAGGGGTGAAAAATCCAAAGATAATCACAAAATTTGCAGGGGAAGTTGGAGAATCAATCACTGAACATGTTGCTCGATATTTGGTTGAGATTGAAAATTTAGCCAATGATAAGAATTTGAAAATGAAGTTTTTTCCTTCTTCGTTAACGAAGAACGCGTTTACTTGGTTTTCGAATCTCAGACCAAATTCGATAACAACATGGAATCAGTTAGAAACTGCTTTTCATGCTCAATTTTATCGAGGGAAAATGAATGTGGCAGTTACTGATCTAGTTGCTTTGATACGTGAAGATGGTGAAGCCATTGATGATTATATGATACGTTTCAAAAATGCTAGAAGCAGATGCTATGTGTCATTACCCGAGAGTGAAGTTTTGAAAATAGCAATTATGGGGCTAGGGTTTTATATGCGCCGAAAGTTGCTTAATGTGTATATCCCCGATTTGGCCCATTTGGCTGAAAAGGTCCGTCAAACCGAACTCATGAAAAAGGAGAAGGAGAAATATAGGAGTGAGCAAAGATCAAAGAGTAAAGCTTTTACTCGAAAAGAAAAAAGTTGCTTATGTAACTATGGAGTCCTTAGAGGAGGAACTCGATTTCGAGGCAGAAATCGATTTGGCTGAACTTAAGAAGGGCCCTTCATATGTTTGTTCTTTACTGAAAAAGCTTCCTAGTAATGAAAAGTTGAATGATTCAAAACTAAAAAGTGGAAAGAAATACAATTTTGATATTTCAAAATCTAATAAGATTTTCGATGTGTTGGTCAAAGATAAACAGTTAATTCTGCCTGAGGGTAGAACTTTACTTTTGGTGAAAGATTTGAAAGGGAAACCTTATTGTAAATTTTACCAAGCAACCAGTCATTCGACTAATAGTTGCGTTCGTTCCAGGGACTTAATTCACGAAGCTATTATGGAGGGACGCTTGAAGTTTGACGATGGTAAGAAAGAAATGAAGGTTGATACTAATCCCTTCGATGTCGATGCCAGCTTTGTCGAACCATATTTCAGAGTAAATATGGTTGGCATGTCTTACGACTTTGACGTGGCTCATGATGATTTTGAGTCACAAGTTCGATCTGTGTACCCTCGAGCAGGAGATGGCTTGCTCAATTTTTTGGTACAGCAGAAGATTAAAGATCGTGATGTGTCTTTATGCCCACGATGTAACGCTGTGTTTGATGCTGAAGCAGCGGAAATTTTTGAGAAAGAAAGAATGAAGAAAGAATTGGTTCATAGAGAAGAGCAGGCGCGCCAAAGGCAGCCGATTCGGCATGTTAAGGGTCAAAGCTTTAAGACCCTTCAGCAAAATATGGTTGCACCATTGAGTCGGTCTCAAGCTATTGGCGTGCAATGGATTCAGAACTATCAGGAGTTCCAGAATGGAGACGCCCTCTATCGAAGGAACCCACAGTGGGGACATCGAGGACCTCATCAAAATCAAATTCCCTATTATCGTGGTTGAGCCAGAGGATACCTCAGGGGTAGGGGTAGAAGAAGTGTTAATCAAAACAAGAAGCCTCAAGTAGATGTGAGCAAGGGGGCAACGCCTTCTGTACATTCCGGAATTGTTTTTCCTTCTGATGGAGAGACGTGCCCAAAGAAAATTCCATCTCCTGCAAAGATGGAGAAAGGCAAGGCGATAGCTCATTCTTCGGGGGTCGACGAAGGCAAGGAAGTTGATGTCGACGAGGAGTACTTCGAAGAAGGTGATGATGACATGGTTGGAATGATCTCAATTATTCCAACTGACTATCTGGGGGAATATGAAGGTGACCCAGAGGAGGACTGTGATGTAGAAGCTGAAGAAGCTTTCTCCTTCATCCGATATGAGGATGAATCGGGCTATTTTCTGAGGCCTACTAAGAAACAAAAATCTCATCTCCGCCCACTCCATATTACCACTACTCTAAGTGGGATCAAAGTAAGCAAAGTTTTGATTGATGGGGGAGCAACAATAAGTCTCCTGCCTGAGAGGATGTTAATGAACGTGGGGAAGCACCCTGATGACTTGGTCCCCACAAATATTGCTGTAACGGACTTCAGTGGGGCTTCAACCCCAACAAAGGTTCTAGTTACTTTAAGTGTAAAATTTGGGTCCTCCAAACAAAATACTGTGTTCATGGTGGTGTCGTCAAAAGTAAGCTATAATGCTTTGTTGGGGCAAGACTGGATCCATGGCGTGGGGGCTGTACCTTCTACCGTGCATCAAAGTGTTCTTCTTTGGACAGAAGATGGCAAACCTGAAGTCATTAAAGCGGATTCGAACCTGTATATCGAACAGCTGCATGTTGACTTCAGAGTGTATAGCCCTAAATTGAAACCTTTAAATGTTGACAGGACGCTGAACTCTTACAATTGTGAAGGCTGTTACTTGTCTTCGGAGGGATTAACAATGAAACTGCATTACCCACAGTTGAATGTGAGCCCAACTGGCTGGGATTGTCTTTCTTAAGGGCTAGATGAAGGATTGCTCGGTTAACTAGGGTCGAAATGTTTCAGACTACCTGGTAACTTTAAACAGTTATTTAAGTAATTCTCTTTCTGTAGGAAATAAAAATGGTTCCTCTAATGAAGTGGAATCATTTAGGAATGCAAGTTCTTTAAGTGATTGTAGTAACTCAATGCTTTCTATCGAGTTTTGCCATGGTTTTCATTTTTCTTCTTTATGTAATCCAAGTGATGTTTCAAACCACACTGCTGATGTAGTGGTAGAAGTACATGGTATTGAAAATGAATTTAATGTTAATTTAATAAATGATCAAGCACATTCGATTCTCAATGAATCTGTTGATTTTTCTTTTGATTGCATCTATGATCTAGAACCTTTGGGTTTCGAAAAACATTCAGTAAAAGATTATGATCATTTCAAAGGTTTTGAATCTCAAGATCCCTTAGAAGAAATTAATCTGGGAACTCTTGATGATGTTCGAATTACATATATTTGTAAAGATCTTGTCGATCCTTTTCGAACAGACCTTTTCCATCTTTTGCATGAATTTAAAGATTGTTTTGCTTGGGATTATCATGAGATGCCTGGTCTCGATTGTTCTCTTGTAGAGCATCGATGAGCATTGAAACCAAATGCTCGACCTGTAAAGCAAACCCCTCGTTGTTTTGCTTCGGAAATCAATCAAAATATTAAAGAAGAGATAAAACGCTTGATTAAAGGAAAATTTATTCAAACTGCACGATATGTGGAATGGTTTTCAAATATTGTTCCTGTGATGAAGAAGAATGGGAAGTTAAGAGTATGCATTGACTTTCGAGACTTGAATAATACTACTCCAAAGGATGAATATTTTATGCCAATTGCAGATATGTTGATTGATTCTGCAGCGGGAAACAAAATTTTAAGTTTTATGGATGGTTATTCAGGATATAACCAAATCTTCATTACAGAAGATGATGTGTCCAAAACTGCCTTTCGTTGTCCTAGGGCGTTAGGTACTTATGAATGGGTAGTTATGCCTTTTGGTTTGAAAAATGCTGGTGCTATTTATCAACGAGCAATGAATGCTATATTCCATGAGTTTATTAGAAAATTCATGGAGGTATATATCGATGACGTCATGGTCAAATCGATTTCGGTGAATCAACATATTGATCACCTACGAAAAGCATTTGTCACCATGAGGAAGAAGGGATTAAAAATGAATTCTTTAAAATGTCCTTTTGGGGTGTCGGCTGAAAACTTCCTAGGTTTTGTTATTCATAAAAAGGGAATTGCAATCGATAAAAACAAAGCAGATGCAATATTGGCATTATCTGCACCCAAATCGAAAAAAGAAGTGCAATCCTTCCTAGGAAAGGTGAATTACCTTAGAAGGTTCATTTCGAATCTTTCTGATCGAAATCGAGTGTTTGCACCTTTAGTGAAACTAAAGAATGACTCACAGTTCGAATGGACGGATAAGCATCAATTGGCCTTCGATTCGATCAAGGCCTATTTATCTAAGGCTCTAATTATGGCAAATGTTCACCCACATGAGCCCCTAAAATTATACGTTGCGGCATCTATAAACACAATTGGATGTATGTTAGCCCAAGATGATGAGAATGGGCATGAATGGACTGTTTATTACCTTAGTCAAATTTTGACTGATATCGAGACAAAGTATTCCCCAATAGAGAAATTATGTTTGTCTTTATACTATGCATGTATGAAACTAAAATGTTATATGGTGGCTAAATCAGTGAAAGTTATAGCACAAACTGATCTCATTAAATATATGTTAAGTTTTCCAATGTTACGAGGACGTTTAGGGAAATGGATGCTTGCATTAACAGAGTTTGATTTACAGTATGTCCCGGCCAAAGCTATGAAAGGCCAAGTCATTGCAGATTTTTTTGTTGATAATTCGAATAATCTGAATGACCAGGGGGCAAGTGTAATCGATATAGTAGTCGATTATTGGAAGTTGTATTTTGATGGATCGAAGCACAAAGATGGTGTAGGGGTTGGAATTCTTATTATCTCACCAGAAGGGATTCCATCAGAATTTTTTTTCGAATTAAAATATCCTTGCTCAAATAATGTGGCAGAGTACAAAGCTTTGATTCTGGGTCTCAAAATATTAATTAGTAAAGGGGCTTTGGAAGTCCAAATATTAGGGGATTCCCAGTTAGTTTTAAAGCAGTTATCGAAGGAGTTTAAATGCAATAATGAGAAGTTGAAAAAGTATTTAACAACTGCTTGGGAGTTGTTAACCTCCTTTTGAAAAGTTTCTCTGGTCTACATCCCGAGGATTCATAATGAAATTGCTAATGAACTAGCCCAAATTGCTTTGAGATATAAAATCAGTCCAGAAACTCTTAAAAAATTGGCTAGTATCCATCAAGTATTAGTGCCTGCGAATGAAAGAGAGGCTTTAGGCATAGATGAATGGGAAGATGATGATTAGAGAAAGCCTATTATTGAGTATTTAAAGAATTCCAGTATCCCAGTCGATAGAAAGATAAAATTGCGAGCAATAAATTTTGTCTTAATGGATGATGAATTGTATAAGAAAGGAATTGATGGGAGTTTGTCGAGGTGTTTAGGCCGAGATGAGCAAAATATTGCTCTGGGTGAAGTCCATAAAGAAATATGTGGGGCTCATCAGGCTGGAAAGAAGATGAAATGGGTGTTATATTGCAATTATTTGTATTGGCCAATTATGATCAAAGATTGTATTGAATATACAAAGGCATGTCAGGAGTGTCAAAAGCATGGTTCGATACAACAGATCCCAGCATCTGAGTTGCATTCGATCATAAAACCGTGGCCATTTGTTATATCAAAAATAATATTTTCGATAAAGATATTATTGAACTCTTTGACAAGCCAATGTTCGACAAGAATAGGCTTCGATCATTCCCAAGTGTCAAAAAATATTTCGATCAACGTCCAAATACATGTTAGAATTAACTTTGAATTGAAGCCAATTAGGTACTCCTTTAAGTACTTTTTATTAATCGATTGACACAAATGTAGAAATCGAAGAGGCAGACTCGACGGAGGTCAGCTGTATTGAAGAAGAGGTTACTGGTGTCGAAGATGGTAGACAAAAAACCGAATCGAAGGCAAAAGTTTCAATCTCTAAAGCAATTTTTTGGTTGAAAAAAGAAGTGAAGATTAACCACATAGGATTCATCGAGGATGGTCAATTGATGAAGGGGCGGATTTTAATCGACTAAGACTCGTAAAAAAAGAGCGAAGCAATCGAAGAAGTGAAAAAGTTAATAAGTGAAGATGGTTAGTGGCAGTTACATATGGCACTCAAGGAGAGAGGGAAAAGTTATTCAAGGATTGACGCACGTGGAAGTTATATCTGAATATGATTGGTCGAAGACCTCTATAAATACGTGAAAGATTGAAAGAACAAAGGTTGGAATCTTTTCAGAGAAAACACTCATACTCACTCACATCCCTAGCGACTTTCTGAGTCAGTCAAGAGTCTTTTTTTTAAGAGTTCCTTCCATGTCTTTACTTTTCATTTAAATTCTCTACAACTTTCCTTTTCATGCAATTTATCTTCTTTGCAATGTCATTTTAATTCCTTTAAATTCAGCAACTTTTATCCTTTCCAGTCTTTACCTTTCAATTTGTCCTTTATTTTTCCAAACACTTTTCCTTTATTTAATTTGATTTCCCTTTTATTCAAATCTTTTATGTTTTATTGTTCATTTTAAATTTCTGCAAAGCTTAGTTCCTTCTTCTTTGTCATTATCAAAGGCATGGATTTTGATGCAAATAAAACTGGTACTCACAAAGAGGAGTAAGTTTCACTCCCAGACTATTAGATATCGAACCACCATTGATTTGCTAAAAATTGACAAAATAAATTGGCACGCCTGGTGGGACAGTTTTAAAATTTAATTGTGTCAAAATTTATTGCTTTCAACTATTGCATTGTGCATGCAGTGTTGATATTTGGTGCATGCGAAGTGATAGATTTGTTACCATGACTGACGAAGTTTCAAATGGCAATGCAGAAACAAGTAATAATGCCCCAATAACTGCTACACAAATTTCTGCAAATTTGATTCCGCATGCAGAGTATAATTCTGGGAGAATATTGCAGTTATTGATGTAAGTGTTGGTGGTAGTAGGCAAAATTCACGCCCTAGGATCACCCAGTGCAGAATCAATCGCAAGTAACTGCAGGTTGGCTTCCATTTGGCCTTCCTCCTGGCTATACGCCTCCTATGGGCAGTTACACATTTCCAATCAGATTTGGAAATGTGTCAGGTACGGTTTCTAACTAACCTTCTTTCTCATATCCCGACGTTAATCGAGATTACCAAGTGGGCTCCTCGTCGAATAATTCAGGATCGATGGCTGAGTTTCGACAATATATTGACGAAAGCCATCATGATTTAGTCAACATGTTGACTCACCAGATGACTACTATTCTGAATCCTATCCTGGCTGACAATGAGTCAAAATATGATCGACTGGTTAAACAAGTCGAGATAATTGCTCAAACTATCGATTATGATGAGGGGCAGTCTATTCCCCAAGATTTGGTAGTAGACCAGGAGAACGTAGCATATAATGAGGAGAATGTATTTAACAATCCTGAAAGGGAAGAAAATATCCCTTATCTCATTTGACGAGATCAAAATGCTGATGAATTTTTTAATAGACTTCACACACAACGTGGATATCATTACCAGGTGACAAGGATTGTCGAGGATGTCCTTAATGGAATGGGTATCAATGTGGGTTTCATGCATCAACCATATTTTATTTCTGCTTTTCCTTTTGCAGTGCAAATGACAGAAGTGCCAATGGGTGTAAAAAATTCCAAAATAATTACAAAATTTGCAGGAGAGGCTGGAGAGTCAATTGTCGAGCATATAGCTCGCTATATGGTCGAATTAGGAAATTTGACAGATAACGAAAACCTGAGAATAAAGTTTTTTCCTGCTTCATTAACAAAAAATGCTTTTACTTGGTTTTCAAATCTGAGACCCGGTTCGATTTTAACGTGGGCACAATTGAAAAATACTTTTCATGCTCAATTTTATAGAGCAGAATTGAATGTCTCATTGACAGATTTGCTTGCAATAGAACGAGATGATGGAGAATTGATAGATGACTATATAATTTGATTCAAAAATTCTCACAATCGATGTTATGTGCTGGTCACTGAAAGCGAGATCGTCAAAATAGCCAACAAAATTCTTGGCTTGTATATGCGTCAAAAATTACTCAATATGCATATTCCTGATTTAGCCTATTTGGCTGAGAGAGTTCGACAAGTTGAAAAAATAAAATAAGAAAAGAAGAAAGAAAGAGAAATGGTTGAATATGAGTTTGTCGAAAACAATATTCAATGATGATAAGTATTTTTGCTTTTGTCCATCAAGCAAAAAAAAATCATCATCAAAAATAATATTTTCGACAAGATATTGTTGAATTTTTCGACAAGCCAATGTTCGACAAATTCAAACTTTATCAAGTTATAGATGCATATTGGAATACTTTGGAAGGATTTGCGTACTCTGTTAAGGTATGTACAAGTATGTCTGTGAAAAGAAGTTCTTGAGAAGCGATTATTGGCAGTTATTAGATATAACTGTGGAAAAGAGAAAAAAAAATTTTATTCAACTTTGAAACTCTATAAAGTTGATCAAATTTCAGATGAGAAAAAGCTTCTCTGTTCATTTTGGAAATTGTGAAGTTGGAAATTTAAAAAAAAAATTGATTATAATATTTTCAAATCATCAAATATGACAAGTCTTGGACCACAATGATTCGAGAAGGAAAAGGAAAATTACCATGATTTGGGTAATATGTTGTCATAAAAAATTCGATGAGGTATCGAAAATGAATATGGTTGAAAATATTCAACAAAATGTTGAAGATCCAATAGTTCGACAAATAACCACTTTGCCTCAAGATGACGAAAACAAATACTTGGGGGCATTTCTTATATCGAAGATAATTTTTCTTCGATAGATTGAAAGAAGAAAGCATCGTTGAAATACGGGATATCGTTATCCATTTTATTATCCTTGACTCTTCAAGAATGACACGATGCTTCACTAATATTTTGTCATGTACTACATGAAAATATTTTTGAAAATTTGTACAATATATAAAGTTGATCAAACAATTATTTGGGGTCAGTTTTGAATTGGTCAAGCCATCGAAGACCAATTTCCATAAAAAAAGAGTAAACTAGACACTTAGGCTCAATTTTTTCAGAGTCCACAGGATAATTATTCACCTTCGTTTCGTCGATCCCATGCTATCGGGGTTGGATGGATCAAGAATTAGCAAGAGTTTGGTGAATGAGAAAATGAGAGAATACCGACCACAACACGCTCGATGTAGTTATTTTTTATCGAGGCCGTGGAAGAGATACCATTTTTCAAGATCGAATTGGTGGTAACCAAAGTGGTCAACAGTTGCGTCGTGTTCCTTCTATTTCGACCGATCGAGGTAAAGTAGTTGAAACTCCATTCCTAAAAATGGATTAACTATGTCGAGAAAAATTTTGAGGAAGAAGATGAAGAGGTGACTGGTACCATTGTCCAAAATATTGAATAATAGTAAGTATTTATACTTTCTTCCTTCTAGTCGAAAAAATAAATACTTAGGGAGCATTTGTTATATCGAAAATAATATTTTCGATAAAGATATTATAAAACTCTTTGACAAGCCAATGTTCTAGAAGAATAGGCTTCGATCATTCCCAAGTGTCAAAAAATATTTTGATCAACCTCCAAATACATGTTAGAATTAACTTTGAATTGGAGCCAATTAGGTACTCCTTTAAGTACTCTCTATTAATCAATTGACGCAAATATAGAAATCGAATAGGCAGACTCGAGGGAGGTCAGCTGTATCGAAGAAGAGGTTACTGGTGTCGAAGATGGTAGACAAAAAACCGAATCGAAGGCAAAAGTTTCAATCTCTAAAGCAATTTGTCAGTTGAAAAAAGAATTGAAGATTAACAACATAGGATTTATCGAGGATGGTCAATCGATGAAGGAGCGGATTTTAATCGACTAAGACTCGTCAAGAAAGAGAGAAGCAATTGAAGAAATGAAAAAGTTAATAAGTGAAGATGGTTAGTGGCAGTTACAGACGGCACTCAAGGAGAGAGGGAACAGTTATTCAAGGATTGACGCATGTGGAAGTTATATCTGAATATGATTGGTCGAAGACCTCTATAAATATGTGAAAGATCGAAGGAACAAAGGTTAGAACTTCATTTCAGAAATTACTCTCGCACTCTCACATCCCAGTGACTTTTTGAGTTTCCCTCGAGTTAATTATCTGTAGGGTTCCTTCCATTTGTCTTTATTTTCCATTGATAATTCTAGTAAACTTTACCTTTCAAGCAAGTTTATCTTTCAAGCTAATTTATCTTTCAAGCATCCTTTAATTTTCATGTCCAATTTACATTTCAGTAAATTTAGTTTTCAAGTCAAAGCCCTTTGATCCAGTTGAAGGCACCTCTACCGCTTTATTAAATTTCAACGCAATCTTTCCGATTTCAGTTAATTTACTTTTTTGAAAACTTCATTTTTCATTCCTTTTGTTCTTTTACAAATTTCTATTTATATTTCATTTCTATACCCGTCTAATCGAAGACTCTTTGATGCACTTATAGAAAACTGGTACCTGTAAAAGAGGAGTTGGTTTTGCTCCCAGAGCATTAGAATCGAACCACCATCGATTTGCTAAAAATCGACAAAACAAATTATGGGAAGATGATGATTGGAGAAAGCCTATTGCTGAGTATTTAAAGAATCCCGGTATCCCAGTTGATAGAAAGATAAAATTGCAAGCAATAAATTTTGTCTTAATGGCTGATGAATTGTATAAGAAAGGAATCGATGGGAGTTTGTCGAGGTGTTTAGGCCGAGATGAGCAAAATATTGCTCTAAGTGAAGTCCATAAAGGAATATGTGGGGCCCATCAGGCTGGAAAGAATATGAAATGGGTGTTATATCGCAATTATGTGTATTGGCCAACTATGATCAAAGATTGTATTGAATATGCAAAAGCATGTCAGGAGTGTCAAAAGCATGGTTCGATACAACAGATCCCAGCATCTGAGTTGCATTCGATCATAAAACCATAGCCATTTAGAGGATGGGCTTTGGATCTAATTGGATTAATTCACCATCCTTCATCGAAACAACATAAATTTATCTTGGTAGCAATCGATTATTTTACAAAGTGGGTTGAAGCAGTTCTCCTAATAGACGTTGGTCAAAATGAAATAATATGCTTCATTAAGGAACATATTATCCATCGATTTGGAATTCCCCAAACATTGAGTACTGATCAAGGGACTATGTTTACTAGTCAACGAATTAAGAATTTTGCAGCCTCGAGGAAATATCAATATGGTTACCTCAACTCCTTATTATGCACAGGCTAATGGGCAAGTAGAGGCAGCAAACAAAATCTTGATAAGTCTGATCAAGAAGCATATCAGGAATAGACCCTGAACATGGCATAAAACTTTAAGCCAAGTATTATGAGCTTATCGAAATTCACCAAGGGGGTCAACAAGTACTTCACCCTATAAATTAGTTTATGGCCATGATGCAATGCTACCACTAGAGATTAATTTGAATACTTTAAGAGTATCAAAACAAAACAATTTGCCAGTCGATGATTACTGGAATGCAATATTTGATGAGTTGAATGAATTAGATTCAGAGCGAATCTTGACACTTGAGAGTATGATTCGACAAAAAGAGGGTGTTGCTCGAAGTTATAATCGTCGAATAAGAGAAAAGTATTTCAGTATCGGTGAATTAGTTTTAAAAGTCATTTTGCCAATGAAAAAGAAATCAAAATTTCTTGGCAAATGATCCCATACTTGGGAAGGTCCTTTCCAAGTGATAGGATTGTATTCGGGAAATGCATATCGGATTAGAGATATCGAATCGGAAAATATAATTAACTCGATTAATAGGAAATACTTAAAGCAATATTTTTGTTTGCCAAATTGAAGTCAGGGTGCATAAGTCCGAAAGAAAGTAAAATTATTACAAATACTTAAATCTAAGAGGTATGAAGTGCCAGGAGTTTTGCCAAGTCTGAGCATAGCTTTACCCTTTTGTTGTCCAAAGTTGAAAGTACCTCAGTGGTGCACGAATTGTAAATCACACGTTTCACAACTCGTACCACTAACCAGCAAGTGCATTGGGTCGTCCAAGTAATACCTTACGTGAGTAAGGGTCGATCCCACGGAGATTGTCGACTTGAAGCAAGCTATGGTTATTTTGTAATTCTTAGTCAGGAAATTTATAATAAAAATTGTTGGATTTATGAAGAGTAATTAACATAAAATAAATAATACTTGCTATGTAGTAATGGAGAACAGATTGAGGTTTTGGAGATGCTCTGTCTTATGAATTTCTGCTTTTCTGTTGTCTTCTTCTTCACACACACAGGTTTCTTCCATGGCAAGCTGTATGTTGGTGGATCACTGTTGTCAATGGCTACCATCCGTCCTCTCAGTGAAAAAGGTCCATGTACAGGGCTAATCATCTGTCGGTTCTCACTTGTGCTGGAATAGGATCCATTGATCCTTTTGCGTCTGTCACTACGCCCAATACTTGTGAGTTTGAAACTCGTCACAGTCATCCCTTCCCAGGTCCTACTTAGAATACCACAGACAAGGTTTAGACGTTTCGGATCTCAGGAATGCTGCCAATTAATTCTAGCTTTTACCACGAAGACTCTAGATTCATGGAATTGAGCGCTCTGTTGTCAGGAGAGGCAATCAAACTCCTGAACCAGGAACCCAAGAGATATACACTCAAGCTATTGCAAATAGAATGTAAGTAGTTGTCAGGCACGCGTTCATAGGTTGAAAATGATGATGAGTGTCACGGATCATCACATTCTTCAGGATTAAGTACGAGTGAATATCTTAGAACAGAAACAAGCGTGTTGAATAGAAAATAGAAGTAATTGCATTAATTCATCGAGACACAGCAGAGCTCCTCACCCCCAATCATGGAGTTTAGAGACTCATGCTGTAGAGATACAAGGTAAAACGTGAAAAATGTCATGAGATACAAAATAAATCTCTAAAAGTAGTTTTTATACTAAGCTAGTGACCTAGGTTTACAGGAATTGAGTAAACTAAGATAGATAGTGCAGAAATCCACTTCCGGGGCCCACTTAGTGTGTGCTTGGGCTGAGCATTAAAGCTTCCATGTGTAGAGACTTTATTTGGAGTTAAACGCCAGGTGGTAGCCTGTTTCTGGCGTTTAACTCTGGTTTGCAACCTGTTTCTGGCGTTTAACGCTAGAATAGGGTAAAGACTTAGCGTTAAATGCCAATTTGCATCATCAAAACTTGGGGAAAGTATGGACTATTATATATTTCTGGAAAGCCTTGAATGTCTACTTTCCAACGCAATTGAGAGCACGCCAATTGGGCTTCTGTAGCTCCAAAAAATCTATTTCGAGTGCAGGGAGGTCAGAATCCAACAGCATCTGCAGTCCTTTTTCAGCCTCTGAATCAGATTTTTGCTCAGGT
Organism: Arachis hypogaea; assembly: GCF_003086295.3. NCBI lineage: Eukaryota > Viridiplantae > Streptophyta > Magnoliopsida > Fabales > Fabaceae > Arachis > Arachis hypogaea. Next base: position 96,460,982 of record NC_092047.1, read on the forward strand.
CCCTTAATTTCAATCAGAAAATACCTGAAATCACAGAAAAATACACAAAATCATAGTAAAGTCCAGAAATATAATTTTTGCATAAAAACTAATAAAAATATACTAAAAAGTAGCTAGATTCTACTAAAAACTATATGAAAATACCCCCAAAAAGCGTATAAAATATTCGCTCATCACAACACCAAACTTAAACTGTTGCTTGTTCTCAAGCAACTAGATAAATAAAACAGGATAGAAAGAAAATCAAGAGGCAATAACATCTCAGAGTTTCATATGAAGCTCAAATTCTCATTAGATGAGCGGGGCTAGCAGCTTTTTGCTTCCGAACAGTTTTGGCACCTCCATTTATCCTTTGAAGTTCAGAATGATTGGCATCTATTGGAACTCAGAATTCAGATAGTGTTATTGACTCTCCTAGTTTAGTATGTTGATTCTTGAACACAGCTATTTTATGAGTCTTGGCCGTGGCCCTAAGCACTTTATTTTCCAGTATTACCACCGGATACATAAATGCCACAAACACATAACTGGGTGAACCTTTTCAGATTGTGACTTAGCTTTGCTAAAATCCCCAGTTAGAGGTGTCCAGAGTTCTTAAGCACACTCTTTTTGCTTTGGATCACGACTTTAACCGCTCAGTCTCAAATTCTTCACTTGACACCTTCACGCCACAAGCACATGGTTAGGGACAGCTTGGTTTAGCCGCTTAGGCCAGGATTTTATTCCTTTGGGCCCTCCTATCCATTAATGCTCAAAGCCTTGGATCCTTTTTTCCCTTGCCTTTTGGTTTAAAGGGTTACTGACTTTTTCTGCTTGTTTTTTCTTTTTTTTTTTCTTTTATTTTTGCAATTTTTTTTCACAAGCTTTGTTCTTCACTGCTTTTTCTTGCTTCAAGAATCAATTTCATGATTTTTCAGATTATCAATAATATTCCTCTTTTTCATCATTCTTCAAGAGCCAACAATTTTAACATTCATAAACAACAAATTCAAAAGACATATGCACTGTTCAAGCATTCATTCAGAAAACAAAAAGTATTGCCACCACATATAAATAATTTGAATTTTTCTTATTAAGAACTCGAAAATAAAATTGCTTCCTTATTCTAAAAATCTGCTATTTTATTCATGTTTAATGATGATAAGAAAGATAAATTATAACTTATTTGGGGCATAAAAATAAAAATAAAGATACTAATTAATACTACTCATATAACTTCTAAGGTAGATTTCTAATAGTAAAAGTTATCACAGAGTTAAGACTAAAATTAGGACTCAACAACCTTTATCTTGGGAGATGGATGCTCCTTTAATTTGTGGGGTGCTTGGCCCTTCAAGAGACAGCTTATGGCGCTTCAACTCCTGTAGCTCACGCCCTTGCTCCTCTTGTTCTTTCAGCAGTTTGCAGAGCATGCTATTTTGAACTTGCTGTTCTTCTTTCAGTTGATCCATAGCTTCTTGCAACTTGGTAACAGATGCTTCTAGGCGGGTCTAGTAGTCAATCTGAGGGATTTCTGGGAGGAACTCCTGTGCCCTCCTTTTGATGGAGTTATCCTGCACTTGTTGTCCTTCCATTAACTTTTTGGTGATTGGTTGCTCGACTGAGATATACTCATCCACTCCCATCTTCACCCCAGCATCTTTACATAGCAGAGAGATTAAGTTTGGGTAAGCCAATTTGGCGTCAGTGGAGTTCTTGTTTGCAATTGTGTAGAGCTCACAAGAAATCAGATGATGAATCTCCACTTCGTTTCCCAGCATAATGAAGTGGATCATTACTGCTCTTTTGACAGTGACTTTAGAGCGGTTGCTGGTGGGCAGTATAGAATGCCCAATGAAGTCCAACCAGCCCCTAGCAATTGGTTTGAGATCTCCTCTCTTGAGTTAATTTGGGACACCCTTTGTATTGGTTATCCATTTGGTTCCAGGGATGCATATGTCCTCTAGAACTTGGTCTAAGCGCTTATCAAATCTCACAATTCTCCTATTAAAGGATTCTGGATCATCTTGTAGTTGAGGCAGCTTGAAGACCTCTCTTATTTTGTCCTGGTGGAAGTACATAATCTTCCCTCTGACCAAGGTTCGAAAGGTATAGAAGGCGGCTCCAGTTAATCTCTGCTTATCTGTTTGCCACAGATTTGCGTAGAATTTCTAAACCATGTTCCTACCCACCTTTGTCTCAGGATTAGCCAGAATTTCCCAGCCTCTTTTTCGAATCTGCTCTTGGATCTCCGGATATTCGTCTTCTTTCCGATCAAATTTAACTTCTGGGATCACTGATCTTAGACCTATTATTTTGTAGTAATGATCTGCATGTTCTTTGGTTAAGAACCTCTCTTGATTCCAAAATGATTTTGGAATATTCTCTTTCTTGCCTCTTGAAGTGGTTTGTTTCCCTTTAGGAGCCATGATCTTAGTGAGCCTTAGCTCAGGGATCACGAAAAGCACACCAAACTTAGAGGTTTGCTTGTCCTCAAGCAAAAGAAAGGAGAGGAGAGGAATAGAAGGAGGGACAAATTCGAATGGTAGAGGAGAGGGGGAGGCCGAGTGTGAATTTATAAGGGAGGGGGTGGGTTTGAAAATTTTGAAAAAGATATGATAGAAGATATGATTTGTAAAAGATAAATATGATATGAAGAATATGAAATTTTAAAATTGAAAAAATATGATGGATTTGAAAAAGATAAATATGAATTTGAAAAGATAATAGGATAAGTAGAAAAGATATGAGAAGAAATTAAAAAGATAGGTGAGTTTTAAAAAAGATTTGAAAAGAAATTGAAGAAGATTTGAAAAATATTTTTAGGATTAGAAAAAAAATTTAAAAATTTTTTGAAAATGAAATTGAAAGATGATAATTTGTAACATGTTTATGCAAGAAATTATGGATGAAATCATGAAAATTTGAAAAAAATTTGAGTTGGAAACAAACTTCCTCCCCTCCACACATCTGGCGTTAAACGCCCAGTTGTTGCTTGTTTTGGGCGTTTAACGCCCATTTGTTGCTTGTTTTGGGCGTTTAACGCCAGAAATCCTTTGTCACTGGGCGTTTTTCTAAACGCCCAGAAAGCTATCTTTACTGGTGTTAAACGCCCAGTAGATGCTTCTTTTGGGCGTTTAACGCCCACAATTCCCCTTACTGGCGTTTTTGTGCTAGTGAGCTCCTTTTCTCTGCTTTATGCTCTGAATGCTTCTATAACTCTGTGAACTCCTGCAATTGTTAATCATTCTTAAAGATAATTTATATAAAACTCATATAAATATTATTTGCATAACAAATAAACATTGCTAATGGCTGGGTTTCCTCCCAGCAAGCGCTTCTTTATTGTCTTTAGCTGGACTTTACTGAGCTTCAATCTAGTCTCAGCTTTGAGCATTCTTGCTCAACATTTCCTTCAAGATAATGCTTGACTCTCTATCCATTAACAATGAACCTCTTATTAGAGTCAATATCTTGAAGCTCTACATACCCATATGGTGACACACTTGTAATCACATATGGTCCTTTCCACCGGGATTTCAGTTTTTCGGGGAATAATCTGAGCCTAGAGTTGAACAGCAGAACCTTTTGTCTTAGTTCAAATACTCTGTGTTGTAGTTTCTTATCATGACACCTTTTTGCTTTCTCTTTGTAAATCTTAGCATTTTCGAAAGCATTGAGTATGAATTCCTCTAGCTCATTTAGCTGGAGCAATCTTTTCTCTCCAGCTAATTTGGCATCAAAGTTTAGGAATCTGGTTGCCCAGTAGGCCTTATGTTCCAGTTCCACGGGCAAATGACAGGCCTTACCATACACAAGCTGGTATGGAGAGGTCTCTATAGGAGTCTTGAATGCTGTTCTGTATGCCCACAGAGCCTCATCCAAGCTTCTTGCCTAATCCCTTCTACTGGTAATTACAGTCCGTTCCAGGATTCTTTTTAGTTCTCTATTAGAGACTTCAGCCTGCCCATTTGTCTGTGGATGATATGGAGTTGCTACTTTGTGGCTAATTCCATATCTGACCATAGTAGAGTAAAGTCGTTTATTGCAGAAGTGAGTGCTCCCATCACTGATTAGTGCTCTAGGGACACCAAACCTGCTAAAGATATGTTTCTGGAGGAACTTCAGCACTGTCTTAGTATCATTAGTGGGTGTTGCAATGGCCTCTACCCATTTGGATACATAGTCGACTGCCACCAGAATATAGGTGTTTGAGTATGATGGTGGGAAAGGCCCCATGAAGTCAATACCCCATACATCAAACAACTCAATCTCTAAGATTTCTTGCTGAGGCATGGTGTAACCATGAGGCAGATTACCAGCTCTCTGGCAACTGTCACAGTTACGTACAAACTCTCAGGAGTCTTTATAGAGAGTAGGCCAGTAGAAGCCACATTGGAGGACTTTAGTGGCTGTTCGCTCACCTCCGAAATGTCCTCCATATTGTGATCCATGACAATGCGATAGGATCTTTTGTGCTTCTTCTCTAGGCACACATCTACGGATTATTCCATCTGCACATCTCTTAAAGAGATATGGTTCATGCCACAAGTAGTACTTTGCATCAGTAATTAATTCTTTTGTTTGTTGCCTGCTGTACTCTTTGGGTATGAATCTTACAGCTTTATAGTTTGCAATGTCTGCAAACCATGGTGATTCCTGAATGGTAAACAATTGCTCATCCGGGAAGGTTTCAGAAATCTCAATAGAGGGGGAGGACGCCCCTTCTACTGGTTCTATCCGGGACAGATGATCAGCCACTTGGTTCTCTGTCCCTTTTCTATCTCTTATTTCTATATCAAACTCTTGCAGAAGCAACACCCATCTTATGAGCCTGGGTTTTGAATCCTGCTTTGTAAGTAGATATTTAAGAGCAGCATGGTCAGTGTACACAATCACTTTTGATCCTACTAAGTATGATCTAAACTTGTCAATGGCATAAACCACTGCAAGCAACTCTTTTTCTGTGGTTGTGTAATTTTTCTATGCATCATTTAAAACACGGCTAGCATAATAAATGACATGCAGAAGCTTGTTATGCCTCTATCCCAATACTGCACCAATGGCATGGTCACTAGCATCACACATTAGTTCGAATGGTAATGCCCAGTCTAGTGCAGAAATAACCGGTGCTGTGACTAGCTTAGCTTTCAGAGTTTCAAACGCCTGCAGACACTCTGTGTCAAACACAAATGGTGTGTCAGTAGCTAGCAAATTGTTCAGAGGTTTTGCAAATTTTGAAGAATCCTTTATAAACCTCCTATAGAATCCTGCATGCCTCCAGAAAGCTTCTGATTGCCTTAACATTGGCAGGTGGTGGTCATTTTTCAATTACTTCCACTTTAGCTTGATCCACCTCTATTCCCTTGTTTAAAATTTTATGCCCAAGGACAATTCCTTCAGTCACCATAAAGTGACATTTTTCCCAGTTTAAAACTAGGTTGGTCTCTTGGCATCTTTTCAGAACAAGTGCTAAATGGTCAAGGCAAGAGCTGAATGAGTCTCCAAATACTGAAAAGTCATCCATAAAGACTTCTAGAAACTTCTCTACCATATCAGAGAAGATAGAGAGCATGCACCTCTGAAAGGTTGCAGGTGCATTGCACAAACCAAAAGGCATCTTTCTGTAGGCAAACACTCCAGAAGGGCATGTGAATGCTGTTTTCTCTTGGTCCTGAGGATCTACTGCAATTTGGTTGTAACCTGAATAGCCATCCAAAAAGCAGTAATATTCATGACCTGCTAGTCTCTCTAGCATCTGGTCTATGAATGGTAAAGAAAAGTGATCCTTCCTGGTGGCTATATTGAGCCTTCTATAATCAATACACATATGCCACCCTATAACTGTTCTTGTAGGAACCAGTTCATTCTTTTCATTATGAACCATTGTCATGCCTCCCTTCTTGGGGACAACTTGGACAGGGCTTACCCAGGGGCTATCAAAAATAGGATAAATAATCCCAGCCTCCAGTAACTTGGTAACCTCTTTCTGCACTACCTCCTTCATGGCTGGATTTAGCCGCCTCTTGTGCATGCATCTTGCTGGGCTGATGCCCTTAAGATCACTTATGGACCACCCAAGAGCTGCCTTGTGTGTCCTTAGCACTTGAAGTAGTGCTTTCTCTTCCTGTGGATTTAAAGCAGAGCTTATGATCACTGGAAAAGTGTCACCTTCTCCCATAAATGCATATTTCAGGGATGGTGGTAGTGGTTTGAGCTCGGGTTTAGGAGGTTTTTCCTCTTCCTGAGGAATTTTTAGAGGCTCTTTTATTTCCTCTGATTCCTCCAGATCAGGTAGGACATCTTTAAAGATGTCTTCTAGCTCTGATTCGAGACTCTCAGCCATGTTGATCTCCTCTACCAGGGAGTCAATAATATCAACACGCATGCAGTCTTTTGATGTGTCTGGATGCTTCATTGCCTCAACAGCATTCAGCCTGAACTCATCCTTATTGACTCTCAAGGTTACTTCCCCTTTTTGGACATCAATGAGGGTTCGTCCGGTTGCTAGGAAGGGTCTTCCTAGAATGAGAGTTGAACTCTTGTGCTCCTCTATCTCCAGCACTACAAAGTCAGTGGGAAAGGCAAATGGCCCAACCTTGACAATCATGTCCTCAATTATGCCTGATGGGTATTTAATGGAGCCATCAGCAAGTTGAAGACATATCCGAGTTGGTTTGACCTCTTCAGTCAAGCCAAGCTTTCTGATAGTGGATGCAGGGATTAGATTGATACTTGCCCCAAGGTCACATAGGGCTGTCTTGGTACAAGTACCCTCTAATGTGCATGGTATCATAAAGCTTCCAGGATCCTTAAGCTTTTCTGGTAAGCTTGTTAGGATGACTACACTGCATTCTTCAGTGAGAAAAACGTTTTCTGTTTCTCTCCAATCCTTCTTATGACTTAAGATCTCTTTCATGAACTTAGCATAAGAGGGTATTTGCTCAAGTGCCTCTGCAAACGGAATCTTTATTTCAAGAGTCTTGAGATAGTCTGCAAAGTGCGCAAATTGTTTATCCTATTCCGCTTGGCGGAGTTTCTAAGGATAAGGCATTTTGGCTTTATATTCTTCAACCTTAGTTGCTGCAGGCTTGTTTCCTACAGAGGCAGGTTGAGAAGCCTTCTTGAGGGAGTTATTATCAGCACTTGCAGGTGTCTGATCCCTCATTGGCATTTGAACGCCAGGGTTGGACGTGGATTGGGCGTTTGACGCCAGATTCCAACCCTTTTCTGGCGTTTGAACGCCAGAACTGGACATGGATTGGGCGTTTAACGCCAGTTTTTCACCATTTTTTGGCGTTTGATCGCCAGACTTATTCCTCTCTGGGCTCTTACTGTCCTTCGAGGAATTTTGCGTAGCAGGTTGCTCACCCTCTGTCAATTGTTTCTTTCTTAGCTTTCTGCTGCTTTGAGTTGAGATATTTAATGTTTTTCCACTTCTTAATTGAACTGCTTGGCATTCCTCTGTTATCTATTTTGATAATTGCTGTTTTGTCTGATTTAATTGTGATTCCATATCCTTGTTATCAATTTTGGTTTCTTGTAGCATCTCCTTAAATTCTGTTAACTGCCTTGTTATAGAAGATAGTTGCTGATTGAGTTCAGCAACTTGTTCCTGAGGACTAAAGTCAGTTGATACTGCCTTAGCTTCTTCTTTCATGGAGGACTCATCTTTCGAGTACTTTGGAAAGCTTTTCATTGATCTGAGCCAATTCTGTTTCAAGTCTTATCTCTTCCTTGTTATAAAAAGCTTGAATAGAAATAGCCTGGGAGATTCTCAGATCGAATTCTTTATGAGAAGCTTATTTCGGTTCAAGAGCTGAGGCACAACCTTCTACTTCAGTTTTGATCTTGGCTTATTCGTTTTCAATCTCTTGGGGTTTATCTTGGAAAGCTATGTTGTTGTTGGCAAGTTTTTAAAATTTTTGGATTATGGCAGAATACGGAGTAGAAGCCAGAAATTCAAAGGAAGAATTTAAAAGATCAAATAAAAGCTTGTTGAGAATGGCATCCTTGATCCATGCAGCAGGTGGATGATCCAAGAGTTTAAGAAGTGACCGAAGTTGTTCTCGAGTATCAACATCTAACTCGAGTGGAGGGCTAGATGTAGAGGGTCTGGAAAGTATTGGTGCAAGAACAGGTACTTCGTCCTCTTGGATGATTCGATTTAAGATGGAAACCAGGTTGGCCAAGATAGCACTTGTAGGTATGGTAGAAGTGCCCAAGTTTCCAGAATCTTGACCAGGAGGAGTTTGAAATTCAGCCTGTTGAGGGGGATTGGAGAATCCTTAGGGAGTTTCTAAGACTCTGGATCGAGGCGAATCTGAATTGGTAGTTTCAGCAATTCAAGAGACAGAGTCAGAGTCTGGGGCTACTTGGTTTTCAAGAGAAAGTGCAGCCTGGTTGTTTGGTGAGGTTGGACCAAGGATTTGAGTCTGTGTTGGAGAATGCTATAAAGGGTCTTTTGTCAAATCAACCACCTGTGTTCCAGAGGAAGGTGGGAAGGCAACCTATAGTGGTTCGATAGACTCCGTAGCTTGAATTGAATCATGAGATATGGAATGTCCCAGATCATGGTGTTGTTGCAGAAGTGGTGGATCAAGTGCCAAAGGAGATGTGATTGAGTGAGCAGCAGTGGTAGGCTGATATAAAAGGTACACATTTATAAGTTAAGATTTATTCTAACTCAAATAAAATATATATAGAAATGATGATGTTACCAGAATAAGTCTTGGCCTTCGAATTAATTGAGGATCAGGGTCTGAATCAGCTGTATCTTCTGATTGAGAAGAAGCAGCAAGAATGTTCTGAATGGTTTGCTCATTTCCATCAGAGCTTTCACTTGATGGTTGCAACTGTAACTGATGAAAAAATCAAAATCAAGAATTGTTAAACAAATATGATTTTCGAAATATTCTAATTCGAAGTGCATAGGTATGTGTAAAAATAGTTACCCTTCTGGAAGTCCTGGTAGAAGTCCTTCGACTTTTGTGTTATGGTTGTCGAGAAGAGGCTATGGTGTCAGCTTTTCTTTTTTGAGATTTTTTGGGAGAATCTTCAGCAGCAGGGGCTGTTCAAATGGCAGATTGTTGGATCTCCTCTAAAATACGACTGTACCTAGAGTAGTAAGCAATCCACCATTCAAAATAATACTTGGTGATATATGAGCTGCGATCATAAACAAGGAAATTGAAATGCTCCCTTTTTGTTGATTTGTTAAGAGGCAGAAATCAAGTTAACTTTGAGAAGTCAGAGTGATGTGGCAAAATGGTTTGTTGTTTCGAGGAAGAGGGGTTGGAATGGCCTGTGAGAATCCCAGTTGCTTGGCTGAAAAATGAGGGGGCATACAGGGTTATTTTGAACTTTTCTTTTTTGTGCTGGGGTAGCCCTGTAGGAATTACTTGAACGGCCAGCAAATTTTCCCAATTTCGATTAGCCAGTTCATTTTCCTCAGTATCATGTGGAAAGAGCAAACGATCGAGCCATGCAGGACCACAATATCGACGCAAAAAGAGGGCAAAATTGAGGTTTTCATTATAAAAATCTTTACAAGAGTGGAAGAGAGAAAAGACAGCCCAAAATCGGTTTTCATCTGATTATGTTTTGGGATGTTTGGCTTGTAATCAGCCAATCGAAAGCCTTCAATGTGCTATTTATCGGTAGCACCACCTCCAGGCTTTGTCATATATTTTTCAAAAATGGCATTAAGCCATAGTTGGAGAAGCCAGAGAGGGCCACCTGTACTTATCAGAGAAGCCAGAGGAAGAAAAAATTTTGACATCTGGACACTTCGAGAGCAGAAAATAATTGCATTTAGCCAATAAAATAGAAAAGCCACATGTTCATCGTCTGTAACAGCAGTTCCCTCCTTACCCATGTGATGAGCAATAAATTCACTATAGGAGGTGTTAGAGGCAATGTTGTAGTGGTGTTTGGGTTGCATAGCAGAAGTGCAGTTTGGAGAATTTATTGGGAGCCCTGTAATAGTGGCTACATCTAAAAGAGACATACCAACCTGTTCCGAGGGTTACCTGAAACTGAAGGTCGATCTCGGATGAGATCTACGGTGGTGGCCAGAGCTGTCGTGTCCGACTTGTTGGACCTGGTGGTGCTGCTGATCCCTGGTCACCGGAGGGTGGTGGTACCTGCAAGAGACTCTGATGCTTAAGTTAGCATGGGCTTTAAGTAGGTTTTTAGTAGAATCAGAGTATGAGTTATACCTGGATGCTCCAGTGTATTTATAGTGGTGTAGGCTGACCTAACTTATCTTATCTTTATCTTTAAGTGAGGTCATCTTATCTCTTAGGGGAACCGCCCTTATCTTTCTAGGCTTTAGCTGCCTTTAGATTGGGCTGTGTCCCTTCGTTTGGGCCTGTTTGGGCCTCTCGTGGTAGTTTGGCTGACCTCTTTTGAGAGGAAGTCGGGGTGACCCATCTGAAGAGGTCGGTCGCTTTGTTTTCAATCAGTCCAGGTCGGATAGCTCGACCCAGGGTATGAACAGTGCCCCTACTTGAGCTCGATCTTTACTTTTTAGGATCGTATCTACAGATTTCGTCCTTTTTGAAGAAGTCGAGCTCGAGCATTATATAACTTCTGCTGGGTTCTCCTGAATGCGAAGCATTTTCCTCTTTTTTTTTTTTAATTGTAGTGCGCATTGCGCTTTCCTTGGGAACGTGCGAGAATTAAATGCTCATTAACCCCTTTTGCTGTTTTCCCTCTTTTCGTTTCATTTTGAATTCTTTAAGCCCTTTTTTAGTTTCTCTTCTCCTTTCTTTTCGCTCTTCTCTTACTCACGACGTTTTCACTCCCTTTGCACCCTTCTATTTTCACATCTCTCCTCGAAGAAGTTTGTTTGGCGTGGGTCTGTTGTAGTCTCTTTCTGATCTTCTTTGACAATCTTTAAAACGTTTGTTGCTTTCTTCTTCTTCCTCAGGTTGGTATTTTCTTCCTCCATATTTTCATTTTCATGACTTGTTTTGGTATTTTATGTCTGCAAAGAATCTGTTTTGAAAGGCTGGATCCTTTTTGCTAAAGATTGCATTTTTTTAATTAGTGTTGTGCTTTCCTTGACATGCCCCTAACTTTGTGCTTTGTATTTCCACTTTTTCAATCCATCCTTCTTTCCCTGCCTTGAAGCGACTATTTGGTGCGGACTTTACGCCGTTCTTCATTACTACTTTCTTCCCTGCAGGTTAGTATTTTCTATCTTTTCTCTTTTTCACTTTCGACAACTGTGCATACTTTTGATGTAGGGCTTTGACTTTGTATCTCGCTTTTGCTCTTTGAAAAACTTTGATTCTTCTGTGAAAATATTGTCTCTTTTTGTGTCTTGATCCATGACTTGTGATTTTTCCTTGCTGCTTGCTTTTTTTGTGAAGAATGTGCACCTTTTGGTGATCTTGTTTAGGGTTTTTGTTGCTGTTCTTGCATCGTTGTCTTTGGCTTTTGTTTCTAGCTTAACACTCTTTTGATGATGAATTGTCAGTAGGAGAATTTGTGACTTTTGATGCTTTTTGTTGGTGATGATGATTTTTGCTTTGAGATGTTTAGGGCGTAGGTTGTTGATTTCCTTTTTCCTGTTTCTTGCCTTGTTATTGCCTCCAAAGAGTGCCCCTGGGCTTTTGGTGTGAGTCCTGGGGTTTCCCTTTTACTAACTTCTTGATTTTCATATGTTATTGTCCGAGTCGTTTCCCTATTTGTCCGAGTTGTCTGGTAGTAACCCATTTTATTTTTTCTTACTGTAGGAATAGTTGACCCATGTCACATCACAAAAACATTGTTGCAATGTCTTCTAAGATCCCGGATGGCATGTCAGATTGGCTAGATTCCATTGTTCTGATGTGTGTTACAGTTGTTGACTCTGAGTATTGCGTGCGGCTTAGGAGACACCATAGGATTTGTAGTGATAGGGATCAAGAGAAGAACTATGAGTTAGTGTCACCTGACCCTGAGGAGAGGGTTTGCTTTCCCTCTTTAACTCAAGGAGAACGCCCTTTTTTCTATGCTTATGACTATTTCTTGAGTCAGTTGAATATTACTATTCCTTTTACCCCTTTTGAGACCGAGTTGATGTGGTCTTGCAATGTAGCTCCTTCTCAGCTTCACATGAACTCCTGGGGCTTTATAAAAATCTTTCAATTGTTGTGTCAGGAACTGGATATCCGACCTACCCAAACTCTTTTTCTTTATCTTTTTGTGTTGACGAAACTTGGGGCCGCTAAGAAGAAAGCCTCCTGAGTTTCTTTCCGATCCGCTCAGGGCAAGAAGGTTTTCTCCATGTATGACGAGTCCTTTAGGGACTTTAAAAACTATTATTTCATGGTCCGAGCTATTGAGGGATCTCGACCCTTCTTTTTGGATGAGAATAATGAGTGTTCCTTCCCTTTGTGCTGGCAGAAGAATGTAGTAGTATCCAAGTATTCCTGGGAGAGTTTGGATGAGGTCGAGCAGGCCTTTGTAAATGTGTTAGAGAAAATTTGGGGAGAGCCTCCCCATCTTGATACAAAGAAATTTTTGGGAGATCCTTCCCTTCTCCGGACTGAATTGGGTAGTTGCCGACTTTTATTTGTAGCTTTTCTTTGCTTGTTTGTTTGTCAATATATCCCTTTCTTAATTGTAACTTTATTTTGCCTGTCTTCCTATTTCAGAAATGGTGAAGTTTGTGGATTCCATGAAGGCTTATCGCCGGGCTAAGAAGGCGACAGCTGCCTCCAACATCTCGGCCAAGACTGCGGAGGGAGAGTCTTATCAAGTTCCTCCTCAGAAACCAACATCGAGTGCTTCTGGGTCAAGGGGGTTATTCCTACTCCTCAGGTCCGAATTATCCCTTCTGACCTAGTTCGCCCATCTACTGGTGCTGCCTCTTCTCCTACTATTGGCCCTCCTCCTAAAAAACAAAAAATTGTTGAGCCTTTTGACTTGGATGCCCCAAATTTTGATGCAATGGGGTTTGTTGACAATCAGATTGCCCCCTTTGGTCGACTTCCCATGGACAATGTGTCCATTCTTTGTCATTTCATTACTAGTAGTAGCATTCGGATGGCCCATATGGGTGCAGCTTTGTCTCAGACTATCCAGAGTTCCCCAGTTCATGCAACTAAGGAGTTTTTGGAGGATGCTAAGTCAGAATTTGATAGGATCAAAGGTCTGAAGGACGAGCTTGACGCCAGGGTTATTAAGCTAGAGTTGGATTTGGAGAAGGAAAAGTCGAGGGCCGTCAGGCTGAGGCAGCTACAAACTTGGCAGAGGAGATGGCAAAGAAGCATAAGGAGAGTTACACCCGTACTTATGCCGAGGTGTTGGAGCTGAGGGGGAGGCTTAAAAATGCTCTTGTAGATTACGCCGATCTCCAGAGCCATCTGGTAGATAACGTGACAGGTGCGTATGAAAATTTAAAGGCGCAGGTCTGAGTTCTTGCTCCTGAACACGACCTGACTCTCTTCAGCCAGGACAACGTGGTGGAGGAGGGAAAGATAGTACTAGCTCCTGATGATGGAGATGATGAGCTTCTTCCTGCCCCGTCAGCCAAAGCTTCTGCTGCCATGACTTCTTCAAATCCTTCAGCTGAGGTCGACCCTTCCCGGCCTGATCCGGATTGTGAAATTCTTAACGTGAGGATGGAACCGTGGACGTTGTCCCTGTGAACATCATTCCTCCTCCTTCTGCCACTGATGCTGCTACTGGGGAAACCTTACATCCCTTATGATTTATGTGTTTTTATCTCCACAGCCCGACTTTTGGGCTTTTGAACTCTAGTTTCTGTAACTTTGATTATAACCTGGCTTCTTTGACTGTTAGTTGCTTCTATAAAACTTGATAGATAAACAAAAATGCTTTTGGACTCTTGAAGCCTTCTTTTAGGTCGCCTTCTGAGTCTTTTTAGTAATTGCTGACTGTTCTTTTTGCAAACTTTGTAACTTTTGTAGATCTTTATAGAGTATTGGTACTCTGCTTGACCTCTTTTTGATTAGATCTTTTGTCTGTCTTCTGGTTGGGTGAGATGACCCTTGGGGCTAACTTGCTCGACAACTATTTAGTGTTCTGGTAGAACCTTTTTAGTTAGTCTTTGAACAATTTTGATAGCCTTGTTGTTGTATTGTGGCTTTTTGGACAGGGCTGCGCTTCTTTTAGCGCATGCTTTGGATGGTTGACTTTGTGTTGGTTTGAGATACCACTTTCATTGGTCGACTTCTCTTGTTGAACCCTCTTAAGTTATTTTTAGTAATCCATTTTTACTCAGACCTCGCCAGGCCTCTTTCTATGGATTTACTTTTTATAACTTTTGCGTTGATGGGTTTGGTTCGACTTCTTCTAGTCGAGTCCTCTTAAGTTATTTTTAGTAATCCATTTTTACTCAGACCTCGCCAGGTCTCTTTCTATGGATTACTTTTTATAACTTTCGTCGCTTTGCTTGGTCTGACTTCTTCTTTTGTCGGGCCTTCTTAAGTTATTTTTGGTAATCCATTTTTAGTAAGACCTCGTCAGGCCACTTTTTATGGATTGCTTTTTATAACTTCCTGCATTAATCTATTTTTATTGCTTTCACCTTGCTGACTTTCTTGTAATCGGGCGATGAATTTGGTTTTCATCTTGCCGACCTTGTTGTATTCGGACGGTAAATTCTTGCACTCAGATTAATACGTCTTAGTAAATAACCTTTTTATGGAATCTGAAAAGCTTTATTCAAGTAGAAAATATAAAATAGACAAGAGTATATACATAGGGGTGAGCACGGGTCGGTTTGGTTCGGGTTTATGGTAAAATTAGAATCAAACCGATAAAAATGTTATTGGTTTGGTTTGGTTCGGATTTGTATTTTTTTGTACATGTACCCGAACCAAACCAAACCGATTAAGAACAGATTGGTTCGGTTCGGGTAATTGGGTACCCGATAACTTTGAAATTCATAAAAAAAACCAAATTTTTATCTTAAAAAATCAACAAGTACAATAAACATGTAACATCAATAGAAATAATCCAAACATTTTAAATACCAAATACATTAAAAACTAAACTCATTAAAATCTAAGCATATTAATAGTGATAATTTTTGTCTAATAGAAAAGTCATATATATATATATATATATATATATATATATATATATATATATATATTATTTTTTATTTAATTAATATATGATCGGGTTCACGGGTTGGTTCGGGTTCTGCACCTCTAAAACCGATACCCGAACCAATCACTAACAAAGATCATCAGTTTGGTTCGGTTCGGGTTCGGACAGGTAATCGGGTACCCGCTACCCATGCTCATCCCTATATATACATATAAGTGGTTACCCTTATCAATTAGGTAATTTTGTAGATCTTGGCCTAGCACCTCATTAAAAAACCTTTTCAGGAAAAAGAGTGCACCTAGACCTAAGATGAGATCATTATTGGTGAAGCTTCGCTGGACTACTCTCTTATTATACCTTGACGCCATTCGACGCTTTAGCGCTTCCTCTTTAATTCGAGCTCTTTCTCAGACTTCTGGAAGTAGGTCGAGCTCTTCCCTTTGAGTTTGAGAATTGGTATTTTCATTGTAGAGGATTATTCTGGGGGATCCTTCCTCTATCTCTACTGGGATCATTACCTCCATTTCGTAAGCAAGTCGGAAGGGTGATTCTCCTGTGGTGGAGTGTGGAGTTGTTTGATATGCCCATAGGACTTGTGGGAGCTCTTCGGCCTAAGCTCCGTTTGCCCTTTGTAGTCTTCGCTTTAACCCTGCTAGTATGACTTTGTTGGCAGCTTCTGCCTGTCCATTGGCTTGTGGGTGTTCTACAGATGTGAATTAGTGCTTTATTTTTAAGTCGGTCACCAAGTTTCTGAAACCTGTATCAGTAAATTGAGTGCCATTGTCTGTGGTGATGGAGTAAGGGACTCCAAACCTTGTAATAATATTCCTATATAGAAATTTCCAACTTCTTTGAGCAGTGGTATTGGCTAGGGGCTATGCCTCAATCCATTTTGTGAAATAGTCCACCCCTACAATGAGGAATTTTACTTGTCCCGATCCTTGGGGAAAGGGCCCGAGGAGGTCTAGTCCCCATTTTGCAAACGGCCAGGGTGATGTTACACTGATGAGCTCTTTTGGTGGGGTGATGTGGAAGTTAGCGTACTTTTGACATGGTGAACATGTCTTGATGAACTCTGTTGCTTCCTTTTGCAAGGTCGGCCAGAAGAATCCAGCTCGGAGTACCTTTTTGGAAAGAGCTCGTGCCCCCAGTTGGTTACCACACATGCCACTGTATACTTCTTCCAGGACCTCTCTTGTATTGGAGGTCGGTACGCATTTTAGGAGGGGTGTTGAGATCCCTCTCCTATATAAGAGATCGCCCAGTATAGTATAGTATTGTGCATCTCGTATTACCCGTTTTGCCTCTTCCTTGTCTGTAGGGAGTGTTTCCGTTTTGAGGTATTTGATTATGGGGGTCATCCACCCCTGATCCTGACCTGATATGGTTAGGACCTTTTATTCCTCTAAGATTGATGGGCTTTGCAATGTTTCGTGGACAAGGCTTCTATTATTGCCCCCTGGTTTGGTGCTGGCTAGTTTTGAGAGTGCATCAGCTCGAGCATTCTGTTCTCGAGGTATATGTTGAATCTCATATTCCCCGAGTTGTCCGAGCTGCTCTTTGGTTTTGTCCAGATATTTCTTCATGGTGAGATCTTTAGCTTGGTACTTCCCTTCTATTTGTGAGGTAACTATTTGAGAATCACTGAAGATGGTGAGCTTTTGAACTCCTACCTCCTTAGCCAGCCTCAAACCAGCCAGTAATGCTTCGTATTCGACTTGATTATTTGAAGCGAGGAATTCGAACTTTAGTGAGAGTTCGATTTGGGTTCCCTGATCGCTTTCTATTATCACACCTGCCCCACTCCCGGCTTTATTTGAGGATCCGTCCATGTAAAGATTCCATTTTATGTGAGTTTCCAGGGTATCAGTGTACTCAGCAATGAAGTCGGCCAGATACTGTGATTTGATTGCTGTTCGAGCTTCATATTGCAAGTCGAATTCAGACAACTCGACTGCCTACTGCAGTATTCTCCCAGCTAAGTCTATCTTCTGTAGAATGCCTTTTATGGGCTGGCTAGTCCGAACCTTGATGGTGTGTGCTTGAAAGTATGGGCGAAGTCATCGGGAAGTGAGTATGAGAGCGTAGGTGAACTTCTCTATCTTTTGATAGTTTAGTTCGGCCCCTTGTAGGGCTTTGCTGATGAAGTAGATGGGTTGCTGCCCGTTTTCATCTTCTCTAACTAGTGCTGAGGCTATTGCCCGATTTCCTACTGCCAGGTATAGTACGAGTGTCTCTCCCTCCCGTGGCCGGGTAAGAATGGGTGGTTGCCCCAAGAAACTTTTGAAATCTTGGAAGGATTTTTCGTACTCTTCAGTCCATTCAAACCTCTTTCCCTTCCTTAATGTGGCGTAAAAGGGGAGGGATCTTATGGCCAAACCGGCTAAGAACCTGGACAGAGCTGCCAGTCTTCCGTTGAGCTGTTGTACTTCTTTAACGCAGGTCGAACTTTTCATGTTGAGTATAGCCCGGTATTTATCTGGGTTTGCCTCAATTCCTCTCTGTGTGAGCATGAAGCTCAGGAATTTGCCAGCTTCTACCGCGAAGGTACATTTTGCAGGATTAAGCCGCATACCATGCTTTCTGATGGTGTCAAACACTTTTGCGAGGTCGGTCAACAAGGATTCCTCACTTTGTGTTTTTACCAGCATATCGTCGACGTAGGCCTCCATCAGTTTCCCGATGTGTTCTGCGAAGACTTTATTCATTAATCTTTGGTAGGTAGCTCCTGCATTCTTGAGTCCGAACGGCATGACGATGTAGCAGTAATTTGCTTTGGGAGTTAAGAACGAGGTTTTTTCTTGGTCGGGTGGATACATCGGGATTTGGTTGTATCCGGAATAAGCATCCATGAAGGAGAGGTACTTGTATCCCGAAGATGCATCCACTAGAGCGTCTATACTTGATAGTGGGTAGGGATCTTTTAGGCAAGCTTTATTAAGGTCGGTGTAGTCAGTGCACATCCGCCACTTTCCATTTGACTTTTTTACCAAGACAATGTTGGCTAGCCATAGTGGGTCTTTGACTTCTCTTATGAATCCTGCCTCCAGTAAGGCTTGCACCTGTTCTTCCACAGCTTGGGACTTTTTTGGTCCGAGATTCCTACGCTTCTGCTGCACTTGCCGAGATCCTGGGTATACTGCCAGTTTGTGGCACATTAGTTTGGGATCTATGCCGGGCATGTCTGTGGCCTTCCATGCAAAGAGATTGGCGTTCTCCTTTAGAAATTGTATCAGAGACTCCTTCAGGTCTTTTTTCAAGGTTCCCCCGATATTTGTCGTTTTGTCCTGAGCATCACCGATTTGGACCTCTTCAGTCTCGCCTTCAGGTTGTGGGCGAGATTCTTCGCGAGCTCCAATTCTCCCGAGTTCAATGGTGTTGACTTCCTCTCCTTTGGGGTTGCCTTTGAGGTTTAGACTTTCATTGTAACAGCGTCGCACAATTTTTTTGTCTTCTTTTATCGTAGCGATCCCTTCCGAAGTTGGGAACTTCATACATAGATGTGGAGTTGAAACTACCGCTGCGAGCTGGTATAATGTTGTCTGACCTATTAGGGCATTGTAGGCTGAGCTCACGTCAACTACTATGTAGTCTATGTTGAGTGTCCTTGACCAGGTTCCCTTTCCAAAGGTTGTATGTAGTGAGATATATCCAAGTGGTTAGATTGGAGTATCTCCCAGCCCGAATAAGCTATTCAGATATGCTCTGAGCTCTTTTTCTTGTAGGCCGAGTTTGTCAAAGGCGGATTTGAACAAGATGTCCACGGAGCTTCCTTGGTCAACTAGTGTTCTGTGAAGATTAGCGTTGGCCAATATGATAGTAATGACCATGGGATCATCATGTCCCGGGATGACACTTATTGCATCTTCTTTAGTAAAGGTAATTGTGGGGAGGTCGGTTGACCTCTCTCCTTCTCCGACGTGATATAATTCTTTAAAGTGTCTTTTGCGAGATGATTTAGAGATTCCTCCTCCTGTGAACCCTCCATTTATCATGTGGACATGTCTCTCAGGAGTGTGAGGTGGTCGTTCCGTTCGCCCGACCTCTTCATCCCATCTTCTTTTTCTTGGTTCCTCTGTCTTGTTAGCTAAGTATCGTTCTAGTCGACCTTCTCTTAACAATTTCTCTATAAAATTCTTTAGGTCGAAGCATTCATTGGTGGGATGTCCGTAAATTTGGTGGTATTCACAGTACTCTGTCCGATTTCCCCCCTTTTTTACTTTTGATTGGTCGAGGTGGAGGGATCTTCTCAGTGTTGTATATTTCTCGGTAAACATCTACAAGGGATACCCGAAGTGGGGTGTAGTTGTGGTATTTTCTTGGCTTCCCACTGGGTTGATCTTCTTTCTTCTTAGATTCTTTGTCCTTATCCCTAGATGAGTAAGAGAATCCAGATTTTGAGGCCTCTCCTAGTCGCAAGTTTTCCTCCATGTTAATGTACTTTTCTGCTCGCTCTTGTACCTCAATCAAAGACGTCGGATGCTTTTTTGATATGGAATGGCTAAAGGATCCCTCTCTTAGGCCATTGATGAGACCCATGATGGCTGCTTCTGTTGGTAGACTTTGTATGTCCCAACGTACTTTGTTAAATCTTTCCATGTAGTTGCGGAGGCTTTCCCGTTCTCCTTTCTTGATCCCTAACAGGCTCGGGGCGTGTTTGGCTTTGTCCTTCTGAATGGAGAATTTGGCAAGAAATTTTTTAGCTAAGTCATCAAAACTTGTGATGGACCTGAGAGGCAAACTGTCGAACCACTTTATTGCTGTTTTTGTCAGGGTTGTCGGGAAGGCTTTGCATCGAACGGCATCAGAGGCGTCGGTGAGATACATTCTGCTCCTGAAATTGCTGAGATGATGGCTGGGATCCAAGGTACCATCATATGACGTCATGTCGGGGGCTTTAAAATCTTTTGGAACTTTAGCTTTCATGATCTCTTTGCTGAAGGGATCTTGGTCCTTGTGGGAGTTATCTTCATGGTTGGAATGAGTATTTCTGGTCTTGAGGTCGGCCTCGAGCTTTAGCAGCTTATCCTCTAGATCTCGTCGTCACCTAGTCTCTTTGCGGAGGTCTCTTTCAGCTTCCCGCTGATGTTCGGCCTCTTGTTCGAGCTGTTTGAGGCGATCTTGTTGTTCTCGGATGGCTTCCAGGATTTCTGTGTTTGTGTTGGAGGGTTGTTTATCCCCCTTATTTTGAGGCACATCTTTTGATGTGGCATCCGTGTTTTTAAGCGGAGTTCTTTCTTCCAAACCATAGTTGTGGTCGTTGTCATGGTCATCCGCCATGGTGATGGGATGACTTCCAGGTTCCCCGGCAACGGCGCCAATGTTCCGAGGGTTACCTGAAACTAAAGGTCGATCTCGGATGAGATCTGCGGTGGTGGCCGGAGATGTCGTGTCTGACTTGTTGGACCTGGTGGTGCTGCTGATCCTTGGTCACCGGAGGGTGGTGGTACCTGCAAGAGACTCAGATGCTTAAGTTAGCATGGGCTTTAAGCAGGTTTTTAGTAGAATCAGAGTATGAGTTATACCTGGGTACTCCAGTGTATTTATAGTGGTGTAGGCTAACCTTTCTAGATAAGATAAATTAATTATCTTATCTTTATCTTTAAGTGAGGTCATCTTATCTCTTAGGGGAACCGCCCTTATCTTTCTAGGATTTAGCTGCCTTTAGATTGGGCTATGTCCCTTCGTTTGGGCCTGTTTGGGCCTCTCGTGGTAGTTTAGCCGACCTCTTTTAAGAGGAAGTCGGGGCGACCCATCTGGAGAGGTCGGTCGCTTTGTCTTCAATCAGTCCAAGTCAGATAGCTCGACCCAGGATATGAACACAACCATTCCACAGGGGAGGTGGAAATTGTTGGTTGTTCTATTCCAAAAACAGGTTACAGCTCGGATCATCCAAGGGAGCATTGAAGGTGAGAAGTGAGAAAGCCTTAGGAGTTCCTGAATCCCTAGAGCTCCCCAAGCAACACTTTTGGAAGGGGCAAGGCGTTGAAGCCAGGCTGTGAAATCGGCTCCGCGAGGGTTAATCTTTGGATTGTTTCTGAAGGGTTATTAATTGATAAAAAAAGAGATGTCAAGGGTTTGATTGATTAATAAATCCTCTCCCTGAGCACTGGGGAAGAAAGGTAGCTTCTTGTTCGCCCTTTCCAGGGTTTCGACAGGCCCAAGGAAGCAATGAACATCTCCACCCACTGTAAAAGAGATCAGGATTCTGTTATCATTAACTTAAAGTTGAGGATCGTCAATGACTTCATCATTGACTTGATTCAAGATATGAAGAGCTGGGGGAGCCGGTGGTTCCATTGCAGGGCCTTTCCCTTTGTCTTGAGCGGCCATATGAGATGATGAAGCAGCCATTTCCGAATAGAGAAGAGTGAAGTTTAGGGATTGAAGAATAGTGGTCGTGAAGAAGATGGATGCAAGAGAAATCGAAAGAATAAAGGTTCGAAAAGATTTGTCAAAGATGGAAGTGTCAAATTTAAAGGAAATTTCACTGTAGCCGTTATCGTAGATAGAATTCAAAGGGAAAAGAGGTAACTTCGCAAAGAAGACGAAGTGGTTGGAGAGAGAAAGTGTGAGTCACGGGAAACGTGTCAAACGGGTAAGTATTAATGGGAAGTTAAATGGTAATTATTACTGATTCAGGAAATTGAAGTTTTGAATTTGGATTAAGTGCTTTATCTTCCAAAAATGATTTAGAAGACAAACACATTAATCCAAGGGGGCAATTTGTTAATCGAAAATATTTTCGATTGAGGTAAGTTGGTTCGAGGTAGTGAAAAGGTCGATCCAGATGTGAGCTGTTGTCGAAGAGATGCACGTGCAGGCATTGGTTGAAGATACCTGACACGGATTCAATTTCAGACACTTTACCAAATCGAACGGGTCTAGTCGAATAAGTATTCGAAAGGAGAAATTGAATAGTTGTTCGAATAGCAGATCGAGCAGTTATGTAAGTGGAGAAGTTAGAGGCTTCCTTTCATCATGTGAGGAATTTATGGGTAACATCTATTGGCAAAAGAGCGGGAACGGTTACCTACGAGTGCGCGGACAAGATTATGTTATGTAATTAATAATTGGTTATAGAAGTAGGCTATAAATACTAGAAAGTTTTAAGGAATAAAGGTTGGAACTTTGTTTCAGAAATTACTCACGCACTCTCACATCCCAGCGACTTTCTGAGTTTGCCTCGAGCTAATTATCTGTAGGGTTCCTTCCATTTGTCTTTATTTTCCATTTATAATTCCAGTAAACTTTTCCTTTCAAGCAAGTTTATCTTTCAAGCTAATTTATCTTTCAAGCATCCTTAATTTCCATGTCCAATTTACATTTTAGTAAATTTAATTTTCAAGTCAAAGCCTTTTGATCTAGTCGAAGGAACCTCTACCGCTTTATTTAAATTTCAACGCAATCTTTCCGATTTTAGTTAATTTACTTTTTTGAAAACTTCATTTTTCATTCCTTTTGTTCTTTACAAATTTCGATTTATATTTTATTTCTATACCCGTCTAATCGAAGACACTTTGATGCACTTATAGAAGATCAGTACCTGCAAAAGAGGAGTTGGTTTCGCTCCCAGATTATTAGAATCGAACCACCATCGATTTGCTAAAAATCGACAAATCAGTATTCTCAAAAAATGCCTTAGAAATTGAATTTTAATGCGATTTTATACAAGTATGATTAAAAAATAAAATATTTTTATCCTTAAAATTTGATATTTTTTGCTAAGTATATATTTTTTGTGATTTTTTTGTCAATATATAGTTAGCAAAAAATTACCAAATTTTAAGAATAGAAATATCTCAATTTTCTAATCATGCTTGCAAAAAACTGCATCAAAATTCAAGCTCTAAAGTATTTTTTGAGAAATACATATTTAATATTGAATATTTTTGTCGCATTTTTAAATGATTTGAGGGTATTTTTGTCGACAACAAAACTTAGGTGCATTTTGTCAGCGACAAAATCATTCGAGTGCATTTTTTATAGTTTACCCTTAAGGAAAAAAAAGGTAAAGTAATTAAGTCAGAAATTTATTCTCTCTCAAGCTCTCTAAAATTCTTAGACAAGTTTCATAGCTATTGTATCCATCTTCAATATAGGTGTTTCTGTTTGTTCAAATAGCCATTCAATCCTTCCCTTCCACAAGCTCCAGCACAAAGTAGCAATCTTCTCCATATTCCATTGTGCTCCTTTACTTTTACAACATTTTAATCCACCAAGACGCAAAATTAGGAAGTAGTAGCTTAGCTTCTTTAACATTCATAGGCAATATAGTCCCAGCTAAGGCTTATGGTGGGCATCTCAATATGCAGTGCATAACAGATTCATCTTTAGCTTGGCATCTGTTACAAGTTAGCAATGTAGCTGGAAAGTAATGGTGAATGAGATCAAGAATAGGGATTCTTTTCATATACAACTCTCCAAATGAAGATTTACTCTTTTGAGGGCACTTTCAAATTTTAAATAGAGTTTTATAGCTTCCAATTTTGTAGTAGTTGGGGGCATTGCTCAATGCGGGTGTCGGAAGCCATAGATAATTTGGTATCCGGATGTGACATCGTAAGTTCCACATTTGTTCCATGAGCAACTCCACGAATCAGACCCAGAACCATCAATCGGAGTGACTAGAACTTTGCTTGCAATTTCAGATGAAAAAGTGTTTTCAACCAGTGTCTGCTTCCATCTCCTCTCCTCGGTGAGCAAATCTTTTATCCAACAGATATTTGGGTTGTTAATACTTGTCATATTGATTAGAAAATGATGAGTTGAATGAAGCCATGGATCCTTGAAAATTCGAACATTGTCTCCAGTACCTATACTCCATCTCAAGCCATTCTCTATAACAATTCTTCCTTCTAACAGGCTCTGCTAACCCCAAAATGGATGAGATCCTTTTTTAACATTCAACAGAGATGAATATCTAGAATACTTACTCTTTAGCAATTTGGTCAGTAGAAAATGGGGTCTAGTAGCAACTCTCCAACATTGTTTCCCAAGAAAACTTAAGTTGTGCGCCCTCAAGTCTTTGAATCCGAGTTCTCCTTCTCCCTTTGATCTCGTCATTATTTTCTAATTGATCCAAGACATTTTGACTCTTTACTTCATTGAACCCACCAAAATTAACTTAAAATTTGGTAAATAGCATCTAACAGAGACTCAGGGAGTTTAAAGTATGATAATGTATATATCAGGATAGTCTTTCCTACTGCTTTGATGAACACGTGCCTCCCTCTGACATAAAGGAGGTTTTTCTTCCATTACTGAGCTTTCTTTTGAACTTTCTCCTTTATTTTTCCAAACATTGTCTTTTTTTTTATCTTTTCACTATTGAAGATAACCCAAAATATTTATCTTGAGCAATAATGTGTTTTATATTTATAATTTATGCTATCTGTTCTCCGAGTTATTGAGGAGTGCTATTGTTAAAGAATAATATTGACTTGTGTAAATTGACTTTTTGACCACTCACTTTTTCATATTTTGGGAGCATTGAAAGGATGTTATGACAAGTATCTGAGGAGGCCTTACTGAATAGAATAGAGTCACTTGCAAAGAGTAAGTGATTGAATGGTGGTCTTCTTCTGTTAATTTGAATTCTTTGAATTATACTGCTTTGTTCTATCTTATGTAGCATAAAGAAAAGACCTTCAACACAAATAAGAAATAGATATGGTGATAAGGAATTTTTTGATGGATTTTCTTTGTTAGTTTAAAATAACCAAAAGGTTGACCCTCCACAAAAATAAAATAAGAAACAGTAAATACTAGTTTCCAATCCAAGAAATTACCTTCTCATCAAGTCTCATCCTTCCCATCATAAATCATAAGAAATGTCATTTAACTCTATCATAAGCTTTACTCATATCTATCTTCAAGGTCATTTCACACTCCAACCCTATTTTCTTAGTCGTTAAATAATGCATGCATTCATGAGCGACTAAGATATCATCAAAAGTCAGGAAACCCTTCAAAAAAGTACCTCGGTTTGGGCTTATAATATTGTTTATGAATTTTTGAAATCTATGAACTAACATCTTAGATACGATCTTATAAAATACTAAGGATAAGCTAATCGATCTCACCTGAGCTATATCTCGAGCATCTAATACCTTTGGGATCAAATAGATTTGGGTGTGGTTGAATCACTTCAAGATTTTGTCTCCTCCAAAAAAATTACAAACCATCGTGTGCACACACCTCCAACTATATCCAATAAAATTGAAAAAAATTGCTGTAAAATTGTCATCACCTAGAACACTTGTTGCATACACACTAAAGGTAGCCCTGTTAATTTCTTCAAGTGTCACTATTCTTGTCATTCTTCGGTTCATAAGTTATAATCGAAGCTTGAAAATCTTCAAAAATTCTAGTTGGGTCTTCTTGATTTACTACGGTGAAAATGCTTTTAAAATAAGACTTAATCATATTTGCAATACCTTTAGGGGTTTTGTTTCTCGGGTTCCTAGCATGAAAGTTTTGGTGAAAAAACTTTGTATTGCTATCCCCTTCTTTCAACCATTTACATTTGGGTTTTCTCTTCCAATATGACTTCTCTCTCATATGTGCCTTTTCCAACGTCCTTTTTAGCTCTATAATCTCATTACCACCATGAATGCCTTCTTTCCTCAAAGCCTCCAGCCACATCATCAACTTATCAATCTCCTTTTTGAATGGTTATTACTTTGTCTTTGCTATTGAAGGATCTTAAGTCTACATGCAGAGTTTTTGGGCCAAAACATACATTGGGTTGCCAACAACCTCCATACTCCAAGTTTTCTCAACTAGTCTTCTTACTTCCTCTTTTTCACACCATCTTTCTTGAAATTTAGACCTCCTCTTGCTTTGCTAGTTAGGAGGCTCGGTGTTTAATAAAAGAGGAGAGTGATAAAAATCATTCTCTACTAATTTTCTCACCAATGCTAATTGATGCCAGTTTCACTATTGGCCCTCACAAACACACGATCAAGTATTTCTCTAATGAGATCATCTCCCTTATGCCTGTTTGACTATGTAAACGGCTGGCCAATCATGCCTATATCAATAAGAAAATCATCATCTATGAATTGATTAAAGATTTTCAAGAATTAGAAGACTTTGCACTACCTCCTATCTTTTCTCCTTGATTTTCGATAGCATTAAAATCTCCTAAAATCATCACATCACCTCCAAGTTGAGTCTATAAGGCTAAGATCTCCTAGAATTGTTGCACTCTTTTTGTGTTATTGGTTCTAAGATAAGTTGCTATCAGGCCCTACTCTTCTATTCTAGCTGCATCTTTAATTTTTGTCACTAGTGGATATAATCACTATAATAAATTACCTGCACTTAATGTAATTCTTCCAAACCAAAGTAATTCCCCCTGGTAAGCCAATAGGATCAACCAATTTTCATTCTTTGTAGCCCAATGACCTAAGCTTTTGTTCCACCAATCGAAGTTGATTCTTTATTTCACATAAGAATACAACCATGGGAGAGTGGAATTGACAAATCCTTTTCATGTTGTGAACTGTTAAAGGTCTCCCTAAATTTCGACAATTGCATATAAGAACTCTCATGGTGCCTTAATTGAGTGCCACTGTATGGCTAGCACCTTCCACCATTTCAACTTCAACTTCATCCTCTCCCAAGCAAATACGTGTATTATTCCTTCATTGTTAGGTTCTTGTGCACTTCTTTTGCTCCTAGTCACCTGCACTTTCTTATTACCATCTCCTCTCACCAATTTTTTCATTTTATTAATGCTCCCTAATTTTTTGGTCTCCTCTCTACCCCTGATCAAAATTAGCATTGGCATTAATTTTTTTAAGGGGGTTTTTATTGTAGAAAAATCCAATATGTCCTTTCTTTGTTTTTCCAAATTTATGGTAGTCTCTTGTTCATTGTGGCTATTATTCTCCATATTTTGAGTGTGATTCTCTATGTTTTACTTATCTTTCTTGAAATTTAACCCCGCAAAGTGCTCCGCTAGGAAATTTGGCACAGGTTTCTTCCTTCTAATTCTTTCATTAGCTTGCGGTTTCGAGTTGCCACCATTTTCTGATTCCTCTTTCATCTCTACTCTGGCTCAAACTTGATTAGTCTTGAACCATTCACCCAGCTTGTTTGGTAAATTGTCTCTACTATTTTGCATCTTCTAACAAAGCAAGGTTGGATCGATGGTCATGTCCTGTCATGGCACAATAGGTGCAAGTAGTGCCTATTCTTTCATATCGGAGAGCAATTTCAACATTTGAACCATCTGATTTTTGTCACCCTTATATCATCATTCAGTCTCTTCTCCACGTTAATTTTCAATTTGGCTTTAACAATATGAGATTTTCGTCCCTTTATAGCAAAAACTTCTACATCCAGAACCTTTTTAATTCGATTCCCTAATTTTCTTGCAACAACCTTAGTCTTATAGAATTAAGGCAAACTCCAAAATTGCACCCAAGATGGGATTCTAGTGAAAACTTGATCTACATCCCCCACTGCATTCGACCATCTCCTTAGATTCAAAACACAATCCTTAAACAGCCATGCCCCTTTTTTATTCTCAATATATCCATCTCTCTATCAAAGTAAAATTGAAAATGGTTGTGTCTAATTTTTGTGACTTTGAAACCTATTGATCTTTTCTAGATTGCTCGGAAGGCGTTCTCCATGGTCCCTATCGAGTATGATTTATCGGCAAAGAGCCTTCCCATCATACTATTAACACATGCCTAAAGCTCTCCTTTAAATGCCTTTTCCTCAATCTGAACAGGTCCATCGTCATCGCTTTCCAAATATGCAAATTTTCGTTGAGAGACTCTTCTATGGTTAGACATATTACTAGAGAGCCAACTCCAGTTCTTAATTCAAAAGTCTCACACAAGCAACTTTGATCAAGACGTTGACTCGTCGGCATTATTAGACTCTGTAACGGCAAAAACCTATCGGAGCCAAGGAAAGCCTCATGGGTGTTTGAAACCTAGACGACGCTCTTCTTCATATATATATTTTGTTTAACTCATTTTTAATGTGTATTTTATATTTAAACATGTATTTTATACGAGTAGTTAATTTAATTATTGATTTTTTTTATAAAATTTAATTTTGATGAGTTGTTAATATAAAATAGTTTTTCATGTGCATCCAATTACGTAATGTCATATCAGTAGAGCTGGCAATATATACCCTATCTGCGGGTGCCCAATTCGGACCAATCCGTTCGGGTAGAATTTTTTACTCGACCTGCTGCGGGTAGGGTAGGGTACGGGTTTAGGGTATATCCTACCCACACCCCTAATATATTATATAATATATATGTAAAAGTTATGTATGTAGTGAAGAAAGTGAGTGTTGAACCCACAATCTTTTTTTTTATAAAAATTTAAAATAATCACTAAACTAGTTGATGATCATATTATTTATAATTTTATGTTAGATTCCTTTAAGATTTTATTGTTTCTAATTTTAATTTGAACTTAGTTTTTTATTTTCTATTTTATTAATATGTATGAAATTTGGAATGGTTGAATTTTATATTTGTTTAAATTTTTTTTATTTTTCTGTGGGTGATCGGGTAGGGTAAGGTTTAGAACTTTAGGGTGCGGGTAGGATTAGGGTTGAGATTCTCAACTCACGGATAAGATAAAGTAGAATTTAAAAAAATTTTTCAACCTGGGTTAGGGTAGAATCTAAATCCTATCCTACCCTACCCATTATCAGGCCTATATATCAGCAAAAATAATTATATTTTATCTTAATTATATAAATAATAAAAAATATAATTGGACAAATTTTATAGAACATTTTGCATAAAAAAATAAATTCTTTTTTATATACACCTAACATCGTTGCATTTAAAATATATCCAAATTAATTAGGTCATAATTTAATATTTTTCGATATACCAATTTCCCTTTCTCACTTCCTCATTTCATGTTCCCCTTCCCTGCAACGCCCTCCACAATCTACCCAGCACCTCTTGGCTTTTTAATTTTCATATTGGACCGGGGCTGGGGTATCACAGGGATATGGGGGTGGCTGGTGTGTAACCAGGTTGTGGTGTCAGGGGGAGTGGGACTCGGACCCTCCGAGTTCAAGCAACAAAACGCACGGTCCGAGTCCAGTGCATGCTGATGAAGTTGGTGAGGGACTCGGACCCTCCCAGTTGGCGTGCGTCACGGACCGTCCGATTTCGGTCTGGGTAGTCGCACGGTCCGACTCCAGTGCTGTAGTGTACACGCGGCGCTTCCCCCTTGAGTCCCTATTCGGTGTGCATCACACACTTAGTAAAGGAGAACCCTGCTCCCTTACCATCCGAATCCCTCCTTCACTCTCACCAACCTTTCTCCCCCAAAACCTTCATCTTCATTTCTCTGAAAGCTTGCATGGTGGAGGAGCATCATTGATGGGGAAAAAATTAAAAATTAAAGATGTTGATCGATCTGAGCTTCATATTATTCACTATCTCAGTGATCCTGATTATGTAAGTATTTTTTGAATTTCTTTTGAATTTTTTTAATTTTTTTATAGTTATAGTTATTAAAAATAGAATTTCAATATTATGATTGTTGTTAGGATACACAGTTGAAGAATATAAATAGAATGATTACGACTGATTTGTTAGTATTAGTTAGATTATTTTAAATTATGTTGAACAGATTAATAATTATGTTTATGATGATTAAAATTTATTTTATGATTATATTATTGTTGTTAGTTAGACATGCATTTGAAAAACATAAATGGAATGATTATGACTTTTTTAAAATTATTTTACAGATTAATAATTATATAAATCATGATTAGAAAATTTGTTATGATTATGTAGTTGTTAGAGATATATGTAGTTGAAGAATATAAATAGATAGAATGGTTATGACTAATTTTGAAATATTTGTTAGGTTGTATTTAAATATTTTTTTAAGTATTATTAACTATATATATCATGATAAGAAAATTTGTTATGGTTATGTTGTTGTTCTTCTTTAGTTTTGTGTTTTTGGCTGTAGTAGTAAGTAGAACATAATGTAAATTTTTAATAAATTTATTTAATTGTAGTATAATTATTATTTGTAAGCCAATGGTATTTGAATGAATGTGTTTTTAAGAAATTAAGTGTAACTGTTATCGATTTTGGTTAGATGTTATTATTATTGTGGTAAAGTGTTAATGCTGAGTTGATTAGAAAGGTTTTTTTAATTAAGCCATGTTAGATATTTCTTTATGGGAAAATTTAAATAATTTTAAATGTAGTAATTATTATTAGCAAGTTAATTATTAGCGTTGTTAGAATATGAATGATGGCATATATAGATTTATTCAAATTTTTGTATTGTATTGCAGGGGAAAAATTTTTTAACAAAAGTGTAATTAATTAATTAATGTTCGATATTATTGTGGATGTTGTAAATATTGTTGAGATTTATGATTAGGAATATATGTATTTGTAATGAGTTTCATTAGCAATTCTTAATAATTTGATTAGTAATTTGTTATGTTTTTTTGTAGAAATCAAGAATGTTGACATGTAACCATCCACTTCCTCCGGATCGGTACAACGAAAGGGTGGAGGATCATCTGCGAATTACCGGGTTCTATCATGCATCTCAGATTGGGATAGTGCAGTGTCAGAAAGCATTGGTAAATGCTCTAATTGAACGTTGGCACCCAGAGACACATACGTTCCACCTTCCCATTGGTGAATGTGCTGTGACACTTGAAGATGTAGCTATGATTCTTGGTCTTCCCACAGATGGTCTTCCGGTCACAGGGATGACAATGAGCAGTTATGAAGCGTTGGAGGCGGAGTGTTTGCTTCAATTTGGAGTTGCACCGCGTATGTCTGACTGTAGATCTAGTTGCATAAAACTTACCTGGCTGCGTGATTTAAAAGAAAATTTACAGTTGATTGATGATATCAGTATACAGAGGTATGTGAGGTGCCATATTATGTTGACCCGGATGACGAGGAGGATCATGATGACGATGAAATAGAGGAGTTTGACGAGGATGAAGAATCTCGTAATGATGGTATTATGTTTTGTATTCTACTTTACCTGTTCCATTACTTTTTTATTTTATGTTCATAACTGGCATCTATTTTTTACTTTTAGTAAATCTTATGTGGTTTATGTCTTGCTGTGATTACCTGCTGCGCATAATTTAATTATTTTTTATAATTTCTATACAGGTCATGCACGCACTCCGGATGAAACCTCCAAAGGTTACAATCTGAGGATTGATCCACCACGTCGCAGTGCTAGTCGCTACACTCCATCTGTCTTCAAAAAGGCGGCCAAGAAATGCAAGAATTTAGTCAAGGATGTGAAGTGGGCCATGAGAAAGTAGTTGCCTTGTAACTTATTTATTTAAGTAGTAATCACGTGGACCATGTTGTATTTATGTAGTATGTTTTGAGTATGTACGCACTACATTTATGTTGTATGTTTAGAGTATGTACGCACTACATTTATGTTGTATGTTTAGAGTATTTATGCACTACGGACACTATTCAGGTATTGCTAACCTTTAGTACGCAGTAAGGTACAGGTGCTGTATATGTACCCATTATTGTTGTTCAGTCATACAAGCAGATTGGACCGGAACCTGCCGGTTCATTTATACATTCAGATTGCACCGGAAAGGCCGGTTCAATCATAAAATCAGATTGCACAGGCCAGGCCGGTTCATTACGAAAAACAGATTGAACCGGACCGACCGGTTCAGTTATACAATCAGAGTGAACCGGACCGGCCGGTTCATTCATAAAATCAGCTTGAACCGGACAGGCCGTTTCATTCATAAAATCAGATTGCACCGGACCGGACGGTTCATTTCGAATAATAGATTGAACCGGACCGGCCGGTTCATGTATACAACCCAATTGGACCGGACTGGCCGGTTCATTTATACAATCAGATTGCACCGAAAAGGCCAATTCATTCAAAAAATCAGAGTGAAGCGGACCGACCGGTTTTTTCAGAAAATCAGATTGAACCGGACCAGACGGGTCATTCATAAAATCCGGTTGAACCGGACCGGCCGGTTCTACAAGGAACACATTGCAATACAAAAACCGTTTTAACATAAAAACATCAGAAAAACATTACATAATGTTCCACATATCAGGTCAACATCTATTGGATTTTCACAAATAAATTTTACCCCTTCAGATGTTTCTAATAAAATTTGACCAAAATAATACACCTTTATTAGTACTCTATCACTCATTTCTCCTACTCACAAAAAAAAAAACATAACACTAACTACACACTCCTTTGATTTTGAACAAGCATATAAGAGATCCAGAAGAAGGAAACAGAGGAACGAAGCGGCGCATAAGAAGGGGAAGAAGAAGGGTCCCCAAACGCTAACTCGTTGCACACTTTTATATACACTCTATACTCAACTCGGACCATCCGACTAGGTTAACTTCATTCAAAAATATACTAAGCAACCAAATCGGACCATGCGTGTTCATAAACCGGTTCTGCCATCCCCAGCCAAAACGGACGGTCCGAATCCACTCCATGCACGCAACTCGGACCTTGCGTGTTGTACCTCCCCTATGCCATCTCGCAGGGTCCGATTCCCCCCCCCCCCCCAACTCGGACCGTGCGTCTTCCGGTTTACCATAGCCACGAACAGAGAACTCGGACCGTCCGAGTCCTCCTCCCAAAACCTGCCAAAATTCTGCCCCACATCCATGTCTAACCCACCTTAACTCCATATCCATGAAAAGCTCACATACGAGCTCCATATCCAAAAAATTGAGCCGCACCTCTTCTCATTGAATTGCATTCCCAATTCCCCATTATCTATTATGGAAAAATTCTTCAGTGCAGGAATAAGCCAGCACCACATATGAAATTATATCAACCTCTCAAAATTCTGTCATGTGTTGCATAAGACACACGACGACATCGTTTCGTGCCTCCAAATCATAATCTACTAGTTCTCATCTGCTTCATTTCCACTCTCTCTCTCATCTGCTTCATTGCCTCTGTCATTTGCTATACATAGGAATTAGGAAGCCAACTACCATTATTTCATTTATTTGTTGCCTGGGTCTTTCTTCTTTGTAGGTTTGGTATACAATAAAATTAGATATTAAATTAGTTATTATATATTTGTATATAAATATATATTATTTAATATATTTTAATATATACTTTATAGTTTAATATGTATTTTATATGTCGAATGTTAATACATTTTGCAAAAAGTATAAAATATACTGTTTCTTAAATTTTTAAGTTTAATTTTAAATTTTAAATTTTAAGAACTAATTAAACCTCTAAATCCTAATTAAATTATAAATTTTAATAACGAGTTTAGTACTCTTTATTTAATAAAAAAACGTTCAAAAATAAATTATTTTATATGAATAACTAAATTGGTATTATTTTTTATACATATATAGTATGATTAAAATTTTTGTTATGAATGATTTTGTCAACCCGTTTATTTTTTATAATATAAATAAAAATTTAATAAAATAAAAATTAAGAGACTTGAAAGGGACACATATTTTATTTATTAATGTATACGGAAAAAGAGAAAGAAGGGTACTCTTCTCAATTATATGGATTAATGCAAGTTGAATTTGGGAGGAAATGCTAGCCACATTTCAGCTCCTTGTTAATTGTGTATAATTGGGAGATACCAAACCATTTCTTCAGAAAAGAAAAAAGGGTTTTCAATTCTACAGGATTATATATATATATATATATATATATATATATATTAACATTTTAATTTCTATCGTCATTAATTGAAATAGGATAGGATTCTAGTTATCATAGGAATATAGGAATATGGGATAAAGTCCTCTCATCCATTCACAATATCAATAAATATGAAATGTTTATAGTAGCAGGCTGCGGACGAATATAGATGATGACATTATAAGGTGAGTTTTACTGTGTTTTTATCTCTAATTTATTTTTTAAAGTAAAAAATAAAATTTTAAAATAAAAAATAAATTATATAAAATTTATTAAATATTATTTATTTATCTTTTTTAATAACTTAAGTATAACGTAATAAGTACAATAGCATTTACCATATTATAATGCATAAGGGAAGATATTATAATAATAATTATATAATTATTTTTATGTAAAAATATTTTTTTATTAGATGATAAATTATAAAATTTAATTTTAATATATTATAAAAACAAATTTTTATTTAAAATATAACCAAACAAACAAATTATATTTTTAATATAAATATTTTTATAAAAAATATATTTTTTATGTCTTTATTTGAGTAGATGTTAATAGAAAAAATATAAGGTAATATAAGAAGTTAAAAACATGACAATTAACAAGGATAATTTTATATATTTATATTTCAGAATAGCTAACATATACAAATTCATGTTACTTTTCTAGATTAGCATCTTACGACTTTGATTTTGACAATAAAACTGTTTAATTATTATGTATGTTAATATTTAAAAATTATTTTTTAAAAATATAATTGAAAAATAGAGATATATCATAAGAATATGACAATATAATAAATTTTAGGGTAAAATATATCTTTTATTTTTATTTTTTTTAAAATTTAAAGATATTTATAATGTTTAATTTGTTTAAATTTTATTCTTGAAAAATTTCAAATACTTTTAGAATGAAAAATAAATTTTACACTATATATTAGAATGAAAAATGTCAAGAGAGTTTACTAAGTAATTTATTATAAATAATTTTGTGTTTTATTATCCATTGTAACCTTAAAAATTCTTAATGCTTTTCGTTGATATTATTTTTGGCAATGCAAAATATGATTTACAAAATATAGTTTTGCGTGATTTTATTATTGATTTTTTTTTTGTTTATTCTAAAAAATTTTTCAACGGCCTAGAAAAATGAGAATTTGAATTTAGGGCCTCTTTTAATTTTTTTTTAAATTACAAGACCAAAAATTTATTTTACTGAGTCTGCAAAAATGATTATATAGGAGACAAAATTGTCTCATAAAATACAGAACAAAAATAGGACAAAAAAAAAATACACACTCATAATCAACACTTTTAAATTTGTACTTTGTCTCTAAATTCCATTTTTTACCAAAATTTGCTTTTCCTTCTATTTTTGTCAGTGGATTGGACAATCTCAATCCTAGGTACACAACACACTCGCACATTCCTCACACATATTATCACATTTTTTCTCAATTGTATTCTCTAGGATTTGAACCCTAGACCTTTAAGGTGGGGAGGGAGAGATATGCCATGTGAGCTAAGGCTCATTGACTTTTCCCTTCTTTTTCTTCTTTGATGATAAGTTAAAAAGTGATGCACTTTTTTTTTTCGCTTTTGCCTTACTCGAATTGTCAAAACTCCATCTCCAACAATTTTTTTTTTCTTTCATGAAGCTAATGAGTTGGGTTGTGGACTTGATCCAAGTAGCTACGTTTTAGGCACATTGTTCCTTTACTTTGGGCTACACAAGTAAACTTGGGCATGCATCACTAACACATGCATCAAACATTGGACTTTTAAACCTAACCAAATATATATTTGTCATCACCAAGAATATCATTATTATTTTTTAAACTCAACAATCTCTCCCTTAATAACAAACATCATTATAATAAAATTTAAGAGAATTGAAATACAATTTGAGATTAGAGACATCCCTTTAGTTATGCCTCTTTGGCTTGCATGAATGGCTCTCCTTACTTTTGTACTTTGTGCTTTCACTTAATGGGCTTTATACCAATTACCTAAGTCACAAATTTTCAATGATACACCAAAGAATGCAATCGGATACAACTTATCAAAGTACTTATGCAATAGTTATCTAAAAGCAATAACCAAGTATATCAAAATATCAAAAATCAGCAATAATCAACCACATATAACAATCTGTCCTATCAAAATATCATGGTACTACTCAATCACATACTCAAACACATTTAGCAATTTATCCTATATCATGTACTACTCTCCCTTTTGTCATCAAAGAGGGAACAGAAATATCAAATAACCCTGCAAGAGATAGATTAGATACAAAAGATAAAATTATCACAAAAAAGATGTCAGAAAATTAATTCAGTTTTACAGCCATCTCGAAAGTATGAAAAATAGTAGCAGAAACATAAATCATAAATTAAGAGATATTAGAAACACAATTTGAAATCTGCAGCAGAAGACATTCTTAGGCATTCGAGCCTTCATACTCCGTGTCCAGGGGCTCCTCGTGATCTGACTGTGGTGTTTTGTCATTGTTCAGATTGTCCATGTACTTCAAAAGTACAGACACTCAATCTCTTGACTTACGCAATGCATGTTCATTGTGAACAACAAGCTTTCTCTCTTGTTGGCTAGAAAAGATGAGGTAGTTGGACAGATTTACGAATTTCTGTAAGACATATTTGACAACACCATTCAGAAGAATCCTGCGACTTCAGGAAGCAGATGTTCCAGTAGTTGATCTAGGAGGAATGTCTTCAAACTCTTCTTTTTCATCGAGATCCACCATTTCTAAACGGATTGGTCCTTTTTTTGTTGCTTAATTACACCACCCCCTTTTAGGTAAGAGTTTCTATTTTCATAGGACCCATGAGTCAGGTCAATACCAAAATATTCAAAGAAGCAAGTTAAAAATATGCCATAAAAAAGTGACAGATCCTTATCACTCTTGATTCAATCATACATATGCCTCATAATTAAATATACAAATGAAATTTTAATTTTTATAAGAATGGCATACAAAATCAATGTGTCATAAAATGAAACTCTTTGATATGAATTGCTTTGAGGGAGGATTATGTGGTTTATCATTTTGTGGAGTCGAGCACGGATAGGACCTAGGACTTTGTGAGTAGAAATAAGACCATCAATAAGAGAAATTTTTACACATACAGAGGCTAAGGCATCTTGGTACGAAAGACCTAAGTCTTCATCCATTTTCCAAAAGTATAAACATTCACACCAACATCAGTGTAATCTAGGGCTTCACTGATTAGTTTTTGGTTCAAATTTATTTCATAGTCCTAAACATAAGAGTGAATATTCTCATTATGGTAGGTTATGTTAGCATAGAACTCACGAACTAGGTCAGGATAAATTGATTTTTGAATAATAAAAAGGTGGTTCCAATCCAGAAATTCAATGTTTTCAATAAAATCAAGTCCTTTGGCAGCTAAAGAAGGAAGATCAACAAGATATGAAGAGCACAAGGGACGTTTGACGACAACAACTTTATAAAATTCGACGTTCATTGCTGATGAAAAATGAAGAGGTTTGAAATGTGAGTGTGGTAAGTTTGCAAAGTGATCTTTGAAAGCAAAAGGGTCATGATCAGAGGGTTCTTTGACTAAATAAAGAAGGATACGATAGTTACCTCTTTGAGGAGGAGGAGGAGGAGGAGGAGGACAAGGAACGGACTAAGGTTTAGGTCTTGTAGAAGGATGAGAACGAGGAGAACGAGGTTCCTCTTCTGCCATTGAATGTTTTCCTACTAGCGCGTGATGGAGGATGAGAAGTTTCGGCTGCATGGGAAGCAGACGAATGAGGAGCAGTGAATTTGGTTCTAGCCATGAGTTTCGTGTGTGGAGGAAAAGGAGAGGGAGAGTAAATGTGAATATGAATGTGAGTTGGTTTTTGAGAGGTTTTTGGGATTTTGGGTTGGTTATGAACAAACGTGCCTCTTCGGGTAGTGATTTTCTTTCTCATCTTTATGGTACAGAGGAGTTGCAGTTTCTTAAAAAATGAAATAATGATAATGAGAAATATTTAGAGTTTGCAAGTAGAAAAAATGATGTGATATGAGGGTTATGGCAAATGCAATAAGTTATGAATGCTTCTTGGAAAGACAAAAGATAGAACCTAATAGAGACTATCTTAAAAAAGGGTTTGACAAAAGTTGAAAAGGTTGTAATTGAAATAAATATTTAACGTACAAAAAGACAAATTTAAGGAATGTGAATTAATTTTTAACAAAAATCAATGAGGTCCACTCATGAAAAAGAAACTCATTTTGGGCCCAAAAGGAAGAGTTAAGAAAACACAAGGGACCACTTAAAATCCACAGATTTCCTTGTCCCACTTGGTATATTCTTCAAAAATTAAAGCTAGCCTTGAAGTTCTTATTAGAAGGCTCTTCATTTATCTAGAAATATCTCATACCGATCTGTGAGGCAAAATCTTCACACACTACATCAGCACGCTTAAAACAATGAATCATAACAAAGAATGCCTAAATCAGTTCTTAGTTTGCAAAATCTATCTTCTGCCAAAAGTTTAGTAAATATATCAGCGAGTTGTTCCTCCGATTTAACAAATTGAATATCAATATTTCTTTTTTGAATATGTTCTCTTATTGAGTGAAATCTCACTCCAATATGCTTTGTTCTTGAGTGTAAAACTGGATTTTTGAAAATATTTATAGCACTCATATTGTCACAAAGAAAGAAAATATTTTTAGTTTTTAATTTGTAATCAACTAATTGAGTTTTTAACCATAATAATTGGGAATAACATGAAGACGCTGCTATATATTTGGCCTCAGCAATGGATAGAGCTACGATGGACTGTTTCTTGCTTGACCACACATTCAGAGATCTTCCAAAAAATAACAAATTCCTGAAGTACTTCGATCCACTCTATCTCTAGTAAAGTTTGCATGATAGTAACCCACTGCAGAAAAATTATTAGACCTTGGGTACCATAAATCAAAATTAGAAGTGCTATGAACATATCTAATGATCCTTTTAATGGCTGAAAGAGGGGATTCTTTATGATATGATTGGAATCTAAAACAAACTCTAACACTTTGAACTATGTCAGGTCTAGAAGAAATAAGGTACATTAGTGACCCAATCATTCTCCTAACTCTAGTTTCATCCACACATCTTTACCATTTTCATCTTTTTCAAGTCTAGAATTCGGATGCATTGGAGTATCATAG
Source organism: Arachis hypogaea (assembly GCF_003086295.3). NCBI lineage: Eukaryota > Viridiplantae > Streptophyta > Magnoliopsida > Fabales > Fabaceae > Arachis > Arachis hypogaea. The sequence goes on from NC_092047.1 coordinate 96,499,933, forward strand.
GCTTAGCATTTTCTAATTTGAATTTTTTAACTAATTTTTTGGCATATTTTTCTTGGTGTACAAAGTTTCCACTAGGAGTTTGTTTGATTTGGAGACCAAGGACGAAGGTTAGTTTTCTCATCATGCTCATATCAAACTCACTAGTCATTAGTTTACTAAAATCGGCACACAAGGATTCATTTGCCGAGCCAAAGATAATGTCATCCACATAGACTTGAACAAGAATAAAATGATCATTAGACTCTTCAATAAACAAAGTAGTATCTATGGTACCTTTTTGAAAACCATTTTTCAACAAGAAAGAACTGAATCATTCATACCATGCTCTGGGAGCTTGTCTCAAACCATAAAGTGCTTTAGAAAGTTTAAAAACATGGTTTGAAAATTCTTTATTTTCAAAACCATGAGGCTCGGCTACATATACTTCTCTATTTATAATTCCGGTCAAGAAAGCACATTTAACATTCATTTTAAAAAGTTTTAAACCACAATGGACAACATAAGCAAGAAAAAGCCTGATTGCTTCCATTCGGGCCACTGGTGCAAAGGATTCATCAAAGTCAATTCCTTCCTCTTGATCATATCTTTGTGCCACTAATCTTGCCTTTTTCCTTGCTATGCTTCCATCTTCTCCCAATTTGTTCCTAAAGATCTACTTTGTTCCCGTCACTTTCTTTCCAATTGATTTTGGTACTAGCATCCACACTCCATTTTTCTCAAATTGTTATAGTTCATCTTCTGTGGTCTTGACCCAAGAAGGATCACCAAGAGCTTCATTTACATTTTGTGGCTCAGTTTGATAAATGAGTGCCAAGTTGGTTTCCTCCATTCTTCTTCCAGAGGAAGATCTTATTGTGACTCATTGAGATGGATCTCCAATGATGAATTCTTGAGGATAGTTCTTCAGAAATATCCATTCTCTGTGTTTGGGGGATTTAAGAATAGATTCGAACATATTTGGTTCATGGTTGCTGGAACTTCTAGGAAATTTTGCAGTTGTAGGAGATAAAATGAGATTGTCTCCTACAGAATGGTTTGTAATATCAGAATTAGGGACAACTTGTAAGGGTTTAGATTTTTCTTGAAACTGGGCTTTCTTTTGGTTCTTCTTAACTAGATTACCTACATTATTATCTTTCATAACACTTGGAATAGAATTAGAATCATAGAAAGTAACGTGTATAGTTTTCTCAATGGTCATAGAGTCTTTGTGGTATACTCTATAAACTTTGCTAGAAGTTAAATATCCCATAAAAATACATCATATGACTTTGGATCAAACTTTTCAAGATTGTCTTTTGTATTCAAAACAAAGCACTTACATCCAAAGACATGAAAGTATTCATAATTGTCTATATCTTCAGTCTCATATCTATCAGAGATGTCCCCAACTTGCTCATCAACCTCCGTTAAACTTTCATCACCTCGAGTTGATCCAGCTGCTGCAGGTCCCTCATCATTCAGTGGGCCAGTGAATCTCCCAAAAGCATTTGATTGTGGATCATTATCCTCCACCTCAAATCCAAAGTGATCCTCATGATCATCATCATTGATACTGTCATCAAATACCTCTTTATCAGTAGAAGGCTCTGATTCAGCATCCACTTCAACTTTTATCAACCCACTGCCACTGTCTTGACCTTCCTCTAGCACATAATCAACATCACTAGAAGTGATTTCAATCTCGTTACCTTCTCTGACTCTATCGACAATATCTACCTCACAATGTTTTCAAGAACTTGACACCAGTGACCTAGCCATTCTCATCGTATCCCCATCGGACTTCATCTCTCTAAGACCTGACTTCAAATCCATCCCTGGTTCCTTGTACCATAACCTAGCGTATCCCTTATACCCTAGTTGCTTTAGCTCACTCACAATCTCTTACAATGACCATTCACCAACGTCAAAATGTAAATCCTCCACAACCATTCTACCTAAATACTCTAATCCGTATCCGCTGTCAATAAATTTTTTACCATGGTGGACCTCAATGGTGAAATCTGAATCTCCCATAACTACATACCCAAAAAAAAAAAAAAACATAAATTCCTATTCAACCATTTTCAAAAACAAAAGGAAACTCTAATAAGCAAAACTCCCCAAACAGAAAAAAGAAAAACATTTCAATGACTGACAAAGTTAAACATTGTCTTACCTAGAAGCGGCAGAAACACCTACAACGATGGCGGTGACAATAGAGAAGCGACACCCTCTAGCAACATTCCAGTGGAGTTGATCTCGACTGATGACAAAGTGTGTAACAAACGAACGAAAGAGGGGGTGAAGAGTTTTCTCTAAGTCTGGAAAAATGAAGAGTTTTCGTTTAACTCTGGGAGGGTTATTTTTGTTTACATGAAAATTAGAGTGAGAGAGAATTAGGGATTTAGAAAAAAGTTAAAAAATCTTTAATTTAGGAACAGAATATTCTGTTAAATCATACAAATTGATCACGGTAATTTAGTATAGAGATCCAATTAAAAAATATATATAAAGACTTAATTAAAAATTTCGAAAAATCATCGGCACCAAGAGTAATTAACTTAAACCATGTAAAATCCTAAACCAAAGCGATATATGTTGTTTGAATCAGATTAGATTGGTTTTTTTTTTTTTTTTTTTTTTTTTTCGGATACTTATTTATGCTTAACTCGTTTGCAGATGAAATAAGTGAGCAAAAGACAAAAGAGGTGATAATGCACACAACAATTGCTTAGTGGCAAAAAGTTTGACCAATAATCTATGAAACATTATTCGGCCCTTTGAACAAAATCTTTTGGCCCAAAACTATGTCCACAAGAAAATGAAAAATTTATTCTTTGACCAAAAAAAATAAATTTAGTAATTTGTATCTATTCTCCCATATGACGATTTATATTAAGCCATTATAATTGAAGCAACTATAAGATACTAATATAAGTATTTGTAACTGCGGGAAAAAAATAGACCATGCTTTTATGTTTTGTTTGCCAAACTAATGTATGCAGTAATGCAGTATCCTTCAATTCCAACTTCCAAGCATCTGTGAAGCTTTGATTTGGTGTTCTTTTATGATGTCAAATTTGACATATATAAACGTCATTTTCCTTTTTCTGGCAAGCAAAGCCGGAACTGAAAATAATGAAAATAATTACAAAAGAAAAAAGACTAGGAAACCTCTCATTCACTGGTAAATTTCAAGTAATTGGACTAAGGTTTATTTGTTCTCTTAATAAAAAAAATTATGAGTTTAAACTTGGAAATAAAAATAATATATTTTTAAAAAAGTTTACGGTCTTATCCTTTTTCTTTTAGAATCTCAGTGAAGTTGAATTAAATTAATAATATTTGAATAAATTCAAAACTAAAAAGTGTAAATTCTTTAATAATGGCCTCTCTCGACTTTATAAATGTTACTACTGCAACCACAAAAAATTTTGCAAATCTTAGTTCTTATTTTTCTCTTAGCAATGACAAGAGGAAATTAAAGAGATTGATTATTTATTTATTTTCATAGGAGCAACTTTTGACATTGTTTCACAATTTTTTCTTTTCCGAAAATATTATTTCTAATAACCGAATAAGCCAACCTAAATCAACAACTCTCCCACTCAAGAGTTGGCCAATTGGATTATCATATATATATATATATGAACAATCCTGACATTAAGAATAATTATATACTCAGAATACAAAGCATTGTCATATTTGATTGTGAAATTATAGTTTATTTAAAAAAAAATAGAATTCACATACCAAATCATTCATTCTTATTCTCATTCCCTATTTACTATACAATTTCTTAATTTCAATCTATAAAAGAATAGGCACCTATATAAATAGACCATAATTTTTTTCGAATTTTTTTTATTTAATAAATATTTTATTTACTAATGTGCGTATTATTGAGTATATTACATTTTTATATGATCATTACATATATCGAGTACACAAAATAAAAGATAAATAAGCACTGAAATTAGATACTGTGCTTCCAAAATATGCAATTTTTCTAAAAAATATATATTTTGGGTGTATCCAAAATATGTTATATCTACGTAAATGTATATATCTAGAATGTTGATGCTATGTGTAACACTTTACCACACATAATCTTATGCTTAAGTCATAAGATAGAGGTGGTGAGATATTACGACCTCTAAAAATAAAATTTAATATATCTAATAGTGTGAAAAAGGTTTTTAACTAGGAGCATTTGAAGAAAAAGGATAAAGCAAATTCGAAAAATTGAAAAGCGCAACACGATAACGTAAGCGAAGTAAGGTAAAAAATAAACTAACATGGATTATATACAGAAGAGTGCCAAAATACAGATAACAAAGTTCAAGACTCGGTTTGCAAAAGTAACCGGCTCGAGCATATATATATATATGAGAACCCAAAATGACAGAGTTACAAAACTTGTTTCTCCAAAATAACCTCTAGGGGGGTTAATACAGTACATATATAAATAGTGGAGATAGTAAGTATCTAGGTAAGTACATATAAACAAAATAAAACCCCGAGAGATAAGAGTCTTCGCTAAATCAGAAGCTTCCAACATGCCTCAGAGAGGAGCCTCACGTCTTATATCTGAAAACCACAAAATTCGCATGGGTGAGAACCGGTAACAGTGCCCACATATCTAACATATAATGTCCTGGGAAAGTCGAAGGCAATCCTAAAACTTCCAACATAAAGTTAAAACTTATAAACATATCTAAACCATGAAAGAAAGAGGCAACTAGTTAAGGATCTTCGGTCTATCTAAAACTCCCCTTTCCAACTCCTCCGAACCTCCCAACCGCCACCGGAACCAGTTGTTACAAACACAATTATTACAGACAAAGAAATCACAAGTAGAAAGCAGATACAACAATTAAACAAGTAGCAAGTAGTTATGCAATCAATTAGGCATTCCAAATAGAACACACCAAACAAACATATAGATGCATATGATGCATGCCTGTCCTAGTGGCTGATGAGTCTCATCTGTCGGTTATGAAGCCAACCCGACAAGTCCTGGTAGCTAACCGTTGAACTGTCCCTCTGTCGTGCATCCCCAACTCGAGTTATTCACAATCATAATCATAATCACACAACACCCACACTGGTGTTTATCCACGGGGGCGAGCTCATCCGAAATTTTTAGTGTCCAGCCACACTTACGACATAGGGTTAGTAGAGTATCGAGTCTTAATCTGGAGCACGTGGTGGCTAGCCACTGCTTTCACCCAGGAAAACTCGTATCTCAGATATTTGGAAGTGTAACAATCACATTATCAATCAACAAGCATATATGCATTCATACTCAGTCATAATTCAATATTAACACAGCCATTCGACTCATAACATAATCTACAACCAGCCATAATTCATTATCACATACAGCCATTCGACTCATATCATACACAGCACTTCCGCCATCATCCTCAGCAACTCATACAATCCTCATTGATCATGATTTATCATAAATTTTTCCTTTACTTCATCCATAAGTTACCACCTCATAGCCCTCACTATGCTTCATTACCCAAAAACTACCTATGAGGCATTAAACAAGAGAAAATATGGCTTTGAACGTTGGAGGAATGTATTAAAAACCAGAAATCATAGTTGCAGAAAAATAGGGGCTCTCGTACGCGACCTATTGCTCACGTACGCGAGGAGCATAGCCTGTAGCATATGCTCATGTCGCGTGCCCCTTCTCGCGTATGCACCCTGGCAAAACTGAACTTCTCGCGTACGCGTCACTGGTTCGCGTACGCGAGCTCTTCAACCCGAATTGATTGCTTGCGTCGCGTGCCATATGGTCGCGTACGCAACCAAGAAAATGCCACTCTCGCGTACGTGACTCACACCTTGCGTACGCGAGACCTCGAGGCCATAGCCATTGGTCGCGTCGCGTGTGTCCCTCGCATACGCATACATAGCAGAAGTTTGAAAAGCTGCTAAGTTCAGAATTTTCAGTTTTTCATACCAAACTTTGATTGAGCATAGCTTTCTCATTTTAAAACATTTTCCTCCGTTCTTCGAACAGCATAAACATCTCGGACCAAATTTTCTTTCTGAATAAGTTTGAAATAAATTAGAGGTTGGAGACCAAGTTATGCTCCGTCAAAGTTGGGCCAAAATCACAATTTTCACAAAGCTTGCAAACCTCCAATTTCAAAACATACACTTTTCAAACCCTTTAAATTCAACCAAAACCTTACCAATTCAGCCTCAACCACATTCCAACTTCCTTATTCAATCTACAACACATCAATTCTCTATTTTTATCAATCTTAACTCAATAATCCAAGTTCAACAATTCACAATATACATTATCAATTACCAACCTTCCATTCTCATCAAACTCCAAAACCAAGACTTCTAATTCCACAATGTTCAACATACAAGACCAATTATCCATATCAAGCACAATTTTAACTTCAAATCAACCTTCATAAATACCAAACATCATCATCATATACAACTCACATGCATCATTTATCAAGAACATAAATTACACCCTCCAAAACCAATAATCACATAATCAATACTATCCATTTCAACCAATTAACAATCATCACAAATTCAATTCCTATCCTAGGGTCACTAGCCTAAGTCTTCACATTACATTACATTTTAGATACAAGAAACCGACACCATACCTTGGCCGATTTCCCGCTCAACCCGGAACACTTCCAATTTCACTTTTTCTCAACTTTCAAGATTCCAACAGATTTTTCCAGAATATAGCTCCACTTCCAAGCTTCCCAAAACCTCAATCAAGCTCTAATACACATACTTACACTACCTAATCCACAATATCACATTCAAACATAACAACTTAATACCTATACATACAAACTCAATAACTAATCACAACAAATCAAGTATCTCACTAGGGTTGAGGATACTTACCATACCCAAGGATTAAAGAGGCAAGTTTAAGCTTTTTCTTCAAGCTAATTGGATCCTATAACACCAAAGAATTCAAAATCTCAACATTTTTACCCAATAAATTTTGAAATTAAGGGTTGGAAAGACTGCAAGGAAAACATGGCTTACCTCTTGAATGATGTTATGGGTTTTGTAGAGCTCGACGCCGTAGTCATGTGGCCGCAAATGGTGCGGTGATCGGAGCTCCGAATCGAGAGTTATGATCAAATGAAGTTTGAATTGAATTTGGGCAAGGGTTTCATGCTCCCCCTTCCCTTTCAACGTGTTTTGCTTACGTGGGGAAGAAGAGGGTGCTGAGCCCTTTTGTTTAATGAGGCTTGGCTAGGCCTTGGGCACAATCTTGGGCCAAATTCTTTAAAATTAGTGTCAAAATTCTCGTTTTAATTTTCTCTATCATATTAAACCATAAAAATCACATTTCTAATTTTCTAGAATAAATTTTAATTTATGGGTTAATTATTCATTAATTAACCGGGTTTTACATTCTACCCACCTAAATAGGAATTTTGCCCACAAAATTCGAATTCAGTTACCTGGAAATAGGTGCGGGTAGTCTGTTCGCATTTCCGACTCAAGTTCCCAAGTATGCTCCTCAATACCGGCTCGATTCCATGCAACTTTAACTAATGAAACTTCTTTCCCGCGCAACTTCTTAACACTAGGGTTGTCAATTCTGACCAGAGTCACCTAGAGTGTCAAATCTTCCTTTAATTGCACCTATTCAGGTTCTAACACATGGCTAGCATCAGGAGTGTACTTCCGAAGCTATGACACGTAAAATATGTCGTGTAGGTTCGAAAGGTGAGGTGGTAGAACTATCCGATGTGCAACTGGGCTAACCCGCTCAAAAATCTGTAACGGACCGATGTATTAAGGATTCAGCTTCTTCGTTTTAATTGCTCTACCATCTTCTATTGTTGGGGTAACCTTAAGAAAAACATGGTCTCCTCCCTCAAATTCTAAGGGCTTCCGCCTCTGATCGGCGTAACTCTTCTGACGGCTCTGAGCAGTGAGCATCCTATCTCGAATTTTCTTGACTTGTTCAGTAGTTTCAGCTATCATCTCAGGTCCCAACAAGCTTTTCTCCCCAGCTACATACTAGCATAGCGGAGATTGGCACTTTCTCCCAACAGAGCCTCAGACAGAGCCATTTCGATGCTTGCATGGTAGCTAGTATTATACGCAAACTCCACTAGCGGCATATACCAATCCCAGCTCGCCGGCTGGTCCAATACACAAGCCCTCAACATATCTTCTAGGGTTTAGATCGTCCTCTCAGATTGACCATCTGTTTGAGGATGGTAAGCTATACTCAAACTTAATCGGGTTCCAAAAGCTCTCTGAGATGCACCCAGAACCTTGAAGTGAAACGGGAATCTCTATCGGAAATTATAGTGGTAGTCACACCGTGAAGTCTCACAATTTCCTTTATGTATAAACGTGCTAGCTCCTCAAGGGTATAGTTCATCCGAATAGGTAAAAAGTGAGCCGACTTCATCAGTCGGTCCACAATCACCCAGACAGCATCAAAACAGGCCCTAGTTCTCGGCAATCCTGATACAAAGTTCATCGCAATGCTCTCCCATTTATATTTCGGAAAGTCCCGGAAGTTCTCTGGTGTTCAATCTTCACTTTTTGACAAGTTAAACACTTTGAAACATGTTCTGCCACATTATTTTTTATACCAGGCCACCAGAACATACCTTTTATATCTTGATACATCTTGGTGCTCCCCGGGTGAATAGAAAACTCGATTTTATGTGCTTTCCTCAAGATATCTTGCCGTAAGGTTCCGACGTCCGGCATAATAATTCGGTCCTTGAACCTCCATAATCTATTTTTGTCCTCTGATACTCTCCACCACTTTTCTTGCTCAATAGCCGGTAGTACCTTCTGCAATTCCTTGTCATCCTGCCGAGCTTTTTTAATTTCAGATTTAAAATCACTTGAAATTTGCAGCTGACTCAAGCACAGAGTTCCGGACACTTCTTGAACACCTATCTTCAGGCTCTCGAATGCTTTAAGTAACTCCTCTTCTCTAAGCATCATCCAAGTAGCACACAACGATTTCCAACTTAAGGCATCCGCCACAACATTTGCTTTCCTCGAATGGTAATTCAGCTCAAAGTCGTAGTCTTTCAGTAACTCCATCCACCTCCTCTGTTGCATATTAAGCTCTTTCTGATCAAAGAGGTATTTCAAGCTCTTGTGATCAGAGAAAACTCAGAACTTAATCCCATATAGGTAATGCCTCCACACCTTCAGTGCAAACATAACCGCAGCAAGTTCCAGGTTGTGCGTCGGGTAATTAACTTCGTAAGGTCTCAACTGTCGTGATGAGGTATACGCCACCACATTCCAGTGCTGCATCAGCACGCACCCCAGTCCTTTTAGTGAGGCATCATAGTACAGTTCAAATGGTTCATTCGGCTCAGGCAACACTAATACAGGTGTAGTGGTCAATTTTTGCTTTAGCGCTTGAAAACTCTCCTTGCACTTAGAAGTCTAGACAAACGGCGCATCTTTGCGGGTTAACTTTGTCAATGGTAAAGCTATTTGGGAAAACCCTTAATGAATCTCCGATAATAGCCAGCTAAACCCAGAAGACTCCTTAACTTAGTTACTGTGGTCGGTTGCCCCCACTCCATCACTGCTTCCACCTTGGAAGGATCTACTACTATCCCCTGTTTACTCACTACATGGCCAATAAACTTCACCTCGCTTTTCCAGAACTCACATTTAGATAACTTGACGTACAATTTTCTCTCTTCCAAAATGTGTAATACAATCCGCAAGTGCTTCGCATGCTCTTCTTCAATCTTGGAATAAATCAATATGTCATCAATGAAGACGACAACAAACTTTTATAAGAATGGACGAAAGATTCTGTTCATGTAATCCATGAACACCGCAGGAGCGTTCGTCAACCCAAATGACATTACAGTTACTCGTAATGACCATAACGAGTTTTGAAAGCGGTCTTAGGGATGTCTTCATCTCTTACCCTTATCTGGTGATAACCAAATCGCAAATCAATCTTAGAGAAAACTTTGGCTCCTGGTAACTGATCTATGAGGTCGTCAATCCTCGGCAGTGGGTACTTATTCTTTATTGTGTCCTTATTCAGTTGCCTGTAATCTACACAGAGACGCATACTCCCGTCCTTCTTCTTCACCAATAACACCGACGCTCCCCACGGAGAAACACTAGGTCGGATGAAGCGTTTACCCATTAAGTCTTCCAGCTGATCCTTAAGCTCCGCCATTTCTAAAGGCGACATTCTGTAAGGAGCAATCGAGATCAGACCTATTCCAGGCACCAACTCAATCACAAATTCAACCTCTCGGGTAGGAGGGAATTCATCAATGTCGTTCGGAAACACTTTAGGAAATTCACAAACAATCGGAATCTGCTCTAAGGTTTGTTCCTCCCCCAAGACACCCGCGGTTAACAGTATAACACCCTGACATTCATACCCAGAACAACTTATTGTCATAGAATCAAATAGTAGTTATTCACTACAACCGTCCCTTCCAATCCTTCCAGCATGAAATACAATGCCTTCTCGGAACAATCAAGCAAGACATGATTCTTAGATAACTAATCCAGTCCCAGAATGAGATCCAGACCGGTTATTGGTAAGCAAATCAAATAATGGATGAAATCTCGTTGTTTAACTCGAAATGACACTTGTGGACAACCTAACCTAGTCACAACGGCTTCCGAATTAGCATTATGCACATTCGGATCATAATCTAACACAACTATCTTCAGCTCTAATTCACTAGCCCTCTCAAATGCAATGAATGAATGGGTAGCTCCAGAATCAAATAAAGCATTCAAAGTTTTACTGGCTATCTTGTATTTACCTCGGATAAGTGTATTAGATCCATCGATACTTACAACTAAGGTGGTGAACACCCGACCAGGCTACTGTGCTTTCCCAGCACCTTGCCTTTGCTTCTCCGAACAGTTTGAGGCCTTATGCCCCGCCTTACCACAATAGTAGCACAAGACGCATCCATCCTTGCACGGGACTCCCAGATGATGAATCCCGCTTGAAAGTCTGACCCCTAGGAGCAAAGCTCCTTCCTCGGTTCTGTTGAAAAGGCCCCCTATGACTTCCTTTCTCTGCGGTTGTCCTTTTCACATAGTCTTCAGCCACTCTGCTCTTATTCACCAACTCAGAGAAAGTCCTGATCTCCATTGGCCCTAGTGAATTGAAGATGTCGCTTCGGAGCCCTCCTTCAAACTTAATGCATTTTCACTCCTCAAAGTCTTCAGGAGCTCCTTGACAAATACAAGAAAATCGATATAGTTCTTCGAACTTGTTAGTATACTCAAACACGGACATAGCACCCTACTTTAGCTGCAGTAACTCAAGTTCCTTTGCCGTCCTGACAGAATTCGGGAAGTACTTCTTATAAAATTCTACTTGGAAAGCATCCCATGAGATAGGATCATCGCCATGCTGCAGGAGGCGTCGTGTAGCCTGCCACCAATGCAGTGCTTCCCCATTGAGCTGAATAGGTAGCAAACTCGACACACTGCTCTTTAGGCACCAGTTGTGCTTGAAGTGCTCGCTCCATAGCCTAAAACCAATTCAATCGGATTGGTGGTTCCTCTGAAAACTGGCAGGTTAACCTTCAGGAATGCAGACAGTGTCATCGGCCCATTTCCGCTATTTCCCCCATTACCATTATTGTTCATTTGCTACCCAAGCGCCTCAACAGTGGCTTGCATAGCAGCAATTATATTCTCTAGCGCCGCCGTAAAGTTTACCGGGTTATGCGTGTCGGTTTCCAGCCCCTGAGTATTAGTACGACCTCTCCCATAGCCTCGACCGCATCCACGAGGTGCCATCTGGTTCCTATACACACCAAACAATCAATATCAAGTTGATCAGTCCCAATATCGGAAGTCTAGTACTTCAAAGTACCAAATGCATGCTCATGAATGTTTATGCCAGTTATATCAGTCAGATATCCTAATAGCACATAATCACACACATAGAAAATGCACAAAAGCATAGTTAGTCCATCCCTCAGGCTCTACAGAAACGAACTACTCTGATACCATAATTACCTTCGCAAACCGAGTCTTGAACTTTGTTATATGTATTTTGGCACTCTTCTATATATATATATATATATATATATATATATATATATATATATATATATATGTCCGTGTTACACTACTAGAAATAGGGTTTTTTCGGACGAATTTTGAGACGAAATTGAAATAAATTTCAAACAAATTAGAGACAAATTTTTTTTTCAAACAAAATTGGGACGAATTTTTTTTGTCCCAAAAAGCCTTGTTGCTAATTTAAATTTTGTCTGAATTTTTGTCCGAAATTTTTTTCAGACAATTTTGTGACAGATTTCGAATAGGCATTTATCTGCTAGATTTCTAACTATTATGATGTATTTTAGACGAATTTCAGACATATTAGCTAACTTAAAAACAACGTATTTCAGACAAATTTCAAACAAAAAATATATTTTATTTCAGACAAATTTCTAACGAATTTAGTCAAATATAACAAATTTTTTTCGAACAAATTTTAGACAAATCAAATATTTCTTTTCAATTAAATTTCAGACAAATTTAATTTAAAAGAATTTACGTATTTGAAACAAATTTCATACAAAACAAAAAATTATTTTCGCACAAATTTTCTACAAATTTAATATAATATTTCAAATAATTTTCATACAAAATAATTTGCTATTTAATAGATAAATATTTTAGAAAATAAATTATATTCGATCTGCTTTCTATATTAAGACCATCATAATCATTTTTTTCATATTACATCATCTAAATTATAAACACATAATAAAATCATGAAAAAGTTAATTACCATAAAAGAGTTAAAAAATTATTTATTATTAAAATACTTTTGTCCATAAATGTAATCAAACTAAAATAAGAAAAAAAAATACTTAAACTAAAACAAAGAAAGCCTTTAAAAATGTCAAATATCATGAATAAAATGAAATGTACTAACTAATTCACTTAAAAATTCCTTAATCTAAATCAGAAGAAACATATACTCCAAATATCAATCACTCGTGTTATCATCACTAGAGCCTATCCCAAGCTCATCTTCCGTAGGATCAAACAAGGTTGAAGGAAGTGGGAGATTCAACTTTTTATACAAAGCATGAATTGTCTTTTCAGTAGAACCAATTCTTTTCTGTTGAACTTTTAGTTGACGTCCTTGATCTTTTAACTTGTGCTCAGCATCTTTCAACTTAACCTTTTGCTCTTCATTGATCATTTCTTGCTCCTTTGCTTTTTCTTTCCACATGTGAAGTTCTTGCTCAATATTTAGATTGTTTTTGGATGTCTCTGAACAATTTCTGGAATCCAACTTTGAAGAGAGAGCTAAACCAAAAGAACCTAAACCAAAAGCAGCTTTCTTTTTTCCCTTTGTCACAACTTCATTCCAAACAGTATAATCATATGGTATATCTAGGTTTTCCTTAGATGCCTCAACATCTCCCTCATTATCCAAGGATAAAGCTACTTGAGAAAGTTCTGTCTTTCGCTTTTTGAATTCACCCTACAAAATAAATTCATGTTAATCGCAACTAAATATGCCATGAACAAATACTAACATATAGTGAAAATTAGCAATTGAAAAAAACACTAAGAAGAACAAATTAGCATCACATACAATGACTTTCTCAGATCTTTCATCAATCCAACTTTTGTCTTTTTTGGTGTGGCATTTAGTATAAACCTCCTCTAGAGAAGGTTTTACTCCCGTAGCTTTCTCCTATAATATAACAGTTTTAATCGAAAGAAAAGAAAAAAGAATCAAAAAACATTGCACATAATAAGAACAAGACTAAAAATAAACTATTTTTATCTTACCATTCTGCGTGCATGTTCACCCATAGATATGGAACCACCAGTATGCATAGAACTTTCAGCATTTGATGCTCGATTCACAGTATTTGCTGCTGACCAGTTCTTAAATTTCGAATCTGTGGCAAAATAATATAATAATTGACGCCAAACGGGTTCAGGAATATATTTTGGTACATGGTTAGGGTCTTTTGAATAATTGTGTCTCTCCTGATTCATCAACGATCTTAATCAAGCACTCCCTTTAATCTCAAAAATTTGACGAATTCTTGCATTGTGTTGAGGTTCCCACATACAATTTTTCTATAAAAGAAAATAAATATATACATTGAATTACCCACTATGTATAATGTCAAAATAAAAAAATGATAATAAATACTTACCTTAAATTCAGTAAACCACAAATCTCGCATTTGCTCACTGGCATGTCCCCAAGAAGGGCAAAATTCTGAAAATTTGCTTTTAATGATTTATGTTTGGCAATTCTATACTAAAATTGATTTTGATAAAATGAAATTGTTTGGATAATATTAATTAAAATCACTTTTAGATAGATAATTAGTTAATTACTAAAAAAATATAATATTAAATTATAATATTATTTTTTAATATATTTAATCCTTTTTTATATTCTTTTAATATATTTTTTATATAATATTTTTTATAAAATTCTATTTTAGTTTGTTATAATTTTTTAATAAAAATTAATATTTATTTATTAAATTAAAAATAATATATAAAATAATATAGTTTAGTATTTTTTATGAGTACTCTCAATAATCTTATTTTGTTTACTGTTTTTTATTCTAATTTTTTATTAATTATGTTTTTATTATTATTTATAATCAATTTTTTATTTAATTTATCATTTTCAATAGGAACAATAATACATATTATAACAAATTAGAATAATAAATAATGAACAAAAATTATAATACTAAATTTTACAATGTCAAACAAAAAAATATTCTATAATTTTGTTAGTATTCTCAGTATTCTTTTATTTAGTATTATTTTAGACCTTAAATTTTTATTACTTATGATTCCATTGTTATGTATAATTAGGTTTTTATTTACTTTATCATTTTTAATAAGATCAATAATTCATATTATAATAGAATTATAATAACAAATTTATTAAAAAAATCAAAATATAAAAAAAGTACTAAAAATTAAAAAAAATTTTAATTTATATTTGAAATGACTTGAAACAAATATAAAAATTCTTTTGAAAAAAATCAATAATGATCATCAAAAGTGAACTTACGTTGAAATGAACGTAGAAGCAACAATTTTTTGTTTCTAGTGCTTAGCCACTCCTTTCAACATTTATTTTTCTTTTAACAACTTTATCCTTTATACATGTTATTGCATTATTTATAAAATTCTTATTATTTCTTTCTATATGAACTCTTTTTTATTATTTATTATTTAATTATATGTTATTATTTTACTAAAAATATTTAATAACTATTTTTCATATTTATTTTGTAAATGATTATAAAAAGAGAATGTCATTGAGAGATTATATGTATAAATTATTTTATTAGGATATCAAAATTTGTCAGTTCTTCTATTTAATTTGAAAAATATTAGTCTTTTAATAGATAATATATTTTGCAAGCTTATTTTTATTTTAATTTTAATATAAATTCTTTGTCACATTTTTAATTATATCAAATTTATGAAAAATAAATAAATATAAATCAATTTATCAACTGGATCGAAACACTGCATTATAAATTGGTTTTAACTATGTTATGGTCAATACTCTTTGTTAAATTTTGATTTTTTATCAATTTTTAATTAATTTTTCTTGTTCATAGTATAGATATTTTTTTTAGAGTTTTTTATGTTCACTTATGTATATTTATCAAAATATAATATTATAATTTTGTAACATTATATTAATTATACTCATAGTTGGTTATCTCATAAAAATATAATTTAATTAATCTAATTTTCAATATACTTTATATGTAGATATGGAAATTCCAGAACATCGAAAGTGGATGTACAATAGAAATTTGCCAAACCGAGGAGGATTGCGACAGAAATTTATCAATGGTGTTCGAAATTTTATTGATACAGTTACAAAACAACCTTAATTTGTACTTGAAGGCAGTGTACTTAGATGTCCTTGCAACAAACATAAAAATGAGATTTTCTCAACTCCGGATGAGGTTTCACTAGATTTATATAAATATGGTTTCATGCCAAGTTACTGGTATTGGGATTCACATGGAGAGAGTCTTTTGCATTTGAATGTAGATCATGATAATCAAGAAGGTACATGTTCTTCTCCGTCTGCAAATGTGCCGATAAGAAATTCGTATGAATCAATGGTGGTTGATGCTGCTGGACCAGAATTGATGAGTCAATTTGAAGAACACATGGAGGAGCCTCCGAATGCAGAAGCTAAAAAATTTTATGATTTATTACAGTCTGCTCAGCGCCCACTATTTGAGGGATGCATTGATCATTCAGAATTATCAATGGCCGTTAAAATGTTGAGTATAAAAGCTAAAGGAAATGTATCTCAACAAATCTTTAATGATTTCATGAAAGTTATGAAAGAAGTGATGCCGAAGGATAACTTACTTGTCTCCAATTTTTATGAAGCAAAGAAGCTAGTATCGAAACTTGGCATGGAAAGCAATAAAATTTATTGTTGCATTAATGGTTGTATGCTGTATTACAATGAGAATGATATACCAGGAAAGGAATGTAAATTTTGTCATTCTCCAAGGTATAAGATAGGTAAAAAAGGTAAACAAGTGCTTTTGAAACGAATGCACTATTTACCGCTTATACCTCGTTTAAAAAGACTTTATGCTTCAATGAACACAGCACCTCACATGCGATGGCATTTTGATCGAGTTTAAAGGAGTTTTTGAGCATCCATCGGATTCAAAAGCATGGAAGTATTTTGATAGAAAATATCCACAATTTTCCCAAGAACCACGCAATGTCAGACTAGGATTATGTGCTGATGGATTCACCCCTTTTGGTCAATCTGGTAAACAATATTCATGTTGGCCAATAATTGTCACTCCTTATAACCTGCCTCCTTCTATGTGCATGAAAACTCCTTACATGTTTTTATCCATGATTATTCCTGGTCCCCGTAATCCCAAAACTAGGATTGATGTATACCTGCAGCCCTTGATTGATGAGCTAAAACTACTATGGGAAGATGGAGTTTTAACTTATGATATTCATTCCAAGTCAAATTTTGTAATGCGAGTTGCATTGTTGTGGACTATTAATGATTTTCCTGCATATGGAATGTTGTCTGGATGGATGACAGCAGGCAGGCTAGCATGCCCATACTGTATGGAACGAACAAAGGCATTCCAATTAAAAAATGGGGGAAAGCCATCATGGTTTGATTGCCACAGACAATTCTTGCCAGATAATCACATGTTTAGAAGAAACAAGGATGCATTCTATAAGAATAGAATTGAGAGATCAGAACCTCCGCCAAGATTGACTGGAGAGCAAATATGGGATATAGTTCAGAATTATGATAAGATAAGTGATGTTGAGCAACTTGAGATAGAAGGATATGGAAGTATGCATAATTGGACCAAAAGAAGCATATTTTGGGATTTGCCTTATTGGCGTCATAATTTAATCCGTCATAACCTTGATGTAATGCATATTGAGAAGAATGTATTTGATAATATATTCAATACTGTCATGGACATCAAAGAGAAGACTAAAGATAATGCAAAGGCTAGAATGGATCTGTCATTATACTGCAAGCGAAAAAGTTTAGAACTGCCAGAACAAAGTAGAGGTAAAATTATAAAACCCAAAGCAAATTACACATTCACCCTCCAGCAAAAGAGGGCAATATGTGAATGGGTGAAAGAGTTAAGGATGCCTGATGGATATGTTTCAAATTTAGGGAGATGTGTTGACATGAAGGAGGGCAAGTTATATGGAATGAAAAGTCATGATTGTCATATATTTATGAAACGTTTACTCCCAATTGCTTTTAGTTCATTGCCAGAGCAGATATGGAAGCCAATAACAGAGTTAAGTCTATTTTTTCGAGATTTATGCTCAACATCGTTACGA
Source organism: Arachis hypogaea (assembly GCF_003086295.3). Classification (NCBI taxonomy): domain Eukaryota; kingdom Viridiplantae; phylum Streptophyta; class Magnoliopsida; order Fabales; family Fabaceae; genus Arachis; species Arachis hypogaea. The sequence continues at coordinate 96,517,828 of NC_092047.1, forward strand.
GAAGATGTTCTCAATAAGCTTGAAGAAAATATTCCAATTGTGCTATGCAAGTTAGAACGTATTTTTTCTCCTGGATTTTTTGACTCAATGGAACATCTACCTATTCATTTGCCATTTGAAGCATTGCTCGGTGGTCCTGTGGAATATAGATGGATGTATCCTTTTGAAAGGTACCTTAGTCACACCTCTATATTTATTCTCAAATTTTTTTTTACTGTTTTATTAAGCCAATTATTTGTTAATTGATTTTTGTTATAAATTTTTTTACGACAGATTTCTTCATCATCTTAAGAAAAAGGTCAAGAACAAAGCACATGTTGAAGGATCTATCATTGAATCATATCTAATTGAGGAGATTTCTCACTTTTGTGAGTACTATTTTAGCCAAACTAGCATCGACACAAAGCAAAATGATGAGGATGATGATTCAATGCAACCGACTTTGTCTATTTTTAATTTGCCTGGTTGTTTAGCTGGTGAATGCAAAACTCGTTATTTAGATGACAAAGAATTTAGTGCAGCCATGAATCATATACTGATAAACTGTGATGAAATTAAGCCATATATTGAGTGAGTATTTATCTTCCTATATATATTCTTACTATTAATAATATTTTCTTATATTAATAATTTTAATTTATTTGAAAATCATGTACTATAGGATCTTTGTGAACTTCATACGACAAGATGATATTACTCTAAGTGATGAACAAATTGATCAATTTATTGAAGTGGATTTTGCAAAATGGTTTAAAAATTATGTAAGTCAACATGATATGATAGTCTTATTGTACACACATTTTTTGGTAGATGACATATTATATTCTAACTTATTGGTTCTTATTTAATACAGGTTCATGATCCTTTAAATAATGTGACAAATTCGAATATTCATTCCTTGGCATGGGGTCCTTTGAGAATTGTTAAATGTTGGCCTATCTACAAAGTCAATGGCTTCAAGTTTCACACAAGATCTCACTCAAGTGGAAAGTCAACTCAGAATTATGGAATATGTGTCAAAGGGACAGGTTATGGTGAATATGAAAATGATTTCTATGGCCAGCTTGATGAAATTATTCAAGTTGAGTATACTGGCCTACCACTAAAAAGAGTGGTACTATTTAAATGTGAATGGTTTGATCCCACGATTGGCAAAGGAACAAAGGTAAACAAAGAGTATGGAATCATACAGATTCGAAAGAATCGACGATATGGTAAATATGATCCATTTATCATTGCACATAAAGCAATTCAAGTATATTTTGCACCTCATCCAATGAGCAACACTAAGGAAAAAGCAGCATGGTGGTTTGTATTCAAGACTAAAGCAAGAGGTGAGATTGAGATTGAAACAACGGAGGATTTTGCATATCAAGAAGATGGCACAAATCAATCTGCTAGCAATCATATCTCAAATGATATTGACATTATTGTTGATTTACTGGATACCAATAGTACAAGATATGAAGAAGAAGAAGAAGAAGAAGATGACGATGACGATGACGATGATGATGATGATGAGCCACTTGGGCATGAGGACGAAGATATAGATGAGGATGAGAACGAGGACGAGGACGACGACGAGAACAATGAGGATGAAGATCAAAATGAATAGTATGAAAAAGTCCACTAAGAAATGTATTTATTTGTATTTTTTTTAATTTTTAATGTACCTTAATCTTATGAAAAAGTATATGAATTTTTTATTTACGTGATTTTTTATTATATTTTATTTACTATTTTTTTAGAAGATTGGATATAATTTATTGAGAAAGTCTATGAGTCAGCACTTTTACTAAAATTTGGTTAGCATTTAACCATCAAAAGAAAAATGAGTAATTCTCCACCATTAGATGTAATCTCACACCATTAAAAACACTACTGATGGCTAATTGATGGCTACAAATCACAAAATCTGCTGGCCCCTATCACTCCTCTACTTTATTTTTAAGATTTTTATATATGTAATTCTTTTAGATACACTTTATCTTAAATTTGTTAAAAAATTAAATTTTGAATTATTATAACATAAATAATTAAAAAAATAAATTAAAAAATAATGAGGTAACTAAAAAAATCAAAATTAAATATTAGATGGTATATAAAAATTTGTATAAGAAATTTAATATTAAATATAATAAAAATAAAAGAATAAAAAAAGATAAAATATATAAAAAAATAAAAAGATAGAGTCTCCCAAGTTTAACTAAAAAAAAGTCAAATATAATATATAATGATAGAAAAAAAATAACTAATAAAAATATAGTCAATTTAGTTCTAAAATTTAGGATTGAATAAGTATATTTGTTAAATTTTTTTATTTAGTACTGAGTACGTACTACCTGAATTAAAAGAGTTATGGTGAATAATAGATTAATTTACTAGTCTTATATTTTAATGGTTGATCTATGATGATTCAATTAATTATTTTAAGATGGTAATTTATTTCATATTTGATATTATATAAAAATAAATTATTAACTTAATAAAAAATTAAATAATTTTTTTATTTTTTAAAATATTAAAAAATTTATTTTAAAAATAAACCAACTAAATTTTATGATAGTCCCACCAAAAGTACCCATTTCGTTGGCGTCAGGCACAAAATGGCTTCCCCCATCAGAAGTTCCAATTCGTGTGCGCCCCTCTTGAAATGACCACTAAATCTATTTCACGGGTGCTTTGCGAACAATGGCCATGCGCATTTTTGTAAAGCTTTCTCTGCATGCGTATTATAGGAATTAATAAATTTTATTTACTTATTTATATAAAAAAAGCCTGCATAAATAAAACCTATTAATCTAATTTTTAAAAATATGTATAATAATAAATAAGATGTTAATTGGTATGATCAATATTTTATATTTTGATCAAGAGGTTTTGGAATTGAAAGGTGCAAACAAAAACGGTACCGTTTTATAAGTTATATATAATTAAGGTTATTTTAGAAAAAAAAAACTTTAGTTTGGAATAGTAAAAATATTTGGGACAAATCATAGACTAATTTAAAATATAAATAATATTTTTGTACTAAATTTTAAAGGTTTTCAGTAAATATTTGAAATCTGTTTTAAAATTGATAAACTTTCAAACGGAATTTACAAATGATGTTATTTTTGTCTCAAATTTATAGAAAAAAATTTTGTCTACTTCAAAGGATTAGTTATAGTAAAAGCATTTAAGATTAATTATAGACAAATTTGGGATAGAATTAACATTTTTCAAAATGCATCCCAAATCCGTCTGAAGTTATTGCGCATATTCAGATGGAATACGGACGAATTATAGTTTTTGTCCAAAATGTGTTGCTAATCTGTATGAAAATTTTGGCGCCATCTAAAAAAAATTTGGCGCCAAAATTTGGGACAAAATTTAGACAAATTTAGGACAGAATATATTATTTCAATATCTCCACTAAAAATTGTTCAACATTTGTCTCAAATTTGTCCGAAATAAAAAAGTCATTCAGACGGAATAAATTTCGTTTGAAATTTTTGTCCGAAAAAACCCTATTTCTAGTAGTGTTAGTTTATCTTTTACCTTGCTTCGCTTATGCTATCGCGTTCGGGAGTGTTGCACTTGTCAATTTTTCGAATTTGCTTTATCCTTTTTCTTCAAAAGCTCCTAGTTAAAAATCTTTTTCACACTATTATATATATTAAATTTTATTCTTAGAGGTCGTAATACCTCACCACCTCTGTCTTATGACTAAAGCATAAGGCTCTGTGTAGTAGGGTATTACACTATGCACCGAGATAAAGCCAACTTACAAAAATAAACGTACTTATATTATTATACAAATAAACATACTCGTATTATTATACTCGTATAGTTAATTATGTTTATATATTCAATTTTTTTAAAAAAAAATTAACGATCTAAAACTTTTTAAATTTAAAAATTAATAATTTAAAATTTTAAATACATCCAAGATATGTGCAAAACCAACTTAAAAATGTAGATATAATGTTTTGGATTGTATTGTATTGGTTTGTTTTTTATTTTTTTTATTTCATCTAGTTTTATTCAAATAATTTAACATGTTAAAATTATAAAATTTTTAATTTAAAATTTAGATAAATATAATTTTAAAATTTTAAATTATTTAAAAATATTAGATAAAATAAAAAATAAATCAAATCGAATTGTAACATATCTTAAATATATTAGGTTAATTTTTTTTTGCTTTATCTCAGATCCACAATACCCTAAATATGTATATCTACGTAAATATAACATATTTTGGTACACTTAAAACATATTTTAGGTTTACGGTACTTAATTTCTATATTTATTTGTCTTTTATACTGTATACTCGAGATGTGTAATGACAATATAAAAACATAAATATTTTATATGTTGATATTTTAATAAATAAAGTATTTAAATAATTTAAATAAAAAATCTCTAAATTTTTTATACATAAATTACAGATAGTACTTTCCAATAATTAACAATAATTTTTTTGTTACATTCTAGAGTTTCTTTCATTTTTAAAAAAAAAAGAAAGGTAGGACAAGAAAGTAAGAACATCATTTCTCCCATGATATCCGATACAAAAGTTATGTTTGATAAGACCTCTTAAACTGCCTAACCATTCTAATTCCATCATGCTGTCCACCCAAATTTGTTTTTTCAAAGGAAAATTTAAATCACTGTAATCAAACAATCTTAATCAATAAAACTATAAAAGTCATCCTAATATATAATATTTGTTTTCCCTCCAGACGCATATTTAGTTTGTATTTTTCTTATAGCATGTTTTGTTTTATGAGGTTTTTAGGGAAAAAAAAAATAAAAACAGTAAATAAAAAGAATAATTTTTTATTTTTCTGTTTTCGATTTCTTTTATGAAATTTAAAGAACAAAAAAAATACTAAATTAAAACAAAAAATCTCAAGTTATATATGGCCTTACTTTCTTCTAATTTTCTCGACTTAATCTTTGTAATTCACACTAATAATAATTATTGTTATAGCATATGTGAATTCAATTCCTTCAAGTCTTTTTTTTTTTTTTTTTTTTTTTTTTATCATTTCCTAAGTTTGTGGCGTGAGACTTGATTTTTATGTATAGTTCATGAGTGTTAGTTTGACATGATTATTCATCAAGTTCAATTAGGCCAATAATTTAAAATATGGGGGGTTCAAGATGTAATTATGGTTTCATATTGGTGTTAGGTAAGCGCATATTATTATACTCCCATATGTAATAGACAATGCCCCATAAAATAAGGAAAGCAAGACTAAAAACCAATGGATTCCATTTTTAGTTTAACATTTCTTCTTCTTAGCTAGATTTTGTTAATCAGTCAAATTCTTCAGCACAAACTATCAAAAACTTATAACAGTATCAAACTAAAGTGGTCAGAAGATGCTGAGAATTTTCCTTTCTCTTCTTAGATACTAGTATAATTGTCTTTCATTTATGATTTAGTTAATGAAAAACAGAAAATAAATAAAAAACTAATATGGATAGGTTATGTTGGCTAATTCCAGAGACATTTTTTATTTAATTGGAATTTCACGAACAATTTTGGGGTACAAGACAAATTTTAGGTATTATTTTAGAGTTTTATTAGTCAATTTAGTTACCAAGTATAAATGAGCTGAGTGATCAAATAAAATTGATTCTAATTAGTTTAGATATCTAAATCTAGGATTTGATAATACATACTAAAAAATGTGCATACTTTTAATTTTAGGAATGAATATTATCAATTCCAATTTTTTGTTTCAATTTGGCAAGGTGAAATATTATATTTCACCATAAAGATTCTAAATAAAATCAAGCGAACACTATAAAAAAGTCATCGGATACTGTCGAATTTATTTTTGAATTTTTTGATAAATTTGTTAGTAATTTGTTAACTGTCAAATTTAGCGACAGAATAAATTCGATAGTATAAACTTCGTCGGTAATTATTTATTGACGGATTTTTTTTATCCGTTGCTAATTACAGGCGAATTTAACAGCGAATATAAATTTTTAATTGGCAAAATTTTGGAACTTGTTACCATCAAATTTCTTCCCAGTAAATCCGACGGTAATATATTATTTATTGTTAATAATTAAATTAATTGTTATCGACAGATTTAACCGACAGTAAATTTAAATTTAAATTTTGTTAAAAAAATAGTTTAAAAATTCAATATATAATTTTAAATATTTAAATTTAATAATTTCTAAACTAACAAAATTTAAAGTTTTACAATTTTTTATACTAAATTTCTTTACATTGAGATGTTATAGATGTATTTCTTTACTAATTTTAGTGTATGACAACAATTGCTAACATATTACAAATAAATGATACTTTACATATCCAAAAAATTTAAGAACTTCTCAACCTGATCTGTAAGGTCATCCACACAGAACAATGACTTGTCCAACAAAATCACATTGGCTCCCAACTGCAATAACTCTTAAGCAAACGAAAAAGAGTTTATTAAACTCTATGAGTAATTGCACGGAGAGCATTCATGGCTTTTATTTTTTGTTTTATGAATCTGAGGAATGCAAGTCAATACTAAAATTACGAAAATGGTTTATAAAAATTAATATTTTATAGAAGTAAAAATACATCAAAAGTCAGATAAAAATTAATAATGGAAGAGCATTATAATGTAAAAATTCTCTATTAATACTATCCTCATGGTAGGGAGCATTAATGTAATAAATAGAGAAGTTATGAAATAACAAAAAAGCTATTTCTTGGTAGAATAATAGATTTTGAAAAACAAGATATATATGCATAAAGACCCTGCTATATTTTTTAAAACTTCACAATTCTCGAACACATTCTACCAATAGAAAGACCTTAGTTTAATTTGCTTTCAATCCCTCAAAATATTTCTATCAAAAAAAAAAAAAATAAAAAAATAAGGTATTTTTTCTCAAGTTCAAAATGAAAATAAACTTCACATAACTGAAAAAAATTAGAAAAAAAATATACAAACAAACACAGAAACTAAAATAGTAAATTGAACATTTATTTGTTTTTATGAAACTGGCTTTTCTTGATCCCCACAAACAATTACAAAAACTGAATCTTTATTTATTTTCATCGTGAATTCTTGCAATACATACACACAAAAATTAAATTAAATTAAAAAATAAATAAACAGAGATACAAACTCATAAAATTAACAATTTCAAAAATAATTTCAAATAATTAAACAAACCCTAAACCTCCAAATGTTGAAAAAAAACCAAAAGAAACTGATTAGAGAAAAGGCCTTAGTATAGAAGGTGACGACAACGGAAGGAAGGAATGACGAGGTGGCAAATTATGAGAGGCAAAGATGCTGGAGCCGGCGATGACATTGCTAGTGGTGTTGACGATTTTGTTGGACGCGGCGACGACGAGGGAAGACTGATTGGAGGAGACCGCGATGGTGATGAACAAGCATGGAGTAGGTACCGACGCTGTTGAACGAGCATGGTGTAGGACGTGACAACGTTGAGACGGCGACAGTAGCTGAGTGACAGTGACCAGCGATGAGAGTGAGTGAGGGTGACGGTGACGGTGGCAAATAGTGGCGATGGGGAGCTAACGGCGAGAGACAAAGAGAAAGGAGAGAGAAGTGAGGTTACTGATGTTGCACAAATAAAGAGGAAGGGTTCGCGAATTCGAATTTAGGGTTAATTTTATCGGCAGATTTACCGTCGAAAAAATTCTCCGGTAACGCATAGTCTGTGACCAAAACTGCGCGTTTCATTTAATTACCTTACCGTCGAATTTTTTTGCCACTAAATTCAAAGGTAATGGTCGCGCCAATTTTTTTTCCCTCTAATCATTTCCAACAAATTTATCGTTGAAAAACCGAATCTGACGATAACTTTTTTATTTGATAAATTTATTGCCAGATTCGCTGATAAATCTGCCGATAAACCTGCCCAAACTTCCAACAGTAAATTCGACGGTATTCAATTTTTTTTTTATAGTGGAAGATATTTGATGAGGGAAAATAATATATTGAGAGACCACATTTAGTTTTCTGAATTAAAAATAAAAATTAAGAGAATTAATCCTCTTATATTTGCAATAAATAATCAGTAGAGATATTTTCCCGAGGCTTTTTTGTTTAGGTTTCTTTATTTATTAATATGTATTTGTATGATTTTTTCTATATTTTTTAATTTAAAAATATTATTAAATATCATTCGATTACCCAAGCCAAATCAACTCATTTTTTAGTTCAATCAGTTCATAACAAATCCTCATTCTAAACCAAACCAATTAATAACAATCGACTCAAATTATTTTTTCCCTGAACCTATAGCAAAAAATTTTCTGTCAACCATTAAACTCCTAACTATATGCTTAAAGAGTATCTAACAAGCAATCAAAATATAAGCACATTTGGATGACTTGTCTATATATACGAACATATTATGATAATTGATTTGCAAATCATCAAATCCACTAATATAATGCCCATATATATAAGAGAGAGGCTAAGGTTAACTCATTATTTTTAATTTCGTAACATTGCAAGCCACCACCCTCCATTAAACCTTTATAAAACCACTAATCTTGATGTTAATAGGGATTATATGTGACTAGCTAATCATGCTCTTGTAACATGGATTCCTACTTGATTACCATAGTGAGCTATAAATAGTACTTAATTCCACCAATCATCTAGTAAGTTCATGACTCACTCTTCATTATATTATTCAGAGGATTGTGGCTCTTACGGCTTAGTAGGACTATAGGAGGAACTCAATTACCTTATTATTAATGATTTAATTTTTAAATATTAGGGTGCCCGATAGTTTTTTATCAATATTAACGAACATTTTGAACAATCATCAAATTTTTATATTATTATGATTTAAAATTCAGCTTTTAAAATTTAGAGTTTAGTCAATCCCGTATTTTTGGACATTACGTATAAAATACGTTTGTTGGTCAAATATTAGCTCAAAATAATAAGTTTTGTTGGCTATGTAACATTGTTTTAATATAAATTAGTACAAATATATATTTAATTATGTATATAATTATATTGGTAAAAATAATTATGTTATGTTTATTATTTGAATAATATACTAAAATGATAAATTTAATTAGTTATAGTATATTAAGTTTTAAAATATATCAAAATTAAACTTTATTATTAAGTCTATTATTTATGAGTTGGTATTTAATGATAGAATACCTTCCTTCCTTCCTTCCTTCTTTCTTTTTTTTTTTTTCAAGTGTGTCAAGTTAATTACATAGCTGAACCTGCATTCCTAATATACCATTTCTTTTTAGTGATAAAGACATTCTTTTTCTTTTGGGTGCTATATATTATAATTATTCGATGCCGATGTCTAATGATAATCACGAATGGTGGAAGAGAGAGATTTGAATTTGAGACTGAGATTGCTTGACAATAACAACTTGAAAACTTTGTTCATATTAAAATATCATTGTAAACTTTTTTGCTATATATATCTACAAATATCAAAGATTTATAGCTGTCGGCTAACCCTTTCAATAATTGAGTTTTCTTGCATAAATAATACCTAATAAATATATATCGTATTAATCGTAACGTGTATGTGAGCAAGCAATAGGTAACAGAATCGGTGTATGTGAAATTCATAACCAATTACTGATGATGTGGGAATGTGCGTGGTGGCCGTTCTCTTTCAAAATAATATTGGAATGAACAGGTAAAGTATAAAATTGTAACTATCAAGTGATACATTATGAGATAAAATGAGGAAAATCAATTTTCCCATCTCAAGGATTAATTAATTCCGAATTTACAATAACTTCTCGTAATTTTTCTTCTTTAGAGCTACAAATATGGGATACAATATTCGTCATAAAATAAAGTGAAAGTTCATCCTAACTTTTGTCTCCAAGATTCTTACCAATTGAGTGTAAAATTTATTGAGGACCTCATCAAGTGTGGAGTCTCAACTCCCAAACTCAACCAGGACTCCAGGAGCGTATACTGCGTATAGCTATTGGTTAGGAGTGTACATGGTTCGAACCAGAATAGATGTAAATAGATCTAAATTTAATATCTGAATATTTTATTAGGACTATTTTAAATATTTGAATTTAACTCTAAATTAGTCCAAAATAAATTGGGTTTACATTATACATATTTTTTTTTTACTAAAGATAGGAGACTCGAACCCGCAACCTCTTAATTAAGTATGGGGAGACTATACCATTTGAGCTATTACTCATTGGCATCACATTATACATAATTAGCATATACAATTTTTGTAAATTTTATATATCAAACTAATAAAATCTTACCTTTAAAATTGAATTTAATAAATATTATATAACATTTATACCAAAATAAGTTATTTTAAAACAAAAATAATATTTTACAATATAAAAAATATTAATAGAAGTACAAAAATATATATAAATTTTATTATTAATTTCAAGGGTAAAACACATAGTTAACCAAATCAATGTCAATATTACATGAAAATTCTAAAACAAAAAACGTTACATAGATGTCTTCGTTCACATATCTATATAAATTGAATTAGGATAATTCGAATTAAAAATTATAGTAGTAAATCGAATTAGGGGTATTCGATTTAGTAGTATTGAATAAATTCACATAAACCGAACTCACCTACTTAGATTTAGGCATTATAGTGATAAATCTAATTAATCTGTATCGATTTACCATGGAACAAATGTAAATCAAATGCACCCAATTCGATTTACAATCCACTTTCAATGTAATAGTAAGTCAATAATGTTTAATCACAAATAATACCTATAATGAGTACAATAAAGAGTATATTTAATAATAAATTAAAAAATATTATAAATATTTTTTATAAATTATTAAAAAATCTCATTATAAATTATTAAATATTTTTGCGAAAACTTTCTAAAATTTGATTGTGAGTTAATTGTCGGTTTAGATTATACTTGCGATGTAATTGAGTTTTTAAAACTGGTTAAATTCTGAACCGGTGATTAGCCCGCGTCAAGTTTTTGGCACCGTTGTCGGGGACTTTGCATATGTGTGCCATATTGTTGGTTATTGTTAATATGTGCATATGTGAATAGTTTACTTTTTGGTTGTTTTCCTATTTTTGTCAATAGTTAAGATTCTATTAATTAGTAGTAATTAGTTGTTACTTACCTTTGGTTATTTCATTTTGTCATAATAATTGCATGAACTCTATATTTCTTACGTTGAATGACTCAGTCACTACTGGAACTGAGCTTAGCCCAATTTAATCTAAAGATTGAAAGAATCTTGTTACATATTAGGCAAACTCGGCACCGGTTGGCTTTTGTGGATAGTGAAGCGGCTTCTGTCGACTCACCTTCCCCTTCTGAGATTGACTCTAAGTCTTCATTCAACGAAAGAACCGTATATTCCTCTGTTGATACTTTTGACGCCTCCTTTTCTGATACAAGTGTTGAAGATATGGCTTCCCCAAGGAGAGTTACTCTTAAGGAAGCGAGGGCCTCTGACATTACTCTTCAACTGCTCCAAGTTCGATATCCTGACTTGGATGCCAACTTTAAGCTTAAGACTGGTTTGATTAACTTGCTTCCTTAATTCCATGGATTGTCTGCAGAAGATCCGATTAAGCACCTGAAGGATTTTCAAGTGGTATGTTCAACCACTAGACGACATGGGTCAGATGAGATTGCAATTTCGGTATTTACTTTCCTATTCTCTATTGAGAAAAAAGTGAAAGAAGGTTTTATATCCAGCCTGACGAGGTGGTTATGAACTGGGATATGTTACGGAGAGAGTTCTTGGATAAGTTTTTTCCTCCTGAGATGACTGATCGTTTGAGGGAAGAAATTTCTTGTATTATGCAAAGAGACTCAGAAACACTCCATGAATATTGGGAGCGATTCAAGAAGTTACTTGATTCTTATCCTCACCATTGGATGGAAAATTTGGTGTCAATTAACTACTTTTGTCAAGGCCTTAAGCCCCAAGATAAAATCCTCCTTGATGCTTCTAGTAATGGTTCACTTGTGAAGTATAGGATAGCAGAAGAGACTTGACAACTTATCTCCAATTTGGCTGAGTCTACACAACATCTGAGAACAAAAAATCCTCAACCCAAGGCTATTGTTGAAGTATCTCCAACTGAGTCCGCTTTGACCAAGACCTTAGGCGAGATGACTACCCTCCCGAGGCAAATCCACCAGAACCAACAAGCGCCTCCAAGAATTCAAGGACTACCATAACAATATCAACTTGAAGGGCCACCAAGAATTTGTGGTGTGTGTGCTTGTAGTTTCCACTATACTAATGAGTGTCCACAACTCCAAGAAGACAATGTATTGGCGGTGGCCAATCCTTTTTTCAACCACTCAAACTACCATCCTGAGAATTAAGGTCCTTATCAACAAGGGAATAATTATAACCAAGGATGGAGGGATAACTCTAACCAAAGATGGAACAACAACCCACACAATCAATTATAAAACCCACAACCATACCGCAATCAACCATACAACCAACAATTTCATCACAATCCACCATTTCAACCACAACCTCAAAACCAAAGATATCAACTTCTCCACCAAAGACAACAACCTCAAATTATCCAACCTTCCTCCTAAACTCAAACCTCCATTGATGACACTCTCCAATCCTTCATGCAAGAACAAAGGGAGTCTCAAGAAGCTTTAATGGCAACTTTGGTTGACACCATGTCCCGGATGTCCATGCGATCATCCAACAACATTCAAATTCCATCAAACCTTCATGCTCAAGTAGGATCCCATCTCAACCACTTCCAAACCCCGGACTTGCCATCATCTTGAGGTCCGGTGTCATACTAGAGGATATTGCCCCCAAGGATTTAATTGCCATGGAGAATGCTCATAATGAAAAATTTGTTAAGGTAGAGGACATAGATGAAGATGAAGTGGAAGAGGTTGTTCGGGAGGAGGAAGAGCAAGCAAGGACTAAAGAGTCCTAGAAAAAGAATGTCATGGAAGAACCTATCCCTATTCCTTTTCCAACTATGGCAAGAAGGCTAAGAAGCATGTGGAGTTGGACCCAACATGGTGGAAATCTTCAAAAAAGTTGAGGTAACAATCCCTCTCTTTAATGCCATCCGACAGGTTCAAAATATGCAAAATTTTTAAAAGATTTGTGCATTCACAAAGATAAGATTAATGACTTTGAGACTATTTCATTGGGTAGTTTTATTTCCTCTTTAATGGAAACTATTCCTGAAAAATATGGTGATCCTGACCCTTACTTAGTATCTTGTACGATTGGTGGTATGCAATTTGTGGACTATATGTGTGACTTAGATGCTCGGTTTGTGTTAGATGACAAGAGCATAATTTTTGTTGTGGGTATTGCTGAGGATGTCTTGGTAAGCATCAAGGGTTTGATCTTTCCAGTAGACTTCTATATCCTTGAAATGCAGTAGACTTCCCAGTAGCCAAGCTTTTAGTGAAAGCTTCGGTCCAAAACACTAGACATGGCCAACGACCAGCCAAGTTTTAGCATATCATTATATTCAACAGCAAGATTGATAGAAATCAACAAGCTCTTATGATGATAAGTTGAAACCTCGGTCCAAAAGATTAGACATGGCTTCACAGCCAGCCAGACTTCAACAAATCATCATGAAACTCTAGAATTCATTCTTAAAAATTCTGAAGTCATAGAATAATTTATTTTTTTTTTTTGAAAATTTTTTCGAAAATAAAAATAATAAAAACAAAAAGCTTAAAATTAAAATAAAATTACCTAATCTGAGCAACAAGATGAACCGTCAATTGTCCAAACTCGAACAATCCCCGGCAACGGCACCAAAAACTTGGTGCACGAAATTGTGATCTCTAACAATGGCGCCAAAAACTTGGTGCGCACAATCTTAATCTCAACTCTTTTTCACAACTCCGCACAACTAACCAGCAAGTGTACTGGGTCGTCCAAGTAATAAACCTTACGTGAGTAAGGGTCGATCCCACGGAGATTGTCAGCTTGAAGCAAGCTATGGTCATCTTGTAAATCTCAGTCAGGCAGATTTCAAATGGTTATGAAGTTTTGATAATTAAAATATAATTAGAACATAAAATAAGATAGAGATACTTATGTAATTCATTGATGAGAATTTCAGATAAGCGTATGGAGATGCTTTGCTCCTTCTGAATCTCTGTTTTCCTACTGCCTTCATTCAATCATTCATACTCCTTTTCATGGCAAGCTGTATGTTGGGGGATCACCGTTGTCAATGGCTACCGTCCGTCCTCTCAGTGAAAATGGTCCAAATGCACTGTCACCGCACGGCTAATCATTTGTCGGTTCTCACTCATGTTGGAATATGATCCATTGATCCTTTTGCGTCTGTCACTACGCCCAACACTCGCGAGTTTGAAGCTCGTCACAGTCATCCCATCCCAGATCCTACTCGGAATACCACAGACAAGGTTTAGACTTTCTGGATCTCAAGAATGCTGTCAATTGATTCTAGCTTATACCATGAAGACTCCGATCTTTCGGAATGGAGGCTAAGAGATACACACTCAAGCTATTGCAGATAAAACGGAAGTGGTTGTCAAGCACGCGTTCATAGGTGAGAATGATGATGAGTGTCACGGATCATCACATTCATCAGGTTGAAGTGCGAGTGAATATCTTGGAATAAGAATAAGCTTGAATTGAATAGAAAAACAATAGTACTTTGCATTAATTCATGAAGAACAGCAGAGCTCCACACCTTATTCTCTGGGGTGTAGAAACTCCACCGTTGAAAATACACAAGTAATGAAGGTCCAAGCATGGCCGAATGGCCAGCCTCCAAACGTGTACAATATGATCTATAATAGCATAGAACTGATCAAAGATGGTCCAAAAGACCTAAAATAAATCTCTAAAAGTAGTTTTTATACTAAACTAGTAGCTAGGGTTAACAAAAATGAGTAAATGATGCAGAAATCTACTTCTGGGCCCACTTGGTGTGTGCTTGGGTTGAGCATTGAAGCTTTCATATGTAGAGACTTTTCTTGGAGTTAAACGCCAGCTTTGGTGCCAGTTTGGGCGTTTAACTCTAGCTTTTATGCCAGTTCTGGCGTTTAACGCCAGAATAGGGTAGAAAGTGGGCGTTCAAATGCCAGTTTGCGTTATTAAAACTCAGGCAAAGTATGGACTATTATATATTGATGGAAAGCCCAGGATGTCTACTTTCCAACGCAATTGAGAGCGCGCCAATTGGGTTTCTGTAGCTCCAGAAAATCCATTTTGAGTGCAGGGAGGTCAGAATCCAATAGCATCTGCAGTCCTTTTTCAGCCTCTGAATCAGATTTTTGCTCAGGTCCCTCAATTTCAGCCAGAAAATACCTAAAATCACAGAAAAACACACAAACTCATAGTAAAGTCCAGAAATGTGAATTTTGCATAAAAAATAATAAAAACTTAGTAAAAACTAACTAAATCATACTAAAAACTACCTAAAAATAATGCCAAAAAGCGTATAAATTATCCGCTCATCAATACCTCACTGGAAATTCTCTACACTCTGACGTAGAGATTCTCATTTCTCTTTGTTTTCTCTTTGTGTGTGCAAGAGTAGGGAGAGTTCACTATGGATCCGAATGGTAATGCATAAATTAGAAGAACTCTGGTCTCATACACCACCCCTACTCCTGATTTCTTTCTCGCTTAGAACAAGCTCTTATCTCAACAGATGAGCCTTATTACTCAACAATTGAGTAGTATGCGGAGTCAAGTTGCTAAGGTTCATACTGCTCCTCCAGATGATCCTTATGATATGAGTGTTGGTTGCCCGCAAGGTGAGAATTATGAATATGGCGACTTCATTCCTAAGCAAGCTAACTTCATGGGAAATTTCTCCAGAAGCCCAAACAATGGTTCATATGCCAACAATTTCAATCATGGGTGGAGAAATCAACCAAACTATGGATGGAGAGAACAACCTCAGAGGCAGCAACCGAATTCTCAAGGAAGTTTCAGTCAGAGTTACTTCAACAACCCCCCATTCCAACATGCTCAGCCTCAGTGCGGCCCTGATCTTGCATCGATGATTGCAGAAATCTCCAAGAGCCAACAAAGCTTTATACAGAAAATCCGAGCCTCCCTTAGGAATCTGGAGATGTGAATAGACCAATTAGACGAGCGAATACCTAAGAGACCTCTCACTCTTTCCAATGACACAGTGCCTATCCCAAGAAAAGAGTGCAAGGCCATCACAGTGGATACTGAATCCATGCCAAAGAAGGAAGTAAAAGTTGCTGAAGGATCAAAGCAAACAGAAACACCAAAAGAGGCTGAGAGCATCAAAGTACACGCCCAAAAGCCCCAAAAAGAGACCAAGGATGAGCACTACTCACAATTCTTGGAAGTCTTTAAGAAGCTGCAAATTAATATTCCTTTTGCTAAGGTTCTAGAGCAAAGGCCTCCCTA
Organism: Arachis hypogaea; assembly: GCF_003086295.3. Classification (NCBI taxonomy): domain Eukaryota; kingdom Viridiplantae; phylum Streptophyta; class Magnoliopsida; order Fabales; family Fabaceae; genus Arachis; species Arachis hypogaea. Next base: position 96,534,228 of record NC_092047.1, read on the forward strand.
TGTTGTACTCATGAAAGGCTTACTCTTTGAAAAGAAGGCCTTAAAGGAAGATGAAATAGTGGTTCTAACTAAGGAGTACAGTACCCTAATTCAGAGTAAGCTGCCAAGGAAGATGCCAGATCCAGGGAGCTTTCAGATTCCATGTACTATTGGGAACATCACCTTTGACAAAGCCCTGTGTGATCTTAGCTCAAGTATCAATTTAATGCCATTGTCTGTAATGAAGAAGCTGCAAATCCCAAAGGTACAAGCAACAAGGATAGCACTGAAGATGGCGGATAAATCTCTGAAACAAGCATATGGAATAGTAGAAAATATCTTGGTCAAGGTTGGAAAACTTTTCCTCCTTGCAGATTTTGTGATACTTGATATGGGAGAGGATGCAAATGACTCCATAATCCTAGGAAGACCTTTTCTGGCTACTGGTAGAGCTTTAATTCATGTAGAGAAAGGTGAACTAGTTCTGAGGATGCACAACGATTACTCAATATTCAAGGTTTGTAGACCTTCATTACACTCTGATGAGAGAGGCACTTGCATAAGGAGTGAGGTTTCTAATCCAAGTCTCCAAGGATCCCTGATTGAAGCAAGGCAGAGTTCACACTTCAAACCTTCTTTGATGGGAATCAATGTAATTCTCTCTGACATCAAACTTAAGTTTGGTGTTAGGTGTGCATCATCCTCTAAGGAGGAAGGTCCCAGAAAGAAGATACCTAGGGGATGGAGAAACAAAAAGATCCCACTAAAGACTTCTCACCTAGGATAAAAGTGGTATTTACTAGAAGTCAAGTCCTACTTCATACTGTGAACAGGATCTTGTCCCTTGAGCATGTTGAGCTGAGCCATGAAAGCATAGGAAAGAAGCTCATAGTGAGGGGTGAAGACCTGAGCCCCTATGACCCTCCTTAGAGGAGCTGACCGTCAAGCTAGTGACGGTAAAGAAGCGCTTATTGGGAGGTAATCCAACCATAAGTATCTTTAATTTTATGTCTATTTTATTTTAGTTTAATTGTAGTTAGATTTTCATTTGATTTTTCATTGATTTTCATAGTTTTTCTAGGTTTAATCTAGTTTGTGATCATGCACATTGCTTAGAACAGGGACAGGAGGACTCAGAAGGAAGAACAGAACGCCCTGGAGTACATTGAACCAAACGGATTGGGTGCTAAATGCTAGGGAGGGTGTTTAGTGCCAGAAATAGGGCATGAAGAGATGGTGTTTAGCTCCAAGAAGAGGGAGCAGCAGCCACCATGACTGAGGTGGTTAAGTTTCATTATCCCTTGCCTTATCTTATCTTCTATTTTTCTAGTATTTTTAGCTTATTTCCTGTTTTCTATTCTAGCTTTTGCATGATCACTAGTAGGATTTTCTTGCTTTCTAGTTTAGTTTTTTATTTTGTTATTTTATGTTTATTTTGAAAGATGTCTCATGTATTGCTCACTGAGCTTAAAAAAAAATTAAAAGAAAAGGAAGTAGTAAAATGCATGAGATTTTAGTTATATATTATGAGTTATTCTAGTTACTTTGATGTGGTGGCACTATCTTTATTTCTGAATGTATGACCTGAACAGTGCATATTTGATATTGGAGATGAGAATATTGGTTCTTGAGGAATATGAACTTAGATAAGTATTATAGATTCTCGGAAATAAGAAAGACATTGATTCTTGAAGCAAAACAAACAGCAAAAAGAAATAAAAAGAAAAATAAAAAAGGGTCCAAGGCTTTGAGCATTGTTGGTTAGGAGGATCAAAACTGATCTAATGCTCAAAAGAGTGGTTTTTCCTAACCATATGCTTATGGTGGAGAGTGTCAATTAACCCTTGAGACTGAACACTTAAAGTCGTGACCAATTACTGTTACAGAGTATGCCTAAGACTCTGAGCACCACTGTCTAGGAGAAATAAGAAGAAAAATTAGAGCTCAAAGAGTTTCTCAGTTAAGTGCTTGTGGTGTTCTTGTATCAAGTTAAGCTTGAGAAACACTTAAAGTCACGGCAAGGCTCAAGGTTCAAATCACCAAGGAAAAGAGAGAAAAAAAAGCTGGGTTCAAGAATCAATTAGAGCCTAAAGAAGAGAATCTATAATATCATCCGAGTTCTAGTTCTGAAGGATACCAATGCTTCTGAGCTTCAAAGGATAGTAAGATACCAAACCTATTCAAAATTAGAGTATCATTAGCCCCATTCAGTAACTAGACCTAAGCTTAATTGACAACTCGAGTCTTACGCATTTTCTCTTCTTGGTTCTATATTGTTTTGGTTACTTGAGGACAAGCAACAGTTTAAGTTTGGTGTTGTGATGCGTGAGCAACTTGTACCCTTTTCCCCTTCATTTTCTAGTTATTTTTAGTTAGAAATTATTAAAATTTATTATATTTTAGTGCAAAAATTCTCTTTGGAAGCTACTTTGAGTTGTTTTGGTATTTTTATGATTTCAGGTGAAATTTGGGCGAATTTGACAGAGTTCTATGCAAAAACAAAGGAAGAAAGTAGATGTTGTCAACCTTGACCTCTTTGCATTCCAACGAGCATAACTTGAGCTATAGAGGTCTAATTAACGCGGTTCTAATGGCGTTGGAAAGCTAACTTCTAGAGCTTTTCAACGATATATAATAGTCTATACTTTTCTTCTAGAATCATTGCCAAATCTGGCGCTAAATGTCCTGCCTGGTGTTTAGCACCCAAGAAGGACAGAACCACGCCAGAACTTCCCCTTGCCGGCGTTAAACGCCGGAAAAATGCCCGATACGGGTCAAACTCACCCAAGGAAGCATCTTTAGTGGGATTTAGCTTTTAATTGTTATCTTTTATTTTATTTTAGTTATTTTTATTTACAAACAAAATCTTCTAGGTTTAGACTTTATTATTCTATTTTATTTTCAAATCGAATTAGGTTAGATATAAAAGGGAAAAGATTCACCCTCTATGGGGGATTTGGATTCAGATCTTCTCTCTTTCGCACGTTTCACTTTTGGGGAAGAACCCTAATTTTCTCTGTTAGTCATGAGCAACTAAACCTCTTTGGTTAAGGTTAGGAGCTCTGTTTATTTCTATGGATTGAGACTATTGCTTTTCTATTTTAATTAATGTATTGATTCAGTTTCAAGGATTGTTTCGTTCTTAATCTTATGAATCTGGGTGGAACGACAGTATGACCCTTATTCTACATGTGTTCTTGTGATTCTCGACAGAGTTATCTCGCTTGAGCAATAACTTAAAAACAAATTTCTCCTAAATTGCTAATTACATGAACTAATTGGGATATGTGACATATAATCCTGTTAGCTTTGGGTAATTAGGGTTTTTGTGGCCATAAACTAGTTTTGAACTTAATCCTCTAATCGGAATTAAGTGACCACGACGGTGGCGGTTAATGAAGGTTAGAGGAGAATAAATAACTAAGACATTAGGGTTCAGTCATTTATAGTTTGACATGAAATGAATCATGCATTGTTAAAATAGTTGGTAAGAACTTTTAATCTGGAAAAGTAAACATCTCCGAAGCATTAATTGTTTTCTCTCACACTTTTTACACCTAATTTTTTAATTGCTTTCTTTGTTTTCTTGCCTACTGTTTCATACATTTTCAACCATCAACAACCCTTTTTTGTCTGCTTAACTCAGCCAATTGGATAACCATTGTTGCTCAGCCTGAAAATCCTCATAGGATCGACCCTCACTCATCTGAGTTATTACTTGGATGACCCGGTACACTTGCCGGTTAAGCTGTGGAATTCTAAATCCCGCACCACTACTCCTTCGAAATTGATGGAAGGATAATGAAGTTTAATTTAAAAGAAGCCATGAGACACCTGCCGGAAGAGTATTCTATTCTCCGATGTGACATTATTGATGAGGTTGTAGCAGAATTCCAGCATGATACTTTTGAAGAGATGGCTTTGGGTAAAGGTTTGAGTGTGGGAAAATATGATGAATTTGATGAAGATGCTCCACCACCTCCATTATATCAAGAGAAAAAATTGCCACGTCAAGATTTAAATGAGGAGTTGAAACCTCTTCCTCCTCACTTGAAATATGCATTCCTAGAAGATAACAACAAACTCCCGGTGATTATTGCAAGAGAGCTTTCTTCCCAAGAGGAGGGAAAGTTGCTTGAGGTATTACAGAAGTACAAGAAAATGATAGGGTGAAGCTTCAATGACAATGTGGGAATAAGCGCATAGACATGCCTACATCACATTTTTTTGGAAGATGGCGCCAAGCTAGTCCGACAACCTCAACAGCGTTTGAACCCAACAATCCTTGACGTGGTCAAAAAGGAGGTTACTAGACTTTTGAAAGGGGACATTATCTATCCCATTTCTGATAGTGAATGGGTAAGTCCGGTTCAAGTAGTGCCTAAGAAATCTGGCATAACCATGGTAAAGGCGGATAGTGGAGAACTAGTAGTAACCAGAGTCCAGAATAAATGGAGGGTCTGTATTGATTATCAGAGACTCAATCTAGCCACAAGAAAGGATCATTATCCTTTACTCTTTATTGACTAGATGTTGGATCATTTGTCAGGTAAATTCCATTACTGTTTCCTTGATGGTTATACTGGTATTTTTAGATTCATATTGCTCCTGAAGATCAGGAGAAAACCACATTCACATGTCCCTTTAGAATTTATGCTCATAGGAGAATGCCGTTTGGCTTGTGCAATGCACCGATAACTTTCCAAAGGTTCATGACAAGTGTTTTCTCTGATTTTAAAGAGAATTGCATGAAGGTCTTTATAGATGGTTTTAGTGTTTATGGCAATTATTTTAATGTGTACTTAGAGAACTTAGCTAAGGTACTAGAGAAATGTGTCAATACTAACCTTATGTTAAATTTTAAAAGTGTCATTTCATGGTGAAACAATGCATAGTATTGGGGCATATTGTCTCTAGTGACAGAATTTTTGTTGACCCGGCTAAGATTGATGTTATTTCTAACTTGCCTTACCCCTCCTCGGTAAGGGAGATCCGTTCTTTCCTTGGCCATGTAAGATTCTACAGGAGGTTCATCAAGGATTTCAGTAAAATTGCTTTACCACTTTCTAGATTACTTCAAAAAGATATGGATTTTGACTTTGATGATGCTTGCAAGGAAGCTTTTGATAGGCTAAAGGGAGTTTTGATCACAGCTCCAATAGTGCGAGGCCCATATTAGAACAACCCGTTTGAGATTATGTGTGATGCTTCTAATTATGTTGTTGGTGCCGTGCTTGCACAGCGCGAGGGTAAGATCCCTTATGTTATAGCCTATGCTTCTAAGACTTTTGATGTTGCACAATCCAATTACACCACCACTGAAAAAGAACTCCTAGCTATTGTTTTTGCATTGGACAAATTTAAAGCTTACTTGCTAGGATCTAAAGTGGTGGTGTACTCAGATCACGCAGCTCTAAAGTACCTTTTGGCAAAGAAAGAATCCAAACCTAGATTGATTAGATGGATATTGCTTCTCTGAGAATTTAATTTAGAAATCAGAGAAAGGAGTAGATCTCAAAACTTAGTGGCAGACTACTTGAGCCGTCTTGAAAACACCAAATCGGATCTCACTCCTATTGATGATTCATTTTCTTTGGATGCCTTGGGTGCAATTTTCCCTAACACCCCTTAGTTTGCACTAATAGAAAATTATTTGGTAGCTCACACCTTCTCTCCAATTTTTTTCAAACATCAAATGGACAAGTTGAAGAGTGATTCCAAGTATTATATTTGGGATAACCCTTATTTGTGGAGGTGTGGAGCAAACCAAGTAATCAGAAGATGTATGCTAGAATCCGAATTCTAATCTATTCTTCAATTCTGCCACTCATCTGAGAGTGGAGACCATTTTGACCCTCAAAGAACTGCTAGAAAGGTTTTAGATTGCAGATTTTGGTGGCCAACATTGTTCAAGGATGCAAACCACTTATGCCAAAATTGTCATCAATGCCAAAAGTCCGAAAATGCATCCCAAAAGGATGAGATGCCCCAACAACCTATGTGTTCTGTGAAATTTTTTATGTGTGGCGCATTGACTTTATAGGTCCATTTCTGAACTCAAATGGGTTTTTATATATTTTGTTAGCTATTGATTATGTGACAAAATGGGTGGAAACTGCTCCAACCCAAATTGATGACACTAACATGGTTGTTTTCTTTGTGAGGAACATCCTCATTTGCCGTTATGGGTCGCCACGAGTAATCGTGCGCGACCAAGGAACTTATTTTTGTAATAGGAAGTTGGAGGCATTGATGAGGCAGTATGGTGTCATCCATAAATTTGCTACCGCCTATCATCCTCAAACAAACAGCCAAGTAGAAGTTTTAAACCATGAAATCAAGAGGATTCTAAAAAAGGTGGTGAAACCCCAAAGGAAAGATTCGAGTGCAAGGCTAGGAGATGCATTGTAAGCCTATCAAAATGCATACAAGACACCAATGAGAATGAGCCCCTTTCGGTTGGTCTACGGCAAAGCTTGCCATCTTCCTGTTAAAATTGAGCACAAGGCCTACTGGGTGGTAAAGGAGTGCAATATGGGCTTATAGAAAGCGGGTGTGGAAAGAAAGTTCCAATTGAAAGAATTAGAGTGCTTGACACTCGAAGCATATGAAAATGCTAGGATTTATAAAGAGAAAACCAAGGCAATGCATGATCAGAATATCCGGTAAAAGGAATTCAGAAGTGGTGATTTGGTGCTACTCTATAATTCAAGGTTGAGGTTAATGCCAGAAAAGCTGAGATCAAGGTGGGACAGCCCATACAAAGTGGAAAAGGTTAAGTCCTTTGGTGTGGTTTATTTGTGTCATCCATCAAGTGAAAATGTCTTTAAGGTGAATGAGCATCGACTCAAGCTATATTACCATGCCAACCCAAGAACAACAAGGAATTAGAGGTGCTCTTCTTGGAGGATGCACCGAATGCAAAGGATTAAGCTTCATGCTTGTCTAACTTAAGGACGTTAGAGAAAAGTGCTAGGTGGGAGACGCCCCACCATGGTATGATCTTGTAGTTTTTTCTCTTTGTATATAGTTCATTTCTAGTTTTCTATTTCTTATTAGTTGCATTTCTTAGATTTTCTTAGTGAAATTAAGGTTTGGAAGTGTTTGCAATTGTTTTGGTAGTTTGTTATGGGCTCACAAGGTTTAATTTGATGAAAAGGAGCAAAGATTGCTAATTACAATCATGCGTACATATGACCAATGCGTACGTATCATGCTCCAAAACTTGCCATATCATGCGTACGCATGAAGCATGCATACGCGCAAGCACCTTTCCAGAATGAAATTGCATTTGTGTGAGTATCGTGCAAGTATTATGCATACACACGATTCCAAACCAGAATGAAAAGTGATTTGTGCGAGCATCGTTCGAGTACTGTGTGTACGCACGATGCCTTACCCGAATGCAATTTCTTTTGTGCGAATATTGTGTGAGTATCGTGCGTACCAATCCAGAAAGGAAAGTGAATTGTGCGAGAATCATGCAAGCAATGCGGGTATGCACGATTTCGAATGCTTCAAGCCTTGTTTTGAAGTCATGTGTACGCATAGGTGATGCGTATGCATGACCCCCCTTTTCACGTCAGAAAAGAGTGTGAGTCCTAGTCACTCATAGTATCCTCTTCTTCTCTTCTCAACCTACACAACCCTCTCATCATGTCACTTCCGGTGACCCATTGCCGCCGGCGCTACCAACATTCTCTCCCCTTCTTATCTTCTCCTTCCCTCACTCCTCCTTTCTTCTTCCATCGCACTCCAACTTGTGAGCGGCAGCCTAATTACAGGGCACTCCCTATGTCTCTTTCTCATTCCGGCGTGTCAACTGCCATTGGCGCCACCTCCTAGTTGGCCATTGCAGCTACTCTGCTCAGCTGCCCTTCCCTCATTTTCTCTGTTCTATTTCTTCTTTCTCTGTTGCAGGTTTTAACTTCATTTTCGTTTCTAATTTCTACTCAGTTTAATTGATATTGTTGCTATAGTTGATTTTAGTTAGATAGTTGGTTAGATTAGATTTTTGTTTTTAATTTCTATTCAGATTCATATTAGGATTAGTGTAGCTTGTACGTAATTACCTATGCTTTTATGTTTTCAGAGTTGGACTTGAATTTGTTTTCAATTTTTGTGGATCATTTAGACTGTTATGATGCTGATTATTCTATTTCATGCTGATTGTTTGATGCTTTGATGATTAATATTGTGAATTTGGTTGCAATGAACTCTTGGTTGTGCCAGTTTATGAATCATAGAATGATGCACACCAAGAGATTATGAATGAATTTTGGGTCAGGTCTTTAGGAATCAATGCTTGTTCTCATATGATACTTATTCTTTATACATTGATAGAGATTTGATTTATCTTTAAGTAACCCAATTTTTTTATTTTGTGATTGCTGTGACTTTTGTCTGAGTCTGAAAGCTTAGTGAATCGTCCCTCTCTAATCTTGCACTCATTCATTAGTAAGTGTCGTTGATGCTTGAATTTGTTCTTTTCACGTTGTTTAACCATGTCCTTGCTTCACTCTTGTATTGACTGTTTATGGATATGCCTCTATGTTATCTCGCATTCTAAATTACATGTTGTATCTACCATGTGATTTAGAACTCTTAATTTTGTTTGGGATTATCCGCTGCTTGTATTCTCCTGGCTTTGGTGTATTTGCGACTATGCTTAATGTACTTTCTTTCTCACTTCTTTTTAGGATGGGCGGCGAGAAAGGGAAATAAAAGGCTTCTCTACGGGCACCTAGCAAAACCGCAAAGCACAAGCAGCCCACCGCACCGCAACGTGCGAAGCGGTAAAAAAGGGCTAAGAGTATTGATGAAGCGGATAAAAGGACCCCACCAAATAAGCCAACATTATCCTCAAACCGCTTCTGTAAGCGGATATATACTAAGCTACTGGAGCGAGCTGTAAACCCTACAAAATTAATAAATAATTAGCTAATAAGTTAATTAATATTCAAAGATATTATAAAATTAAATTTTATAGGTTAAGGAAATAAAGATATTAAAAATATAAATTTTGACACTAATTTTAAAGAATTTGTCCCAAAATTGGGCCATCGGGCCAAACCGAGGCCATGGCCCAACATACAAATATTCAATTCAGCTCCCCTTCCTCTCATAATCTGAAAATCACGAAGAGAGAGGGAAGAACAAGAACACCCAAACCCTCACTCAAATTTCTATCCCTCATAACTTTTGATCTGGAACTCCGATCGCTGCACTGTTTGCGACCACACGATCACTCTGTTGAGCTCTATAAAACCTACCCAACAATTTGGTAAGAAAATCTTGATTACTCCCTCAGCCTCCCTCTCCTAAAATTTGAAATTTGGATTTTGAGTTTGATAAAATTATGTGATTTTGATGTTCTAGCCTTGAATTAACTTGAGGAAACTATTGGTTCTTGTTCATTTGATGTGTGGATAAGATAAAAACCCTCAAAACTCTTGTGAATTCTTTGATTATATGAGGTTGGGTATTGAGCTTGTGTATATGGATGTAATGATATGAATTAGGTAGTGTATATGTGATTTGGAACATATTTGAGGAGGTTGGAAGCTTGGATTGATCATTGGGTGCTGAAATCTTAGTGGTGGGGGCTTGAGATTTTGTAAATTGAGGTGATTCGGCATTAGGAAGAAAATCGGACAAGGTATGATTTCGGTTTCTCGTAGTTAATATATAATGTCACGTGAAAACTTTGGCTAGATACCATAGGATAAGTCTGAATATTTTGAATTGTTGGAAATTAATGGGTTATATGTATTTGTGAATGTGATGAATAATGTGAATGAATATATATATATAGGTGAGGTATGACAAGCATGATGGAATTAATGTGTGTATATGTATTGTGTATTGGATTCGTTAATGATTAGTTGAATATGGAAGTTTGCAATTTAGGAAGTTAGGAGATTAATGAGTAGGATACTAGTATTTGGTGGTATATGTGAATGTTGAGGTTAATTTTGGTTATAAATGGTTTGGTTTATTTTGAGGATTTTGGAAAGTTTGAGGTTTTGTAAACTTTGGTAAAAGCTGATTTTTTAACCAACTTCGTTGGGTCATAACTCGGCTTCAGGACTCTCAAATTTTTTCAAACTTACTTTAGATGAAAACTAGATCTGTGAAGTTCATGCTGTTTGAAGAACAGACTAAAAATAATTTTTAACGAAAAAGTTATGCATGTTCGAAGCTTGGTACAAAAATATGATTTTTAAGACTTGACAGCTTTTTGCAATTCTGATAGAGCTTGTGTACGTAGACCTTTGCACACGATGTGGACCCTGGCCTCTGCACAGATGTCTCGCATACGCGAGCATGTCATGCGTACGTGAGTTTGTCAAAATATGCCTCATGCGTACGCGGACTTCCAAATTTCAGCTTGTGTGTACGTGGATAGGGCATGCGTACGCATGACCCTGTTTTTCTTAAAATTGTGTTTTTTGAGTTTTAAACTATTTCTCTAACTTTCCAAACTTCTATAACTACTTTCTAGGGTCTGATAGCTAGTTGTTAGGCTTCGGGAGAAGAGTGAACCTAATGAGAAAGTGAAATTGATAGTGAAGAAGTTTGTGAAGTGAAGAGTTTAACTAATAAAGCGCGGATATTATTGATTGAGAAATTATTGATTGAGATTAAATGAGATAAAACTAATGATGAGGTGGCTGTGAAAATGAAGAATAATGATGAGTAACTTGATTATGATTGATGGAGTGAGGCGAACCATGTTTGATAAAGAGAAAGAACTTGAAATTGAAAATGTCTGTGGGGATTGTGGTGGTGTATTGCTCACAAATGGTGGGGATCGTGGTTATTTACCACCCACGGGTGTGTGTTTTCCAATTGAAAATCTTGTGAGTATCGTGGTGGTGTACCGCCCACCGGTTTTCAAGAGGATGATATCCGGGTTAGCTACCGGATATGTCGGGTCCTGGCAAAGTAACCGGCACATGAGCTCATGGCCAGTAGGAAAGGCATACATCATATGCATTTGGTTGTCTTGTTTGAGTTTGTATTACTTGGGTTTGCCTATTTGAATATCTATGCTTATTTGCTATATGTTCTACTTGCTGTAACTGTATTCTATCTATGTTTTCCTTGTCTGTATTATATGTCTTTGCATCTGAGATACCCCTTGTCTAGCAGAGGAGAGACGAGGGTAGTTTCACCAGTGTTTAGAATTAGGTTTATAACTTGGAAACCTTTGATAGTTACCTAAATTGTAGTTTAGCTTATTCCTTTAAGTTTATGTTTTGAGTGTCAGAGTTCTAGGATTGCCTCTGACTTTCTCGGGACCTTAAATATTATGTACATTGGCACCTTTACCATGCTGAGAACCTCCAGTTCTCATTCCATACATATGTTGTTATTTTTCAGATGCAGGTCGAGAGGCACCTCGCTGAGTGTCTGGAATTTTCTGAGCAAGCGGAGTTGGTTCTTTTGGGGATTCTACTTTTTGTCTTAGGCTATGTTATATATGTACTTAGACTCTCCTTTTATTTATTTTGGATATCACCTCTTAGAGGATACTTTGGAGAAATAGGTGTTAGTTGTGTTTTGGGATATTATTTGGGATGTTTATATATATATGTAGGCAAATATTCTCCGGCCGGCCTTGGCTTCGCAGGTCGAGTAAGGACTTTGATATTCTGTTATTTTAGTACTCTATTTTGTATATCTTCATGTCTTATCCTTTTCTGTTGACCCAGTTTTAGGTTTTCGAGTATGAAGCACTTTTCTTTTTATGATTTTTGCTTAAACTTTTCTTCAAGGCTCCTAGTTACAAATTCTTTCGATTATATCTACTTATATATTTTATTTTTAGAGGTAACAATATCTCACCACCTCTATTTTACGAACTTAAGCGTAACGCTCTGTGTGGTAGGGTATTACACAAGCCGCCCATTGTGAACGACAACTACGTATCCTAGAGAACTTAACATGGTTTGTCGTAGACTGCATCGAGCGACGCGGATGGGGATTCCTTGATAGGGATGTGAGCAATATCAACCTATCTTGGGTCAATGAATTTCATGCTAACTACTAGTCAGCGGCCCTTGACTCGGTTTTTGTCGAGGCAAGCAAGTCTTGGTGACTGAAGCCGTCATGCAGCAGGCACCTCCGCACCACCAGCAACACTTCCACAAGCATCTCAATCTATCCACCAACTAGTGATTCAGCTCTTCTAGAAGATTGACCGACAAAGCCAGAAGATCGAATAGAATGAGCATCATAGTAAGTGATGCTATGAATATTTGAAGAAGCTAATCAGCTGCAACAACCCACCCCCAGAAGAACCAGATACACCGGAATCCACCTCAGACTACTATGGAGACGAAGATCAGGCGGTGGACGTGGAGGCGCCCCAGTCTCACCGGCCTGAGGATATTGGAGGTGGAGATTTGTAGCATCCCTTACTCCCCAGTTCAACATTTAACGTACGGAAGACCGTACAAAATTTTAAGTATGGGGAGTTCGATGACCGATTTTTTAGGTGATATTATTTTAAACTTTTCTTTAGTATTTTTGCATTTTAGTTAGTTTGTACATAACGCTAGGCTTTATTTTGATTCCTGGTACGCTTTTTAGGATCTTTTGCACATATTTCTTTTATCTTTGTAGTTGTGATTGGATGGATATGGATTATATGACCTAGACAACTTTCTATATGCATGAGATAACTTGGAATAATATAGAATAGAGATAAGAACTTGGAATTTCAATTTTTCATCCAACCACCCTTAAAAAAATTAGGCCACTTGGTTAGAGTACTGATTTTCCAAGAAAATTATTTTAGGGCATCCTGCTGATTTGAGTCGAAACCTTTACTGATCTTGCTTGAAGAAAAATACTTTTTGAAATATAATTTAGAGTTAGAACACACAAATCAAATAAGATTTGAGATTAAATGTTTGGTTGCATCTTTCCAACTAATATTTCATTCTTATGGTGTTATTCTCTTTAAAATTGTAATCTTTGACTTGTTTGATTCTATATGTCCAATAATTTTTGTATGTGAACATGTATATGTATGATTGAGGCCATCAATTCTTATAAACTCACTTGTCTAAATAGCCTACCTTTCTATCTACCATTATTAGTAATTTTAAGCCTATTTAATTTCTTTTGTTCTTAATCTTTAGCTCATCACTAGCCCTAGTGGAAAACAATAAATGTCCTTGCCCGGATCTTTGATTGGCTTAGATTAGTGTGTGAGTGCATTATGTGATCTTGGGAATGGGAAATTGGGAACTTGGTAGAAAAGAAAGATATATTTTGGGTTTTATTGAGGATTTTTGGAGAAGCAAGTTTATTTTCATGCAGTAAATGTTCGTTTAAACCATGTGCATCTACCCCTTTATGTTTTATGTTTTATGTTAAAAAAAAGGAGAAAAAAAGGAGCAAAATAGTAAGTGTATATACTTGTACATAAGAAAACAAAAGAAAAGAATAAAAGGGGATAAATCATACCCCAATAGAATTTTGGAAAGTGAATGCATATATGATGAATCTTGACAAATGCATGAGTGAAACATGGGTAGTTGGAAATTCACATTAGGAATAAGTAGGCTATCTTGGATTAGGTGATAGTCTAAGCTAATCAAAGGTTTGAATTTTGAGTCCACCGGCCAAATACATGCCCATCTTAACCGTAACCCCATTACAACCTCTTATAAGCCCTCATGATACTTGTATGCATGCATTAAATGATTGTTTAGTAGAAAAAAATAAGTCTTAGAAAGCAGGATTAGAAGAGAATTGAGAGAATCAACCCGAAATACTAGAGAGACTAGAATGTAAACACATCCAGTGAGGGTTTGAATGCTCAATTCTATGTTTCCAACTTTCATTAATTGTCATTTTGCAAGATTATTTATATTTCATTTTGGAACTCAAATTAGTGGGATTGTATTGACCACTATATTGCTTTTGACCCTCTATGCTCATATGTGTTCTTGAAAATTGAGTTATTTGTAACCACGTAGATAGAAGTATGTAAAATTAGGTAAACTAGTTACACTCATGTAGATAGTTTGTATTCCATAAGTTTTACCACTCCCTTGATCTTGTCTTTTCTAATGCTTAGCATGAGGACATGCTATTGTTTAACTATGGGGAGGTTGATAAACCCCTATTTTATGATAAATTTTGGATAGAAAACATGGAGTTTATCAACTTAACTTGCATTTATTCACCAAGAATGCATGTTATTATGATTTCTTTCCTAAATTTTGCTTAAGAGTTAAAAACATGCTTTTTGGACCAATAAACTGTCAATTTTAATTCACTCTTTATTCCATTCGTTGTCGTAATGTGTTTGTTGAGTGATTTTAGGTTTAATAGGACAAGAATGGATTAAAAAGAAGAGCAAAAGTATACAAAAGTGAAGAAATCATGGAAAATTAAAGAATTGAAGACCTGGCTTCCATGCGTATGCATGACCCATGCGTACGCATCTTTCTCAATTCGCGCGTACGCACGAGGTGTGCATACGCATGACATGCAACACATACCTCATTAATGGAAACACGTGACCGCAATTTTGAGGTTATTTTTTTGGCTCAATTCCATTTTGAAGTATTGGAGGCCTAGACTCAAAGGAGAACACAGACTGCATCATTCCATCATTCCACATAGTTTTAGATAGCTTTTGTTCATAGTTTCTAGTGAGAGAAATTCTAGGTTTGCTCTAGATTTTTTCTAGGATTCTTGTCAATTTTGCTCTCAATTTTATATTCCGAACTTGTTTAGTTGTAATTTTGCTCTAGTTTTGTTATTCTCTCATTTGCTATTTCCTTAGTTTATGAATCTTGTTAATTTCGAATTTTTATTAATGTATTGATGTTTCTATGTTTTTATATGTGTTAATTGAGTTGCTATTGTTGATGTTTGGTAGTAATTAGATTTACTTTTGATTAATTTTCACAATTCCATGATATGTTCTCTTATTACTCACCAAGGGTTTGATGAATTATTTACTTTATCTATGGAGTAGATTCTTGAATCCTTGACTTGGAGTTGAGTAATTAGGATCCCTTAATTATCAATGTCCAATATTGAGTGGTGATTTAGGGTTGGTAGTTGATTTGGTTTCCACTAACGCTAATCTTTTACCAAATTTGTTTGGTAAATTGATTATGATTTGTGGATTGATATCAATTACGCCTACTTGAATTTTTTCCAATGTTAGGGGATAATGAAGTGGGAATAGCTCTTAATAATTTCCATGTTTGTGGTTAATAACAAGGAT
This sequence comes from Arachis hypogaea, assembly GCF_003086295.3. Classification (NCBI taxonomy): domain Eukaryota; kingdom Viridiplantae; phylum Streptophyta; class Magnoliopsida; order Fabales; family Fabaceae; genus Arachis; species Arachis hypogaea. The sequence goes on from NC_092047.1 coordinate 96,549,466, forward strand.
AAGAAGCCTAAATTCTCAACCCTAGCCAAGGCCTTTTAAGTATTTGATTACCATCTCTTTTATCGATTCAATTCTCTTAGTCTCTTTTTGTTTAATTCCATTGCTTCCTAGTATAGCTGCCTCGTAATTGTTGCTATTTCAATCGCATGCTTACTAGCTAATTATTTACTTGTTTATTGCTTTTACTCATTGCAACTTTATTACCGATTACTCTTTAATTTCTAATTACCTTAACTTTTTGCAATTATATTCAAACCTCCCCCCCAAATTCCATAACCAATGATGTGCATTCAATTGCAAGTATAAAGGAGAATGACCCGGAATTCAACTCCTTGTTATTGAATTGATTTTTGTGACAACCTTCTTAACTTTGATTTTGAGTTAATTGCCGATTTAGACTATACTTGCGACATAATTGAGTTTTTAAAACTGGTTAAATTTTGAACTGATGATTAGCCCGCGTCACATATATTTGGTTTCACCCTCTCTTTTAATTATTCTATTGTCCTTAATTTTGGACATTTGTATTTCATTTATCATCTAATGAAATATATCTATATCTTTGGCAAAAAAAATGCACCTTTCATCTCAACTTTTTGCACAATAGCTGGACCCTACAATTCTCTACTCCTGAAAAAACTTGAAGCAATTTTTAAGGATCCATATTCAACCAACTTGAATCTCTACCTTCATAAAAAAATAACACACCTCCAAATCTCCAACCGCTATTGCCTAAAACAAGAACAACAATCATAGTCAACAGAATTTTCATACTCCACTTAGAGTATATTCACTTGGAATAAACCCCTAATGATTTCACCATGTCACATCTCGAAAGAAAATTTTGTTAAAATTTAAGGTCAAACTTCCTCGTTAGTAATACCAAGAACTACGTTAGTCATCCATATAACTTCACAAAATACCTTGCATCATTGCTAACCAATGTCATGTGCAATTGTAAACTTGCTAGCAGCAACCCATCCTTTTTCATGGTAGTCCAAAATACGATAAAAATATTTTTATCATTCCAGAAAAAATCACCAAGAGAGATAATGTGAGATTCTAACTTCAACTTTTCATTTAAACTTGCTCCCGCTGCACAAAATAACATTCTCAAACTTGACTTTTTTTTAGTCTCGTGTAATCCTTATTGTATGAACACGTCCTTGACTTGAATTCACGCCAAGCTAAATTTTATCTTTCTATCACATTTCTATGTCAAGCATCACAGTTTCAGCAAAGGACCATGTAACTATACATCAAAGTAGTGTGTTCACATTATAAATGATACAAGATACACCAAATAGGTTTCGTACCATACTTTTATAATATTGCACTTCCTCCAATAACCAAGGCAAACTCTTTAACAACAAAGCAATTCTTTTCTAATGTGGAAGATCATATGACATTACAACTATAGAGCATATAAAGAAATGAACTTTCTAGCCCCTACAAGCTTCAATCGAACCATAGGCTCTAATATCACTTGATGTGAATTTTTTTTTTTTGCAAAAATATGACATCATTTCCTAGATAATCAACTTTAACAACAGAGGAATAAATTTGATGAAAAATATATTCTTGAACAATATCACATAGATCAATACTATCGTATACATATACAAATGTAAAATGAATAATACTATATCTAACTTATTAAAAAAATAGTAGTTTGCACCAATATTTTATATGAAAAATCTCAAAATAAGGTAAAACTAACAGGCCAAAACTTTGAAAGAAGTTTTATTATATTTAAGATAAGAGTATTTACTCAAATTAGTCCCCAAAAATTTTAAAAGTGGATACTTTAGTCCTCAAGAAAAATTAATAGACAAAAATATCCTTAACGTTTTACTCTGCCATACAAAATAGTCCATGGCTTGCTTTCTCCATTTGTACTTGATGAAAAATGATAAAGTGGCACGTTTAGCCACTCACATGACCCATTACGTTTTGCTAACAAAGACGGGGACTGATTTGTCGATATGGGTCACCTTCACATGTAATAGATTACATGAGCGATTAAATGTACCGCTTCATCATTTTCCATCAAGTACAAACGGAAAAAGCAACACAGTGACTGTTTTGTCGGCCAGAGAAAAACGTTGCAGATTTTTTGTTTATTAATTTTTCTTGGGGACTAAACTGTCCATTTTTAAAATCTTTAGAGACTGATTTGGGTAATTACTCTTAAGATAACTACATAGTGTCTTTACTACACTTTTACAATATGAGAGTTACATATAACGTTTTTCAATAAATACCCATTCCTATTCCGATAATAATAAAGATGTTATCCAAAAAATATTTTCATTGTATAAACTCACACCTTATAATTTTTGGACACTATACACACTTCTTTCAGAGAAAAAAACCTTTCTCTACATGTAACTTAATTGTTATATAACTTTCTCATGAATTATTCTTTCTCTTGTACATGATACAAATGAAACTCTCTTATTTATAAGCAAAAACCTATTCTTTAAATTTTTACATTCTTACATGTTACTTTGCATAACAAAAATTACTTCAGATTCTTTTACTTTTCGGTTACTGTGTACAAACATATTTTTCACTACTTTCATTTAAAAAATTATCTAAGCACTATTTTTTAGTAGTTGTACCCCAAAAATGAAAAGACATAGTACCAATATTTATTTTGTCTAGAAACTTTTGGAGAAAGGAGGATTAATAGGTTGAAAAAATATTTGGCAAAAATTGGTAGAGATATTAAGAGATATTCTAAAGTTTCTTATGATGTAGAAAAAACAAATAAAGACTTATTGAAAGAAATTTAATAAAAGTACAAGTAAAAAATAAAATGTAAGCTTTACCTATGAAGGAAGTGATGAGATTAAGGACATAATCGATGAAGCAATAGCAAAAGAGGAGTAACAATAAACTCCAAATCAACTACCAGTTAACAAGTAAGTTTATTGTTGGAAGCACTCCTAAAAAGAAAGCAAAAGTCTTTCCTGTTATCTTTGCACCAAGGCCAATTCCAAGAGCTCAACAAAGTCTAATAATTGTCTTCTAAAATAAAGAAGAGATACATGAGGATGATATGTGGTTGCTAGATTGCTTTTAGATACAAGAATTTCCTTCAATACAATTATGTTACCATAATATAATGATATGTTGGATAGTATTATTGTTGTTGGGCCGACTATAAATTGTTGATAAATCGTCAAACTGGTTGAACCACTATGATTTTTTTCGGTTTAGATCAATTTTTTATTGTTCCCATATTATATCATTAGTTCAATGTTGTCTCTCATTAAATTTTTTCATTTCTATAGATGCATAGAAATTTAAGTGAATAAGATTTATTTTTCAATAAGAAATTACATTAAATAATTTTATTTTGTTTAAACTAGTTAACCACGATTTATCACCATTAGACTATTAAATGTTTGAGCTAGTCACTCAACCAGTTTATTACCCGGTCCAGCACTTAGAATTTTCGTTATGAATTGTGATAATTGGTTATTTTAAGTCACAGTTTAAAACTGTAATTATAAACTCTTTTAAGTTATCTTATAACTGTGCTTATTATAAATCTTTTTAGGTTACAGTTTAATTGCGTGACTATAGAACCTTTTAGATCATTCAATAAAATCATGACTATAGACTTCTTTTTAGATCATACTAATAAACTATGATTATATACTTTTTAGATTACGCTTTAAAACTGTGGTTATAGACAGTTTTAAGTAACACTTAAAACTCCATAATTATAGACCGTTTAAGGTCACAATAAATCTTTATAGGTTAAGATTTCTAAAAAACCATTACTCTAGGTATTTTTAGGTCATGATTTTTAAACATGACATAAAAAAGATGATCTAAAACCTAAAATAATTATGATAGAAAAAGGTCATCATTTAAAACAGTGACTTTTGACATTTTATTGTTACGTTTTTTTTTTTATTTTTTTATAAAAAAACTATTTTATAAATTAACGGTTTAATATCATGATCATATGTTATCTATGGTAATAATTGTTAAACTTGATGTAAAAAATCGTGGCTTAAAACAAAAAATGTTGTAGTGATAAATGATGGATTTATTTTTCTTATTGATGATAGAACATGAATGGATTCATCAATATTTATCCATTGACTCCCATGTTCTTATGAGCAAGGAGCTTGGTCGCTACTATCAATAAACTATCTCTCCTTAGTTGTTAAGTATATATTTAATAAGTTTTTTTTTGTAGGAGCTTTTTTGTTTTTTCATCTTAAGTATGGATAGACACGTCATTTTTTTTGTATTGAACTTCTACTTTGTCGTTTAGAAGAATCGGATAATAAAGGGATCAAGATAAGGACTTTGCGTCGAGGGACTTAGACTTCAAGAGGAGTGGGTATCCACCTCCAGTATTTCCAAGGCTGGAATGATCATCGAAGGAATGACAATCGTCAAGGGCATGGTAAAGAAAAGCAGGCGAGGACTTATTCAAATGACTTAACTTGCAAGAGATGCGGAAAGTACCACCCAAACCAGCCATGTAGGGCCAGGTTAGGCATATGTTACAAGTGCAGAAAGTCAGGACATATCTCACGAGATTGTCCATACATGAAAACTCATGGAGAGGGTCGATCTCAACAATAAGGTTGGGAGAAATCGTGAGATGGGTAAGTATGATTAAATTCAAATTGCTTCACATAATAATGGTGTGTGGTATTTGTTTGTAACGTAAGGCTGAAATTGCAATAAACATGATTTTCAAATGAACTATTAACTCAGTCACAGATTCTTGACTAATCCTAAGAACAAGGAAGATGCATCGTGGCTTAAAGAGGAATTTGAGGCAATTAAAATTTTGAAGGCAAAATTTCTAATAAGGTGTGTAGGATGTAAAACCCGGTCAAACCGTCACTTATTTAAGTAATTAGTTAAATATGGGTGAAAATAGTTAGAAAATTTAGCAATTAGAATTTGACAATTAAAATATGATATTTGGACTCATTGGATCTTTCTAAATCAGAAAACATAGTTTTCTGCGTTAAAATGCTAATTTTAAAGGTTTTGGCCCAAAGTTAGGCCAAACGGGCTAAACCAAGTGAACCGAGCCCACGTAGACCCAAGCCCACATATATATAACATTACTAAACACATTTTCAGCCACCATACTCCCCCATTTATGAGAGATCCGAAAATAGAGAGGAGAAGAAATAAGAGAGAAACCCTAGCCTCCTTGAAATTTCAAACCACCATAACTTTCTCTCCAGTACTCCGATTGACAAGCCGTTTATAGCCACGCATCGCTCTCCTCCTCTTCTTCAATTATATCTAGGTATTGTGGTGAGATTTCTAAGCTCTCTATCCAGTTTTATTTTCACCTTCAATTTTCATTTTTGGTTAAGTGTATGTTGAGATATTATGATTTTGGTTGTTTAGAGATGCTCTAGTGTGAGCTATTGGTGAGGTTCATCCCAAATTCTCATGGGTTAAGGTAAGGAACCTCAAAACCCTTGTGATTTATCAAATTTATGAGCCCTAGGTTGACATATGTATGATATTAGTTTTGTTAGAGTTGTTAGGTGAATTTTTGGTGCACTTGAAAACTTGAATTGGCTTGTGAAACTCTTGGGTGAGCTCAAAAGTGGAGATTCAATTATGGGTACATTGTAAAAGAGGCTCAAGTGTGGGTGTCAACCACCGTCAAGAAGGTACGGTTTAAGTTTCATTTAACTACCGTGTGGTGTGATGAGAATTCCTAAGTTAAATTCTCTTAGGATTAATTTTGAATTGTGTGTTTGGTTGGAATTGATGTGTATAGATGACATGTTGCTGAAAGTAATGATTTGGATAAGTATTGTGTGATTTTGCATATTTGGATGACGATAGTATCTGTTGAATTATATATATATATATATTGCATTGATGAATTAGGCCAGAGGCCATAAATCCTGGGCCGGAGGCCAGAAAGAGGTAAGGACGACAAGTGGTGTTTGTATGGTGTGATGATATATGAGATTGAATGGATTTTTAGATATTGAATGTGTGAATAATTGGAATGATTATTGAATAATGAGAATTGAGTCATTGAGGTGTGGAATTCATGGATTTGGGTTGAATTGTGTGGATGAAGTAGGCTTGGATTTGGTTGAGTGTAAATATGTGAATGTGGTTGGTTTGTCGTCAATTTGATAAGAGAAAACTATTTTGGCTTGTGGACATTTGGAAAGATTGGTAAATGCCACTTTTGGTTGAAAAAAGATTTTTGGTCAACTTTGATGGGCCATAACTCGGTCCTCAAAGTTAAAAATTTTACAAAACTAATTTTTTTTAAAAAATTCATTCATCGATCTTTCCAATGGTTTAAGAATTGTTGAAAAATGAATTTTGTACCAAAAGATATGAAGGTTTGAAAATTGGGTTCAAAAACTGATGTTTACACTTAACAGCTTTTTACCTTTTCTGCAAGACTCGCGTACACGGAGGTGCCACACGACGCGGGCACTAGGCTCTGTCCAGTGGCCTCGTGTACGTAGAAGGAGGCACGCGTACGTGGGAGTGTCAAAATTGACTCGCATACGCGAACGTGCCATACGACGCGACACCTTCAGTTTTCATTACATGCGTACGCGAGCCACTTGGATGCGTACGTGAAACCCTCAGATTTTGGAAAAGTGTGCTTTTATGTATTTTAATCATTCTTTTGGCCTCCTAAAGGTTTATAAACTTTGATATGAATGAGTATAGAGAAGCTAAGAATGAGAAATTATGAGTTGAGAACTTATGAATAGAGAAGCTAAGAATGAGAATTTATGAGTTGAGAACTTGGAGAGGAATGATGAACTTGTTGGTTATTGAAAGAAAGTGTGCCAGACACTATATCCTTGGAACGATAGTGTGTCGGCACTATATCCCTGGACTGTTGAGACTTGAGAGTGAGAATGGATTGAGATGAGAAAATAGTGATGACTGATGATGATTTGATGTTGATGGATGAGTTGGGTTTGAGGATTCTCCCTTAGTTATTGTGGTTATAAAAAGAGACACATGTTTTATGCCTACGAGGTGTACAGAGTACTCACCCTGCGAGAGATACTGGCTGTTTTGCCTGCGAGATAATAGGAGTGATGGTGAAATCGTGAATGGTTATATGATGATATGGCAGGGTACTAATCCTGCGAGAAATACAAGCTATCCTGCCTGTGAGGTGTATAGGGCACTCAATCCTACAAGGTTCCCTCTATCTGCGAGGTGCATAGAGCACTCTCCCTGCAAGATATATAGATTATTAACTCTGCGAGATGTACAGGGCACTCACCCTGTGAGGCTATGCAATATGGCAAGTAAACAGCAGAGAGGACAATGTCTGGGTTAGCTACCAGATGTGTCGGATTTGGCTGTATAACTAACAGATGATATCATTGGTCATAAGGCAGGCATACATCATTTGCATGTTTTAATTTGTTTGGGTTTGTTTAATTGTCTGGTTTGCCTAATTATATATATTACATGATTATATGCTACTTGTTTTACTTGAATCTACTTGTGTATTACTTAATTGTATTACTTGTGTTTGTATGACTGAGAGGTTCCTCATGCTAGTGTTGGTTGACGCTGAGAGTTGGTGTTTGTTCTGGTTATGATGCTGTCTGATTGGAAAGTTAAAGAAAGGCGAGAATTGTTGACTTAAACTTAGAAATCCCTTAAGATAGTTGGCAAGTTATGGAGTAGAGAGAATAATAAGATGGATATGATGAGGTGTGAAGTTAAGATGCTTAGTGAGTTCTTATTATAGTGCATTGTATTTATTTGGCACATTTACCGTACTGGGAACCCATGGGTCGAGGGTTCTCATTCCGTATATATATCTTGTTTTTCACATGCAGGTCCTGGTGCTCAACAGTGAGCTGTGCTTCATCTGAGAGATGGCGAAGATCTTTGGACTCTGTTTACTTTCTGTTTAGAATCTCTCCGTATTTATTTTGAAGAACTTATATTATGTATTAATCTCTTTTGAAACTTGCCTATAGAGGCCTTATGTATATTTTGGGAGAGATAGCACCTAATGTTGTCAAACTGCTTTTATTCTGTATCCTAGCTAGCCTAAACTTCGCGGGTCATGACTAGTGGCTATTTACTTATTTTATATATCTATATTCTGTCTTTATCTTATTCTTCTCTACGGCTTTATCTTTATATCGTTTTTGAATCACGCTTTATCTTCTTGTTGATACGTGAGTATTACGCTTTGCGATTTTATTTTCACACTTTTCAGGCTTTCTCGATTAATAATTCCTTTCAATTATATCTATACTTATGTATTGTAATCCACCTTAAGATTCGTACCACCTTATTATCGTTGACATATGACTTGAGTATAAGGATTTGAATATTAGGGTGTTACAGTACACACGTCAACATTAATATTCTCTTATAGCAAACTTCTCTTATGTTATTGTTAGAGAAAAAAAGATAAAATAAAAATATAAAAAATAATAACTTTAATATAATGCACATTTCATATAGCAACTATAACAATCAATTTGATTTTTATTTTCATTTCCATTACCAAAAAGAAATCAAACATTTTAAACAAGCAACAGTTGATGCGTGAGCATCTATCTTATCTTTTCCTAGTAAATTTGCATTTAAATTATTAAGTTTAATCAAGATTTAAATACTTTTTAGCCACTATGAATGCTACTTTGAGTTGTGTGAAATTCTATTTATTTCAGGTAGTATTCGGATGGATTTGACAGAGTTTTATAGAAGAAGAGGAAGAAAGTGGATGATGTTGTCAACCCTGACCTCCTTTCACTATAATGGTCATAACTTGAGCTACAGAGGTCCAATTGATGCGGTTTTAGTGGCATTGGAAAGTTAACTTCTAGAGCTTTCCAATGATATATAATAGTATACACTTCTTCTCCAATCTGTATGGCCATGTTTGCGCCTAACTTGGGATTCTCCAAGTTAGGCGCCGGGTGAAGAACTTGCTCTCCAATTCATTCGGGAATGATGGCGCCTAACTTGGCTTTTCCCAAGTTAGGCGCCAATCTTGAAGTTAGGCGCCACCTTTGGAGTCTGCAGTGGTCCCACACGAAGATTTTATTTATTTTTTATTAAAACTTTATTTTATTTACAAATAGGAAAAGATATTATTTAGTTTTAGAAAATATATTTTACATTAATTAGGATTAGATATAAAAGGAGAAGAGATCTTGACTTAGGCATCTCCTAATTTTCATTCCACACTTTCATACTTTTCTCTATTAGGGTTTATTTTCTCCATGAGGAACTAAGCCTCCATTGTTAAGGTTAGGAGCTCTATTTACTTTGATGAATTAATAATTATTTGTTCTTCTACTCTTGATTAATGTTTTGATTATTGTTTAAGAATTGGTTTCGTTCTTCATCCTAAGAATTAGTGATTATTGGAAAATAACTCTAATTCAACTTGAATTCTATTTGAATCTTGGAAAAGCTATATCATTAGAATTACATCTTGAAATCAATTCCTCACAACTCTCTATTTATCTGGATTTAACGCGATACATGACATATAATCGTCTTATTTTTGGGTATCTAGGGTTTGTGTGGCTAATAAACTAGTTTTGAACTTAACCCTCTAATTGGAATCAAGTGACCAAGGAATTGGCAGTTGATGAAGATTAGAGGAGACTAAAAAGGTATAAGGAATTAGGGTTTAGTCACATATAGTTTGCCATGAACATAATCTTTGCATGATCAAGGTAGTTAACATTGAATATTAATTCGAAAATTTAAATATCTCTGACACCATAACTATTTTTTCATATTATTTTCTTAACCAATTTTAGTTTGCTCTTATTTAATTTTTTATTTTTATGTTATTTGCTATTGAAACCCTAAATTTTGACTGTCTTACTAGAATAATCAATTGACTATTGTTGCTTGATCTATTAATCCTCGTGGGATCGACCCGCACTCAGTTGAAGTATTACTTGGTACGACCCGGTGCACTTGCCGGTTCAGTTGTGGTATTCTAATTCTGCACCAGCAGTATATCCCATGAGACACTTCCCTAACCTAGTCTTGGCTACGGAAGTTGAAAATTCCAGAAAACTCATACTTCTCTTGTGGTTGGTGCTACACTTTGCCCTTCCAACCTCTGTATTTAGGCACAAGAGAAATTTTGTTGCCTCAAACCTATCTCAGATATGATAGAACTTTATTATATTTATAGTTTAATTTGTTAATATAGAAATTAGTCTTGGTGGTATTGTAATTATTAAAAAATTCTTATTAGTTAATTATATTGCCTGTTGATTAGTTCTCTAATGAAAAGAATACGTCTGTTCACAAAAAAGATATAATTTGGGTTCCTAATTCTAATCATCATGACATACACTCTAGTTCCATCTCAAGTTGGTGGTTCAAGAATTGAAAGTTTCAAATTTGAATAAAGAATATTTGGCAATAGTTAGAGTTACATAAATTATTGGTTTAATTAAATAACTAACATGTGGTATTAGAGCAAACAATTGCCTCTGGCTAGCCATTATCTGAAGAAGCATGAATAGTTTTTCAATCCAAAAGAAAATTTCAAGTTTATTGTTAAATTTCAAAGTTACTTGATACTATTTAGATAATGTTCATGCATATTTTTAGAATTTTTGAGCGTTTAAGATATTTATAATGAAAGAATAACTTTGAAATCTAACTAAGAGATTCAAATAAAGAGAAGAGGGAATAATGGTAAATATTCTTGAAGGACTTTCTCAGACTACCATGACTCGAATGTCAACGATTTGTTTCGGTGGTAGTGGAGTAAGGGCTTACGGTAATCCTTTGCGTGTTTATTCTTCGAGTAAATGGTCAAATTGATCCCTGAAAAATCACCTGATCTCCAAATTGTTCGAAGATTAAAATAATCAAAATCATCTCTGAAAGATTTTAAGTTAATCATGTTAGTCCCTCCGTCAGCTTTGTGGCTAACGGCGTTAATATTTTCTAATATGGCATGTTAAAAAAATAATCAAAAGAGAAATTAGAAAAAAAAAAGCATGAACTCTTTTTGTTTACTCAAGGTATAAAGCAAACTTCCATATTATACTAAATTTGAAACCATTTAAGCTCTAATAGCTAACCTCACTCTCACTTTTACTCTCGATATCAATTTTTAACACACCATAAAAGCTAAAAGCAACAAATGCGGTGAGTGGAAACAACGTTGTCACAAAATCCCTTCCCTTTCTCTAGGCTCAGCTCAAGCTAGTACACAACAGCGAGTGAAAACCACCACCTGCAGCTACGTTGACGAGGTGCGCTGTAGAAGCACCGCCAAATCTGAGCTAAAGCATCATTGACGCTGATGGAGAAGCTGCAGCAAAAGCTTCGGTGGCGGTGGCAAGAGAGGAGATTCTGTTCCTCCAACAAGGGTGGAGTCGGTGGAGGCAAAGGTCGGTGGTGGGCTAGAACCCAACTTGACAAGTGCACTGAATTGTATTAAGTAATACTACGGTGAGTGGATATCATTCCCACAAGGATTAAAGGACTGAGCAAGCAATGATTAGAATATGCTCTAATTAGACAAGCCAAAGATTTTGTTAATGAATGAATGATTATAAAATAGTAGTTAGAAGTAATGTAAATTATGCTAGTTGAAAATAATAATGATGAGAATGTTAAGGTTTTGGAGATGTTCACTCTTCAGAAAAATCAATCTTTATGTTTATATAGTTTGAGGCTTACAGAGATCCCTCATGACAAATCTTGTATAATCAAATTCCAATCCTTGACATTCAATTTCTCTTTAACTAATTAATCGCCAATTCCTTGGTCAACTACTTGATAAAAGAGGTTTAGCACAATTCTGATTTAATATCTCTTAATATTCAAAGGTAGTTCTAGGTCGAATTATATGTCACATATCCAATCTAGTCCTAAACAATTGAAGTTTATGAGAATGAAAAAAGTTGCACACTTTTTAATATTATAGGTCGAATTATATGTCATGAGAAAGAGTTTTCAAGCTGATTCCAATATTAAATTTTTCAAAGTAATAATCAGAACCCAAAATAGAGTTAAAATATTTTCCAATACATCTAATCTTTAGGATGAAGAACAAAAAATCAATCTTGAGATCGGATCAATGTAACAACCTCAAAACAAAATAAAACACTTAGATTAATAATCCATAAAAAGATTAACAGAGCTCCTAACCTTAACAAAGGAGAATTAGTTGCTCATGATGCAGAAAACAAAAACAACGATGAAGTGTAAAGTGATAAGATAAGATCCGCAAAGCTCAGATCAGATGTCTCCGGAGGAATTCCTTGAACTTATTTATGTTCTAACCTAACCCTAACTTTTAAATTCAAAATGAAATGAAATCAAATATTTCCTAATCAATCTAAACCAAAAGTGATCTACCCCTTGTAATTGAAATTCAAAGCTTAGTCATTACTTGGAGTGTTTGGTATTCATTGAAATCATGGTCCTTATAATTGGTCTTGGATTTTGGGCTTGGAGAGTTGGCGTGGCACTTGGATGAAGTAGCGTGGCACTTGGTGGAGTGGCGTGGCATGCCAATGTGTTTGCTTCTTAGAGGCTCTTTGTAATACCCAACCACACAGAGCTTTACGCTTACGTCATAAAACAGAGGTGGTGTGGTATTATGACCTCTAAAATAAAAAAATATATATGTATAATAATTGAAAGAACGTAGTATACTAGGAGCCTTGAAGAATAGGTAAAGCAAAAAGCGTAAAATTAAAAGCGCAACGCTTAGGAATAAGGATTTCTTGCGTACAAAGAAAGCTAAGGTGCATAAACATATATATGTAAAAAGTGAGAATAGAAGGCCAAGAGTACAAAATAACAAGCTCCTAACTCAACTTGCGAAGCTAAGGCTGGCCGGAGAATATTTACATACATATATATGAAACCCATAACCCAAAATATACAAAAGTAACCCTAGTTCTCCATACACCTCTAAGAGGTACAAAAGTAAAACAACTTAATAGGAGAGTTCTATATATATTGTCATATATAAACAGTACACAAAATAATGTCCCAAAAGGTCCACTTCGCTACAGAAACACCAGACGCCTAGCGATGTGCCTCTCAACCTGCCTTTGAGAAACACAAATATCCGTATGGAATGAGAACTGGGGGTTCTCAGCATTGTAAAGGTGTCACATACATAAGATATAAGGTCCCGGGAAAGCCAGAGGCAATCCTAGAATGCAGACACTCAAATTATAAAGTTTAAAGAACTAAAGCAGAAACCATAAGTCAGGGTAATTCTCTAAGGACTCCTAATCCCAACCAAAATCTTACTAAAACCCTCAACTCTTCTGCCTTTCCCCCAATCCTCCAACACCAGTGAACCCACACAGACAAACAAGCAGACAATGGCAAACATAGGTAGAATACAAGTACTGCAGATAGCAAATATAATAATTAATATAGTAAGTTCACTTAGGCATTCCCAATTAGTGCACAAGCAAGCAATTCAAATAATATGCATATGATGCATGCCTATCCTAGGGCTGATGAGTCTCATCTGTCGGTTATCAAGCCAGCCCGATAAGTCCGGCTGCTAAACCCTGGACTGTCCCCCGTCATGCATCCCTAAGAGTCAACCTTACGACGTAGTCTCATTTATAAAATTTGCTCATTGGGGGTATCCTTCCCGGGACCCGGTCACCTTACGACATAGGGTCAACAGAGTATCGAGTCTCAACCTGGAGCACGTGGTGGCAAGCCACTGCTCTTTACCCAGGAAAACTCGTATCTCAGATAAAATCGAGTGCATAAGCTACATAAGCATTCATAATCATTCATAGTTATTGCATAACCATTCATTAGAGCCATGACATCACATATACTTCATATCTTCACACTTTTCATACATAACTAATCATTTTTCAAATCTTATTTCATCTCCAACTTATCACCTTTTCCTAGCTTCATCTCATTACTAGGCATACCATTAAGATCTAAGGGTTAAAAGAGTAAAAATAGAGGTTTAGAGGTTCAAAATTAGGTTTTAAAATATAAAATTCCCTTTGCTGAAAACATGGGTCCCGGTACGCGTGAGTGTATATTTTTCCTTGCCCGCATACGCAAGAACCTTGCTCGTGTACCCGAGATGCCCAACCTGAAAAGGTTGGTCACGTCGCGTGCAGGTGGTCGCATACGCAACCCCTCAAAATCACTGCTCGCATACACAAGATGCCAAACCCGAAAGGGTTGGTCACGTCGCGTGCAGTGGTCACGTACGCAAGGTATGCAGAGTGGCAAAAATGTTGAATGCTGCAGAATTTCAATTTTGCACTCCAAACTTCTGACGCACATAACTCTTTTGTTTTAAAATATTTTTCATCCATTTTTTGAATGGCATAAACTTCACGGACCCAAGTTTTATATGAAATAAGTTTGAAACAATTTGAGGGTCTGGAAGCCAAGTTATGGCTCGCCGAAGTTCGACAAAAAATCAGATTTTCACAAAAGTTCATAAACCTCTATTTTCACCAAAATCAAACTCAATATCAACATTCTATACATACAAACAGCACCACAGCATTCCATTTACAGCACCACAATCCCCCTATCCTACCACAATCAACGATACCTCAATTTTACATAATCTCATACATAAATTCCTCAATTAACCAACAAGATCATCAATGATTCATCATATATACACATTCATTCTTAACACCTTGTCAATCATCATTAAATCATCATTTAGCATTCTATTTCCATCCCCAATATCAAACAACAAACCAATACTCAATCTAGTTCAACAATTATCATCAAGGCACTAAGCAATTAACACACTCATGCATTCCCACCTATCCTATGGTCATCTAGCCTAAGTTTTCACAAAACATTATATATTAAATACGAGAAACCAAAACCAAACCTTGGCCAATTTTCTCGTATAACCCAGAGACACCACCAAATGGCACAAAACTCAGGCCCCAAGAATTCTCAATCTCCAAAATAATAGCACCCAAAGCTCCACCAAGCATCCAACACTCACAACTATGCTCCAATTTACATATATACACACCTAACACATATTATCACATTTACACACCCCAAATTCAATACCCAACACACTTAATCAAGGAATGAACTAGGGTTCAAGGATTCTCACCTTACCCAAGCACCAATGAAGCAAGATTAAGCATTTTCTTCAAGCTAATCGGATCCTATAACATCAAGGAACAAAATCTAAACACTCTATTTATTGAATTTTTAAAAATTTAGGGAAGGAATAACTGAGATTAAAACTGAGACTTTCTTACCAAATTAGGCACTGGGCTTTGTAGAGCTCGTCACCGTAGACGCGTGACCGCAAACCAAGGTTGCAAGAACCGGACCGGTCAATAAACCGGTGAGGTCACTGGTTCAGTGGTTCACTGGTTCGACCGGGGTTCAACCGGTTTAATTAAATATTAAATAAAATTATTAAAAAACCTATATATAATTTTGAATATATAAATTCAATAATTTTTAACTTAATAAAATTTAAAATTTCACAATTTTACTTCATAAATTATCCAAAATTCATAACAAAAAACAACCATTTCTCCAAGGCATGACCCAAATTGCTTCCATTTACACAACAACATTCAACAATCATATCAATCAAAATCAAAATCAAAGTTTTATTACTCAACAAGAAGCATAGTTCACTTGAGCTGCAACTATTCATAACTAAATATGCATTAACAAACATGTTGAATAATGTGAAGAGGATCAAGAAAGGGTTAGAGAGAACAAGGTCAGCTATTATTAGAATTAGACCAATGATTGATGTTCCAATTTGCACCCAGGTCAAATTCTGACTTTTGTATAATCATATAGAATGTGCATTCCTTGTGATGTCACTAGAGGCCATAAATATTTGATGTTCTGCATGTGGGTAGCTAATTAGGAAAGAAGTAGGGGTAATCTCACATGATGGATGCAGAATTCCTCAAATAAGTGAGTCCCACATGGCTGCTTGATCCATCAGCCTCAAAGATTTGATCAATTGACACAATATTAATAAGTGAGTGGTGCAACAATTCAGTTTCAGGAAAAAAGCATAGTTGAATAAAATTCAGCTCAGACTTACAGCAACACCCAAGTTCCATCGAGAAGCACAGGTTCCTCAACAAACAATAACCTCAGGAAAAAATCATGAATAGAAAATCAGATTCCAATATAAACAATATTTCCCCTCACATCCAGCAACCCATAATCAACAAAACACCATCAATAACTCAAATCCAGCAACCAGAATCAACAAAGCAGACAAATCAGCAGAATCAAATCAGAATAAAAATCATACCATAAGGCGAGCTCACAGAACCTCGGAAAATCAAAATCCAAATTCAAGAAGGCGAGCATAGAACAGAGTCTTACCGAATTCAGAAGGACGCGGGCTCGGCCGGTTGTGGTCGCAGCGGCTGTGGATGGTTGTGGGTGGCGAATGAGGAGGCGGCCTAGGTAACGTTCGGCGACGAGGAGGCGGGCTCGGCCGGTGGTGGTCGCGGCGGCTGTGGATGGCTGTGGGTGGCGAATGACGAGGCGGCCTAGGTGACGTTCGGCAACGAGGAGGCGGGCTCGGCCGGTGGTGGTCGCGGCTGCTCTGTATGGTTGTGGGTGGCAATGGTGGCCTTGGTGGGTGAATGGAGGCTGGCGCCGATTAGGTTAGGGGAAAGGGGAAGAAAGGGGAAGAAAGGGTTAGTGACTTAGGGCATAGTGGGTTACAGGGTTAGTGACTTCGCGTACGCCTTTCTCTCTCTCTTTTTTTTTTTAAACGCCAAAACGACGTCGTTTGTCATTGAAGTTGCAAACCACTAAACCGCCAAAAAACGGGACGGTTCTTCGGGTTCACCGGTTAACCACCGGTTTGACCGGTTTTTTGCCAGGCGGTTTTCTACGTTACCCGGACCGGCTAGGTAACCGGTTCCCAATTTTTCCGGTTGAACCGGCCGGTCCGGTCCGGTTTTCAGAACTATGCCGCAAACGGTGCAGCGATCGGAGTGAGAAGATATGATAATTTGAATCAAAACCAAGGGTTTTGTTCTTGTTCTCCTTGCCTTGACCTTCCTTCAGCATTTTTGCTGAATGGAGGAAGAAGAATGATTCTTCTTTAAGTGTATTGGGCTGAGTGGGTTGGGCCTTGGGCCCAATATAGGCCCAGTTCAGCCCAATCTTAGGCCAAATTCTTTAAAATTATTATCAAAATTTTTATTTTAATTAGCTCTATCTCATAAAACTATAAAATTTATATTTCTAATTTCTTTTATTAAATTTAATTTATTGACTAATTATTCGCTAATTTTACAAGGTTTACATCCTACCCACCTAATTAAGAATTTTCCCCACAAAATTTAGATTTAGTTACCTGAAAAGAGGTATGGGTAGTCCTTCCGCATATCGGATTTGAGTTCCAAAGTATGTTCTTCGATACCAGCCCGACTCCAAGCTACTTTAACCAATGATACTTCCTTTTCGCGCAATCATTTGATGCTGGTGTCGTCAATCCTAACCGGGATTACTAGAAGTGTCAGCTCTTCTCTTACTTGAACCGATTCCGGTTCCAGAACATGACTTGCATCGGGAGTATACTTCTGAAGCTGCGACACATGAAATACATCGTGCAGGTTCGAAAGATGCAGCGGTAAGGCAATCCTATAGGCTACCGGTCCAATCCTCTTTAGAATTTCAAATGGTCCAATGTACCGGGGATTTAGTTTCATCGTCTTGATTGCTCTACCCACTCCGGTTGTTGGAGTAACTTTCAGAAACACATGCTCTCCTTCCTCAAATTCTAAAAGTTTCTGCCTCTGCTCAGCATAGCTCTTCTAACGGCTTTGAGCGACAAGCATTCGGCTTCGGATTTTCTCTATTTCTTCAGTGGTTTCAGATATCATTTCAGGCCCTAACAAACTTTTCTCCCCAGATTCATACCAGCATAGCGGAGATTGACACTTCCTTCCATACAGAGTCTCATACGGAGCCATTCCTATGCTCGCATGGTAGCTGTTATTATACGCAAACTCCACTAACGGCATATATCAGTCCCAGCTCACCGGCTGGTCTAGAACACAAGCGCTTAGCATATCTTCCAAGGTTTGGATTGTTTGTTCTAATCTCTCGTCGGTTTGAGGGTGATACGCAGTACTTAAACTCAACTGAGTTCCAAATGCTCGCTAAAAAGCCCCCCAGAACCTCTATGTGAATTGAGGATCTCTGTCAGATATAATGGTGGTAGGCACACCATGCTACCTCACGATCTCTTCGATATACAAATGTGTTAGCTCCTCCAATGTATAACTCATTCAAATGGGTAGAAAGTGAGCCGACTTTGTCAGTCAATCCACAATCACCCAAACAACATCGTAACCATCTCGAGTTCTTGGTAATCCTGACTCAAAGTCCATCGCGATGCTATCCCATTTCCATTGTGGAATTTCTAAAGGTTGAAGGGTTCCCGAGGGTTTCTGATGCTCAATTTTGACTTTCTGACAAGTCAGGCACTTAGACACATGCAACGCTACGTCATTTTTCATTCACAGCCACCAAAACATCGCTTTCAGATCTTGGTACATCTTAGTACTTCCCGGGTGGATAGAAAATCTGCTTTTATGCGCCTCCTTTAAGATATCCTACCGCAAGGTTCCAACATCCGGCACATAGATCCTACCCTTGAATCTCCATACTCCGTCATTGTCCCATGATACTCTCCACCGTTTCGCTTGCTCAATTGTCGGCCACGCCTTCTGTAATTCCTTCTCGTCTTGTTGAGTTTTTTCGATCTTGGACTTGAAATCACTTGAAATTTGCAACTGGCTTAGACATAGAGTACCAGACTCCTCTCTAATCCACAATTTTAGACTCTCGAATGCCTTTAGCAGTTCCTCCTTTCGTAGCATCATCCAAGCAGCACATAGGGACTTCTTGCTCAAAGCGTCCGCCACAACATTCGCTTTCCCAGGGTGATAATTTAACTCGAAATCATAGTCCTTTAATAGCTCAATCCACCTCCTCTGACGCATATTCAGTTCTTTCTGCTCAAAAAGGTATTTCAATCTTTTGTGATAGGAGAAAACTTGAAACTTGACACCATAGAGATAGTGCCTCCAAAGCTTTAGAGCAAACACAACGGCAGCAAGCTCTAAGTCGTGAGTTTGGAAATTCATCTCGTGAGGCCTTAACTGTCGTGAGGCGTATGCCACGATATTACGGTGCTACATCAGCACGCACCCCAGACCCTTCAATGAGGCATCACAGTACACCTCAAATGGTTCCTTCAGCTCAGACAACACCAATACAGGAGCAGTGGTCAACTTCTGCTTCAACGCTTGAAAACTCTCCTCGCACTCAGAAGTCCAGACAAATGGCGCGTCCTTCCTAGTCATCTTAGTCAAAGGCAGAGCGAGTTGCAAAAACTCCTTGATGAACCTTCGGTAATAACCCGCTAGATTGAGAAAACTCCTAATCTCCTTTACAGAAGTTGGTCGCCCCCAGTCCATTACCTTCTCAATCTTAGCAGGATCCACCGTAATTCCTTGCTGACTTACCACATGACCAAGAAACTTTACCTCCCTCTTCCAGAACTCACATTTAGATAACTTGGCGTACAATTTTCTCTCTTTCAACATTTGTAGCATAGTCTGCAAGTGATCCGCATGCTCTTCATCAGTCTTAGAATAAATTAGTATCTCATCAATAAAGACAACAACAAATTTATCCAGAAACAGACAGAAATTTCTTTTCATGTAGTCCATGAACACTGCATGAGCATTCGTCAGCCCAAAAGACATTACAGTGTACTCGTAATGACCATAACGAGTTTTGAAGGCAGTCTTAGGGATGCCTTCGTCCCTCACCCTTATCTGGTGATAACCAGATTGCAAGTCAATCTCGGAAAACACTTTGGCTCCCTGTAGTTGGTCCATCAGATCGTCGATCCTTGGTAACACATATTTATTCTTGATGGTGACCTTGTTTAGTTGCCAGTAGTCTACACATAAACGCACACTCCCATCTTTCTTTTTTACTAGTAGCACTGGCGCTCTCCACGGAGAAACACTCGGCCGAATAAAACTTTTACTCATTAGCTCTTCTAACTAAGACTTGAGTTCAATTAACTCTAAAGGCGACATCCAATAAGGAGCAATTGAGATTGGCCCGGCTCCAGGCACCAACTCAATCGCAAACTCGATCTCTCGAGTAGGAGGAAATTCAGGAATGTCTTCCGGAAATACTTCAGGGAATTCACATACAACCGGAATTTTCTCTAAGCTTTGTTCCTCCCCCGACACATTTGTCGCCAATAGAACAACACCCTCGCATTCACACCCACTGCATTTCACAACTACAGAGTTCAGATATAATCCTTCGCCACAACCAGCCCTTCCGACCCTTCCATCATAAAGTGCAACGTCCTTTTAGAACAGTTTAACAACAAGCGGTTCTTAGACAACCAGTCCAATCCCAATATGAGATCAAGACCAATCATTGGCATACAAATCAAGTCATGAACAAAATCATGCTGTTTAACTCGGAATGACACTTGTGGACAACCTAACCTAGTCACAATGGCTTCAGAAGTGGCATTATGTACCTTCAGATCATAACCCAAGACCACAATTTTCAATCCTAGTTCACTCGCCTTGTCAAATGCTATAAATGAATGTATTGCTCCCGAATCAAACAAAGCATTTAAAACTTTACCAGCTACTTCACAGTTACCTCTAATAAATGTCTCAGATCTCTCGGCACATGCTATATAAGTCATGAACACTTTTTCCAGTTGTTGTACTCTACCGGTCTCATACTTCTTCTTCTCTAGACAATTCCAGGCCAGGTGTCTGGGTAGTCCACAAAAGTAACATGCCCCCGATCCTAGTCTGCACGGGACTCCAAGATGATACTTCCCGCACCTCGGACAACTTAAATAAGTCTGTGGCTACTTTCCATACCTTCTTCCTTGATTAGCATTGTTATTCGGCCTTCTGAAGTTGCTTTGACCCTGATTGTACTGTGGAACAAAAACTCCATACTTAAAGTTTCTACACCTCGGTGCAAAGTTCCTTCCTTGAGTCCTCTAAAAGGGCATCCTCTGACTTCCTTTCTCCACTACTACCTTCCTCAGACACTCCTCAACCACCTGGCTTTTCTTTACAAGCTCGGATAATACTCTAATTTCCATCGGCCCAACGGAGCTCAAAATATCACTCTAGAGTCCTCCCTCATACTTTATGCACTTCCATTAAGCAAAATCCTCTGGGACACCTTGATAAATTTGGGAAAACCGGCACAGTTCTTCGAACTTGTTAGTGTACTCAGTAACAGTCATCTGGCCTTGTTTTAATTACAGCAACTCAAGCTCCTTTACGTTTCTGACCGAACTGAGGAAGTACTTCTTGCAAAACTCCGTCCAGAATACCTTTCAAGGTATTACAGCAATATCTGGTTGCAGGATACATCGTATTCCATGCCACCAGTATTGGGTCTCACCCTGTAACTAATAGGTCGCAAACTCGACCTACTATTTCTTGGGAACCTGCTGATCCTGCAGAGCTCATTCCATCTGTGGGGTTTGTGGTCCCCCTGAAGGTCGGAGGGTGCACCATCAGAAAAGATGTGAGCATCATAGGACCCTCTTCACCGTTGCTCCCATTATTCCCATTATTCATTTAATTCCCTAACGCCTCGGCTATCGCTTGCATAGCCGCAGCCATATTTCCTAGGGCAGCCATAAAGTCTACAGGGTTGTTACCTGCCGGTTCAGGACTTGCATTGTCTAATCTACCTCTACCTCACTCACGACCACGTCCACGAGGCACCATCTGGTTCCTATACACACCAAATAAGTGATATCAAGTTGATCATTCTCAATATCGCAAATCTAGTACTTCAAAGTCCCAAATCCATGCTCATGAATGTATATGCCACATATATCAGTTAGATATACTAATAGCACATAGACACATACACAGAGAATGCACATAAGCATAGTCAGTCCATCCCTCAGGCTCTACAGGAACGAACAGCTCTGATACCATAATGTAACACCCTACCACACAGAGCTTTACATTTAAGTCGTAAAACACAGCTGGTGTGGTATTACGACCTCTAAAATAATGTGTGTGTGTGTGTGTGTGTGTGTGTGTGTGTGTGTGTGTGTGTGTGTGTAATAATTGAAAGAACGTAGTATATGAGGAGCCTTAAAGAATAGGTAAAGGGAAAAGCGTAAAATTAAAAGCACAACGCTCAGGAATAAGGATTTTTTGTGTACGAAGAAAGCTAAGGTGCATAAACATATATATGTAAAAAGTGAGAATAGAAGGTCAAGAGTACAAAATAACAAGCTCCTAACTCAGCCTGCGAAGCTAACACTGGCTGGAGAATATTTACATACATATATATGAAACCCATAACCCAAAATATACAAAAGTAACCCTAGTTCTCCATATACCTCTAAGAGGAACAAAAGTAAAGCAAGTTATTAGGAGAGTTCTATACATATGGTCTTATATAAACAGTACACAAAATAATATCCCAAAAGGTCTGCTCCGCTGCAGAAACTCCAGATGCCTAGTGAGGTGCCTCTCGACCTGCATCTGAAAAACACAAATATCCATATGGAATGAGAACAGGGTGTTCTCAGCATGATAAAGGTGCCGCATACATAAGATATAAGGTCTCGGGAAAGCCAGAGGTAATCCTAGAATGCCGACACTCAAATTATAAAGCTTAAAGAAGTAAAGCAGAAACCATAAGTCAGGGTGGTTCTCTAAGGACTTCTAATCCTAACCAAAACCGTACTAAAACCCTCAACTCTTCCGTCTTTCCTCTAATCCTCCAACACCAGTGAACCCACAGAGAAAAACAAGTAGACAATGGCAAACAGAGGTAGAATACAAGTACTGCAGATAGCAAATATAACAATTAACATAGTAAGTTCACTTAGGCATTCCCAATTAATGCACAAGCAAGCAATTCAAACAATATGCATATGATGCATGCCTGTCCTATGAATGATGAGTCTCATATGTCGGTTATCAAGCCAACCTGACAAGTTCGGCTGCTAAACCTTGGACTGTCCCCCATTGCACATCCCGAAGAGTCTATGCATAGGTTTTTCTCATTTATAAAATTTTTTCAATAGGGGTATCCTTCCCGGGAATTTATACATGCACGGTCACCCTTACAACGTAGTGTCAGCAGAGTATTAAGTCTTAACCTGGAGCACGTGGTGGCAAGCCATTGCTCTTTACCCAGGGAAACTCGTATTTCAGATAAAATTGAGTGCATAAGCCACATAAGCATTCATAATCACTCATAGTTATTGCATAACCATTCATTAGAACCATGGCATCACATATACTTCATATTTTCACACTTTTCATACATAACTTATCATTTTTCAAATCTTACTTCATCCCCAAGTTACCACATTTTCCAAGATTTATCTCATTACTAAGCATACCACTAAGATCTAAGGGTTTTACTAAGGGTTAAAAGAGTAAAAATAGAGGTTTAGAGGTTCAAAATTAGGTTTTAAAATATAAAATTTACTTTGTTGAAAACAGGGGCCTACGTACACGTGAGTGCGTATTTTTCCTTGCTCGCGTACGCGAGATGCCCAACCTGAAAGGGTTGGTCGCATCGCATGCAGGTGGTCGCGTACACATGCACCCTGCTCTCGTACGCGAGATGCCAAACCCGAAAGGGTTGGTCGCGTCGCGTGCAGTGGTCGCGTACACATGATATGTAGAGTGGCAAAAATGTTGAATGTTGCAGAATTTCAGTTTTGCACTCCAAACTTCCGACGCGCATAACTCTTTCGTTTTAAAACATTTTTTATCCGTTCTTCAAATAGAATAAACTTCACGGATCCCGTTTTCATATGAAATAAGTGTGAAACAATTTGGGGGTTCGAAAATCGAGTTATGGCTTGCCAAAGTTAGGCCAGAGCTCAGATTTTCACAAAAGTTCATAAACCTCTATTTTCACCAAAATTAAACTCAATATCAACATTCGATACATACAAATAGCACCACAACATACCATTTACAGCACCACAATCCCCACATCCTACCACAATCAACCATACCTCAATTTTACATAATCTCATACATAAATTTCTCAATTAACCAACAAGATCATCAATAATTCATCATATATGCACATTCATTCTTAACACCTTGTCAATCATCATTAAATCATCATTTAGCATTCTATTTCCATCCCCAATATCAAATAACAAATTAATACTTAACCTAATTCAACAATTATCATCAAGGTACTAAGAAATTAACATATTTATGCATTCCCACCTATCCTATGGTCATCTAGCCTAAGTTTTCACAAGATATTATATATTAAATACAAGAAACCGAAACTATACCTTGACCGATTTCCTCGTATAACCCAGAGACACCACCAAATGGCATAAAACTCAGCCCCCAAGGATTCTCAATCTCCAAAATAATAGCACCCAAAGCTCCACCAAGCATCCAACACTCACAACTATGCTCCAATTTACATATATACACACCTAACACATACTATCACATATACATACTCAAAATTCAATACCCAGCACACTTAATCAAGGAATAAACTAGGGTTCAAGGATTCTCACCTTACCTAAGTACCAATGAAGCAAGATTAAGCGTTTCCTTCAAGCTAATCGGATCCTATAACATCAAGGAACAAAATCTCAACACTATATTCATTGAATTTTTGAAAATTTAGGGAAGGAATAACTGAGATTAAAACTGAGACTTTCTTACCCAATTAGACACTGGGATTTGTAGAGCTCGTCACTGCGAATGCGTGGCTGCAAACGATGCGGCGATCGGAGCTTGGAGTGAGAAGATACGGTGATTTGAATCAAAGCCAAGGGTTTTGTTTTTACTCCCCTTGATTTAAGCTTTCTTTAGTATTTTTGCTGAATGGAAGAAGAAGAATCATTCTTCTTTAAGTGTATTGGGCTGAGTGGGTTGGGCCTTGGGCCCAATATGGGCCCGGTTTGCCCAGTTTGGCCCGTCCGGCCCAATCTTAGGCCAAATTCTTTAAAATTAGTGTCAAATTTTATTTTAATTAGCTCTATCTCATAAAATTATATAATTTATATTTATAATTTCTATCTTCAATTTAATTTATTGACTAATTATTTGTTAATTTTTTGGGGTTTACAATTTTTGGATTTTGGCCCAGCGTGGCACTTTGGGAAGTAGCGTAGCACTTGGAAAGTGGCATGGCATGCCTTTGCTTAGAGGAGGTCGAAGGAGTGGCACTTGGGAAGTGGCGTGGCATGCTATCTTCTTGGCCTGCTTGCTGGCTTCTAGAATTTAGCCCAGCGTAGCATGCCACCCTTAATTCTTTTTCTAGCTTGATCAATGGGGTGGCACGCCATGGGTGCGCTACACGCCACCTTCGATTCCCTTTGACGGCGTGGCACTCCATGGGTGGCGTTGAACGCCATCCTCCCTTGCTTGTCTTTCTTTCTCTTTGTTCTTGTTAAAACTCTTTCACCAATCTCCTGCAAAAATACAAAGTACTCAAAGTAACATTGACTAAAACACAAGGAATTTATTGAAAGATCAGTAACATTATTAAGAGAAATGACAAGAAAAACTATTAAAAGATGCTCATGCATCAACTGGAGGCCGATGATTTGGTCAAGGAAGTCTTCGGCGGCAGGAGCTTTGGAAGGATGGTGATTGGCCATGGGAGAGAGCGAGTTGAGTTTCTTTTGGACTCGGGCGAGTTGAGTCCTGAGTTGAATCTAATGAGTTATGAATTCTTTTGTTCTATGACTCACTACACTTCTTTAACTCTGCACATAACTCGATCATTTCATTCTTCTTTCATTCAAAGCAAAACCTCTCCCGATTAAGGTTTGTGCAGTTGGGGACTAATTTGTCATAGTTCATTAAACTTATCTCAGAAATCATTGGGTTATTCATATATTGTGAGTTGTCACTTTATCTTGCTGGCTCAGAAAATATTAACGTTGTTAGTTACAGAGTTGACAGAAAGACTAACATAATTAACCTAAAATATTTTAAAGGCGATTTTGATTAATTTAATCTTTTGAAAGCTAATTTAAACATCATTGGGTTAGTCATATATTGTGGGTTGTCACTTTATCTTGCTGGCTCAGAAAATATTAACATCATTAGTTAAGTTGACGGAAGGACTAACATAATTAACTTAAAATATTTTAAAGGTAATTTTAATTAATTTAATCTTTTGAAAGCTAATTTAAACATCAGATGTTCTTTTAGGGACCATTTTGATCATTTTCTTCTTTTCTTCCTTTTGGTTCTTTATTTTCATTTTGCATTAAAAAAATTAAATAAAGGGATGAAGTAGAAGGAAACTTACAAAACTGAAAGAAGAAGAACGACGTGCTATATATGCATTAGGTTTCATTGAATTCTCTTTCATTAGCAAATATTACTATATGTTCTTGAAGATTGTATTATGATTGGTCCACTTCTCATAAATTTTGTTTTGAGTGGGTTTTGAACTTGGAAACTCCACTTCTTATCAAAAGGTTTTAGCCACTAGATCATACTCAATTTTAATATTTATGTGATTATGATAATTATATTTTCCTGTAATATAAATTTTTCTGCTGTATATTATATTATGCTTAATATATATATAATTTATTGAGGAATAGCCACATTATTTTTTATAATAATTGTGTTTAAAAAATTACATAAATATTAATATGACATATTGGTAATTATTGTGAATGATATAGTGAATTTACCCACATGAATTCATTATGTTATTCACATATAATTAGGTTGAAATAGAAAATATTTTACTTTTTAATTAGCCCACAGGTATTAAGAAGTTGTATCTTATTTTCTAATTTCAACACTTTAGTCAATATAGTGAATATTATGTGTGTTAAAGTCTTTATTCACAGGTGGATTTTAATGACACTATGATTCAGTTATTTTGATATGACTTGCATTGGCATGTATTATTATATGTTTTGAATTTTGATGTGCCTATTTAAAGTGGAGTAATGTTAGCACGATTTATTATTGCAGTAGTAGTGATACCTGAAAATGTATCTGAAATTCATTTGTTAAGTGATGACAACTAATAAAGAGTGAAAAGATAAAATTTTCTTTCATTTATGGTGTGCAAACTTTGACTATACTCTTCGTATGGAAGAGCCTCTGGCACCTACTGATGCTAGCACTCTAACCGAGGTAGCATTATACAAAGGGTGGGAGAAATCCAACTGTTTAAGTATGATGTTCATTAAGTCTCCTATCTCAGCTAGTATCCATGGTTCAATTTTTTATTGCGAGAATGTCGAGGATTATATGAAGGCTATTGATGACCAGTTTGAGTCTTCTAGTAAGGCACTTGCAAGCATCTGGCACAATTGTCATCCATGAGTCTTACCGGCATACGGGATGTGCGTGAGTACATCATGATGTTGAGAGACATAGCAGCATAACTGAAGTAGATTTCTGACTCATTTCTAGTGCATCTTATTCTGAATTTCTTTCCTACCCAGTACAAACCATTTAAATTTTCTTACAACACACATAAAAAAAATGATCTATTAATGAATTACTAGTGATGTGTATGCAAAAGGAAGGAATGCTAGTTCAGAACTTGGTGAAAGTGCACTGCTGGTGACAAATGAGGGTGATAAGAAGCAAGCTCATAAGAAAAAAAAGAAAGGGTATTGCTGATAGACGGATAAATACCGGTCAAGAATTACCAAAAGTATTTTTCCAAATTAACGTTGCAAGTATAGTCTTGACCGACAAGATTTTCACTATCGAATTTAAAATGTGTCACAAGTGAAATAAATAATCGGGAGTAAAATCTCGAGTCGTTTTCCTAGGAGTTGACACAAAATGCAAATTATTGGTTGTGATTTTCCTGGAAATTTTTAAGGTTGAGAACAAGAGAAATAAATAACAAGAAATTAAAGCAATGAATAATTAGCAAGACTTGTAAAATAATCAATATAAAAAGTCTTGGTTAGGGGTGAGAATTGAAAATTCTATCCTTATTGTCTTTCCCAAGTGTGATGGTAAAAGCTTATTGCTCTCACTTAGTTATCCTCTAACAAGTAGAGGAAAGTCAAGTGAAACAATTAACCTTAGCTCACAAGTCCTGGTTACTTCATAGGGAAGAACTAGAGTTGGTGAGTCTCAAGCTAATTGGCAATTTCCAATTACAGATTAATACTTGGGTGTAACAATTCAAGTGGCTCGAATTATCAACCCCCAACCAAGCAAGAAAATCTACTCCATGATATTGGAAGACATTTTCTCAAACACTTGGTGGGCGAAAATAAAAGATATGATAAATATGACAAAATAATTCAATCCAAATTACCACTAACAATAATCAATCATAACAAAATAAGCAATAATAATAGATATGGAAATAACTCAATGCATTAATAAAATCCAAAGGTAACAAGATCCAAACATGAATTAAAAATAATCAAATAGAAAAATAGAAAAGAGGAATAAAGGGATTAGAGAAGAAAAACTATAAGGAAAATGACTCCAAATGAAGGTGAATACAGCTTCTCTCCAGATCCAATTGCAAGTAAACTAAGAAAAACCAAAAACCCTAGAGATAAGTGGGAGTTTCTCTCACTAGAAATTGAAAATCCAAAAACTAAGCTAAAGTGTGAAGTATCTTCAGTCTTAGCTCCATCCCAGCCTCTAGTCTGTATTTTCGGGCTTGAAACTGGGTCCAAATTAGCCCAGAAATTGCCCCCAGCAAGTTCTGTTAATTGCAGCACGTGACGCTCATCACGCGTACGCGTCAGCCACGCGTACGCATCAGTGGGCTCTGTAAAAAGTCACGCGTACGCATCAGTCATGCGTACACGTCAGTGAAAAATGGCTTGATCAGGCATACACGTCAGCCATGTGCGCACATCGCCTCCAGTTTCTCAAATCTTCAAATTCTTGTGTTCCTTCCACTTTAGCATGCTTCCTCTTCATCTTCTATGCCATTCCTGCTCTATGAATCCTGTAATCACTTAACGCACATATCACGGCATCGAATAGTAATAACAGAGGATTAAAATTAGCGGTTTAAAGGCTTGGGAAGCATGTTTTCAATCATAGCACAAAATTTAGGAAGGAAACTTAAAAACATGTAATTTACATGAATAAGTGTGGGAGTAGTTGGCAAAACCCACTCAATTCAGTCCAAAATATATCATAAAATAGTGGTGTATCAATTGCATCCCATCTTTAAAGAAAGAAAGTACACGGTGTTTCTTTTGCAAACACAAAGGATGCATGAAGAAGGAATGCCCAAAGTTTAAGTCTTGACTTGAGAAGAAAGATACTAACCTTTGTGATCTTATTCCTTCAGTATGTTTTGAATCTAATTTTGTTCAAATATGCCATGATACTTGGTAGATTAATTCTGGTGCTGAAATTCATATTTCAAATACCATGCAGGCACTACAAGAAAAACGTTGAGTACTGTCGGATTTAGCATCACAGAGTAATGGTGGTTTTACTGTCGGATTTACCGGTGATAATGGCGTCGAAATCATAAGATTAAGTAATTACTGGGGTATTTACGTTTGTGATGGTATATTCACTGGTAATATTTGGAGGAAAACAAAAATAAATTGGCGCATCCTTTCGGGGTCGAATTTACCATCGAAAAAATCCGACGGTAAACCAACTTAGTGAAACGATGCATTTTAGTGAGACGCAATAGTTTACCATCGGATTTTTCTGATGGTAACTAGGCCGTAAATTCAAAGCGCAAACTTTTTTCCCTTTCATTAAAATTTGTCTCTCTCTCACTCATCTGTTTCTTCCATTCTCCCCATCACCACCATCTTCCACCGCCGAAACCACCACCATCACAACCCCTTCTCCGTCGCTGCCAACCCACTGCTTCTCTTCCCCTTTGGTCAGACCCTAGACCTTGCCAACAGCCACCCACCATCACCACCACCACCTCTGTTCCTTCCTCTTTGTCACCACTGGCAACCACAGAGCCACTACGACGTCGCCCCCTTTCCTTCTTCTTCCCCTTTCTCTTGTTCTTCCTCTGGCCGAACCACCCTCACTGTCTCAAAGACCACCCAAGATCCATCCTTTGCCTCCCCTCGAGCTCACTATCGCTGTGGCTAGTGATGAGCGGATAATTTATACGCTTTTTGGCACTGTTTTTACATAGTTTTTAGTATGTTTTAGTTAGTTTTTACTATGTTTTTATTAGTATTTATGCAAAATTTATATTTCTGGACTTTACTATGAGTTTGTATGTTTTTCTGTAATTTCAGGTATTTTCTGGCTGAAATTGAGGGACCTGAGCAAAAATCTGATTTAGAGGCTGAAAAAGGACTACAGATGCTGTTGGATTCTGACCTCCCTGCACTCGAAATGAATTTTCTAGAGCTACAGAGACCCAATTGGCACGCTCTCAATTGCATTGGAAAGTAGACATCCTGGACTTTCCAGTAATATATAATATTCCATACTTTGCCCGAGCTGAGATCACACAAACTAGCGTTTAACGCCAAATTTCTACCCTATTCTGGCGTTAAACGCCAGAACTAGCATAAAAGTTGGAGTTAAATGCCCAAACTGGCACAAAAGCTGGAGTTAAATGCCAGGAGCAGCCTATGCACGTGAAAGCTTCAATGCTCAGCCAAAACACACACTAAGTGGGCCCCGAAAGTGGATTTCTGCAAGTTCTATCTTAGTTTACTCATTTTCTGTAAACCTAGGTCACTAGTTGAGTATAAAAACTACTTTTAGAGACTTACTATGTATCTCGTGACATTTCACATCTGAATTTTGTATCTTCTACGGCATGAGTCTCTAAACTCCATGGTTGGGGGTGAGGAGCTCTGCTGTGTCTCAATGGATTAAGCAATTACTAATATTTCTCATTCAATCACGCTTGTTTCTATTCTAAGATATTCATTCGTACTTCAACATGAAAAATGTGATGATCCATGACACTCATTACCATTCTCAACCTACGAACGCGTGCTTGACAACCACTTCCGTTCTACCTTAGATTGAATGTATATCTCTTGGGTTTCTGGTTCACGAGTTTGACTGCCTCTCCTGACAACAGAGCATTTGAATCCGTGAGATCAGAGTCTTCGTGGTATAAGCTAGAATCAATTGGCAGCATTCCTGAGATCCGGAAAGTCTAAACCTTGTCTGTGGTATTCTGAGTAGGATCCGGGAAGGGATGACTGTGACGAACTTCAAACTCATGAATGCTGGGCGCAGTGACAGTGTGCAAAAGGATCAATGGATCCTATTCCTATATTAGTGAGAACCGACAGATGATTAGCCATGTACATGGACCCTTTTCACTGAGAGGACGGCTGGTAGCCATTGACAACAGCGATCCACCAACATACAGCTTGCCATGGAAGGAGATCTATGTGCGTGAAGAAGAAGACAGTAGGAAAGCAGAAATTCAGAAGACAGAGCATCTCCAAAACCTCAACCTGCTCTCCATTACTGCATAACAAGTATTATTTAATCCATGTTCTTTTACTCATTCCAATTAAAACTAAGAATTATTATTGATATCCTGACTAAGAGTTACAAGATAACCATAGCTTGCTTCAAGCCGACAATCTCCGTGGGATCGACCCTTACTCACGTGATGTATTACTTGGACGACCCAGTGCACTTGCTGGTTAGTTGTGCGGAATTGCAAAAGTGTGATTGTGATTTCGTGCACTAAGTTTTTGGCACCGTTGTCGGGGATTGTTCGAGTTTGGACAACTGACGGTTTATTTTGTTGCTTAGATTAGGAAAAATTTTTCTTTTTGATTTAGAGTCTTCTATTATTGTTTTTGGTTAAAATTTTAAAATCCTTATTTTATTTTTCTAAATTAATTTCGAAAATTTTTTTTACCAATAACTTCATAATTTAGTCTTTTGTTTGAGTTTAGTTTCATATTCTAAGTTTGGTGTCAATTGCATGATTTTATATTTCTTTCATTTTTTTTCGAATTATCAGTGCTCAAAATATAAAAATTTTCAAGTTTGGTGTCCTTTATGTTTCTGTTTTCTTAAAAATTCTCAAAAGTTGCTCTTAGTGTTCATTTTTGATATTCAAAGCTTCCTTGTTTGTTTTCTTTGTTTTGATCTAAAAACTTTAAGTTTGGTGTCATTTTTCCTGTTTTTCTTTTTCTTCATTAAATTCAAAAATATTTTTTCTCTTTATTTTAATTGATTTTCGAATTCTACCTTTAAAAATTCAAATTTTTATTTTAAAACTTCTTATTTGATTTTATCTTAGTTTTGGAATTTCAAAATTCAAATCTTTTTCAAAAATCATATCCAAGGTTTTTCAAATTTTCTTAATTAATCAATTATTCTAGTTTTCGAAACTTTTATTTTATTTTCCATTTATTTTATTCTATTTTATTCGGTTGCTTTTAATTAAATAAAATAAAATAAATAAAAATATAATTCATTTGAAATTCATATCAATTCCCTTTTCTCCATCATGGACATAAGTGGAAATGAACAGTCCAGAAGGACTCTGGGGTCATATGCTAACCCCATTACCGCTGCATACGGGAGTAGTATCTGTATACCTCCTATCAAAGCAAGCAGTTTTGAGCTATTCCTCAGGTCATTGTCATGGTGCAGCAAAATTGTCAGTATTCCAGTCTTCCACAGGAAGAACCTACTGAGTTTCTGGCGCAGTTCTTGCAATTTGCTGACACAGTGCGTGACAAGGAGGTAGATCAGGATGTATACAGATTATTACTATTTCCATTTGCTGTAAAAGATCAAGCTAAGAGATGGTTAAATAACCAACCCACAGCAAGCATAAGAACATGGAAACAGTTATAAGACAAATTCCTGAATCAATATTTCCCTCCAAAAAGGATGACACAGCTAAGACTGGACATCCAAGGCTTTGAACAAGAGGATGATGAATCCCTTTATAACACCTGGGAGAGGTACAGAGGGATGCTAAGGAAATGCCCCTCTGAAATGTTTTTAGAGTGGGTGCAGTTAGACATCTTCTACTACGGGCTTACAAAAAAAGCTCAGATATCTCTAGACCACTCAGCTGGTGGATCTATACAAATGAGAAAGACTATTGAAGAGGCTCAAGAGCTTATCGATACAGTTGTTAGAAATCAGCACCAGTACATAAGTAGTGAGTCCTCCATGAAAGAAGAAGCTAAGGTAGTATCAACTGACTTTAGTCCTCAGGAACAAGTTGCTGAACTCAATCAACAACTATCTTCTATAACAAAACAGTTAGCAGAATTTAAGGAGATGCTAAAAGAAACCAAAAATGCTAACAAGGATATGGAATCACAATTGAATCAGATAAAACAGCAGTTATCAAAACAGATAATAGAAGAGTGCCAAGCAGTTCAATTAAGAAGTGGAAAAACATTAAATACCTAAACTCAAAGCAGCAGAAAGCCAAGAAAAGAACAGCTGACAGAGGATGAGCAACCTGCTACCCAAAATTCCCCTGAGGACAGTAAGAGCCCAGAGAGGAATAACTCTGGCATTCAAATGCCAGAAAAGGGTAAAAAACTGGCGTTAAACGCCCAGTCCATGTCCAGTTCTGGCGTTCAAACGCCAGAAAGGGGAGGGAATCTAGCATTAAACGCCCATCCAACCCCCAAGCCTAGCGTTCAAATGCCAATGAGGGATCAGACACCTACAAGTGCTGATGGTAACCCCTCTAAGAAGGCTTCTCCAACCACCTCTGTAGGGAATGAACCTGCAACAACTAAGGTTGAAGAATACAAAGCCAAGATGCCTTATCCTCAGAAACTCCGCCAAGCAGAACAGGATAAACAATTTGCCCGTTTTGCAGACTATCTCAGGACTCTTGAAATCAAGATTCCGTTTGCAGAGGCACTTGAGCAAATACCCTCTTATGCTAAGTTCATGAAAGAGATCTTAAGTCATAAGAAGGATTGGAGGGAAACTAAAAAAGTCTTCCTCACTAAAGAGTGCAGTGCGGTCATTTTAAAAAGCTTACCAGAAAAGCTTAAGGATCCTGGGAGCTTTATGATACCATGCACATTAGAGGGTACTTGTACCAAGATAGCTCTATGTGATCTTGGGGCAAGTATCAATCTAATCCCTGCATCCACTATCAGAAAGCTTGGCTTGACTGAAGAGGTCAAACCAACCCGGATCTGTCTTCAACTTGCTGATGGCTCCATTAAATATCCATCAGGCATAATTGAGGATATGATTGTCACAGTTGGACCATTTACCTTTCCCACTGACTTTTTAGTGCTGGAAATAGAGGAGCACAAGAGTGCAACTCTCATTCTAGGAAGACCTTTCCTAGCAACTGGACGAACCCTCATTGATGTCCAAAAAGGGGAAGTGACCTTGAGAGTCAATGAGGATGAGTTTAGGCTGAATGTTGTTGAGGCAATAAAGCATCCAGACACATCAAAAGACTGTATGAGTGTTGATATTATTGACTCCCTGATAGAGGAGATCAACATGGATGAGAGTCTCGAATCAGAGCTAGAAGGCATCTTTAAAGATGTTCAGCCTGATCTGGAGGAATCAGAGGATATAAAAGAACCTCTGAAAATTCCTTAGGAAGAGGAGAAACCTCCTAAACCCGAGCTCAAACCACTACCACCATCCCTGAAATATGCATTTCTGGGAGAAGGTGACACTTTTCCAGTGATCATAAGCTCTGCTTTAAATCCACAAGAAGAGAAAGCACTACTTCAAATGCTAAGGACACACAAGACAGCTCTTGGGTGGCCCATAAGTGATCTTAAGGGCATCAGCCCAGCAAGATGCATGCACAAGTTCCTATTGGAGGACGATGCTAAGCCAGTGGTTCAACCACAGAGGCGGCTAAATCCAGCCATGAAGGAGGTGGTGTAGAAAGAGGTCACCAAGTTACTGGAGGCTAAGATTATTTATCCTATTTCTGATAACCCCTGGGTGAGCCCTGTCCAAGTTGTCCCCAAGAAGGGAGGCATGACAGTGGTTCATAATAAAAAGAATGAACTAGTTCCTACAAGAACAGTTACAGGGTGGCGTATGTGTATTGACTACAGAAGGCTCAATACAGCCACCAGGAAGGATCACTTTCCTTTACCATTCATAGACCAGATGCTAGAGAGACTAACAGGTCATGAATATTACTGATTTTTGGATGGCTATTCAGGTTACAACCAAATTGCAGTAGATCCTCAGGACCAAGAGAAAACAGCATTCACATGTCCTTCTGGAGTATTTGCCTACAGAAGGATGCCTTTTGGTCTGTGCAATGCACCTGCAACCTTTCAGAGGTGCATGCTATCTTTCTTCTCTGATATGGTAGAGAAATTTCTGGAAGTCTTCATGGATGACTTCTCAGTATTTGGAGACTCATTCAGCTCCTGCCTTGACTATCTAGCACTTGTTCTAAAAAGGTGCCAAGAGACCAACCTAGTTTTAAACTGGGAAAAATGTCACTTTATGGTGACTGAAGGAATTGTCCTTGGGCATAAAATTTCAAACAAGGGAATAGAGGTGGATCAAGCTAAAGTAGAGGTAATTGAAAAATTACCACCACCTACTAATGTTAAGGCAATCAGAAGCTTTCCGGGACATGCAGGATTCTATAGGAGGTTTATAAGGGATTTTTCAAAAATTGCAAAACCTCTGAGCAATCTGCTAGCTGCTGACACGCCATTTGTATTTGACACAGAGTGTCTGCAGGCGTTTGAAACTCTGAAAGCTAAGCTGGTCACAGCACCAGTTATTTCTCCACCAGACTGGAAATTACCATTCGAACTAATGTGTGATGCTAGTGACCATGCCATTGGTGCAGTATTGGGACAGAGGCATAACAAGCTTCTGCATGTCATTTATTATGCTAGCCGTGTTTTAAATGATGCACAAAAAAATTACACAACCACAGAAAAAGAGCTGCTTACAGTGGTTTATGCCATTGACAAGTTTAGATCATACTTAGTAGGATCAAAAGTGATTGTGTACACTGACCATACTGCTCTTAAATATCTACTTACAAAGCAGGATTCAAAACCCATGCTCATAAGATGGGTGTTGCTTCTGCAAGAGTTTGATATAGAAATAAGAGACAAAAAAGGGACAGAGAACCAAATGGCTGATCATCTGTCCCGAATAGAACCAGTAGAATGGGCGTCCTCACCCTCTATTGAGATCTCTGAAATCTTTCCGGATGAGCAACTATTTGCCATTCAGGAAACACCATGGTTTGCAGACATTGCAAACTATAAAGCTGTAAGATTCATACCCAAAAAGTACAGCAGGCAGCAAATAAAGAAATTAATTTCTGATGCAAAGTATTACTTATGGGATGAACCATATCTCTTTAAGAGATGTGCAGACGCAATAATCCATAGATGTGTGCCCAAGGAAGAGGCACAGAAGATCTTATGGCATTGCCATGGATCACAATATGGAGGCCATTTCGGAGGTGAGTGAACAGCCACCAAGGTTCTCCAATGTGGCTTCTACTGGCCTACTCTCTATAGAGACTCCCGAGAGTTTGTACGTAACTGTGACAGCTGCCAGAGAGCTGGTAATCTGCCTCATGGTTACGCCATGCCTCAACAAGGGATCTTGGAGATTGAGTTGTTTGATGTATGGGGTATTGACTTCATGGGGCCTTTCCCACCATCTTACTCAAACACGTATATTCTGGTGGCAGTAGACTATGTATCTAAATAGGTAGAGGCAATTGCAACACCCACTAATGATACTAAGACAGTGCTGAAGTTCCTCCAAAAACATATCTTCAGCAGGTTTGGTGTCCCTAGAGCACTAATCAGTGATGGGGGCACTCATTTCTGTAGTAAACAGCTTTACTCTGCTATGGTCCAATATGGAATTAGCCACAAGATAGTAACTCCATATCATCCACAGAAAAATGGGCAGGCTGAAGTCTCTAATAGAGAACTAAAAATAATCCTGGAACAGACTGTAATTGCTCGTAGAAGGGATTGGGCAAAAAGCTTGGACGATGCTATGTGGGCATACAGAACAACGTTCAAGACTCCTATAGGAACCTCTCCATACCAGCTTGTGTATGGCAAGGCCTATCATCTGCCTGTGAAACTGGAGAATAAGGCCTACTGGGCAACCAGGTTCCTAAACCTAGATGCTAAGTTAGCTGGAGAGAAGAGATTACTCCAGTTTAAGTGAGCTAGAGGAATTCAAACTCAATGCTTTCGAAAATGCAAAAATTTACAAGGAGAAAGCAAAAAGGTGGCATGATAAAAAAAAACTGTCATCCAGAGTCTTTGAACTAGGACAGAAGGTTCTGCTGTTTAACTCTAGGCTCAGATTATTCCCTGGGAAATTAAAATCCGTGGAGGGGACCATATGTGATTACAAGTGTGTCACCATATGGATATGTAGAGCTTTAGGATATTGACTCTTATAAAAAGTTCATTGTTAATGGACAGATAGTCAAGCATTATCTTGAAGGCAATGTTTAGCAAGAATGCTCAAAGCTGAGACTAGATTAAAGCTCAGTAAGGTCCAGCTAAAGACAATAAAGAAGCACTTGCTGGGAGGTAACCCAGCCATTAGCAAAGTTTATTTATTATTCAAATAATAATTATAGGAGTTTGATATAAACTATCTTCAATGTTAATTATCAATTGTAGGAGTTCACAAAGTTACAGAAGAATTCAGAGCATAAAGCAGAGAAAAGGAGCTCACTGGCACAAAAATGCCAGTAAGGGGTATTGTGCCCATTCTGGCGTTTAACGCCAGAATTACAGCATCCTGGGCATTTAGAAAAACGACCAGTGATAAAGGCTATCTGGCATTTAACGCCAGCCAAGGTACTTGGCTGGGCGTTAAACACCCAAAAAAAAGCAACAAATGGGCGTTAAACGCCAGAATGGGTGCCATTTTGGGCGTCTAACGCCAGGAATGTGGAGGGGAGGAAGTTTTGTTTCCAACTCAATTTTTTTCAAATTTTCATGGTTCCATCCAAAATTTCTTGCATAAACACGTTACAAATTATCATCTTTCAATTTCAATTTAAAAAAAAAACAACAAAACAAATTAAAACGAAATTCTTCTTTAATCCTAAAAATCTTTCTCAAATCTTCTTCAACTCCTTTTCAAATCTTTTTCAAAACTCTTCTATTTTCTCAATCCTTTTTCAACTCATCATACTATCTTTTCAAATTCAGATTTATCTTTTTCAAATATCTCATATCTTTTCATTTTTAAAATTTTATCTTTTTCATATCATATTTATCTTTTACAAATCATATCTTCTATCATATCTTTTTCAAAATTTTCGAACCCACCCCCTCCCTTATAGATTCACATTCGGCCTCCCCCTCTCCTCCATAACTCGAATTTGACTCTCCTTCTATTCCTCTCCTTTCTTTTCTTTTGCTTGAGGACAAGCAAATCTCTAAGTTTGGTGTGTTTTTCATGATCACTGAGCTAAGCTTCACTAAGATCATGGCTCCTAAGGGAAAACAAACCACTTCAAGAGGCAAGAAAGAGAACACTCCAAAATCACTTTGGAATCAGGAGAGATTCTTAACCAAAAAACATGCAAACCATTACCACAAAATAATGGGCCTAATGTCAGTGATCCCGGAAGTTAAATTCGATCTGAAAGAAGACGAATATCTGGAGATCCAAGAGCAGATTCGAAACAGGGGCTGGGAAATTCTAGCTAATCCTGAAACAAAGGTGGGTAGAAACATGGTTCAGGAATTCTACTCAAATATGTGGCAAACAGATAAGCAAAGAATAACTGGAACCGCCTTCTATACCTTTCGAACCATGGTCAAAGAGAAGATTATTTACTTTTCCCTGGACAAAATAAGAGAGGTCTACAAGCTGCCTCAACTACAAGATAATCCAGAATCCTTTAATAGGAGAATGGTGAGATTAGATAAGCGCTTGGACCAAGTTCTAGAGGACATATGCATCCCTAGAACCAAGTGGATAACCAACACAAAGGGCGTCCCAAATCAACTCAAGAGAGGAGATCTCAAACCAGTTGCTAGGGGCTGGCTGGACTTCATTGGGCATTCTATACTGCCCACCAGCAACCGCTCTGAAGTCAATGTCAAAAAAGCAGTGATGATCCACTGCATTATGCTGGAAAATGAAGTGGAGATTCATCATCTGATTTCTTGTGAGCTTTACACAATTGCAAACAAGAACTCTACTGACGCCAAATTGGCTTACCCAAGCCTAATCTCTCTGTTATGTAAAGATGCTGGGGTAAAGATGGGAGTGGATGAGTATATCTCAGTCGAGCACCCAATCACCAAAAAGTCAATGGAAGGACAACAAGTGCAAGATAACTCCATCAAAAGAAGGGCATAAGAGTTCCTCCCAGAAATCCCTCAGATTGACTACTGGACCTGCCTAGAAGCATCTATCACCAAGATGCAAGAAGCTATGGATCAACTGAAAGAAGAACAGCAAATTCAAAATAACATGCTCTGTAAACTGCTGAAGGAACAAGAGAAGCAAGGGCGTGAGCTACAAGAGCTGAAGCGCCAGAAGCTGTCTCTTGAAGGACCAGACACCCCACAGATTGAAGGAGCATCCACTTCTCAAAATCAAGGTTATTGAGTCCTAACTCTATGATAACTTTTGTCATTAGAGATCTATTTTAAGAGTCATTTATTTTTATGTTTTTAATTTTCTGTCTTCTATTATTATTGGTCTACTTTTATGTTTATTTTAAGTCTTATTTTTATTTCATGATTAATAAAATTTAGAGTCTATGCCTTAAAGCTATGAATGTCCTATGAATCCTTCACCTTTCTTAAATGAAAAAAATGTTTTTAATTACAAAAGAACAAGAAGTACATGATTTTAAACTATATCTTGAAATTAGTTTAATTATTTTGATGTGGTGACAATACCTTTTGTTTTCTGAATGAATGCTTGAACAGTGCATATTTTTGAATTTGTTGTTTATGAATGTTAAAAATTGTTGGATCTTGAAAGAATAATGAAAAAGGAGAAATGTTATTGATAATCTGAAAAATCATAAAATTGATTCTTGAAGCAAGAAAAAGCAGTGAACTCAAAAAAAAAAAAGAGAGAAAAAGCAAAGCAAGCAGAAAAAGCCAATAGCCCTTTAAACCAAAAGGCAAGGGTAAAGAGGATCCAAGGCTTTGAGCATTAATGGATAGAAGGGCCCACAGGAATAAAATCTTGGCCTAAGCGGCTAAACCAAGCTGTCCCTAACCATGTACTTGTGGCGTGAAGGTGTCAAGTGAAAAATTTGAGACTGAGCGGTTAAAGTCGTAGTCCAAAGCAAAAAGAGTGTGCTTAAGAACTCTGGACACCTCTAACTGGGGATTGTAGCAAAGCTAAGTCACAATCTGAAAAGGTTCACCCAGTTATGTGTCTGTGGCATTTATGTATCCGGTAGTAATACTGGAAAATAAAGTGCTTAGGGTCACGGCCAAGACTCATAAAGTAACTGTGTTCAAGAATCAACATACTTAACTAAGATAATCAATAGCACTATCTGAATTCTGAGTTCCTACAGATGCCAATCATTCTGAGCTTCAAAGGCTAAAGTGAGATGCCAAAACTGTTCAGAAGCAAAAAGCTACTAGTCCCGCTCATCTAATTGGAACTAAGTTTCATTGATATTTTGGAATTTATAGTATATTTTCTTCTTTTTATCCTATTTGATTTTCAGTTGCTTGGGGACAAGCAGCAATTTAAGTTTGGTGTTATGATGAGCGGATAATTTATACGCTTTTTGGCACTGTTTTTACATAGTTTTTAGTATGTTTTAGCTAGTTTTTACTATGTTTTTATTAGTATTTATGAAAAATTCACATTTCTGGACTTTACTATGAGTTTGTGTATTTTTCTATAATTTCAGGTATTTTCTGGCTGAAATTGAGGGACCTGAACAAAAATCTGATTTAGAGGCTGAAAAAGGACTGCAGATGATGTTGGATTCTGACCTCCCTGCACTCGAAATGGATTTTCTGGAGCTACGGAAGCCTAATTGGTGCGCTGTCAATTGCGTTGGAAAGTAGACATCCTGGGCTTTTCAGTAATATATAATAATTCATACTTTGCTCGAGCTGAGATCACGCAAACTGGTGTTTAACGCCAAGTTTCTACCCTATTCTGGCGTTAAACACCAGAACTGGCATAAAAATTGGAGTTAAACGCCCAAACTGGCACAAAAGTTGGAGTTAAATGCCAGGAGCAGCCAATACACGTGAAAGCTTCAATGCTCAGCCCAAACACACACAAAGTGAGCCCCGCAAGTGGATTTCTGCAAGTTCTATCTTAGTTTACTCATTTTCTGTAAACCTAGGTCACTAGTTGAGTATAAAAACTACTTTTAGAGACTTAATATGTATCTCGTGACATTTCACATCTGAATTTTGTATCTTCTACGGCATGAGTCTCTAAACTCCATGGTTGGGGGTGAGGAGCTCTGCTGTGTCTCAATAGATTAATGCAATTACTACTATTTTTCATTCAATCATGCTTGTTTCTATTCTAAGATATTCAATCGTACTTCAACATGACGAATGTGATGATCCGTGACACTCATCACCATTCTCAACCTATGAACGCATGCCTGACAACCACTTCCGTTCTACCTTAGATTGAATGTATATCTCTTGGGTTCCTAGTTCACGAGTTTGACTGTCTCTCCTGACAACAGAGCATTTGAATCTGTGAGATCAGAGTCTTCGTGGTATAAGCTAGAATCAATTGGTAGCATTCCTGAGATCCGGAAAGTCTAAACCTTGTCTATGGTATTCCGAGTAGGATCCGAGAAGGGATGACTGTGACGAACTTCAAACTCATGAATGCTGGGCACATTGACAGTGTGCAAAAGGATCAATGGATCCTATTCCTACATTAGTGAGAACCGACAGATGATTAGCCATGTACATGGACCCTTTTCACTGAGAGGACGGCTGGTAGCCATTGACAACGGTGATCCACCAACATACAGCTTGCCATGAAAGGAGACCTGCGTGCGTGAAGAAGAAGACAGTAGGAAAGCAGAAATTCATAATACAGAGCATCTCCAAAACCTCAACCTGTTCTCCATTACTGCATAACAAGTATTATTTAATCCATGTTCTTTTACTCATTCTAATTAAAATTGAGAATTATTATTGATATCCTGACTAAGAGTTACAAGATAACCATAGCTTGCTTCAAGCCGACAATCTCCGTGGGATCGACCCTTACTCACGTGAGGTATTACTTGGACGACTCAGTGCACTTGCTGGTTAGTTATGCAGAATTGCAAAAGTGTGATTGTGATTTCGTGCACTAGCTAGCTCCCTCCTTCTTCCCTCCTTCTCACTCTTGGCCACTCTAGCTCGACCCCTGTCTCTCTCATTTTGCTCACCATTCTAGGTGTTCGCTCAAATTGCTAATTCATATTCTATTTTAGTTAGAATTATTATTGGTTTAGGTTTTAGTTAATTAGTATTATGCTTTAGGTTTTAGTTGTTAGTGGATTTTAGGTGGTTAGGATATGGTAGATTAGGTTATTAGGGTTTTAAATTGTTGAAAAGTGTTTAGATTATTGAACTGAATTGCTAAATATTATTGCTGTTGTTGTTTGAACTGTCTTAATTATGTTAATTCACTGTGTTACGGCTGGTTTTGCTGAGATTTGATTGCCAAATTATTTGGATTATACTTGGTTGTTGCTGGTTTTGAATTATTTGTTGCTGTTATTGATCGTAGATTTGAAATTGGTGCTATCAATTGATATTTGATCTTGATTTTGCATGATTGAGGCATTTATTTAATAGTACAAGATTAATTAAGTTGGTCCTTTTTAACCCAGTTGTATCAACTTTGTATGTTGAACTTAATCTTGTGGTATTAGTTATAAGAATTACATTAGTATTATTATAATTTATTATTGATTTGTTGTTCTAAATTTCTGTTAGTTGGTATGCTCTTTGCAGACATGATGGCATGTAGAGGTGTCGCGGATTAGCCTACCGGTCGTGGTTGTGGTAGAGCGAGGGTTTCTTGTGGTAATCTTGGAAATTCTGGATCCTCTCCCGCTACTCCGACTACTCCAGTGACGTCACAGGTTGCGGGTTTATCGGACCAACAGTTCATCATGGCCCCTAACCTTAACTATGTCTCTCTGTACTCAGCAGCATATTGTCTCCACGATGCCGTTTCCAGTGACAGACACTGCGGCCCCAGAATCCTCTCTCGGAAGTGAGCCAGTTGATGCTCCTCCACCACCTCCCATCGTATGGTTGACGATTTAGCCTGATGGTGGAATGGGATAGGTATCACTTTAAGTCTTCTATATGCTGAAAGTGTCTGACTATTGATTCTAGTTTAGTGGATTTAGGGTTGTAGGTTTGAACTGCTAAAAGTGTTTGATATATCGTGATTAGTGATTCTTGATAGCTGATTCTAGTTTTAGTGGATTTAGGATTGTATGTTTGGATTGATAAAAGTGTTTCATATTTTTTTATTATTGAATTGCCGAAATTGTCTGATTATTAATTCTAGTTTAGTGGATTTAGTGGATTTATGGATATTACTTCTTGATTATTGCTTGTTGTTCATTGATTATTGATATTTGGTGCTATTTAAGTTAATTGTTTATGGATAGAGTTTGTGGTGCATTCCAGTTATAGATGAAACTCTTCCGACATGATGGATAGGAGATGACCAATGCCATCAAGCTATAAGAAGATCCCCTCTAGGCCAGAGAGTTATAAGAAGATCTCCTTTGAGACCAGAGAGAAATGGTTTTAGAAGTGGGCGGTAACTAATTTTTTTTAGTTTCAAACCTTCTTAACTAGTTTATATCTTCTATTTTGATTAACTACTTTTAAAGTTTCTTTGTGCAGTTAAAATTTATCTGGGACACTGAGCACGATGCCTTCATCAGAAAGATATACGACCATCAAATGGGTTAGCGACTACAATAGATGTTGGAGCATATTCATGAGGGGTGGGACCACCTTACGACCTGGCTCTGCCTGAAAATCAATAAGGCTCTATAAGTTCACTAGGAGACCGACGACGAGTTCAGGCATCAGCGTCTCACAAACAGAGTTAACAAGGCATCGGCCAGGTTGTCCAAGTACACCGGTTGCTCAGCGACCTTCATAAAGACTAAGACTATGCTGGTATGTAGCTTCTTTAATTTTGTTATTAACTTAGTTATATTCTTTGACATATCATTACTATACATCCTAATCATATTGTTTCAATGCAACATGTGTAGTCGAAGTCGTTGGATCGCGATGCAACATTGGCGAAGACATTCAAGTACATCCACACTTTGAAGGAGAACAAAGAGAGATTTGCTTATCAGCGGTCTCAGGATCATTATGTGAGTAAACATCTAATCTTGTGATATAAAATTAAAGATTAAGTCTATAGCTGTCTTACTAATTATAATAACATCTATTACACAGAAGTTCTACACGCAGAGACTAGAGGAAGCGACTCAGCAATCTCAACAAAGTGGGGAGGGTGTCAATGGCTCTGCTACTTTAGTTGTCAATCCCAGTACAAGAACTGCGTATACAGGCTAGGGTCGTTCTTTGCCAACAGCCTCTGCACCTCCACGTTGAAGCCATCATCTGTCTCTGTAACCAGTCAAGTCGTCGACCCCAAGGAAGGCATTGATTTGAGGCTGCAGGTGCAGGAGCTCACCTGCATCCTTCACGAGCAAGCTCAGAAGCTGACTGGATATCGGGAGAGGTACCAGAAGATCCTCACACGTGTGATGGACATGGATGACCTCAGTTTAGAGTGGAGGGAGCAGTTGGAGCTGCTTCAGCAGATGGAGGCAGGCTCAGATGGAGGTGTACCAGGCTCAAATACGCGCCGCTAGCATCACCCTGCTGGTGGCTACAGTCCTGCTGGTGGCAGACAAACATCGCCGCCTTCTGCGCCACCTCAGTAGGACC
Organism: Arachis hypogaea; assembly: GCF_003086295.3. Taxonomy (NCBI): domain Eukaryota; kingdom Viridiplantae; phylum Streptophyta; class Magnoliopsida; order Fabales; family Fabaceae; genus Arachis; species Arachis hypogaea. The sequence goes on from NC_092047.1 coordinate 96,594,398, forward strand.
ACGAGAATGACGACGATGACTACTTGTATCTTTAGTGATTAGGACTTCATTTCATTGTTTCATTGTATTTATTTGATTTATTTGACTTTCAATTTATTTAAATATTTGATATTAAATATTACATAATTGGTTTCTACTATTTATAAATTTGACTATTAATTGTGTGAAAAATAAATTTAACTAAAAATTAAAATTAAAAAAATTGCATCACTATTTTAAAAAAAATGACATTACCTTTGGATTTACCAAAGGAATAATTCGACGGTAAAAGTGAAGGAAACAACATATTGTGGTCCCAACTTTACTGTCAAAAAAGGCTGACGGTAATCAAATGGTTTTTCGGGTAGGTAATCCGTCACAGAATCTGGCGATAATTACCGTCGAACAAAAAAATCTGACGGTAACCATTTACTCATAAGGATTATACCATCTGATTCCTTCCAACGATGCTCAACATTTTTTTCTAGTGAGGTGATGAGCGAAAATTGAAGCTCACGGATACCAACAAGTGGACCGAATCGCACAAGTAATACCACGGTGGGTGGTGCACGAAACTGGCTTCGCAAAATTCGCATAGATAGACCGGCAAGTATACCGGGTCGTCCAAGTAATACCTGAGGTGAGTCAGGATCGATCCCACGAGAATTGTTGGTTTGAGCAAGTAGTGGACACCTTGCATATCTTAGTTAGGCGGATAGAAATTATGGTTTGTCACGAAAAGCATATAAAACGAATAATTAAATAAAACGTTACTGATTAAACAAGAATTCAATGGTGATAGAATGGTTGAGGCTTCGGATATGCTTTTTCTTTTTGGATTAACATTTCGTACTGTCTTCTTCAATAACCTTCTAATTCCTTCAATGGCAGCCATAAGTGATTAACTCATGTCCTCTCATCAAGTTAACCTCTTGTACTGCAGCAATACACCACGTTGAGATGACTCATGTCCTCTCATCAAACCACCTCTAGGTTTCTCACTGTAGTAGAAGATGAAGCTCTAAGCAGTCCACTCCCCTCCATAATCCTACTCAAGGTGCCACAGACATGGCAGATCTTCCGGATCAAAAAGTGCCGCTTCTCTGACTCTAGCCTTAATGCCACAGAAACTTCACGCACCCATAGTCAACGGGATTATATGTCACATATCCAAGGTTGCTCAGATGCTCTATAGGAATCCGCAATGCAATCTCTAGCTTAAATTCAACGCTATCCAGGTCAGGGATTGCCACAGAACCCAAGTAAAACAAGGGTGATTGTCACGGGTCACCCTTAATTCATAAGATGAAGAATGAGGTTGCATAAGAGAATAGAGTCAGACATATTGAATGAAAACAGTAATATTATTGATCCATGAAACTCAGTAGAGCTCCTAACCTTAACCTTAGGAGGTTAGTAACTCATACTGTACATAAAATTAATAATGTTCGAATGGGGGAGGAAGAAGATCCTAAACATGGTTGATCTTCTCCTATATATACTAATCTAATAACTAAGGATTACAGAAATATGATTGACTAATCTTAGGGGTGTGAAAATCCACTTTCGGGGCCCACTTGGTGAATGTTTGGGCTGAGCTTGAGTGTCTCCCACGTGCTAGTGTCCCTTAGGGGCATTGAACGCTGGCTAAGGACCCCCTTTTGGGCGTTGAACTCCAGTTGCTCCCCTGTGGGCGCTGGACGCCAGGAATGGGGATGGTGGCTGGCATTGAAACACAGTTTTGGGCCTTTATTTTCGAAACAAAGTATGAACTATTATATATTTTTGGAAAGCCCTGAATGTTAGCTTTCCATAGCTATTAAGAGCGCGCCATGTGGACTTCTGTAGCTCCAGAAAAGCTCCTTCGAGTGCATGGAGGTTAGATCCTAACAGCATCTGCAGTCCTTTCTCTGCTTCTGAATCATACTTCTGCTCAAACTCCTCAATTTCAGCCAGAAAATACCTGAAATCACCATAAAACACACAAACTCAAAGTAGAATCCAAAAATGTGAATTTTGCACTAACACCTATGAAAAATTAATAAAACTTAGACAAAACATAACAAAAACTATATGAAAATAATGCCAAAAAGCATATAAAATATCTGCTCATCAGAACACCAAACTTAAACTGTTGCTTGTCCCCAAGCAACCAAAAACAAAGTAGGATAAAAAGAAATAGAAGGATGTAATAAATTTCAGAGTTCTCAATGAAGCTTAGTTTCAATTAGATGAGCGGGACTAGTAGCTTTTTGCTTCTGAATAGTTTTGGCATCTCACTTTCCGTTGAAACTCAGAATAGTTGGCATCTTTAGGAACTTAGAATCCAGATGATACTATTGATTCTCTTAGTTAAGTTCTTTTTTATCCTTGAACACAGCTTCTTTAGAGTCTTGGTCGTGACCCTAAGCACTTTGTTTTCCAGTATTACCACCGGATACATAAATGCCACAGACACTTTAACTGGGTGAACCCCTTAGGATTGTGACTCAGCTTTTCTAGAATCCCCAGCCAGTGCTGTCCAGAGTTCTTAAGCACACTCTTTTCTTTGGACCACGACTTTAACTGCTCAGTCTCAAGCTTTTCACTTGACACCTTCACACCACAAGCATATAGTTAGGGAAGCAGCTCATTTGAACTGCCTAGGCTAAGATAGTTCTTTTAGACCCTCCTAACCATTGATGCTCAAAGCCTTGGATCCTTGCTCTTGCCTTTTGGTTTAAAGAGCTATTGACTTTTTCTGCTTGCTTTTCTATTTATATTTTTTATTTTTTATTTTTTATTTTTCATGATAAAACTTTTAGTAACTGATTTCCAATTCCTTGGCTCCTCAGTTTCTCAAGAATTAATAAGGCGTCACTTTAATTAAACAAGAGATTAAGTACAAAAATTGATTTTGAATTCAAATAGGTTTTAAAAGTAGTCATTAGGTTGGATTATATGACACGTATTCAAGCTAGTTATGTCCAGTTAAATCTTAAAAGAAAACATAATTTTCAAAAGTTTTTCTAATCCGAATTATATGTCACTTATTCAAAATTAGAGTGATTGAAAATCATGTATGTGTCGCATACTAATTGAACCACTATTCCTAGCCGAATTCAAATAGTCATGTGAATCACACTTTTCACAACTCGTACCACTAACCAGCAAGTGCACTGGGTCGTCCAAGTAATACCTTACGTGAGTAAGGGTTGAATCCCACGGAGATTGTTGGTTTGAAGCAATCTATGGTTAACTTGCAATTCTTAGTCAGGAAGTCAATTATATTTATCAGTTGAATTGCGAATAAACAAGAGAGCATGGATTAAAGGTTACTTGTTATGCAGTAATGGAGAATATGTTGGAGTTTTGGAGATGCTTTGTCTTCTGAATCTCTGCTTTCCTCTGTCTTCTGATTCACGCACGCACGTCCTCCTATGGCAAGCTGTGTGTTGGTGGATCACCGTTGTCAATGGCTACCATCCATCCTTCCAGTGAAAAGAGTCCAGGTGCGCTGTCATCGCACGGCTAATCATCTGCAGGCTCTCAGTCGTACCGGAATAGGATTTACTATCCTTTTGCGTCTGTCACTACGCCCAGCACTCGCGAGTTTGAAGTTCGTCACAGCCATCCAATCCCATAATCCTACTCGGAATACCACAGACAAGGTTTAGACTTTCCGGATTCTCACGAATGCTGCCATCAATCTAGCTTATACCATGGAGATTCTGATTAAGGAATCTAAGAGATATTCATTCAATCTGATGTAGAACGGAGGTGATTGTCAGACACACGTTCATGTATTGAGGAAGGTGATGAGTGTCACTGATCATCACCTTCTCCATAGTTAGGCGCGAATGGATATCTTAGATAGGAACACGCATGTTTGAATGGAAAACAGAAATACTTGCATTAATTCATCGAGACACAGCAGAGCTCCTCACCCCCAACAATGGAGTTTAGAGACTCATGCCGTCAAAGAGTACAAAGTTCAGATCTAAAAATGTCATGAGATACAAAATAAATCTCTAAAAGTTGTTTAAATACTAAACTAGTAACCTAGGTTTACAGAAAATGAGTAAACTATAACAGATAGTGTAGAAATCCACTTCTGGGGCCCACTTGGTGTGTACTGGGGCTGAGACTAAAGCTTCTCACGTGCCTGGGGCTGTTTTGGGCGTTCAACGCCAGCTTTGGATCCTTTTCTGGCGTTGAACTCCAACTTGCAACTTGTTTCTGGCGCTGGACGCCAGAATTGGGCAGAGAACTGGCATTGAACGCCAGTTTACATCGTCTATCCTTGAGCAAAGTATGAACTATTATATATTGCTGGAAAGCCCTGGATGTCTACTTTCCAACGCAATTGGAAGCACGCCATTTGGAGTTCTGTAGCTCCAGAAAATCTATTTGGAGTGCAGGGAGGTCAGAATCCAATAGCATCAGCAGTCCTTTTTCAGCCTGAATCAGATTTTTGCTCAGCTCCTTCAATTTCAGTCAGAAATTACCTGAAATTACAGAAAAATACACAAACTCATAGTAAAGTCCAGAAAAGTGGATTTTGCCTAGAAACTAATGAAAATAAACTAAAAACCAACTAACACATACTAAAATCTATATGAAATTAACCCCGAAAAGCGTATAAAATATCCGCTCATCAACGTGTCATCACAACACTAAACTTAAAACTTTGCTTGTCCTCAAGTAAAAAGAAAGATAAGCGGAGTTTTGCTTAATGAAAGAGATTTGAAAAGATTTTAAGATTTGAAATCAAAAAGTGGAATTTATGATAATTATTTGTGATTATACTTGGCTTCTCTTATCCTTCATGAATCTTGCATACTTAGGATTAGGAATTTTCAAAAATTGAAATTCAAATTGTATTATGAGAATTCTTTTTAAATTTATATGACTTGAAGGTAGTTTACTTCTTATTTGAATTACGGAAAGATTTCTGCGGCTTTTGACTCTAAGGGTTCTGTCACAAGGCAACTCTTAATGGTCTTTCGACTGGTAATCCCGATCTAGTTGGCCTAAGATACCGGGTGATAAAGGACCCCACGGATCTAATTACCTAAGCCTCTCCTTGGCATAATCACCCCACAAGCACATAACTAGGGTTTCAATTTTGCAGACATCGATACCCAGAGCCTCTTTGGACTTCTTAATATTTTGTCTTAAGGCAACTCTTTAAGCAGACTTTCAATCGATAATCCCAGTCCAATTGGACCTAGTTATCGGGTGATAAAGCACTCCTCAGATTTACTAACCCAAGTCTGTCCTTAAAATAGAAACATCATGGGCACATAACTGGGCCCTACTCATTGGTGCTCAGAGTCTTAGAACTTTTGATTTCTTTGAATCTTTCCGAACTTTTTTTTTCAACTGCTTCAAAGAATTGATGGTCGGATCCTCATAATATTTCTTTAAATATCTGTTCTTGAAGATTCTTTTTCTGTTTCCTCAAAATTCAAGCATTTCATATTTCTTCAAATGTAATCACATATATTTAATCACCTCCATTGTTTGTTTTTAAATTTATTTAATTAAATCTTTTCAACAAGATATCCTCCATAAAAATAGTTACTAGAGGACAAACATTCAAATTTTAAATTTAAGATAAAAAAAGATAGAGTATGCTATGTATACAGGGAAGAAAAATGTAAATAAAAGAGAAAAACAAGAAAACTAAAAACAGAAAAGATGAGAGTAAAGGAGAAAAATAACTAATCATCATTAGAGAGATTTTATCTTATTATGATCTTACCCAAGTCTATTCAGTTATCATCACTGCTCCTTGTGCCGATTTCTTATGATCCATGGTGTTACCAACACCAAACTTAAGGGTATACACCAGACTTAGAAATTTATATTAAATTTAAAGATTGACAAAGTAATGGATGTAAATCATGTCCAAAAGCATACATTTATGAAGAGAAGATGCATAAGATAAAAGAATATAATCTAGCGTGATTTTAATTTTTTTTTTTGGAATAAACTTAAAACAAAGAAAAGTAAATATGCATGCAAAAGAGGAGGAAGAAAGGGAAGAAGATGATGATGATGACTACGGGCTCTTAAACAAAAGAAACAAAGATGAAAAAGGAAATATTAACCATGGTTGGGTTGTCTCCCAACAGGCGCTTCTTTATTGTCACTAGCTGAACGTTAGGCTTCTTAAGTTGGGGTTCGGATTATTTCACAGCACCCCTTAGTGTTGTGTGTCTTAGCCAGCTCTTTGTGGTATTCCTTCCTCAGATTGTTGGTTGTAATTGCTATTGCTGCTAATACCTTTTCAGATGTCTTCTTTATTAATGAACCTCTTACTGATGAATCAATTATCGTTCTTGAGGTTTGAGAGACCTCATCATAAAAGAAGTAGATTATCAGCCAATCGGATAGGGTATGATATGGGCATCCTTTGAACATTCTCTTATACCTCTTCCATGCTTCATGGAATGATTTGCTCTCCTTTTAAGAAAAAGAAGCGAGGTCATTCCTTAATCAGATTACACTTTTATTATCAGCCATCATTTTTTCCATCTTTTTCTTGCATGTGTAAAAATAAACAAGATCAAACATACTTTGTGAAATAAGGAAAATTACAGAAGAAGAAATTTAATCCAACAAAGTGAATACAAAGAAAAAAATAAATAGGATTTAATTTTAGATAAGAAAAATAAAATAGAAGGGAAGAAAAACTCAAAAGCAAAGAAAAGAATGTGGAATAGAATATATATATATAATAAACTAATAATGTAAACAAAGTTTTTTAAAAAATAGAATAAATGTATGTGAATAAATAGGAAAGGAAACAAAGGATGTGAGAACCAAAAACAAGAACAGAGAAAATAAAAAGGAAAGAAAGAATAACGTGAAATAGAAAACAAAACAAGAAAGAAAATAAAAGAAAAGGAAAAGAACGTGAAAGAAAAAAAAAAGAAAACAATGAAACTTAAAGAAAAGTACATAAATAAGATCTAAGTTAGGATTTCATCGGAAATTATGTTGTCAATCTCAATTAATCTCTGGTAATGGTGCCAAAAATTTGATGAGCAAAAATTGAAGCTCACAGATACCGACAAGTGTACCGGATCGGACAAGTAATACCACGGTGAGTGGATATCGTTCCTACGAGGATTAAAGGATTGAGTAATTAAAGGACAGATTAAATACCTAATTAGATTAATAAAAGCTAAGAGACGATAGTATTGCTAAGAGCCTTAAAAGTATTGAATGTTGAATGTTTGGATGTCATAGACAGTGAGCTTGAATGAAAAATTGAGAGAAGACAGTGATGATGAGAGTCAAGGGCTTTGGAGATGCTTATGCTCTTAAGAAAACCAATCTTGTTTATTTTCTTGAAGTTTTCAAAGATCTTTCACGACAAAATTTTTAGTAAATGATTTCCAATTCTTTGGCTCCTCAGTTTCTCAAGCATTAATAAGGCATCACTTTAATTAATCAAGAGATTAAGTACAAAAACTAATTTCAAATTCAAATATGATTTAAAAGTAGTCCTTAGGTTGAATTATATGTCACGTATTCAAGCTAGTCTTGTCTAGTAAAATCTTAAAAGAAAACATAATTTTCAAAAGTTGTTCTAATCCAAATTATATGTCACTTATTCAAAATAAGAGTGATTGAAAATCATGTATGTGTCGCACACTAATTGAACCACTATTCCTAGCCGAATTCAAATATTCATGTAAAAGAGTTTTCAAGCTTTGATTCAAATATCAGATTTTTCAATTATAATAAAAGAATCCAAGAAGAATTAGCTTACCTTTCGATCCACTAATTTGAATGAAGAATGAATATCTCAATCATGAAATAGATTAATGCAAGACTTCAAAATAAAATAAACATAGATTAATTATCCATAGAAAATATAAACAGAGCTCTTAACCTTTTGACAAAGAATTAGCTACCCATGAAGAAGTAAGAAAAACAAGAAGAAGAGAAGTAGTCTGAGGACTTGATGCCTTTTCCTGTGAGCTATGCTCACTTATTTATAGCCTAAATTCTAGAATTCAAATTCAAAACTAAACTAATCTTATCTTTCAGAAAGAAAGATAAGCTACTGACTTCCATTTTAAATTCAAAATGAAAACTCAAATCAAATCTAAAATGACTAATCTCTTATGCTTTTAGATAGAATCAATAACTAATCTTCTAGATCTTCAAGTCTTCTGAATGTAATTAAGACTTTTGATAATGTGGATAATTAAGTTTGAGCCTTGATTTGTTGAATCCAAGATTTGTAAATGCCTTTAAGCTGACTTGGATAGGAGATAATTGGGCAAAAGGCCCAGGAACACCTTCCAGGAAGGGTGTGTCTGCCAGGCGTGGAGTTGGCATGTAGGATGGATGCCTGGCAGAGGTGATGATCAAAGGGGGGCCACCAGGCGTACAAGGAGGCCGTCGGGCGTGTGAAGGAGCCGTAGGGAGTGGAGTTCCATCCGCCTGGCATCCGTGCTGGGTGTCTTGGCTCCAGGCGTGCGTGTCTTCATTCCCCTTGGGCCACGCTTCTTGGGCTATGCTTTTAATTTCTTTATGTTTTTCTTGTGAAAAAACCTTGATTTTAGCTACTTTTTGAACCCAAAATTTTTGAAAATATAAAAATACTATCCCAACTCTAAATATTAGATTATTTATTAAATTTTATTAGAAAATATAAGAAATTTAATTAAAACCTAAGAAAATAAATAAGAAAAATAATTTAAAAACCACTTAAGATGACGTGTCATCACAATACCAAACTTAAAACTTTGCTTGTCCTCAAGTAAAAAAAAAAAAAGATAAATGAAGTTTAGCTTAATGAAAGAGATTTAAAAAGTTGTTAATATTTTGATGAGTTTGAAAAACTCTAATTGAAATTAGTGATGATCAAACATTATTAATGTGACTAATTACAAAATTATTAATTCATATATGTTAATTAAAATAATTTTTTCTATGTAGGTTTTTGTTTGGGCCGAAAAGAAAAGAAAATAAAACAAGCCCATTAAAATATTTTCAACATTGATACAATGTTTATTGTGGCTGAAACAATGATTTGCTGGTTGGGCCAGTAAAATAGATTTGAAGCCCAACAAGGTGGCTGGTCCGAAATTAAAAGGGAATTGGGGCACTATGATTAACTTGTTCTTTTAATATATGGTGAAACCCAATTTCTTTGATACTTTGCTGCATGTTTCCACGGACACCACCCTTTCTCTCAATATATTTCAAAATTTAATTTGCTAGCATTGGAAACATAAATGAGAAAGAGAAATTGATTTGATTGCTTTAATGACTCTACACGCTACTCAGCAAAGGGAAGTGGAAAACTTGAATTCACTTTTGTTCTCTCTCTTTGTTACATTGATTATTGTTCAAATCCATTGAATATTTTCTTTCTTCTCTCTCTACTCTTTCTTCTCTTTCGGCCATATCAACAGAGAAAGCATGGAAGCTAAAGCTAGCTACCGAAGAGATGAAGATGCAAGCTACAAGACCATTGTAATGATGGCAAGAAAAAGAAAACAAAAAGTATGTTGTGGCTGAGATTTTCATCACTTATGGTAAGATTTGGTGAAGAGATCTCAGCTTCTCCATACCAAAAATGGAAGAAGAAGATTTCGGTCAGTAGAGGAAGATCCTTGGAGGGATGGCTTGTCTCTGATTTTGCTTAACCACCACATGAGGTAGCTACAGTGGCTACGTGATGGAGGAGGCAGAAGTTGGAGCAGATGAAACTGTCATCATCATAACTCATCAAGGGCTAGGAATCCGTCTTGGAGGGCAAGGCAAGATGGAGGGCTTGGATTGATGAAGATTGGTGACCAAGGAAGGACTAGAGGTAATTGCATGTTGGGTTTTGCATTTGGTTATCTTTCCTCTCACTTTGGCCGAACCAGTTTGCATGAAGAAGAAGTTTAGCTTGGTTTATTTAGTTTCAACCGTGGAGGCTTCCCCCTATAAGTAAGGGAGAACAACCAGGGCTTGAAGCAAGGAGAAAAGAGTGAAAGCACAGAGTTCTCATAGCTACCCAAGCTAACAGAAATTCTTCTCCTTCAATGTTCTTCATTCTGTATTTTTTTGTTTAATTTTGTCTGTCTTGAGTCTCATGGAAAAAGACAAACAGTGAGGTTTGTAAGAAAAAGTCATAGAGCGGAAAAAGACAGAGAGTGCAAAATTAAAAGAAAAAGCCATAGATATCCTTAGAGGTCCTTTGTACATCTGTGTTGTGTTTCATGATTCTGTGGGAATCCCCTTGCAAGTTGGGTTAGCACTTAGCAGTTGGAAAGCTTGGCAGTGACCAAGTCAAATTCAGGATTGGGGTTTAGATTCTGGACTTGTCCCGGATAGAAAGGGTAGTTCCTAGGGAGAATTGGTGTTGGTAATCAAGAATGATTATAGTGAAATTCCATCATTATTGTGATGTAGGCTGCCTTGCACTTTGCAGCTGAACCAGGATATATCTTGGTGTAATTCTCTCTCTCTTCTACTCCATTTTTGTTTCTGCTGCCCAGGAGATAAAACTGAAAAATAACTCGTGCCGAGTGACGAGACAAAAAGAAAAAGTCTCGTGGCTGGGTACGAGACAAAAATCAAAAAGTCTCCAGAAGTTGTTTTAAAGACCAACAAGTGTTATTAAGTGAAAAGGGGGCTAAGATTCAACCCCCCTTCTCTTAGCCACTGAAAACCATCATATTTGAAATAAAAAAGTGAGATTTATGATAATTATTTGTAGTTACACTTGACTTCTCTTATCCTTCATGAATCTTGCATACTTAGCATTAGGAATTTTCAAAAACTTAAATTCAAATTGTATTATGAGAATTCTTTTTAAATTTATATGACTTAAAGGCAGTTTACTTCTTATTTGAATTCAGGAAAGATTTCTTGGACTTTCGACTCTAAAGGTTCTGTTGCAAGGCAACTTTTAATGGGCTTCCTGTGGAAGTTATTAGAATTTTTAGGTTTGTATTAGGTACTGGTTGTATTTTAGATTTAAAAGGAACCTTTTATATTCCAGATTTCTTTAAGAATTTAATTTCTCTATCTAAACTTATGAAACAAGAATTATGTGTAAATTTTTATCATTATGTTGTTAATATTATTAAAAATCCTAATATTATTGGATATGGTACTTTAATTGGTGATTTATTCAAAGTTCATCTAGCAAATAACATTCCATCAAGTTTAATGGTTGTGCGTGATAATTGTATGAATGAAAAACCTTTCATGTTGTGACATCGTAGGGTCACACATCTCCATTGGGAGAATGAAGAAATTAGTAAATGATGGGATTCTTAAACCTCTAGACTTTACTGATTTTAATACTTATGTGAATTGCATTAATGGCAAGTAAGTCAAAAGGTCTCAAAAACGTGCTAAGTTGAGTTCTGACATATTATAAATAATTTACAATGACATATGTTATCTTATATGTCCTTAAGTAGTCAGAAATACTTCATTTCCTTTATTAATGATTATTCACGATATATGTATCTCTATACGCTTCATGATAAATATGAGGTATTTGATGCTTTTAAAGTTTATAAAGTTGAGGTAGAAAAATAATGTGAAAAGCAAATTAAGATCGTGAGTTCAAATATAGGTAAAGAAATTCTATGGGAGATATACTAGAAGTGGACAAGCACCTAGTCCGTTTGCAAAGTCTCTTTAATAGTATGGTATTGTGGCACAATACACCATGCCAAGCACACAAGCTAAAAGAAGAAATAGGACTTTGCTGGATATAGTGAGGAGTATACTTAGCAACTCTAATCTTCCTTTATCCTTGTAGAGTGAAGCCCTTAAAATAGCCGCATGTATATTAAAATGCCATTTGAACTATCGAAAGGTTAGAAACCTAGTTTAAATCATATACACATTTGGTGTTATTCTGCTGAAGTTCGGGTTTATAGTCCACAAAAAAGGAAGTTAGACCCAAGGACGATAACTGTCTATTTTATAGGTTATGCAGAAAAGTCTAAGGTTTACAGGTTTTATTATCCCTTTCACTCAAGTAAAATAGTAGAATATAGAAATGCAAGATTTTTAGAGCATGATGTAGAAAGTGGGAGAAACCGTTCTCTTAAGATTGTTGAAAATGATAATGTTTGTAAAACTACTCTATGTACAAGAGTGATTGTTCAATACAATGTCCATACAGATAGGGTCAATGTAGAACAACATATTACTGATGTTTCACATCATGAAGATAATGTTCTAGTAGATCATATTGTAGAAGATCAAACTCTTCATAATGAAAATATTGTTCAAGAGCAATCTCAAGAAGATGAAAAAACTACTCTGCCACTATCTTTATAAGAGGTTGATGATGCAATATTAAGAAGATCAACTAGAATAAGAAAACTTGCTAATTTTAGTGATTATGTAGTGTATCATACTAAGTCTAACTATGATGTTCATAATGAAAAAGATTCAACGATATTTTCACAAGCAATGAAAAGTCATAATTCCAATTTATGGCTAGATGCTATGAAGGATAAAATAAAATCTATGGTGGATAACCAAGTTTAAAATATTATAGAAATACCTTATGGGAAAAAGGTCATGGGCTGTAAATGGGTCTTTAAGACCAAGAAGGATTTATTGGGTAATATTGAGCATTACAAGGCTTGACTTATTACCAAAGGGTTTACTCAAAGAGAAGGAGTCGACTACAGAAAAATATTTTCTTCTGTTTCAAAGAAAGACTCTTTCGGTCTTTCCACATCATTATGGCATTGATAGTGTACTTTGATATGGAATTGCATTAGATGAATGTGAAAACGGTCTTCCTTAATGAAGATTTGAAAGAGGATGTCTATATGAGACAACCCGAAAGGTTTATCTCAAATGTTGGTAAGAAGTTAGTTGGCAAGCTTAAGAGAGCAATGTATGGTCTTAAGCAGGCTTTTCAAGAGTGGTATTTAAAGTTTCACAATATGATTTTTTCATTTGGTTTTATTGAGAATAATTATGATCAATGTATATACTACAAGGTTAGTAGGAGTAAGATCATATTTTTCATCTTATATGTAGATGACATTTTGCTTGCAACAAATGATTTGGGGTTGTTACATGAGGTGAAACAATTTCTCTCTAGACATTTTGATGTGAAAGATATGGGTGACTGATGAGCGGATAATTTATACGCTTTTTGACATTGTTTTTAGTATGTTTTTAGTAGGATCTAGTTACTTTTAGGGAAGTTTTTAATAGATTTTGTGTTAAATTCACATTTCTGGACTTTACTATGAGTTTGTGTGTTTTTCTGTGATTTCAGGTATTTTCTGGCTGAAATTGAGGGACTTGAGCAGAAATCAGATTCAGAGGTTGAAAAAGGACTGCTGATGCTGTTGGATTCTGACCTCCCTGCACTCAAAGTAGATTTTCTGGAGCTACAGACCTCGAAATGGCGCGCTTCCAATTGCGTTGGAAAGTAGACATCCAGGGCTTTCCAGCAATGTATAATAGTCCATACTTTGGCCAAGAATTGACGACGTAAACTGGCGTTCAACGCCAGCTTTCTACCCAAATCTGGCGTCCAGCGCTAGAAAAGGATCCAAAACCAGAGTTGAACGCCCAAACTGGCACAAAAACTGGCGTTCAACTCCACAATTGGCCTCTGCACGTGCAACACTTAAGCTCAGCCCAAACACACACCAAGTGGGCCCCGGAAGTGGATTTATACATCAAATACTTACTCATGTAAACCCTAGTAGCTAGTTTATTATAAATAGGACCTCTTACTATTGTATTAGGCATCTTTGGATTATATTATGATCCTTTGATCACGTTTTAGGGGGCTGGCCATCTCGGCCATGCCTGGACCTTCACTTATGTATTTTCAACGGTAGAGTTTCTACACTCCATAGATTAAGGTGTGGAGCTCTGCTGTTCCTCAAAGATTAATGCAAAGTACTACTGTTTTCTATTCAATTCTTCTTATTTCTCTTCTAAGATATCCATTCGCACCCAAGAACGTGATGAAGGTGATGATTATGTGTGACGCTCATCATCCTTCTTCCTTATGAATGCGTGTCTGACAAACACTTATGTTTTACATGAAATAAGCTAGAATGAGTATCTCTTAGATCTCCTAACCAGAATCTTCGTGGCGTAAGCTAGAATGATGGCGGCATTCAAGAGAATCCGGAAAGTCTAAACCTTGTCTGTGGTATTCCGAGTAGGATTCAATGATTGAATGACTGTGACGAGCTTCAAACTCGCGATTGTTGGGCGTTAGTGACAGACGCAAAAGGAGGGTGAATCCTATTCCAGCATGATCGAGAACCGACAGATGAATAGCCGTGTCGTGACAGGGTGCGTGAGCATATTATTCACTGAGAGGAGGGGATGTAGCCACTGACAACGGTGATGCCCTTGCATAAAGCCAGCCATGGAAAGGAGTAAGACTGATTGGATGAAGATAGCAGGAAAGCAGAGGTTCAGAGGAACGAAAGTATCTCCATTCGCTTATCTGAAATTCCTACCAATGATTTACATAAGTACCTCTATCCCTATCTTATTAATTATTATTCGAAAACACCATTATCCATTTATATCTGCCTGACTGAGATTTACAAGGTGACCATAGCTTGCTTCATACCAACAATCTCCGTGGGATTCGACCCTTACTCACGTAAGGTATTACTTGGACGACCCAGTGCACTTGCTGGTTAGTTGTATCGAAGTTGTGACAATTATGAATTAAGATCAGAGCACCAAGCTTTGGAGCCATTACCAGGATTTGTTCGAGCCTGGAGATCACAATTTCGTGCACCAAGTTTTTGGTGCCGTTGCCGGGGATTGTTTGAGTTTGGACAACTGACGGTTCATCTTGTTGCTCAGATTAGGTAATTTTCTTTTTATTTTATTTTCAAAAAAAAATTTCAAAAAAAAATTTCTAAAATTTTCTCATCTGTTTTCGAAAAAAATAAAAATGTTTTCAAAAATAAATTATTCTATGGCTTCAAAATTTTTAAGAATGAATTCTAGTGTTTCATGGAATATGTTGAATCATATCTGGCTGTAAAGCCATACCCAAACTACTTTGGGATTGGTATTCAACTAATCACTCCAGCCCATGTAATTATATGTTGCAGCTTGGCTGGCTGTAAAGCCATGTCTAAATTCTTTTGGACTGAGGCTTGTAATTTGTTATCAAGAGCAAGCTAGTTGGAGCTAATCCACCTGCTACTGTTCCTGATCTACCTGCTGAAGCTTGGCTGGCCATTGGCCATGTCTAGTGTTTTGGACTGGAGCTTTCTTTGAAAGCTTGGCTGGCTAGTGAGCCATGTCTAATTCCTGGACTGAAGCTTTAGAGTAAGAATGCAAGATTCCTGGAATTCATATTAAAAATTTTGGAATCCTTATTTTTCTTTTTCATATAATTTTCGAAAAATATAAATAAAAATCCAAAAAAATTAGAAAATCATAAAAATCAAAAATATTTTCTGTTTCTTGTTTGAGTCTTGAGTCACATTATAAGTTTGGTGTCACTTGCATATGCATCTTGCATTTTTCGAAAATATCATGCATTCATAGTGTTCTTCACGATCTTCAAGTTGTTCTTGGTAAGTCTTCTTGTTTAATCTTGATGATTTTTTGTTTTGTGTCTTTTCATGTTTATCATATGCATTCTTGAATTCTTAGTGCGTAAGCATTAAAGAATTCTAAGTTTGGTGTCTTGCATGTTTTCTTTGCATTAAAAATTTTTCAAAATTATGTTCTTGATGTTCATCTTGACATTCATAGTGTTCTTGGTGTTCATCTTGACATTCATATCATTCATGCATGCATTCATTGTTTTGATCTAAAAATTTCATGCATTGCATATTTTTCATGTTTTTCATAAAAATTTCAAAAATCAAAAAAATATCTTTCCCTTTTTTCTCTCATCAAATTCGAAAATTTTGATTGACTTTTTCAAAAATTTTTAAAATCAAGTTGTTGCCAATGAGTCAAATCAAATTTTCAATTTGAAAATCTTATCTTTTTCAAAATCTTTTTCAAAAATCAAATCTTTTTCAAAATTCTTAGTTATTTTCGAAAATTCCAAAAATATTTTTCAAAAATCTTTTTCTTATTTTTATACCAAATTTTCGAAATTAACTAATCAATTAATGTTTTGATTCAAAAATTTGAAGTTTGTTACTTGCTTGTTAAGAAAGATTCAAACTTTAAGTTCTAGAATCATATCTTGTGATTTCTTATGAATCAAGTCATTAATTGTGATTTTAAAAAAATCAAATCTTTTTCAAAAACTAATCTCAATCATATCTTTTCAAAAATATCTTCTTATCTTATCTTTTTCAAAAATATCTTTTCAAAATATCTTTTCTAACTTCCTAACTTCTTATCTTTTCAAAATTTGTTTCAACTAACTAACTAACTTTTTGTTTGTTTCTTAACTTTTTCAAAACTACCTAACTAACTCTCTTTCTCTAATTTTCGAAAACATCTCCCCCTTTTTCAAAAATTTCTTTTTAATTAACTAATTATTTTATTTTTATTTTTATTTCAAAAAAATTTTCGAAAAAAATACTAACAATTTTCAAAAACTATTTTCAAAAATCACTAACTCCTTTTCAAAAATAAATTTCGAAAATTCCCTCCTTCTCTCCCATCTCATTCTATTTATTCATTCATATCCTAACATCTCATCTCACATTCCAATCCTCACAGTTGTGTTTCTTCCTTTACATCACATCCTTTATCTCCCCCTCTTCTTCTACTTACAAAGGGATCCCTATACTGTGGTATAGAGGATCTCTATTATTATTATCATTTTTCTGGCCATTCTTCCTTGTCATATGAGCAGGAGCATGGATAAGAACATTCTTGTGGAAGCAGATCCAGAACCTGAAAGGACTCTGAAGAGAAAATTAAGAGAAGCTAAAATACAACAATCCAGAGATAACCTTTCAGAAATTTTCGAACAGGCAGAGGAGATGGCAGCCGAAAATAATAATAATGCAAGGAGGATGCTTGGTGACTTTACTGCACCTAATTCCAATTTACATGGAAGAAGCATCTCCATTCCTGCCATTGGAGCAAACAACTTTGAGCTGAAACCTCAATTAGTTTCTCTGATGCAGCAGAACTGCAAGTTTCATGGACAATCCATCTGAAGATCCTTTTCAGTTCTTAACTGAATTCTTGCAGATATGTGATACTGTTAAGACTAATGGAGTAGATCCTGAAGTCTACAGGCTCATGCTTTTCCCTTTTGCTGTAAGAGACAGAGCTAGATTATGGTTGGATTCTCAACCTAAAGACAGCCTGAACTCTTGGGATAAGCTGGTCACGGCTTTCTTAGCCAAGTACTTTCCTCCTCAAAAGCTGAGCAAGCTTAGAGCTGATGTTCAAACCTTCAGACAGAAAGAAGGTGAATCTCTCTATGAAGCTTGGGAAAGATACAAACAGTTGACCAAAAAGTGTCCTTCTGACATGCTTTCAGAATGGACCATCCTGGATATATTCTATGATGGTTTATCTGAGCTATCAAAGATGTCACTGGACACTTCTGCAGGTGGATCCATTCACCTAAAGAAAACGCCTACAGAAGCTCAAGAACTCATTGACATGGTTGCTAATAACCAGTTCATGTACACTTCTGAAAGGAATCCTGTGAGTAATGGGACACCTATGAAGAAGGGAGTTCTTGAAGTTGATACTCTGAATGCCATATTGGCTCAGAAAAAAATATTGACTCAGCAAGTCAATATGATTTCTCAGAGTCTGCATGGAATGCAAGTTACATCCAACAGTACTCAAGAGGCATCTTCTGAAGAAGAAGCCTATGATCCTGAGAACCCTGCAATAGCAGAGGTGAATTACTTAGGTGAACCTTATGGAAACACCTATAACTCAACATGGAGAAATCATCCAAATTTCTCATGGAAGGATCAAAAGCCCCAACAAGGCTTTAATAATGGTGGAAGAAACAGGTTTAGCAATAGCAAGCCTTTTCCATCATCAACTCAGCAACAGACAGAGAACTCTGAACAAAATGCTTCTAATTTAGCAAATATAGTCTCTGATCTATCTAAGGCCACTGTAAGTTTCATGAATGAAACAAGGTCTTCCATTAGAAATCTGGAAGCACAAGTGGGCCAGCTGAGTAAAAGGATCACTGAAATCCCTCCTAGTACTCTCCCAAGCAATACAGAAGAGAACCCAAAAGGAGAGTGCAAGGCCATTGACATAAGTGCCATGGCCGAACCTGTGAGGAGAGGAGAGGACGTGAATCCCAAGGAGGAAGACCTCCTGGGACGTCCAGTGGTCAATAAGGAGCTTCCCTATGAGGAACCAAAGGACTCTGAGGCTCATCTAGAGACCATAGAGATTCCATTGAACCTCCTTATACCCTTCATGAGCTCTGATGAGTATTCCTCTTCTGAAGAGAATGAGGATGTTACTGAAGAGCAAACTGCCAAGTTTCTTGGTGCAATCATGAAGCTGAATGCCAAATTATTTGGCATTGATGCTTGGGAAGTTGAACCTCCCTTGTTCATCAATGAACTAAGTGATCTAGATCAACTGACATTGCCTCAGAAGAGACAGGATCCTGGAAAGTTCATAATACCCTGTACCATAGGCACCATAATCTTTAAGGCTCTGTGTGATCTTGGTTCAGGAGTAAACCTCATGCCCCTCTCTGTAATAGAGAAACTGGGAATCTATGGGGTGCAAGCTGCTAAAATCTCATTAGAGATGGCAGACAGCTCTAGAAAACAGGCTTATGGACAAGTAGAGGACGTGTTAGTAAAGGTTGAGGGCCTTTACATACCTACTGATTTCATAGTCCTGGATACTGGAAAGGAAGAGGATGAATCCATCATCCTAGGAAGACCTTTCCTGGCCACAGCAAGAGCTGTGATTGATGTTGACAGAGGTGAAATAGTCCTTCAATGGAATGAGAACTCCCTTGTATTCAAAACTCAAGGATCTCCCTCTGCAACCATGAAGAGGAAGCAGGAAAAGCTTCTCTCCAAGCAGAGTCAACCAGAGCCCCCACAGTCAAACTCTAAGTTTGGTGTTGGGAGGCCACAACCAAACTCTAAGTTTGGTGTTGAACTCCCATATCCAAACTCTAAGTTTGGTGTTGGAGAGTTTCAACAAAGCTCTGCACATCTGTGAGGCTCCATGAGAGCTCACTGTCAAGCTATTGACATTAAAGAAGCGCTTGTTGGGAGGCAACCCAATGTTTATCTAATTCTTATTTTTATTGTTTTTCATGTTTTCTTAGGTTCATGATCATGTGGAGTCACAAAATAAATATAAAAATTGAAAACGGAATCAAAAACAGCAGAAGAAAAATCACACCCTGGAGGAGCATCTGTCTGGCGTTCAAACGCCAGAACAGAGCATAGTTCTGGCGCTGAACGCCCAGAATGGGAGCATCCTGGCGCTGAACGCCCAGAACAAGCATGGTTCTGGCGTTCAACGCCAGAAATGGCAGCAAAGGGGCGTTGAACGCCCAAAATGGGCACCAACCTGGCGCTGAACGCCCAGAGTTGTGTGCAAGGGCATTATACATGCCTAAATTGGTGCAGGGATGTAAATGCCTTGACACCTCAGGATCTGTGGACCCCACAGGATCATCTCAGGATCTGTGGACCCCACAGGATCCCCACCTACCTCCTCATAATCCTAGTTTTTATTTCCACATCTTCTTCTTCATCTATTCCTTCTTCTTTTGCTCGAGGGCGAGCAACATTCTAAGTTTGGTGTGGTAAAAGCATAGCTTTTTTGTTTTTTTCCATAACCATTGATGGCACCTAAGGCCAGAGAAACCTCTAGAAAGAGGAAAGGGAAGACAAAAGCTTCCATCAAGGGTCTATAGCTCAGTGGTAGAACATTTGACTGCAAATCAAGAGATCCCTGAGATACCTCAGGGGATACATTTTCTTCCACACAATTATTGGAAGCAACTAAGGGTGGAACATCAAGAGCACTCCATCATCCTTCATGAAATCAGAGAAGATCTAAAAGCAATGAAGGAGGAGCAGCCAAGGCAAGGAAGAGACATAGAAGAGCTCAAGGACATCACTAAGGTGGACTCATTCCTTGTTCTTACTTTCTCTATTTTTCATTTTCTATGTTATGTGCTTATCTATGTTTGTGTCTTCATTACATGATCATTAGTAGTTAGTAACTCTGTCTTAAAGTTATGAATGTCCTATGAATCCATCACCTCTCTTAAAATAAAAACTGTTTTAATTCAAAAGAACAAGAAGTACATGAGTTTTGAATTTATCCTTGAACTTAGTTTAATTATATTGATGTGGTGATAATGCTTCTTGTTTTCTGAATGTATGCTTGAACATTGCATATATCTTTTGAAGTTGTTGTTTAAGAATGTTAAATATGTTGGCTCTTGAAAGAATGATGACTAGGAGACATGTTATTTGATAATCTGAAAAATCATAAAAATGATTCTTGAAGCAAGAAAAAGCAGCAAAGAGCAAAGCTTACAGAAAAAAAAAATAGGCGAAAAAAAAATAGAAAGAAAAAGCAAGCAGAAAAAGCCAAAAGCTCTTAAAACCAAGAGGCAAGAGCAAAAAGCCAATAACCCTTAAAACCAAAAGGCAAGGGCAAATAAAAAGGATCCCAAGGCTTTGAGCATCAGTGGATAGGAGGGCCTAAAGGAATAAAATCCTGGTCTAAGCGGCTAAACCAAGCTGTCCCTAACCATGTGCTTGTGGCGTGTAGGTGTCAAGTGAAAACTTGAGACTGAGCGGTTAAAGTCAAGGTCCAAAGCAAAAAAAAAGAGAGTGTGCTTAAGAACCCTGGACACCTCTAATTGGGGACTTTAGCAAAGCTGAGTCACAATCTGAAAAGGTTCACCCAATTATGTGTCTGTGGCATTTATGTATCCGGTGGTAATACTGGAAAACAAAATGCTTAGGGCCACGGCCAAGACTCATAAAGAAGCTGTGTTCAAGAATCATCATGCTGAACTAAGAGAGTCAATAACACTATTCGAAATTTGAAGTTCCTATAGATGCCAATCATTCTGAACCGCAATGGATAAAGTGAGATGCCAAAACTATTCAAGAGGCAAAAAGCTATAAGTCCCGCTCATATGATTGAAGCTCTGTTTCATTGATAATTTGGAATTTATAGTATATTCTATTCTTTTTATCCTATTTTGATTTTCAGTTGCTTGGGGACAAGCAACAATTTAAGTTTAGTGTTGTGATGAGCGGATAATTTATACGCTTTTTGACATTGTTTTTAGTATGTTTTTAGTAGGATCTAGTTACTTTTAGGAATGTTTTTAATAGATTTTGTGTTAAATTCACATTTCTGGACTTTACTATGAGTTTGTGTGTTTTTCTGTGATTTCAGGTATTTTCTGGCTGAAATTGAGGGACTTGAGCAGAAATCAGATTCAGAGGTTGAAAAAGGACTGCTGATGCTGTTGGATTCTGACCTCCCTGCACTCAAAGTGGATTTTCTGGAGCTACAGACCTTGAAATGGCGCGCTTCCAATTGCGTTGAAAAGTAGACATCCAGGGCTTTCCAGCAATGTATAATAGTCCATACTTTGGCCAAGAATTGATGACGTAAACTGGCGTTCAACGCCAGCTTTCTACCCAAATCTGGCGTCCAGCGCCAGAAAAGGATCCAAAACCAGAGTTGAACGCCCAAACTGGCACAAAAACTGGCGTTCAACTCCACAATTGGCCTCTGCACGTGCAACACTTAAGCTCAGCCCAAACACACACCAAGTGGGCCCCGGAAGTGGATTTATACATCAAATACTTACTCATGTAAACCCTAGTAGCTAGTTTATTATAAATAGGACCTCTTACTATTGTATTAGGCATTTTTGGATTGTATTATGATCCTTTGATCACGTTTTAGGGGGCTGGCCATCTCGGCCATGCCTGGACCTTCACTTATGTATTTTCAACGGTAGAGTTTCTACACTCCATAGATTAAGGTGTGGAGCTCTGCTGTTCCTCAAAGATTAATGCAAAGTACTACTGTTTTCTATTCAATTCTTCTTATTTCTCTTCTAAGATATCCATTCGCACCCAAGAACGTGATGAAGGTGATGATTATGTGTGACGCTCATCATCCTTCTCCCTTATGAACGCGTGTCTGACAAACACTTCTGTTCTACATGAAATAAGCTAGAATGAGTATCTCTTAGATCTCCTAACCAGAATCTTCGTGGCGTAAGCTAGAATGATGGCGGCATTCAAGAGAATCCGGAAAGTCTAAACCTTGTCTGTGGTATTCCGAGTAGGATTCAATGATTGAATGACTGTGACGAGCTTCAAACTCGCGATTGTTGGGCGTTAGTGACAGACGCAAAAGGAGGGTGAATCCTATTCCAGCATGATCGAGAACCGACAGATGAATAGCCGTGCCGTGACAGGGTGCGTGAGCATATTATTCACTGAGAGGAGGGGATGTAGCCACTGACAACGGTGATGCCCTTGCATAAAGCCAGCTATGGAAAGGAGTAAGACTGATTGGATGAAGATAGCAGGAAAGCAGAGGTTCAGAGGAACGAAAGTATCTCCATTCGCTTATCTGAAATTCCTACCAATGATTTACATAAGTACCTCTATCCCTATCTTATTAATTATTATTCGAAAACACCATTATCCATTTATATCTGCCTGACTGAGATTTACAAGGTGACCATAGCTTGCTTCATACCAACAATCTCCGTGGGATTCGACCCTTACTCACGTAAGGTATTACTTGGACGACCCAGTGCACTTGCTGGTTAGTTGTATCGAAGTTGTGACAATTATGAATTAAGATCAGAGCACCAAGCTTTGGAGCCATTACCAGGATTTGTTCGAGCCTGGAGATCACAATTTCGTGCACCAGTGACACATCTTATGTCATTGGTATAAAGATTCATAGAGATAAACATAAACAAATTTTTGGTTTATCTCAGGAAAACCTATATCAATAAAGTTCTTGAGAGGTTTAAAATACAAAGTTGTTCATCAAGTGTTGCACCTATTGTAAAAGGTAACAAGTTCTACTTAGATCAATGTCCTAAAAATAAACTTGAAAAAGGACAAGTGCAAAATATTCCTTATGCTTTAGTCATTGGAAGCTTAATGTATGCTCTGGTTTGTACAAGACCTGACATTTCTTTTGTCGTTGGCATGTTAGGAAGATATCGAAGTAATATAGGTATAATCCATTGGAGAGTTGCAAAGAAGGTCTTGAGATATCTTCAAGGGACCAAGGACTTCATACTCATATATAGAAGAACCAACAATTTGAAAACTCTTGGATACTCATATTCAGACTTGGCAGGATGTGTTTTCTAGGAAGTCAACATCAGGATATATCTTCGTGCTTGCTGATGGAGCAGTATTTTGGAAGAATGTGAAATAATCACTTGTTGCAACTTCTACCATGAAATCCAAATTTATTGCTTGTTTTGACACTATATCACAAAATGTTTGGTTGAAGAATTTTATTTCTGGGCTTAAGATTATGGATGGTATCTCTAAACTATTGAGAATATATTGTGACAATTCAACTACTGTATTTATGGTTAGGAATAATAGAAGTAGTAGTTGAAGTAAGCACATTAACATTAAGTACTTATCCATTAAAGACCGAGTTAGGTCTAATGAGGTGGAGGTAGAGCAAATTAATACTAAGCATATGATAGGTGATCCTTTAACAAAAGACATACCATTAGGATTGTTTAAGGATCATGTTAGTAGTATGAATTTATAGTTCTGTAACGTCACTTATATGACTTTTGTTGTATTATATGACATCTTTGGATGAAATTTTTATTATTATTTGTTTTTCATTTGGTTTGTATATATGCGCATACATAATTGAGAATGACAAAAAAAATTTAGCGAATGACCTAGAATAAACATTGGGCTTAATCATATAGAAATACCACATAAAGAGTTTATTCAATTAAGGTATGTTACATTGTAATACATGGAAGGTAATACTTGATTAATGAGGACCTACCATAACTATGATTCGTGTAATTTGTCTTAATTATTTGAGCATAGTATGTAGTTACAGACTAAATGTAATAAATGTTAGAATTTGATTATATTTGTGGTCCAATTTGTTAATACAAAAATTAGTTTGGATGGTATTATAATTATTGAAAAATTATTATTATTTAATTGTATTGGCAATTGATTAGTTCTCTAATGGAGAAAATACGACTATTTGCAGAAAAAACATAATTTGGGTCCTCAATTCTAATAATCATCATGATATATGACTAGAGGTACGTAAACTATTGGTTTTATGAATATTTGGAACTTTCAAATTTGAATTATGAATATTTGGCAATGGCTAGAGATACGTAAATTATTGGTTTTATGAAATAACTAACAATGCAACACTCAATTGAAAAGTATTTTTCACTACCTTAGGAATTGCAACAAATCAAAGATAGTTTGGTGTTTATTGGGTTTTTCAAGTAATAATTTTTTTTCAGCATAGTGATTTGCTTGGAGATTCTCCCTTCACTTTTGGGACTGCTATTTAGTGTATTTGAGTATACTGCAACGATAAGAACCTTTAAGAGTTCCAACCCAACTGTAGGGGTTACTTTCTGGTCTCATTTAGTGGTAAAGAATTTTCAAATAACTGCCACAACAAATTTCATGCATTGCAGAGCTATCCATCTATTTCATGGTCATGTTTGGAAGAAGGGAAAGCCGGTTTTGGGTTTAGGCGCTCCTTCATGTCATGGTCCTTCACGATGTGAATCTTGAAAGAATTTGGTTCTGCGTGCGACGACAGTATGTGTTGGGGTTACAACGAATATGACAAAGGTCAAATGGGTGGTAATAGAAAATCTGGTTCTATATTTTTTTTTCTTTTTTTCTTTTTTGCTTTTAATTCAGAGAGAACATGAAGAATAAAAAAATACTTTACTCAAATTATAAAAAATAATTTTAGATATTACTCAAAATTATAACTACTCAAATAAGTCCCTATTGTTGAGTTTCAATCTTATTATCTAAGGATAGACAAAATCCATTTTGAGATAATGCAATGTTATATATTCATTTTGGTGAAAATTAGTAATAATGTAATGTTATTTATTCATGCTTTAATTAATTTTTTATATTATATAACGCCACTTTTGTCTTATAATAATTTATTTTGGTATATATACTGTATAATATTTATTGAATTTAATCTTTAAGAATAAAATTTTATTAACTTGTTATATATAATTTTTACAATTATATACATTAATTATATGTTAGATAAATTTAATCTTATCCAAGTTTTATTGGAAGTTGTTTAAAGTTAAATTCAAATCTTAAAAATACAAAAGGTTCACTCAAGTGTGAATTTGTGCACCCCTTAATATATATTATCCCTTTTATCAAGAATGTTCAAATATTAATCTAAACAAATTGTTCATCTAATTTAATCTAAATTAAAAATTAATCATAACTGCATTAATTTGGATTATTGGATTAGATTCTATTTTAACAAATTACATAAATTAGATCAGATTTTATATTCACTTTTTAAAATCGAATCATTTCAATCCAAATCACAAATATAATATAATTTATTACATATTGTTATCTTATTCATTATGTTAAAATTTTACGTATTGATGAGATAATGGTTTTATAAGTAACCTAAGAGAAAGTCAAAATCTTGCAAGGATTTGATTTTTTTTTTTTTTTAAAAAAAAAAATTTTGATATTTTCTCTTGACAAGAAAATGAACTAAAATGATTTTCCGGCAGTAACCAATTGTTATTATCATAACTTAAAAAAAAAAAAGAAAAATTAAACCAACATAGTTTGGCAAAGTGATCAACTTATTTATAGGAGTGGATCTTTTTTAATAGAAAAAAAATTAGATAGTGTTCAGTGTAGAATCTTACCCTTTATTATTTTTTCTCTCTTATTTAATTTTGATCCCATTTATAAAATTAAATGTGAGAGATTACACTGTATCCTCTCAAGTGTTAAAAAAAATAGAGAGGATCTATTTTCTTTATTCATTGGCCAACAGTAGACCTTTAAATATAATTTAAATCTGCAACCGAATAGTCTTTAACCTATTGAACTAGAAAATATTGTAAACAACCAAAAAGATTTTTTAAAAAAAAATACAATAATTCATTAAATTTTGAACAACAATTGAGGAAATAAAACAGTCTAAAAAGGTGGAATAAACAGTTTACCTATTCTAAAACTGTCAAAAAATAATTTTCAAAAAGGGAACCTCCATAAAACGACTAACATAGGTTTCTGTAACACTATTATGTATTAACCAATCTAAGATAAGTAGATAACCCAATCAAATGCACCATACATGTAAGAATACCACCTAATAGACTCTGGAAAATGTCAATTAAATCCAAATGTTCATTTCAATATATATACTCAATAATTTTTTTAAAATAATATAATTCACTAATATATATATATATATTGTTTTCTTCATTGTTAAAAAATAATGTCTTAAACCGTTAACGTACCTTCTTCTTTTTTTACCAAAGATATGAGACTCGAAGAACTCGCAACTTCTTAATTGAGTATGGTGAGACTATGCCATTTGAGCTATTACTCATTGGCGCCTTAACGTACCTTCTAAAAAAAAATTAATGCAATCACATGTATCATTTTATTCGAGGTAATGTATTCAAATAATAAAAATGAGCTTACTTTCAATTAATTGTGTGCAAGTTAATACTATCATAACAAACTTAAATTTGTAGAATTAAGCTAACTATTTCAAAATTATTGAATGGTCTTGAATCTTGATAGTAAGCTGTAAGTTGTAACGTCAAATAAATAAAAGAATAAAAAAAAGGGAAAGTAAAGTTAGGAGTGGGAACAAGTTGGGGTTGGAGGGACCAAAGCTTCCACTTAGACACCATTTTTTTTTCTTAACTTTGTGACCAAACATATTCCATAGCATATATAGAATCAAATGGAGGGTACCCTCCACAATATATATAACCCAAAAACCTATAAAATTTTCTTCCCATTTTCCCATGATTGTCCTCACATGGATCCCAAGTTCCCGACCTACAACAATGCTTATTTAATTTATTAATTAATTGTTGGTTTTGAAATTAAAAAGGCAACTAATCGCTACTATAAATTATGCCAAGTTGCATTGTGCTCTATTCCTCATATGTTCCCACTTGGATAAATTTATGTTTAGTAGTAGCCCCACATAATTTTTTGCTAATTAAATCTAGATGGAGATGGAGAAGGGAATCAACATATATTGATTCTCTAAAAGGCAATTTCATAAGGTTACTTTGGAAAGAGGTTTTTTTTTTTTTTTTTTCTTTTCATCCAATCAATGTATATGTTTGTTTTCGATCTTAATTCAATCCATTATTTTTTCCTCCTTATATATAGTACCTTGAGAGAATTAAACCATCCAATTCATAAAGAAAAAGCTAACACACATGTGAGATGTGACTTAAGGGGTAAATATGTATGTAAAGGTTATCGATTAAAAAAGTTTATAAAAAAATTAAGTTTGTAATATATTTATTATGTATTTAATTATTAAAATAAAAATTTTAAAAAGTTTCTATTAATCATAATCTTACCATATGTTTTAGTTAAATTAAAGATATTCTTTTTTCTGAAGAAATTTATTTTATGAATAAATTTATTATTTTATTATAATCAATTACACATCGATTAGTCCATAAATTTTTAATTTCACTAGTAGTTCAATATAATAAAAATTTTAATTTAAATCTTATTATATTTTCTAAATTAATTCATCAATTAAAAATTATTACTATGCATGTTCATCCCCAAAAATCTTTGACATCGTTCAATCCTAGGAGTTGAGTCAATCTTCAATGACGGAATAATAAATAATATATGTTTAAGAGAAAACTGAATATCAACTGAGAGATAATATTAGTTTATTCCAAATGAAACGTTTGTAACTGCAGGCCAAGGGTAGATATGTAAAAACCCAACCAAAACCATGTTAATTGGTTTCCACGTGGTTTCTGCATACAAAATTACAAAAAATCGACCAATCATAGTACTGTCTCTTTTTCCTCTTGGCAACCAAGCGCAAGTTTAATAATTATATCTATAGTATATATTTATTAATATTATTAATAATTAAATAAACCTAAGCTTTTAAAATTAAAGGCTTCCTTGTCTTTAGTCTTTGGTGACGTTTATAATAAAGTTGAAAAAGAAAGCATTCCTGATTTGAGGGGCTGGTGATGGTGGTGGGAGAATCAGCAAACATGTCCCTTTGAAAAACTATAGAGAGCAAAGCAACAACAACAATAATAATAATAATAATAATAATAATTATTATTTTAATAATAACAATAATTATCCTATCCCCATTCATCATTGTGAGAGCTCACGTATATTTCACATCATTAATCCCTATTTTTTGTTTCTTTAATTTTTTTTTTTCCAGTTTGTCTTCTCTTATTTAATTAACTTTAACTAGTGAGTATTAAACTTTAACAAATTATTATATTTCTATATCTTCGACTTAGTTTTCTATCAGCATGAAGCTAGCGTGCCTAATGGCTGGTCTTAATATATATTAGTTGGGTAAAAACAATAACAAGAAGTCAATAACACTGGCAATTACCAGAATAATAAAAAAATAAGTATAGAAAATTAATTTTTAATTAGTCAATATTAACTAATTTTTTAACTCTTATTTTATAAAGGTTTAGAATTTAGCGTTATAATTTAGGATTTAGAATTTAAATTTTAAAATTTAGAGTAAAAATATAATTTAAAAAATTAGCTAATGTTAACTAAACAAAGTCAGCTCCTTAATTAATTGAATTCAATAATAATAATAATAATAATAATAATAATAATAATAATAATAATAATAATAATAATAATAATAATAATAATAATAATAATGAAATTAAATGTTAGTGCATAAAGAGATGCAAGAAATGCACCAAAAGAAAAGTGATGAGTTTAGGATTTTATTCTAAACTTGCGAGTACCGACTAATGTCAAACTTATCTAAACTTTTTATTTATCCACCAACAAAGAATCATAGTTTTCTTTTACATAACTATTTATAATTTATTCTTTTTTCATGCATGCATAGAATATTATGCTGTGTGTTAAATGATTCCTGATGCATGTGTGATCGATCTGATATATTCTTTTAAGTTAAAAAGCGAAGCGACAATTTCAGCATTATTTTTGCTGTAAGCGTTTTAATATAAAGAAATGAAAGTGACTCTTAATACAAGGCAAAAGACATGTATACATACATCACCGGTAAATAAAAATAGAAAAATATATTAAAAAAAAACTAACTTTTAGTTAGTTAATATAAATCAATTTTAGAATTTAAATTTATAATTTAAAATTAATAATTTATAATCTAAAATTTTAAAATAAATAAAATAATTTTTTAAAAATTAATTGAAAAAAAATTAATTTTCTAACATTACTGGTAAAATTGATGGTTCCATCTTCTAATTGGGCATTGCCTCAAAGCATAGCATATAATTCATATCATTATATAATCAATCACTATAAGAAGGACAAGTGTCAAATAATAAAGTTTGTTATACTTTTGGCCTAATAATGCAGATGTACAACCAAATGCACACATAGCTAAAGTTTGATTGGTTTTATTGTGGCTTTTTTGCCCCTGTATGTGATATATTATTATTAATTTATTATATATAATATATTTTTTTCTGATGAAAAAGCTTTTCTAATTTGATACCTATCTTGGAGAAGAACTGAAAGTGCTTATCCACACTACTACCAGTGTAGCATATCAAACCCTAATAATACCTAATCCAAAATTATAAATAAAATGGAAGAACAAATAATGATTGGAAACATTGCGAACAAATGAGTAAAAAGGTATTGCTTTAATTTTCTTTACTCCTTACTTTAGGAAACAAAAAAAAAAGCATTGATCCTTGAAAAAATTTCTCCTGGTCAGAATTATTATTTCTACGACGTTAAAATAGATTTGGAGACTATGTTCGTAACGGATAATAATAGAGATGTATATATGTGAGTGTTTTTAAATGTTAAAATATATATATATATATAAGATTAATCCAAGATTGTCAATACTTTGAATCCTTTAATCCTAGATTATTCAAGTTGGAGAACAGAAAATTCTTTTAAAAGACTCACACATCATTCGTATATAGAATGTCCGACAAATAGACCAAGTTAGTTGGGCTCTTGTGATAATAACAAAGGGAAAGATGAATCTAACTTCTTTATAATTTAAAATTTTGAAGTTTATATATCAAAAAGGTTTGTGAATATCTTAATCTTATGTTATATATATATATATATATATATATATATATATATATATATATATTGTTGGAGCAGACTATACCCTTTATATTTATCAAGGATTTACATGCAGGTTAATTACTTTAAACTTTGAAAAAGATCATTGTAAGTCATTGTTTTAAGAGTTCTTTACTACAGGAAAAAAAATGGAGTATTATCGGATTTATTGGTATAAAAATGAAATTAATTTGCCCATAATAAATTTATCGTCAGATTTTGTTTAGTTCTAATTTGATAGTATAAATTTTGAATATATTACCAATTGTTGAAATTGCATCTCTGAATTTGATACGAATTTATCAAAACTGAATTTAAATTGAGAAAATTCAATCTCATTATGTGCTCCGCTTTGAAAATTTATGGGCAGACGTAGAAAGCATGGAGGAGATGGAATTTAAACTTAGCTTGGCCTACAAAATTCTGTGAAAATAATTTCTCAATAAAAAATCGAGCTCTTCCCAAGAAAACTAATTTTACCCACATTCCATTAGGTTGGTTATAATATATGAGTAGATCCAACCATCTTTCGGTAAAATAGAGTTTACTGCCCCTTCGTGGGACGCTTACATCCATGTAATTAGAACCCAAATTAGTGAATACAACTTGAGATGGTATTTGATGGATGTGGTGCATTGTAAACCAGTGTGGCAAAAGACAATCGCATTGGAACATTAGACGAAAAGAATAAGTTAGAGGAAGAACAATCATTAAATTATCAAAAGAATAATATAATAGAATGAGTATATAAAAAATAATATAAAAAATTATAAATTGTACCTTAAAAAGATCAACTTCGATGAAAAATGAAGAATACATTCTTATTCTATGAAGTAGTCAGAAAAGAATAATAAATTAAAAAAATGTGTTGACTCTCAGATCTAAACTCACGAACCACAAAAAAACACTATATATAGCCTTTTTTGAACAAAAATAATTATATAAATTAGTTAATATTAAGTTAATTTTTTATTATTTACGTTATACATCATATATTTGCCATGATTAAATAAACCATTATCATATCATATACATTTTTATCATGATTAGAATCATAGATTTTTGTTTTAATTTTTTAAGGTAGATATCAATATCAAATTACCAAAAATTACAATTAATTTAAAATTATATTACAATGATAGAAAATTAAAATTATTGACAATTAACATAACTATGTATTAAATGCTGATTTGATGTATAGTTATAAAAAATTATTGACAATTAACATAATTATGTATTAAATGCTAATTTGATGTATAATAACTGACAATTAAAATAATCACTACTAGAAAATTAGTTATTACAGACGGATATTTTCAACGGATTTTATCCCACGAAAATACAGACGAAATTTCAGAGGAATTTTTTGTCGGAAAACAAAAAAAAATGAATTAGCATAAATTACAGATGGAAAAGAGAATCCGTCGATAATTCCGTCGAAAAAATTAATTTCTTTTCATGAAAAATAATTACAGACGGAAAATTCGTCTGTAATTTAAAATTTTCCGTCAGAAATGTTATATTCTGCATTTTATGATCGATTGTGCCCAAGCTCTATTCATTCACAGCACCAAATCAAACGAGCTCAACCTAGCATTCCCTCTCCGTCGACGAGCTTCTTCTTCTCCTTTCCTCACCCACAGCGCCACCGCCGGCTACCCTAACCACCGCAGCTACCTTCTCCTTCTTCTCCTCTTTTTTAAACACTGAACCAGTAGAACACAGCTCCTGTCTCTCTCGTTCTTTCTTGTTCGCAGAACAAAGCAAGCTCAAGCTCCACCACCGCCGTGCCTCTCTCGTTCTGGCTCGCATATCTTCTCAGTGCTACAGCCATCATCTCCTCCAGTCAATGCCGCGGCTACCTTTGCGCAAGCCCTAGCTCCGTAGTGACCAAAATCGGTTCCACCATCAGCCGCAATTCCACCTCTCTCTTTCCCCCTGTTCAAACTGTAGAGGGTTCAATTAATTTTGTTTAGTTAGTTTGATTATCTCTGCTTCCAGGTTTTGGTTTCAAAATTCTTTTAATTTCTGTTGAGTTCAATTAATTTCATTTAGTTAGTTTGATTTTAGTAATTAGTTTAGTTAGATTTGTTTTCTGATTAGTGGATTTTTAGGTTGTTAAAATAGGATTAGATTAGGTTTTGATTCTGAATAGCTGAGAAATGTTTAGATTGTTAATCTGGATTGCTGAACAAACAGAATTCAGAGAAACACTCGTGAGTTTTTCTTTTTCTTCTTCCCTCCCCTCTATGAATTTCGCTGTGCACACCAAGTGTTCGATGGTTTGCTTATTTGTTGGTTTGACCTAACATGCACATCAAGTGTTTGTTAATTAGTCTCAGTGGATAATTAGGTAGATATATGTGCTCAATGTTGTGTTTGTGCAGACGAGGTGTTTGATCTAATGACTGAACTGCTTTTGAAATAGGTGTTGTTTCTTTCTTTGGAGTCATAATGGCTTATTGTTTTCTTTTTTTGAAAATTGATTAGGCCTCAATCTGGCTTTGATTTTGCTTCTTTTGTGGTGTTTAGGCATTAGTGACTAGCTTCTGCTCGTAGTAATTATACTAGTATCTTCAATTGAGTCTCTATTTTTGAATTCAGATTTAGTCTCTGTTTTCTTCACTGCTGTGCTTTTCTTTTATGTGTACATAAGTAGTAATATGTATCTTTATTCTTACTATTTCACTCTTAATTATTTTTATGTTGCAAGTTCTGTCAAGGGGAGGGGAGGCTGTACAGATGACCACTGACCATGAACCTAATACTGAGCGAGGCAACATTGAGAACAGAGGTAGCTTTGTCTCAAACATGCCAGGTTCTTCAACTAACCCTGAATTCTATGCTTTGTTGCTACTAATATTCAGTGCTGTTTTTTGTGTTTTCATTCATGTTTCCTTTTACTATAGGAACTTGAGTTTCGTTTGTTGTGATATTAGCTTACTCAATTCCTTTTACTATAGGGCAGTGTCTCTTCTCTGACACTGATATTCTCTTTCCTAGAAAAAAGAAACTTCTTTTGGAACAGAATGGACTACATGTTACAAAATCTCAGTTTACGAGGTATGCTATAAGAACCGTTTACTCAATTAAAACCTCCTTGTCTTTTTATTGTTCCTTTGCTGCTTTTTATAACTCGAGTTTTTGTGCAGGGGTGTGAGAAAGAGGTTGCTGAGGCTGGGAAGCAATCCAATGAGTTCTTGCAGGAGTGTCTCCTGCGATTATCGTGGGCTCCTGTTCACTCAAACGATCAAAAGATGTACAACGTGGGATAGCAATGCTTGAAGGTGGCTCCAAATTTCCTTACCTTTTGAGTTAAGTTTTCTTCTCTCTAACATTCTTCTCTCCAAATTTTGTTACTTTATTCTAATTATTTGAATGTGTTCTTGTTTGATAGTTGACTGAACAAAAATTGATAAAAAGGGAAGGTATAAGCTTTTCTTGTTGTTTAGGAAGCTTGCAAACAAGATTGCAGCTTCTGGTTACTATGTGGTTATTCCGGACTTTTTTTATGGTGAACCCTATGATTCTCATAATACTAATAGGCCTTTAGGAGAGTGGCTAAAAGATCATGGAACAGTTAGTTCTCTTTAATGATTCAACATTATTTCTTTGTTCATAACTTTCTATTGGTGAACCCTATGATCTCTTGATTGTTTAGTTTAGTAGTTCTTCAATATGGATAAAACTTCAGAAGTGTGATGCTACAATCTCGTTAGAATTTGACAGGTGGTAGGCTTGTTTCGGTTGAATGAGTGGAGTCGCCATTATATGCTCTCGAGGTACTCATTTTGATTGTGCACAACTCCTTCTTTGTAAAGGGTAAATGGAATTGACTTCGAGCAGATTAAGGTAGATATTTCCAAAGGTCAACACCTCACTCCTGACTTTACGGGTACTTATTTATCTATCTATCTATCTCTATTTGTTGGTGTCTATTATCTCTGCTCTGCTGATTCAACAAATTTCTATCTAACATGTCTTATATTTCTTGTACGATTTGGTTGCAATAGTTGGTGCTGTCCGCTCTGCTACTTACATGCGTTGTTTGATGTCTTTGCAGAAGTAAACCCTCTGCAGAAAGTTCCAGCTATTGTTCATGGAAACTTGAAGCTCTCCGAGAGGTAATTCTTGATAAGGAACCATGCTTTTTAACCCTCCTTTCTTATTTTAATGCTTATGGCAGTGCTCCATTGCACCTGTTGGTTATCACTGGGTTGTCAAGGTTATTTATGTACATCATGGCTATCAAAATGAAGGAAACATGTTGGGATATCCTAATTTAAATCTGAAACATGTCATGTATTTTATTTAAGTATCCTCCATTCTGTTCACTTTTTCGTTTTGTTAGTCTAATTTGTGTAATTCACTTTATAAATACATGAATCTGTGTTTCTTTACAATGCTTATGTAAGTGGTGGAATTAATCTTGTTTTCTTTTGGCAGCCATGCAATCCTAGTATATCTTGCTTCTGCTTTTACTGGAATTGCTGACCACTGGTTAGTAGAACTGTCTCATCTGCTTCTTGTGACCTGATGAACTGCTATTGTTCCAATCTTTATAGAGTACTCATTACTTGGGAACTCGTAGATTTCAGAATTGAACCGTTACATTGTCCATTAGTAAAACACGATTTTGGGTTCATTTCCCTCATTTCTGTATGTTCATTGAAAGGACAGATTAGGGTGACAGAGATTAGAATAAATAACTTCATAAATTATAACATCTTCCATTTTGATTCATCAGGTATCTAACTGAGCTGTCTAGAAGAGCCAAAATTAACTCAGTAATGGATTGGCATTATTCTAATTTATGAAATGAAGCAGGTAGATACATTCTAATTTCTATTTTGAACTCCTTTAAGTAATGTGACTAGCCATGAGCAGTTGATTTTTTTCTATAGACTTGTATGCTACTTAGCAATTAATTACTAGAAGAAAATCCAGGAATGTGGTTATTATCCATCATTTGTTGTATGACTTTGCTGTGAATTATGTAATACTTACTACACTAGTACCTGCCCTTGGCCGTCAACTGAATCCAAAAGCAGCTACTGAAGCAGAAAAAGTTTTATTATCTTCTCTGAAAGCACTGGAGGATTTCTAGTTCAATGGAGATAATGGAGGCTTTCTGTGTGATAGCACCCAACCATCGGTGGCTGATCTCAGCATGGTTTGTGAACTTATGCAACTTGAGGTAACTAGATATGACTTTATCATTATTATTGTCATTAATGCTCCATTACCTGATAAATAGCTCTTGTGAGTATGGTAGCTATATTCCTAAGTCTTAATTTGTGAGCTTAAAATTTCTTATTGTAAACGATGCTATCAATTGACTCGTCATCTTGAAATCTTTGGTTGAACCACAATGGTGGTTGGTAATATGTGTGATATCTTTTAGCATGAATCTATAAGATATCTAATTCTCTAATTGAACTCTGAATTATCACAGGTTTTGGATGAGAGGGATCGCAGTCGAATATTATCTCCTTACAAGAAAATTCTTCAGTGGATTGAGAATACAAGAAATGTCAAAGTAATAAATTTGTGGCATATTGTGGGCTTTGTTCTATATGCAAATCAGGAAGAAATAGTCTCTCCTCCCTAGTAGGTCTGTCCTTTTCATGGGTGGCATTATCTTCAAGGTCTAGTGACTCTTTGAAGTTTGGCACTACCATCAGTGTTTTAAGGCATGTGCGTGATAGTCTTTCTTTTCCTTTTTCATTCTTTGGTAAGGTTCCAAGATGTAAAGCTTTAATGCTAAAATTGTTATCTATTTATAATTATTACTGCAAGTTCATCAGTTTCATTGATTATAATTTACTTCGGTAACAAAATTTTGCTTGGCTGCAGTTGGATATTAGAACCAAATTGTGCCTAAGGGATAGTTTGTACCGTTTGGCTAAGAGTGCCGAGCAAAGACATAATGACTCAATTGCAAATGGTTGCACCAGAGATGATCAAGCATGCAAATCAATGGTGCCACATAATGGTAGCAGGTATTGGTTGCTGTCTTCACTTCAATTTTATTGCTCAGAGTTATAAGTACTTAATGTCAGTGCATAGAAAGTACTGTTAAACAAACTTTTCTAATTTATTGCAGAAATATAATGCTATTTAATCTTCTTGATAAGTTGATGAGCGGATAATTTATACGCTTTTTGGCATTGTTTTTAGTATGTTTTTAGTAGGATCTAGTTACTTTTAGGGATGTTTTTATTAGTTTTTATGTTAAATTCACATTTCTGGACTTTACTATGAGTTTGTGTGTTTTTCTGTGATTTCAGGTATTTTCTGGCTGAAATTGAGGGACTTGAGCAAAAATCATATTCAGAGGTTGAAGAAGAACTGCTGATTCTGTTGGATTCTGACCTCCCTACACTCAAAGTAGATTTTCTTGAGCTACAGAACTCAACATGGCGCACTTCTAATTGCGTTGGAAAGTAGACATCCAGGGCTTTCCAGCAATATATAATAGTCCATACTTTGGTCGCGTTTAGATGATGCAAAAGAGCGTTGAACGCCAATTCTACGCTGTTGTCTGGAGTTAAACGCCAGAAACACGTCACAAACCAGAGTTGAACGCCAAAAACACGTTACAACTTGGCGTTCAACTCCAGAAAGAGCCTCTGCACGTGTAACATTCAAGCTCAGCCCAAGCACACACCAAGTGGGCCCCGAAAGTGGATTTATTCATCAATTACTTACTTCTGTAAACCCTAGTAACTAGTTTAGTATAAATAGGACTTTTTACTATTGTATTAGACATCTTATGATATTTAGTTCATCTTAGGATCATAGTGATCTCGTTTGGGGGCTGGCCATTCAGCCATGCCTGAACCTTTCACTTATGTATCTTCAAACGGTAGAGTTTCTACACTCCATAGATTAAGGTGTGGAGCTCTGCTGTTCCTCATGAATTAATGCAAAGTACTACTGTTTTTCTATTCAATTCAACTTATTCCGCTTCTAAGATATTCATTCGCACTTCAACATGAATGTGATGAACGTGACAATCATCATCATTCCCCCATGAACGCGTGCCTGACAACCACTTCCGTTCCACCTTAGATTGGATGATTATCTCTTGGATCTCTTAATCAGAATCTTCGTGGTATAAGCTAGTGGTGCACGAAATTGTGATCTCAGACAACGGCGCCAAAAACTCTGTATGCACGTCTTAATAAATCGTTTTTCATTCAAAACTTCGATACAACTGACCAGCAAGTGCACTGGGTCGTCCAAGTAATAAAACCTTACGTGAGTAAGGGTCGATCCCAAGGAGATTGTTGGTATGAAGCAAGCTATGGTCATCTTGTAAATCTCAGTCAGGCGGATATCAGATGGTTATGGAGTTTTCGAAAATTAATATTAAATAACAGAAAATAAAGATAGAAATAATTATGTAATTCATTGGTGAGAATTTCAGATAAGCGTATAGAGATGCTTTCGTTCTTCTGAACTTCTGTTTTCCTGCTGTCTTCATCCAATCAGTCCTACTCCTTTCCATGGCTGGCTTTATGTAAGGACATCACCATTGTCAATGGCTACTTTTCATCCTCTTTGTGAAAATGGTCCGATGCGCTGTCACTGCATGGCTAATCATCTGGAGGCATCACCGCGGTCAATGGATGCATCCTATCCTCTTGTGAAAATGGTCCAAATGCTCTGTCACAGCACGGCTAATCATCTGAGGTTCTCGATCATACTGGAATAGGATTCACCCTCCTTTTGCGTCTGTCACTACGCCCAGCACTCGCGAGTTTGAAGTTCGTCACAATCATTCAATCCCAGAATCCTACTCGGAATACCACAGACAAGGTTTAGACTTTCCGGATTCTCATGAATGCCGCCATCAATCTAGCTTACACCACGAAGATTCTGATTAAGAGATCCAAGAGATAATCATCCAATCTAAGGTGGAACGGAAGTGGTTGTCAGGCACGCGTTCGTGGGAGAATGATGATGACTGTCACGTTCATCACATTCATGCTGAAGTGCGAATGAATATCTTAGAAGCGGAATAAGTTGAATTGAATAGAAAAACAGTAGTACTTTGCATTAATTCATGAGGAACAGCAGAGCTCCACACCTTAATCTATGGAGTGTAGAAACTCTACCGTTAAAAATACATAAGTGAAAGGTTCAGGCATGGCCGAATAGCCAGCCCCCATGATCTAAGAACTAAACGTCCGAGGATGATCAAAAGATGTCTAGTACAATAGTAAAAAGTCATATTTATACTGAACTAGCTACTAGGGTTTACAGAAGTAAGTAATTGATTCATAAATCCACTTCCGGGGCCCACTTGGTGTGTGCTTGGGCTGAGCTTGAATGTTACACGTGCAGAGGCTCTTTTTGGAGTTGAACCCCAGGTTGTAACGTGTTTCTGGCGTTCAACTCTGGTTCGTGACGTGTTTCTGGCGTTTAACTCCAGACAGCAGCGTAGAACTGGCGTTCAACGCCCTTTTACGTCGTCTAAACTCGGCCAAAGCCCTGGATGTCTACTTTCCAACACAATTGGAAAGGCGCCATTTGGAGTTCTGTAGCTCCAGAAAATCCACTTTGAGTGCAGGGAGGTCAGAATCCAACAGCATCAGCAGTCCTTCTTCAACCTCTGAATCTGATTTTTGCTCAAGTCCCTCAATTTCAGCCAAAAAATACCTGAAATCACAGAAAAACACACAAACTCATAGTAAAGTCCAGAAATGTGAATTTAACATAAAAACTAATAAAAACATCCCTAAAAGTAACTAGATTCTACTAAAAACATACTAAAAACAATGCCAAAAAGCGTATAAATTATCCGCTCATCACAACACCAAACTTAAATTGTTGCTTGTCCCCAAGCAACTGAAAATCAAATAGGATAAAAAGAATAGAATATACTATAAATTCCAAACTATCAATGAAATATAGCTCCAATCAGATGAGCGGGACTTGTAGATTTTTGCCTCTTGAATAGTTTTGGCATCTCACTTTATCCATTGAGGTTCAGAATGATTGGCATCTATAGGAACTCAGAGTTCAGATAGTGTTATTGATTCTCCTAGTTCAGTATGTTGATTCTTGAACACAGCTACTTTATGAGTCTTGGCCGTGGCTCTAAGCACTTTGTTTTCCAGTATTACCACCGGATACATAAATGCCACAGACACATAATTGGGTGAACCTTTTCAGATTGTGACTCAGCTTTGCTAAAGTCCCCAATTAGAGGTGTCCAGGGTTCTTAAGCACACTCTTCTTTTGCTTTGGACCTTGACTTTAACTGCTCAGTCTCAAGTTTTCACTTGAAACCTTCACGCCACAAGCACATGGTTAGGGACAACTTGGTTTAGCCGCTTAGGCCAGGATTTTATTCCTTTAGGCCCTCCTATCCACTGATGCTCAAAGCCTTGAGATCCTTTTTATTACCCTTGCCTTTTGGTTTTAAGGGTTATTGGCTTTTTGCTCTTGCCTCTTGGTTTTAAGAGCTTTTGGCTTTTTCTGCTTGCTTTTTCTTTTTCTCATTTTTTTTTCGCCATTTTTTTTTCTGCAAGCTTTGTATTCACTGCTTTTTCTTGCTTCAAGAATCATTTTTATGATTTTTCAGATTATCAAATAACATGCCTCCTTGTCATCATTCTTTCAAGAGCCAACATATTTAACATTCATAAACAACAACTTCAAAAGACATATGCACTGTTCAAGCATTCATTCAGAAAATAAAAAGTATTGTCACCACATCAATATAATTAAACTAAGTTCAAGGATAAATTCGAAACTCATGCACTTCTTGTTCTTTTGAATTAAAACATTTTTCATTTAAGAGAGGTGATGGATTCATAGGACATTCATAACTTTAAGACAAAGTTACTAAATACTAATGATCATGTAATAAGACACAAACTTAGATAAGCACTTAACATAGAAAACGAAAAACAGAGAATGAAAGAACAAGGAATGAGTCCACCTTAGTGATGGTGGCGTTTCCTTCTTGAGGAACCAATGATGTCCTTGAGCTCTTCTATGTCTCTTCCTTGTCTTTGTTGCTCCTCCCTCATTGCTTTTTGATCTTCTCTAATTTCATGAAGGATGATGGAATGCTCTTGATGTTCCACCCTTAATTGTCCCATGTTGGAACTTAATTCTCCTAGGGAGGTGTTGATTTGCTCCCAAAAATTATGTGGAGAAAAGTGCATCCCTTGAGGTATCTCAGGGATTTCTTGATGGTGAGCTTCCTCATGCATTTCTTGAGCTCCATGAGTGGGCTCTCTTGTTTGCTCCATCCTTTTCTTAGTGATGGGCTTCTCTTCCTCAATGGGAATGTCTCCTTCTATGAAAGCTTCAGCTGAGTAACATAGATGGCAAATAAGATGAGGAAAAGCTAGCCTTGCCAAGGGGGAGGACTTTTCGGCTATTTTGTAGAGTTCAAGGGAGATGACTTCATGAACTTCTACTTCCTCTCCAATCATGATGCTATGAATCATGATGGCCCGATCTACAGTAACTTCAGATCGGTTGCTAGTGGGGATGATGGAGCGTTGGATGAACTCTAACCATCCTCTAGCCACAGGCTTGAGGTCCAGTCTTCTTAGTTGAACCGGCTTGCCTTTGGAGTCAATCTTCCATTGAGCTCCTTCCACACATATGTCCATGAGTACTTGGTCCAACCTTTGATTAAAGTTGACCCTTCTAGTGTAGGGGCGTGCATCTCCTTGCATCATGGGCAAGTTAAACGCCAACCTCACGTTTTCCGGACTAAAATCTAAGTATTTCCCCCGAACCATGGTGAGATAATTCTTTGGGTTCGAGTTCTTACTTTGATCATGGTTCCTAGTGATCCATGCATTGGAATAGAACTCTTGAACCATTAGGATGCCGACTTGTTGGATGGGGTTTGTTAGAACTTCCCAACCTCTTCTTTGGATTTCATATCGGATCTCTGTATACTCATTTCTCTTGAGCTTGAAAGGGACCTCGGGGATCACCTTCTTCTTGGCCACAACACATAGAAGTGGTCTTGATGAGCTTTGGAGATGAATCTTTCCATCTCCCATGACTTAGAGGTGGAAGCTTTTGTCTTCCCTTTCCCTTTTCTAGAGGATTCTCCGGTCTTGGGTGCCATCAATGGTAATGAAAAAACAAAAAGCTTATGCTTTTACCACACCAAACTTAGAATTTTGCTCGCCCTCGAGCAAGAGAAGAAAGAATAGATGAAGAAGAAGAAGAAATATAGGAGAGGGAGAGAGAGATGTGTTCGGCCAGGAAGAGAAGAGAGGGTTGTGTTGTGTGAAAATGAGGAAGAATGGAGGGCTTTATATAGGGAGGGGAGGGGGGGTTAATATTGGCCATATAGGGTGGGTTTGGGTGGGAAATTGATTTTGAATTTTGAAGTTATGTGGAGTTTATGACGCAGGTTTATGGGGAAGAGTGGATGATGTGAGTGGTGAAGTGGTGATAGGGAAGAGAGATTGAGGTGATTGGTGAAGGGTTTTGGGGAAGAGTGTTTATTGGGAAGAGAGGATGAACATTGAGAAGAGGGAAGAGAGTGAGTGGTGGTAGGTGGGGATCCCGTGGGGTCCATGGTGCACGAATTGTGAATCACACTTTTCACAATGCGTACCACTAACCAGCAAGTGCACTGGGTCGTCCAAGTAATACCTCACGTGAGTAAGGGTCGAATCCCACGGAGATTGTTGGTTTGAAGCAATCTATGGTTATCTTGTAAATCTTAGTCAGGAAGTCAATTATGTTTATCAGTTGAATTGCGAATAACCAAGAGAGCATAAATTAAAGGTTACTTGTTGTGCAGTAATGGAGAATATGTTGGAGTTTTGGAGATGCTTTGTCTTCTGAATCTCTACTTTCCTCTGTCTTCTGATTCACGCACGCACGTCCTCCTATGGCAAGCTGTGTGTTGGTGGATCACCGTTGTCAATGGCTACCTTCCATCCTTCCAGTGAAAACTACGCTCACGCGCTCTGTCACAGCACGGCTAATCACCGGTTGGTTCTCGATCCGGTTGGAATAGGATTTACTATCCTTTTGCGTCTGTCACTAACGCCCAGCCTTCAGGAGTTTGAAACTCGTCACAGTCATTCAATCCTTGAATCCTACTCGGAATACCACAGACAAGGTTTAGACTTTCCGGATTCTCATGAATGCCGCCATCAGTTCTAGCTTATACCACGGAGATTCTGATTAAGGAATCTAAGAGATACTCATTCAATCGTATATAGAACGGAGGTGGTTGTCAGGCACACGTTCATGATTTGAGGAAGGTGATGAGTGTCACAGATCATCACCTCCATCACAGTTAAGCGCGAATGAACATCTTAGATAGGAACAAGCGTGTTTGAATGGAAAACAGAAATACTTGCATTAATTCATCAAGACACAGCAGAGCTCCTCACCCCCAACAATGGGGTTTAGAGACTCATGCCGTCAGAGAATACAAAGTTTAGATCTGAAATGTCATGATATCCAAAATAAGTCTCTAAAAGTTGTTTAAATACTAAACTAGTAGCCTAGGGTTACAAAATATGAGTGGACTATGATGGATGATGCAGAGATCCACTTCTAGGGCCCACTTGGTGTGCTGGGGCCCACTTGGTGTGTGCTGGGGCTGAGACTTAAGAAATTCATGTGCAGAGGCCATTTGTGGAGTTGAACGCCAGTTTTTGTGCCAGTTTGGGCGTTCAACTCCAGTTTTTGATCATTTTCTGGCGCTGGACGCCAGAATTGGGCAGAGGACTGGCGTTGAACGCCAGTTTATGTCGTCTATTCTTGTGCAAAGTATGGACTATTATATATTGCTGGAAAGCCCTGGATGTCTACTTTCCAACGCAATTGGAATCACGCCATTTCGAGTTCTGTAGCTCCAGAAAATGCACTTTGAGTGTAGGGAGGTCAGAATCCAACAGCATCAGCAGTCCTTTTTCAGCCTGAATCAGATTTTTGCTCAGCTCCTTCAATTTCAGCCAGAAAAATACCTGAAATTACAGAAAAACACACAACTCATAGTGAAGTCCAGAAATATGAATTTTTCCTAAAAACTACTGGAAATAAACTAGAAACTAACTAAAACATACTCAAAACTATATGAAATTAACCCCAAAAAGCGTATAAAATATCCGCTCATCACAACACCAAACTTAAACTGTTGCTTGTCCTCAAGCAACTAGACAAATAAAATAGAAGACTAGTAGGTTGAGAAGCAATAATATCTCAGAGTTTTTGATTGAAGCTTAGATCCCAATTAGATGAGCGGGACTAGTAGCTTTTCGCTTCTGAACAGTTTTGGCATCTCACTTTATCCATTGAAGCTCAGAGTGATTGGCATCTTATAGGAACTCAGAATTCAGATAGTGTTATTGATTCTCTTAGTTCAGTGTGATGATTCTTGAACACAGCTTCTTTATGAGTCTTGGTCGTGGCCCTAAGCACTTTGTTTTCCAGTATTACTACCGGATACATAAATGCCACAGACACATAAATGGGTGAACCTTTTCAGATTGTGACTCAGCTTTGCTAAAGTCCCCAATTAGAGGTGTCCAGAGTTCTTAAGCACACTCTTCTTTTTTGCTTTGGACCTTGACTTTAACCGCTCAGTCTCAAGTTTTCACTTGACACCTGCACGCCACAAGCACATGGTTAGGGACAGCTTGGTTTAGCCGCTTAGACCAGGATTTTAGTCCTTTAGGTCCTCCTATCCACTGATGCTCAAAGCCTTGGGATCCTTTTTATTTGCCCTTGCCTTTTGGTTTTAAGAGCTTTTGGCTTTTTCTGCTTGCTTCTTCTCTTTTTTTTTTTTTTCTGCAAGCTTTGTTCTTTGCTGCTTTTTCTTGCTTCAAGAATCATTTTTATGATTTTTCAGATTATCAATAACATGTCTCATGTTCATCAGTCTTTCAAGAGCCAACATATTTAACAGTCTTAAACAACAAATTCAAAAGATATATGCACTGTTCAAGCATTCATTCAGAAGACAGAAAGCATTGCCACCACATTTAACCAATTAGAATTTCTTTTATTAAACTCTAAATTTTATTGCTTCTTATTCAAAAGATCTACTATTTTATTCATGTTTAATGATGATGAGAAAAATAAACTATAGCTTAATTGGAGATAAAATCAAATAGATACTAATTACTATTATATGACTTCTAAGGTAAACTTTTTATAAGGACACTGCCACAGAGTTAAGGCAGAAATTGGAAATTAACAACCTTTATTCTGGGGGTATGGGGGTTCCTCTGATCCTTGGGATGCTTGGTATTACAGAAGACTTTTGGCGCTTCAGTTCCCTTAAGTCACGTCCCTGTTCCTCTTGTTCTTTAAACATATGGGTCAGCATTTGACTGTGTTCCTTCTGTTGTTTTATTATTTGCTCCATAGCTTCCTGTATCTTGGTGACAGACGTCTCAAG
Source organism: Arachis hypogaea (assembly GCF_003086295.3). NCBI lineage: Eukaryota > Viridiplantae > Streptophyta > Magnoliopsida > Fabales > Fabaceae > Arachis > Arachis hypogaea. The sequence continues at coordinate 96,639,089 of NC_092047.1, forward strand.
ATATTCCCAATATTCTGCTTGAGGAATCTCTGGGAGGAATTCCTGTGCTCTCTTCTTGATAAGATCCTCCTGTGCTTGTTGTCTCTCCATTGATGCTTTGGTGATTGACTTTTCAATTAGGATATATTCAGTTATTCCCATCTTGACTCCAGTGTCCTTGCAGAGCAGAGAAATCACGCTTGGATAAGCCAACCTGGCCTCTCTTGAATTTTTATTAGCTATCTTGTAGAGTTCAGTGGAAATCAGCTGATGAACCTCCACTTCCTTCCCCGTCATGATGCAATGAATCATCACTGCTCTTTTAACTGTGACTTCAGAACGGTTGCTGGTGGGCAACAGAGAACGCCCAATGAAGTCCAGCCATCCTCTGGCAACTGGTTTGAGATCCTCTCTCTTGAGTTGATTTGGGACGCCCTTTGTGTTGGTGGTCCACCTGGCTCCAGGGATACATATGTCCTCTAGGATCTTATCCAGGCCAATGTCTACTCTCATCATCCTCCTGTTGAAGGAGTCTGGATCATCCTTTAGCTGAGGTAGCTTTAATATCTCTCTGATCTTGTCAGGGGTGGTATGAACAATCTTTCCCCTGACCATGGTCCGAAATTCGTAGCAGGCTGTTCCAGATAGTCTTTGCTTGTCAGTCTGCCACATATTAGCATAGAACTCCTGGACCATGTTCCTTCCTACTTTCGTTTCAAGATTAGCTAGGACTTCCCAGTTCCTGATTCGAATTTGCTCCTGGATCTCCGGATATTCGTCTTCTTTCAGATCGAATCTAACTTCCGGGATCACTGATCTCAGACCCATTACTTTAAGATAATGGTCTGAATGTTCTTTAGATAAGAACTTCCCTTGATTCCAAAGTGGTTTTGGAACGCTCTCTTTCTTGCCTCTTGGATTGGATTGTTTTCCTTTGGGAGCCATGATCTTAGTGATCTCGGAAAAATACACCAAACTTAGAAGTTTGCTTGTCCTCAACCAAAAGAAAAGAAAGGCGAGGGATAGAAGGAGATCGAGGTGCACTTGTTGATGGAGGAGGGGGGAGGCCGAACCCAATTTTAAAGGGGTGGGGGGTGGGTTTTCGAAAAATTGGAAGAGATAAGATAAAAAGATTGAGTTGAAAAAGATAAGATAGAAGATAGAGTTTAATTTTGAAAAGATATGATAGATTTTTGAAAAAGATAACTCTGAATTTTGAAAAAGATAATATGGATATTTGAAAAAGATATGGATTAGTTGAAAAGGTTTTTGAGTGAAAAAGATAGATTTGTTTTCAGAAAAGATTTTGAAAAGAGTTGGATTGAATTTGGAAAGATGGATTTTTAGAAATTAAGGATTTTAGAAATCAGGGTTCTTGATATGTTCATGTAAAAATCATTCATTGAAGCATAAAATTTGAAATTAAAATGGAAATACGTGTGGGATAACTGGATTTGGCTCCTCCCTGTCTTCCTGGCGTTTGAACGCCCAAACACTGCTTGTTTTGGGCGTTCAACGCCCAAATGCTGATCTCCTGGGCGTTCAGCGCCCAGTTGCTGCCATTACTGGCGTTCAACGCCCATTGGGTGCCTGTTTCTGGCGTTGAACGCCCAATTGCCGTCTTTACTGGCGTTCAGCGCCCAGTGGATGCCCATTTTGGGCGCTGAACGCCCAAAATGCCTCTTTACTGGCGTTTTCTTGCCATTGAGCTCCCTATCTCTGTTTTGTGTGCAGATTCCTTCTGTAACCCTGTAAACTTATACAAATGATTCTATACCTTAGTGTCAGTGAACTTTATATAAACAAATAAAAATAAAAATAGGGCAAAAATGCTTAGAGGATTGATGCCCCATGGCTGGGTTGCCTCCCAGCAAGCGCTTCTTTATTGTCTTTAGCTGGACCTCGCTGATCTTTTAATCTAGCTTCAGCCTTGAGCATTCTTGCTCAATGTTGCCTTCAAGATAATGCTTGATTCTCTGCCCATTGACAATGAACTTCTTATCAGAATCAATATCTTGAAGCTCCACATAACCATATGGTGACACGCTTGTAATCACGTATGGTTCCCTCCACCGGGATTTCAGTTTCCCGGGGAATAGCCTAAGTCTAGAGTTAAACAACAGGACCTTCTGTCCTGGTTCAAAGATTCTAGATGACAGCTTTCTGTCATGCCATTTTTTTTATTTTTCTTTATAAAGCTTGGCATTTTCGAAAGCTGTGAATCTGAATTCCTCTAGCTCATTTAGCTGGAGCAATCGTTTTTCTCCTGCTAATTTGGCATCAAAGTTTAGGAACCTGGTTGCCCAATAGGCTTTATGTTCCAGTTCCACGGGCAGGTGACATGCCTTACCATACACAAGTTGGTATGGAGAGGTCCCTATAGGGGTCTTGAATGCTGTTCTGTAAGCCCACAGAGCATCATCCAAGCTCCGTGCCCAATCCTTTCTACGGGTACTTACTGTTCGTTCCAGGATTCTCTTTAATTCTCTATTAGAGACTTCAGCTTGCCCATTGGTTTGTGGATGATATGGAGTGGCTATCTTGTGGCGAATTCCATACCGAACCATGGCAGAGTAAAGCTGTTTATTGCAGAAGTGAGTGCCCCCATCACTGATTAGTACTCTAGGGACACCAAACCTGCTAAAGATATGTTTCTGGAGGAACTTCAGCACTGTTTTAGTATCATTGTTGGGTGTGGCAATAGCCTCAACCCATTTTGATACATAGTCAACTGCCACCAGAATATAAGTGTTTGAGTATGATGGTGGGAAAGGTCCCATGAAGTCAATTCCCCATACATCAAACAACTCTATTTCCAAGATTCCTTGTTGAGGCATGGCGTAACCATGAGGCAGATTACCAGCTCTTTGGCAACTGTCACAATTACGTACAAACTCTCGGGAATCTTTATAGAGTGTGGGCCAATAGAAGCCACATTGGAGGACCTTGGTGGCTGTTCGCTCACCTCCGAAATGGCCTCCATATTGAGATCCATGGCAATGCCATAGGATTCTCTGTGCTTCCTCTCTGGGGACACACCTACGGATAATTCCGTCTGCACATCTCTTAAAGAGATAGGGCTCATCCCACAAGTAGTACTTTGCATCAGTAACTAATTTCTTCTTTTGTATTCTATTGTACTCCTTGGGTATGAACCTTGCAGCTTTATAGTTTGCAATATCGGCAAACCATGGTGCTTCCTGAATGGCAAATAGATGCTCATCAGGGAACGTCTCAAAGATCTCAAGAAAGGGGAGGGATGTCCCTTCCACTGGCTCTATCCGGGACAGATGATCAGCTACTTGGTTCTCTGTCCCTTTTCTGTCTCTTATTTCTATATCAAACTCTTGCAGAAGCAATACCCATCTGATGAGCCTGGGTTTTGAATCCTGCTTTGTGAGTAGATACTTAAGAGCAGCATGGTCAGTGTACACAATCACCTTTGATCCTACTAAGTAGGATCTGAACTTGTCAATGGCGTAAACCACTGCAAGTAATTCCTTTTCTGTGGTTGTGTAATTTTTCTGGGCATCATTTAAAACGCGACTGGCATAATGAATGACATGCAGAAGCTTGTCATGCCTCTGTCCCAATACTGCACCAATGGCATGATCACTGGCATCACACATTAGCTCAAATGGTAATGTCCAGTCTGGTGCAGAAATGACTGGTGCTGTGACCAACTTAGCTTTCAGCGTTTCAAACGCTTGCAGGCACTTTGTGTCAAACACAAATGGTGTGTCAGCAGCTAGCAGATTGCTTAGAGGTTTTGCGATTTTTGAAAAATCCTTTATAAACCTCCTGTAGAATCCTGCATGCCCCAGAAAGCTTCTGATTGCCTTAACATTGGCAGGTGGTGGTAATTTTTCAATTACCTCTATTTTTGCTTGATCCACCTCTATTCCCTTGTTTGAGATTTTATGCCCAAGAACAATTCCTTCAGTCACCATGAAGTGACACTTTTCCCAGTTTAAAACTAGGTTGGTTTCTTGGCATCTTTTCAGAACAAGTTTCAGGTGATCAAGACAGGAGCTGAATGAGTCTCCATATACTAAGAAGTCATCCATGAAAACTTCCAGAAATTTTTCCACCATGTCAGAGAAAATAGAGAGCATGCATCTCTGGAAGGTTGCAGGTGCATTACATAGCCCAAATGGCATCCTTCTATAAGCAAACACTCCAGATGGACATGTGAATGCTGTTTTCTCTTGATCCTGGGGATCCACTGCAATCTGGTTATAGCCTGAATAGCCATCCAAAAAGCAGTAATAATCATGACCTGCTAGTCTCTCTAGCATCTGGTCTATGAATGGTAAAGGAAAATGATCCTTTCTGGTGGCTGTATTGAGCCTTCTGTAGTCAATACACACGCGCCACCCTGTAACTGTTCTTGTAGGAACCAGTTCATTTTTTTCATTATGAATCACTGTCATGCCTCCCTTTTTTGGGACGACTTGAACAGGGCTCACCCAGGGGCTATCAGAAATGGGATAAATAATCCCAGCCTCCAGTAATTTGGTGACCTCTTTCTGCACCACTTCCTTCATGGCTGGATTTAGCCGCCTCTGTGGTTGAACCATTGGTTTGGCATTATCCTCCAATAGGATTTTGTGCATGCATCTAGCTGGGCTTATACCCTTAAGGTCACCTATGGACCACCCAAGAGCTGTCTTGTGTCCTTAGCACATGAATAAGTGCTTCCTCTTCCTGTGAATTTAAAGCAGAGCTTATGATCACTGGAAAAGTGTCACCTTCTCCCAGAAATGCATATTTCAAGGATGGTGGTAGTGGCTTGAGCTCGGGTTTAGGAGGTTTTTCCTCTTTCAGAAGAGAGTTCAGAGGCTCTTTCATGTCCCCTGAATCCTCCAAATCAGGCTGAACATCTTTAAAGATGTCTTCCAACTCTGATTCGAGACTCTCAGCCATGTTGATCTCTTCTACCAAAGAGTCAATAAGATCAACTTTCATGCAGTCTGTTGATGTGTCTGAATGCTGCATGGCTTTGACAGTGTTCAACTTGAACTCATCATCATTGACTCTCAGGGTTATTTCCCCCTGTTGGACGTCAATGAGGGACCGTCCAGTTGCTAGGAAGGGTCTTCCTAGAATGAGAGTAGCACTATTGTGCTCCTCCATTTCCAGCACAACAAAGTCAGTGGGAAAGGCGAATGGCCCAACTCTGACAATCATGTCCTCAATCACGCCTGATGGGTATTTAGTGGACCCATCAGCAAGTTGGAGACATATCCGGGTTGGTTTAACTTCTTCAGTCAAGCCAAGCTTCCTGATAGTGGATGCAGGTATTAGGTTGATGCTTGCCCCAAGATCGCATAAAGCTGTCTTGGTGCAATTACCTTCTAATATGCATGGTATCAGAAAACTCCCAGGGTCTTTAAGCTTTTCAGGAAAGCTCTCTAGAATGACTGCACTGCATTCTTCAGTGAGGAGAACTCTTTCTGTTTCTCTCCACTCCTTTTTATGACTCAAGATCTCTTTCATGAACTTGGCATAAGAAGGTATTTGCTCAAGTGCCTCTGCAAATGGAATCTTTATTTCAAGAGTCCTTAGATAATCTGCAAAGCGAGCAAATTGCTTATCCTGCTCCTCTTTCCGGAGTTTTTGTGGATAAGGTATCTTGGCTTTATATTCCTCAACCTTAGTGGTTAAAGAAGCCTTTTTAGAGGGGTTGTTATCAGCACTTGTGTGTGTCTGATCCCTCACTGGCAATTGAATGCCAGAGTCAGAAGCTGGAGTGACGTTAGACGCCAGCTCACTGTCTGTTCCTGGCGCCTGAACGCCAGAAATGTGCCCATTTTGGGCGTTCAACGCTGGATTCTGCCCCATTTGGGCGTTCAACGCCAGATTCTTGCCCATTTCTGGCGTTGAACGCCAATCTTGCCTTGTTTCTGGCGTTGAACGCCAGTCTTGGGCATGGTCTGGGCGTTCAGCGCCAGCCTTCCACCCATTTTCTGGCGTTTTAGTGCCAGAATTATTTTTCCCTGGGCTCTTACTGTCCTCAGGTGAATCTTTGGTGGGTTGCTCATTTCTTGAATTTTTGATGCCTTGAGGTGGGGTATTTAGTGTTTTCCCACTCCTCAATTGAACTGCTTGACATTATTCTGCTATTTGCCTTGATAGCTGCTGCTTTGTTTGCTTAAACTGTTCGTCCATATGTATATTAGCTATCCTTGTCTCCTGTAGCCTGTCCTTGAATTCAGCTAACTGCTTTGTTAGAAAATCCAATTGCTGATTGAATTCAGCAGCTTGTTTTACAGTACTGAATTCAGCAGTTACTGTTTTAACCTCTTCATTCATGGAAGGGTTGCTGCTTAGATACAGATGCTGATTTCTGGCAACTGTATCAATGAGCTCTTGAGCCTCTTCAATTGTCTTTCTCATATGGATAGATCCACCAGCTGAGTAATCTAGAGACATCTGAGCTCCTTCTGCAAGCCCATAGTAGAAGATGTCTAACTGAACCCACTCTGAAAACATTTTAGAGGGGCATTTTCGTAGCATCTCTCTGTATCTCTCCCAGGCATCATAGAGAGATTCATTATCTCCTTGTTTAAAGCCTTGGATGTCCAGCCTTAGCTGTGTCATCCTTTTTGGAGGAAAATACTGATTCAGGAATTTTTCTGTCAGCTGTTTCCATGTTCTTATGCTGGCCTTAGGTTGGTTATTTAACCACCTTTTAGCTTGATCTTTTACAGCAAATGGGAACAGTAATAGTCTGTAGACATCCTGATCTATTTTCTTATCATGTACTGTGTCAGCAATTTGTAGAAATTGTGCCAGAAACTCTGTAGGTTCTTCCTGTGGAAGACCGGAATACTGGCAACTTTGCTGCACCATGATAATGAGCTGAGGATTCAACTCAAAGCTACTGACTCCAATGGAGGGTATGCAGATACTACTCCCATATGAAGCAGTAGAGGGGTTAGAATATGACCCCAGAGTCCTCTTGGACTGTTCATCTCCAATTATGTCCATGATGGATATGTGGATATAACTTGGACTGATTTACCTTTTTAATTATTTTATTTTATGGAAAGAGGACAACTTAACCAAAAATAAAAATAACAAAAATTATGATTTTCGAAAAAGTGAGGGGAGAAAAAGTGGTTAGAAAGTTTTGAAAAAGATATGATTTGGAAAAGATTTTAAAAAAATTTTTTTTTTATTTAATTTTCGAAAATTTGTTTTGAAAATAGAGAGAAAAGATATTTTTGAATTTAGTGAGGAAAGAGAAAAACAATAGGATAGCACAAGATTTAAAATTTTTAGATCTAGTGCTCCTTGTTTTCGAAAAATTTGGAGCGAAAACACCAAGGAACACCAAACTTAAAAATTTTAAGATCAAGACCAAACCTAAATTTTCGAAAATCAAAGGAAATCAACAGGAAAACACCAAACTTAAAGTTTGGCACAAAATTTAATAGAGAAAATATTATTTATGAAAAAGAAGGTTTTGAAAAGAATATAAAAGACTCTAACCCAATTACCAAGAACACAGATTAACGCTCTAGCCAAATGAGTTATGAAAATTTTCAAAAATTTTAAGAAAAATCAACAAGAAAACACCAAACTTAAAGTTTGGCACAGGATTTAATAGAAAAATGATTTTTGAAGAAGGTTTTAAAAATATGATAGCCAATTACCATGAACATAAACACCACGTTCTAACTAACTGAGCTATAAATTTAAAGTGTTTTAACAAGGGATAAATAATAAAAGACTCTAAACCAAAAAAAGAGAATTTTTTTTTCTAATCTAAGCAACAAAATAATCCGTCAGTTGTTCAAACACGAACAATCCCCGGCAACGGCGCCAAAAACTTGGTGCACGAATTGTGAATCACACTTTTCACAACGCGTACCACTAACCAGCAAGTGCACTGGGTCGTCCAAGTAATACCTCACGTGAGTAAGGGTCGAATCCCATGGAGATTGTTGGTTTGAAGCAATCTATGGTTATCTTGTAAATCTTAGTCAGGAAGTCAATTATGTTTATCAGTTGAATTGCGAATAACCAAGAGAGCATAAATTAAAGGTTACTTGTTGTGCAGTAATGGAGAATATGTTGGAGTTTTGGAGATGCTTTGTCTTCTGAATCTCTACTTTCCTCTGTCTTCTGATTCACGCACGCACGTCCTCCTATGGCAAGCTGTGTGTTGGTGGATCACCGTTGTCAATGGCTACCTTCCATCCTTCCAGTGAAAACTACGCTCACGCGCTCTGTCACAGCACGGCTAATCACCGGTTGGTTCTCGATCCGGTTGGAATAGGATTTACTATCCTTTTGCGTCTGTCACTAACGCCCAGCCTTCAGGAGTTTGAAACTCGTCACAGTCATTCAATCCTTGAATCCTACTCGAAATACCACAGACAAGGTTTAGACTTTCCGGATTCTCATGAATGCCGCCATCAGTTCTAGCTTATACCACGGAGATTCTGATTAAGGAATCTAAGAGATACTCATTCAATCGTATATAGAACGGAGGTGGTTGTCAGGCACACGTTCATGATTTGAGGAAGGTGATGAGTGTCACAGATCATCACCTCCATCACAGTTAAGCGCGAATGAACATCTTAGATAGGAACAAGCGTGTTTGAATGGAAAACAGAAATACTTGCATTAATTCATCAAGACACAGCAGAGCTCCTCACCCCCAACAATGGGGTTTAGAGACTCATGCCGTCAGAGAATACAAAGTTTAGATCTGAAATGTCATGATATCCAAAATAAGTCTCTAAAAGTTGTTTAAATACTAAACTAGTAGCCTAGGGTTACAAAATATGAGTGGACTATGATGGATGATGCAGAGATCCACTTCTGGGGCCCACTTGGTGTGCTGGGGCCCACTTGGTGTGTGTTGGGGCTGAAACTTAAGCAATTCACGTGCAGAGGCCATTTGTGGAGTTGAACGCCAGTTTTTGTGCCAGTTTGGGCGTTCAACTCCAGTTTTTGATCCTTTTCTGGCGCTGGACGCCAGAATTGGGCAGAGAACTGGCGTTGAACGCCAGTTTACGTCGTCTATTCTTGTGCAAAGTATGGACTATTATAAATTTCTGGAAAGCCCTGGATGTCTACTTTCCAACGCAATTGGAAGCATGCCATTTCGAGTTCTGTAGCTCCCGAAAATCCACTTTGAGTGCAGGGAGGTCAGAATCCAACAGCATCAGCAGTCCTTTTTCAGCCTGAATCAGATTTTTGCTCAGCTCCTTCAATTTCAGCCAGAAAAATACCTAAAATTACAGAAAAACACACAACTCATAGTAAAGTCCAGAAATATAAATTTTTCCTAAAAACTACTGGAAATAAACTAGAAACTAACTAAAACATACTCAAAACTATATGAAATTAACCCCAAAAAGCGTATAAAATATCCGCTCATCAGTCCACAGATGCTGAGATGATCCTGTGGGATCCACAGATTCTGAGGTGTCAAGAATTTACATCCCTGCACCAATTAGGCATGTAAAATGCCTTTGCATTCAATTCTGGCGTTTAAACGCCGAATTGAAGCTTGTTCTGGGCGTTCAGCGCCCAGATGCTTGTTTCTGGCATTCAGCGCCAGCTCTTCTTCACTGTGCATTTTTGGCATCTAAACGCCAGGATGCTGCTTGTTTCTGGCGTTCAATGCCAGATCCATGCTCTATTCTGGCGTTGAACGCCAGCCAGATGCTCCTTACTGGCGTTTAAACGCCAGTAAGATCCTCCTCCAGGGTATGATTTTTCTTCTGCTATTTTTTATTCCGTTTTCAATTTTTATATTTATTTTGTGACTCCACATGATCATGAACCTAATAAAACATGAAATAACAATAAAAATAAATTAAAATTAGATAAATAAAAATTAGGTTGCCTCCCAACAAGCGCTTCTTTAATGTCAATAGCTTGACAGTGGGCTCTCATGGAGCCTCACAGATGTTCAGAGCATTGTTGAGACTTCCCAACACCAAACTTAGAGTTTGACTGTGGGGGCTCTAGTTGACTCTGTTTTGAGAGAAGCTTACTGTGCCTCTTTTCCATGTTTACATAAGGATGACCTTGAGTTTTAAACACAAGGGAGTCCTCATTCAATTGAAGGACTAGTTCACCTCTGTCAACATCAATCACAGCTCTTGCTGTGGCTAGGAAGGGTCTTCCAAGGATGATGGATTCATCCTCATCCTTCCCAGTATCAAGGATTATGAAATCAGCAGAGATGTAAAGGCCTTCAACCTTTACTAATATGTTCTCTACTTGTCTATAAGCCTGTTTTCTTGAATTGTCTGCCATCTCTAATGAGATTTCAGCAGCTTGCACCCCAAAGATTCCCAGTTTCTCTATTATAGAGAGGGGCATGAGGTTTATCCCTGACCCAAGGTCACATAGAGCCTTCTCAAAGGTCATGGTGCCTATGGTACAAGGTATCAAGAACTTTCCAGGATCCTGTTTCTTTTGAGGCAATCTCAGTTGATCCAATGCATTTAATTCATTGGTAAACAAGGGAGGTTCATCTCCCCAAGTCTCATTACTAAATAAATTGGCATTGAGCTTCATGATTGCACCAAGGAACTTGGCAACTTGCTCTTCAGTAACATCCTCATTCTCTTCAGAAGAAGAATACTCATTAGAGCTCATGAAGGGCGTAAGGAGGTTCAATGGAATCTCTATGGTCTCTAGATGAGCCTCAGATTCCTTTGGTTCCTCAAAGGGATACTCCTTATTGATCACTGGACGTCCCAGGAGGTCTTCCTCCTTGGGATTCACGTCCTCCCCTTCCTCTTTGGATTCGGCCATGATGGTTATATCAATGGCCTTGCACTCTCCTTTTGGATTTTCTTCTGTATTACTTGGGAGAGCACTAGGAGGAGTTTCAGTGATCTTCTTACTCAGCTGGCCCACTTGTGCTTCCAAATTTCTAATGGAGGACCTTGTTTCATTCATGAAACTCACAGTGGCCTTAGATAGATCAGAGACTAAGTTTGCTAAATTAGAAGTATTTTGTTCAAAGTTCTCTGTCTGTTGCTGAGTGGATGATGGAAAAGGCTTGCTATTGCTAAACCTGTTTCTTCCACCATTATTAAAGCCTTGTTGAGGCTTTTGTTGATCCTTCCATGAGAAATTTGGGTGATTTCTCCATGATGAGTTATAGGTGTTTCCATAAGGTTCACCTAAGTAATTTACCTCTGCTATTGCAGGGTTCTCAGGATCATAGGCCTCTTCTTCAGAAGATGCCTCTTGAGTACTGTTGGATGCAGCTTGCATTCCATTCAGACTCTGAAAAATCATATTGACTTGCTGAGTCAATATTTTATTCTGAGCCAATATGGCATTCGGAGTATCAATTTCAAGAACCCCCTTCTTCTGAGGCGTCCCATTACTCACAGGGTTCCTCTCAGAAGTGTACATGAACTGGTTATTAGCAACCATGTCAATGAGTTCTTGAGCTTCTGCAGGCGTTTTCTTTAGGTGAATGGATCCACCTGCAGAAGTATCCATTGACATTTTAGCTAATTCAGACAGACCATCATAGAATATATCCAGGATGGTCCATTCTGAAAGCATGTCAGAAGGACACTTTTTGGTCAGTTGCTTGTATCTCTCCCAAGCTTCATAGAGGGATTCACCTTCTTTCTTTCTGAAGGTCTGAACATCCACTCTAAGCTTGCTCAGCTTTTGAGGAGGAAAGAACTTGGCTAAGAAAGCCATGACCAGCTTATCCCAAGAGTTCAAGATATCTTTGGGTTGAGAGTCCAACCACACTCTAGCTCTGTCTCTTACAGCAAAAGAGAAAAGCATGAGCCTGTAGACTTCAGGATCTACACCATTAGTCTTAACAGTATCACAGATCTACAAAAATTCAGTTAAGAACTGAAAAGGATCTTCAGATGGAAGTCCATGAAACTTGCAGTTCTGCTGCATCAGAGAAACTAATTGAGGTTTCAGCTCAAAATTGTTTGCTCCAATGGTAGGGATGGAGATGCTTCTTCCATGTAAATTGGAATTAGGTGCAGTAAAGTCACCAAGCATTCTCCTTGCATTATTATTATTTTTGGCTGCCATGTCCTCTTCCTGTTCGAAAATTTCTAACAGGTGCTTACTGGATTGTTGTAATTTAGCTTTTCTTAGTTTCCTCTTCAGAGTCCTTTCAGGTTCTGGATCCGCTTCAACAAGAATGTTCTTGTCCTTGCTCCTACTCATATGAAAAAGGAGGGAACAAAAAATAATAATAGGGATCCTTTTTACCCAGGTATAGAGGTTCCCCTGTGTGAGTGAAAGAAGAAAAGAATGTAATGTAAAGAAAGAAACACAAGGGTGAGGAGAGCAGAGATGTGAGATGAAGAGAAGTGTTAGTAGATGAATAAATAAATAGAAGGAGATGAGAGAGAAAGAGAATTTTCGAAAATTGTTTTTTGAAAAATGGTTAGTGATTTTCGAAATTAGTTTTTGAAAAAGGTTAGTAATTTTCGAAAATTAGGAATAAAATTAAAATCAAAAATTAAAATAAATAGTTAATTAAAAAGAATTTTTGAAAAAGAGGGAGATATTTTCGAAAATTAGAGAGAGAGAGAGTTAGTTAGGTAGTTTTGAAAAAGATAAGAAACAAACAAAAAGTTAGTTAGTTAGTTGAAACAAATTTGAAAATCAATTTTGAAAAGATAAGAAGTTAGAAAAGATATTTTAAAATTAAATTTTTGAAAAAGATATGATTTTGAAAAAGATAAGATAAAAAGATATTTTTGAAAAGATATGATTGAAATTAGTTTTGAAAAAGATTTGATTTTTAAAATCACAATTAATGACTTGATTCACAAGAAATCACAAGATATGATTCTAGAACTTAAAGTTTGAATCTTTCTTAACAAGCAAGTAACAAACTTGAAATTTTTGAATCAAAACATTAATTGATGATGATATTTTCGAAAATTATGAGATAAAATTAAGGAAAAGATTTTTGAAAAATATTTTTATAATTTTTGAAAATAAATAAGAAAAATGAAAAAGATTTTATTTTTGAAAAAGATTTTGAAAAAGATAAGATTTTTAAATGGAAAATTTGATTTAACTCATAAAAATAACTAGATTTTAAAATTTTTTGAAAAAGTCAATCCAAATTTTCGAAATTTATGAGAGAAAAAAAAAGATATATTTTTTTATTTTTGAATTTTTAAAGATGAGAGAGAAAAACATGAAAAAGGATGCAATGTATGAAAATTATGGATCAAAACAATGAATGCATGCAAGAATGCTATGAATGTCAAGATGAACACCAAGAACACTTTGAAGATCATGATGAACATCAAGAACATATTTTTGAAAAAAAATTTTATGCAAAGAAAACATGCAAGACACCAAACTTAGAAATCTTTAATGCTTAGACACTAAGATTTCAAGAATGCATATGAAAAACACCAAACACAAAACACTAAAATATGAAGATCAATCAAGAAGGTTTATCAAGAACAACTTGAAGATCATGATGAATGCAATGCATGAATGTAATTTTCGAAAAATGCAAGATGAGTATGCAATTAACACCAAACTTAAAAATTGACTCAAGACTCAAACAAGAAACATGAAATATTTTTTATTTTTTATGATTTTATAATTTTTTTGGTTTTTTCAAAAATTAATGTGAAAAAGAAAAATAAGAATTCCAAAATTTTTAATATGAATTCCAGGAATCTTGCATTCTTAGTCTAAAGCTCCAATCTGAGGGTTAGACATGGCTTAATAGCCAGTCAAGCTTTAGCATGTAAATCAAGTGGATCAGGAACAGCAGTAGGTAGATCAGTAACAACTAGCTTGCTCTTGATAATGTTGGGTTGGAAGCCCCAGTCTAAATGAATTTAGACATGGCTTTACAGCCAGTCAGGCTTCAACATGCTTCATGAAACTCCAGAATTCATTCTTAAAAATTCTGAAGAACATAATAAAAATTTTTTGAAAAGATTTTTTTTTTCGAAAATAAAGGAAAAAAAATTTTTTTGAAAGATTTTTGAAAAATTTTTAAAAATAAAACAAAAAGAAAATTACCTAATCTGAGCAACAAGATGAACCGTCAGTTGTCCAAACTCGAACAATCCCCGGCAACGACGCCAAAAACTTGGTGCACGAAATTGTGATCTCAGGCAAAGGCGCCAAAAACTTTGTACACACGTCTTAATAAATCGTTTTTCATTCACAACTTCGATACAACTGACCAGCAAGTGCACTGGATCGTCCAAGTAATAAAACCTTACGTGAGTAAGGGTCGATCCCAAGGAGATTGTTGGTATGAAGCAAGCTATGGTCATCTTGTAAATCTCAGTCAGGCAGATATCAGATGGTTATGGAGTTGTCGAAAATTAATATTAAATAAACAGAAAATAAAGATAGAAATACTTATGTAATTCATTGGTGAGAATTTCAGATACGCGTATAGAGATGCTTTCGTTCTTCTGAACTTCTGCTTTCCTGTTGTCTTCATCCAATCAGTCCTACTCCTTTCCATGGCTAGCTTTATGTAAGGACATCACCATTGTCAATGGCTACTTTTCATCCTCTCTGTGAAAATGGTCTGATGCGCTGTCACTGCATGGCTAATCATCTGGAGGCATCACCGCGGTCAATGGCTGCATCCTATCCTCTTGTGAAAATGGTCCAAATGCTCTGTCACAGCACGGCTAATCATCTGAGGTTCTCGATCATACTGGAATAGGATTCACCCTCCTTTTGCGTCTGTCACTACGCCCAGCACTCGCGAGTTTGAAGCTCATCACAGTCATTCAATCCCAGAATCCTACTCAGAATACCACAGACAAGGTTTAGACTTTCCGGACTCTCATGAATGCCGCCATCAATCTAGCTTATACCACGAAGATTCTGATTAAGAGATCCAAGAGATAATCATCCAATCTAAGGTGGAACGGAAGTGGTTGTCAGTCACGCGTTCGTGGGAGAATGATGATGATTGTCACGTTTATCACATTCATGTTGAAGTGCGAATGAATATCTTAGAAGCGGAATAAGTTGAATTGAATAGAAAAACAGTAGTACTTTGCATTAATTCATGAGGAACAGCAGAGCTCCACACCTTAATCTATGGAGTGTAGAAACTCTACCGTTAAAAATACATAAGTGAAAGGTTCAGGCATGGCCGAATGCCCAGCCCCCATGATCTAAGAACTAAACGTCCCAAGATGATCAAAAGATGTCTAATACAATAGTAAAAAGTCCTATTTATACTAAACTAGCTACTAGGGTTTACAGAAGTAAGTAATTGATGCATAAATCCACTTTCGGGGCCCACTTGGTGTGTGCTTGGGCTGAGCTTGAATGTTACACGTGCAGAGGCTCTTTCTGGAGTTGAACGCCAGGTTGTAACGTGTTTCTGGCGTTCAACTCTGGTTCGTGACGTGTTTCTGGCGTTTAACTCTAGACAGCAGCGTAGAACTGGCGTTCAACGCCCTTTTACATCGTCTAAACTTGGCCAAAATATAGAGTATTATATATTGTTGGAAAGCCCTGGATGTCTACTTTCCAACGCAATTGGAAGCGCGCCATTTTGAGTTCTGTAGCTCCAGAAAATCCACTTTGAGTGCAGGGAGGTCAGAATCCAACAGCATCAGCAGTCCTTCTTCAATCTCTGAATCTGATTTTTGCTCAAGTCCCTCAATTTCAGCTAGAAAATACCTGAAATCACAGAAAAACACACAAACTCATAGTAAAGTCCAGAAATATGAATTTAACATAAAAACTAATAAAAACATCCCTAAAAGTAACTAGATTCTACTAAAAATAAACTAAAAACAATGCCAAAAAGCGTATAAATTATCCGCTCATCAGCTAGATTGATGGCGGCATTCATGAGAGTCTGGAAAGTCTAAACCTTGTCTGTGGTATTCCAAGTAGGGCTCTGGGATTGAATAACTGTGACGAACTTCAAACTCGCGAGTGCTGGGCGTAGTGACAGACGCAAAAGGAGGGTGAATCCTATTCCAGTATGATCAAGAACCTCAGATGATTAGCCGTGCTATGACAGAGCATTTTGGACCATTTTCACAAGAGGATAGGATGCAGCCATTGACCGCGGTGATGCCTCCAGATGATTAGCCATGCAGTGACAGCGCATCGGACCATTTTTCAGAGAGGATTAAAAGTAGCCATTGACAATGGTGATGTCCTTACATAAAGCCAGCCATAGAAAGGAGTAGGACTGATCGGATGAAGACAGCAGGAAAGCAGAAGTTCAGAGGGACGAAAGCATCTCTATACCTTTATCTGAAATTCTCACCAATGATATACATAAGTATTTCTATCTTTATTTTCTGTTTATTTAATATTAATTTTCGAAAACTCCATAACCATTTGATATCCGCCTGACTGAGCATAGCTTGCTTCATACCAACAATCTTCGTGGGATCGACCCTTACTCACGTAAGGTTTTATTACTTGGACGACCCAGTGCACTTGCTGGTTAGTTGTATCGAAGTTGTGAATGAAAAACGATTTCTTAAGACGTGCGTACAGAGTTTTTGGCGCCGTTGCCTGAGATCACAATTTTGTGCACCAAGTTTTTGGCGCCGTTGCCGGGGATTGTTCGAGTTTGGACAACTGACGGTTCATCTTGTTGCTCAGATTAGGTAATTTTTTTTTTGTTTTATTTTCAAAAAATTTTTCAAAAATCTATCAGAAATTTTTCTTTTGTTTTCGAAAAAATAAATAAATAAATAAATAATAAAATATATTTTCAAAAAAAAAATTTCAAAAATCTTTCAAAAATTCCTCATCTGTTTTCGAAAATTATTCTAAATTTTTAAGAATGAATTCTAGAGTTTCATGAAAAATGTTGGAGCCTGGCTGGCTGTAAAGCCATGTCTAATTCTTTTGGATAGGGGCTTCCAACCATCAGCATAGATGCAATTAATTTGATAAGTAATGAGCAGTATGTTCTGATGTTACATGCTAAAGCTTGGCTGGCTATTAAGCCATACCTAACCCTCAGATTGGAGCTTTAGACTAAGAGTACAAAGATTCCTGGAATTCATATTAAAAATTTGGGAATCCTTATTTTTATTTCACAAATAATTTTCGAAAAATACAAAAAAAAATTATAAAATCATAAAAATAAAAAAATATTTTGTGTTTCTTGTTTGAGTCTTGAGTCAATTTTTAAGTTTGGTGTCAATTGCATACTCATCTTGCATTTTTTGAAAATTGCATTCATGCATTGCATTCATCATGATCTTCAAGTTGTTCTTGGTAAATCTTCTTGATTGATCTTCATATTATATTGTTTTGTGTTGTATGGTATTTTTCATATGCATTCTTGAATTCTTAGTGTCTAAGCATTAAATATTTCTAAGTTTGCTGTCTTGCATATTTTCTTTGCATATAAAATTTTCAAAAATAAGTTCTTGATGTTCATCATGATCTTCAAAGTGTTCTTGGTGTTCATCTTGACATTCATAGCATTCTTGCATGCATTCATTGTTTTGATCTAAAAATTTTCATGCATTGCATCATTTTCATGTTTTTCTCTCTCTTCATAAAAATTCAAAAAAAATCAAAAAAATATCTTTCCCTTTTTCCTCTCATAAAATTCGAAAATTTGAGTTGACTTTTTTAAAAATTTTAAAATCTAGTTATTTTCTATGAGTCAAATCAAATTTTCAAATTTTATCTTTTTCAAAATCTTTTTCAAAAATCAAATCTTTTTCATTTTTCTTAGTTATTTGCGAAAATTTTAAAAATATTTTTCAAAAATCTTTTTCTTATCTTTACCACATAATTTTCGAAAATAAGATCATCAATTAATGTTTTGATTCAAAAATATCAAGTTTGTTACTTACTTGTTAAGAAAGATTCAAACTTTAAGTTCTAGAATCATATCTTGTGATTTCTTGTGAGTCAAGTCATTAATTGTGATTTTAAAATTCAAATATTTTTCAAAACTAATCTCAATCATATCTTTTCAAAAATATCTTTCTATCTTATCTTTTTCAAAATCATATATTTTTCAAAAATTTGATTTTAAAATATCTTTTCTAACTTCTTATCTTCTTATCTTTTCAAAATTGATTTTCAAATTTGTTTCAACTAACTAACTAACTTTTTGTTTGTTTCTTATCTTTTTCAAAACCACCTAACTAACTCTCTCTCTCTAATTTTCGAAAATATCCCCCCTTTTTCGAAAATTCTTTTTAATTAACTAATTGTTTCAAAATTCAATTTTAATTTATTTCTTCTTTTAATTTTCGAAAATCACTAACCTTTTTTCAAAAATAATTTTCGAAAATTCTCTTTCTCTCTCATCCCCTTCTATTTATTTATTCATCTACTAACACTTCATCTCACCCAAATTCGAACCCCTTCTTCCATCTGTGTTCGAATTTTCTCTTCTTTCCTTCTTTACATTACATTCTTTTCTTCTTCTACTCACAACAAGGGAACCTCTATACTTGGGTAAAAAGGATCCCTATTATTATTATTTTTCTGTTCCCTCTTTTTCATATGAGCAGGATCAAGGACAAGAATATTCTTGTTGAAGCAGATCCAGAACCTGAAAGGACTCTGAAGAGGAAACTAAGAGAAGCTAAATTACAACAATCCAGCAAGCACCTTTCAGAAATTTTCGAACAAGAAGAGGAGATGGCAGCTGAAAATAATAATAATGCAAGGAGGATGCTTGGTGACTTTACTGCACCTAATTTCAATTTACATGGAAGAATCATCTCCATCCCTACCATTGGAGCAAAAAATTTTGAGCTGAAACCCCAATTAGTTTCTCTGATGCAGCAGAACTGCAAGTTTTATGGACTTCCATCTGAAGATCCTTTTCAGTTCTTAACTGAATTTTTGCAGATCTGTGATACTATTAAGACTAATGGAGTAGATCCTGAAGTCTACAGACTCATGCTTTTCCCTTTTGCTGTGAGAGACAGAGCTAGAATATGGTTGGACTCTCAACCTAAGGATAGCCTGAACTCTTGGGATAAGCTGCTCAAGGCTTTCTTAGCCAAGTTCTTTCCTCCTCAAAAGCTGAGTAAGCTTAGAGTGGATGTTCAAACCTTCAGACAGAAAAAAGGTGAATCCCTCTATGAAGCTTGGGAGAGATACAAGCAACTGACCAAAAAGTGTCCTTCTGACATGCTTTCAGAATGGACCATCCTGGATATATTCTATGATGGTCTGTCTGAACTAGCTAAGATGTCATTGGATACTTCTACAGGTGAATCCATTCACCTAAAGAAAACGCCTGCAGAAGCTCAAGAACTCATTAACATGGTTGCTAATAACCAGTTCATGTACACTTCTAAGAGGAATCCTGTGAGTAATGGGACGCCTCAGAAGAAGGGAGTTCTTGAAATTGATACTCTGAATGCCATATTGGCTCAGAATAAAATATTGACTCAGCAAGTTAATATGATTTCTCAGAGTCTGAATGGAATGCAAGCTGCATCCAACAGTACTCAAGAGGCATCTTCTGAAGAAGAGGCATCTTCTGAAGAAGAGGCCTATGATCCTGAGAACCCTGCAATAGCAGAGGTAAATTACTTAGGTGAACCTTATGGAAACACCTATAACTCATCATGGAGAAATCACCCAAATTTCTCATGGAAGGATCAACAAAAGCCTCAACAAGGCTTTAATAATGGTGGAAGAAACAGGTTTAGCAATAGCAAGCCTTTTCCATCATCCACTCAGCAACAGACAGAGAACTTTGAACAAAATACTTCTAATTTAGCAAACTTAGTCTCTGATCTATCTAAGGCCACTGTGAGTTTCATGAATGAAACAAGGTCCTCCATTAGAAATTTGGAAGCACAAGTGGGCCAGCTGAGTAAGAAGATCACTGAAACTCCTCCTAGTGCTCTCCCAAGTAATACAGAAGAAAATCCAAAAGGAGAGTGCAAGGCCATTGATATAACCATCATGGCCGAATCCAAAGAGGAAGGGGAGGACGTGAATCCCAAGGAGGAAGACCTCCTGGGACGTCCAGTGATCAATAAAGAGTATCCCTTTGAGGAACCAAAGGAATCTGAGGCTCATCTAGAGACCATAGAGATTCCATTGAACCTCCTTACGCCCTTCATGAGCTCTAATGAGTATTCTTCTTCTGAAGAGAATGAGGATGTTACTGAAGAGCAAGTTGCCAAGTTCCTTGGTGCAATCATGAAGCTCAATGCCAATTTATTTAGTAATGAGACTTGGGGAGATGAACCTCCCTTGTTTACCAATGAATTAAATGCATTGGATCAACTGAGATTGCCTCAAAAGAAACAGGATCCTGGAAAGTTCTTGATACCTTGTACCATAGGCACCATGACCTTTGAGAAGGCTCTATGTGACCTTGGGTCAGGGATAAACCTCATGCCCCTCTCTATAATAGAGAAACTGGGAATCTTTGGGGTGCAAGCTGCTGAAATCTCATTAGAGATGGCAGACAATTCAAGAAAACAGGCTTATGGACAAGTAGAGAACATATTAGTAAAGGTTGAAGGCCTTTACATCTCTGCTGATTTCATAATCCTTGATATTGGGAAGGATGAGGATGAATCCATCATCCTTGGAAGACCCTTCCTAGCCACAGCAAGAGCTGTGATTGATGTTGACAGAGGTGAACTAGTCCTTCAATTGAATGAGGACTCCCTTGTGTTTAAAACTCAAGGTCATCCTTCTGTAAACATGGAAAAGAGGCACAGTAAGCTTCTCTCAAAACAGAGTCAACTAGAGCCCCCACAGTCAAACTCTAAGTTTGGTGTTGGAAAGTCTCAACAATGCTCTGAACATCTGTGAGGCTCCATGAGAGCCCACAGTCAAGCTATTGACATTAAAGAAGCGCTTGTTGGGAGGCAACCCAATTTTTATTTATCTAATTTATTTTCATTCTTGTTGTTCTTTCATGTTTTATTAGGTTCACGATCATGTGGAGTCACAAAATAAATATAAAAATTGAAAACAGAATCAAAAACAGCAAAAGAAAAATCACACCCTGGAGGAGGATCTTAAACGCTAGTAAGGAGCATCTGTCTGGTATTCAACACCAAAACAGAGCATGTTTCTGGCGTTGAACGCCAGAAACAAGCAGCATCCTGGCGTTCAGACGCCAGAAATGCACAGTGAGGAAAGCTGGCACTGAACGCCAGAAACAAGCATCTGGCTGGCGTTCAACGCCAGAAATATGCTGCATCTGGGCGCTGAACGCCTAGAACAAGCATCAATTCGGCGTTTAAATGCCAGAATTGTATGCAATGGCGTTTTACATGCCTAATGGGTGCAGGGATGTAAATCCTTGACACCTCAGGATCTGTGGACACCACAGGATCATCTCAGGATCTGTGAATCTCATAGGATCCCAACCCACCTCACCCTCTCTCTCTCCATTCATGGTCATCCCTTCTGTTTTCCATTCACTACTCACATCCATACACACATCCTTCCATCTCCTTCATACCCTCTTCTTCTTCTTCTATTCTTTCTTCTTTTGCTCGAGGGCGAGCAACATTCTAAGTTTGGTGTGGTAAAAGCATAAGCTTTTTGTTTTTCCATTACCATTGATGGCACCTAAGACTGGAGAAACCTCTAGAAAAGGGGAAGGGAAGACAAAGGCTTCCACCTCCGAGTCATGGGAGATGGAAAGATTCATCTCAAGGGTCTATAGCTCAGTGGTAGAACATGTGGCTGCAAATCAAGAGATCCCTGAGATACCTCAAGGGATGCACTTCCCTCCACATAATTATTGGAAGCAACTGAGAATAGGAATACCAAAAATCACTAGGGATCAAGCCACAAAGGCAAGGAAGAGACATAGAAGAGCTCAAGGATATCATTGGTTCCTCAAGAAGGAAACGCCACCATCACTAAGGTGGACTCATTCCTTGTTCTTACTTTCTCTGTTTTTCGTTTTCTTTATGTTAAGTGCTTATCAATTTTTGTGTCTTCATCACATGATCATTAGTATTTAGTAACTATGTCTTAAAGTTATGAATGTCCTATGAATCCATCACCTCTCTTAAATGAAAAATGTTTTAATTCAAAAGAACAAGAAGTACATGAGTTTCGAATTTATCCTTGAACTTAGTTTAATTATATTGATGTGGTGACAATGCTTCTTGTTTTCTGAATGAATGCTTGAACAGTGCATATGTCTTTTGAAGTTGTTGTTTAAGAATGTTAAATATGTTAGCTCTTGAAAGAATGATGACAAGGAGATATGTTATTTGATAATCTGAAAAATCATAAAAATGATTCTTGAAGCAAGAAAAAGCAGCAAAGAACAAAGCTTGCAGAAAAAAAAATAGCGAAAAAAAAAAAGAGAGAGCAAAAGCAAGCAAAAAAAGCCAAAAGCTCTTAAAACCAAAAGGCAAGAGCAAAAAGCCAATAACCCTTAAAACCAAAAGGCAAGGGTAAATAAAAAGGATCCCAAGGCTTTGAGTATCAGTGGATAGGAGGGCCTAAAGGAATAAAATCCTGGCCTAAGCGGCTAAACCAAGCTGTCACTAACCATGTGCTTGTGGCGTGAAGGTGTCAAGTGAAAACTTGAGACTGAGCGGTTAAAGTCAAGGTCCAAAGCAAAAAAAGAGTGTGCTTAAGAACCCTGGACACCTCTAATTGGGGACTTTAGCAAAGCTGAGTCACAATCTGAAAAGGTTCACCCAATTATGTGTCTGTGGCATTTATGTATCCGGTGGTAATACTGGAAATCAAAGTGCTTAGGGCCACGGCCAAGACTCATAAAGTAGCTGTGTTCAAGAATCAACATACTGAACTAGGAGAATCAATAACACTATCTGAACTCTGAGTTCCTATAGATGCCAATCATTCTGAACCTCAATGGATAAAGTGAGATGCCAAAACTATTCAAGAGGCAAAAAGCTACAAGTCCCGCTCATCTGATTGGAGCTATGTTTCATTGATAGTTTGGAATTTATAGTATATTCTCTTATTTTTATCCTATTTGATTTTCAGTTGCTTGGGGACAAGCAACAATTTAAGTTTGGTGTTGTGATGAGCGGATAATTTATACGCTTTTTGGCATTGTTTTTAGTATGTTTTTAGTAGGATCTAGTTACTTTTAGGGATGTTTTTATTAGTTTTATGTTAAATTCACATTTTTGGACTTTACTATGAGTTTGTGTGTTTTTCTGTGATTTCAGGTATTTTCTGGCTGAAATTGAGGGACTTAAGCAAAAATCAAATTCAGAGGTTGAAGAAGGACTGCTGATGTTGTTGGATTCTGACCGCCCTGCACTCAAAGTGGATTTTCTGGAGCTACAGAACTCAAAATGGCACGATTTTAATTGCGTTAGAAAGTAGACATCCAGGGCTTTCCAGCAATATATAATAGTCTATACTTTGGCCGAGTTTAGACGACGCAAAAGGGCGTTGAACGCCAGTTCTACGCTGTTGTCTAGAGTTAAACGCCAGAAACACGTCACAAAACAGAGTTGAACGCCAAAAACACGTTACAACTTGGCGTTCAACTCCAGAAAGAGCCTCTGCACGTGTAACATTCAAACTCAGCCCAAGCACACACCAAGTGGGCCCCGGAAGTGGATTTATGCATCAATTACTTACTTCTGTAAACCCTAGTAACTAGTTTAGTATAAATAGGACTTTTTACTATTGTATTAGACATCTTATGATTTTCAGTTCATCTTAGGATCATAGTGATCTCGTTTGGGGGCTGGCCATTCGGCCATGCCTGAACCTTTCACTTATGTATCTTCAAACGGTAGAGTTTCTACACTCCATAGATTAAGGTGTGGAGCTCTGCTGTTCCTCATGAATTAATGCAAAGTACTACTGTTTTTCTATTCAATTCAACTTATTCCGCTTCTAAGATATTCATTCGCACTTCAACATGAATGTGATGAACGTGACAATCATCATCATTCCCCCACGAACGCGTGCTTGACAACCACTTCCGTTCCACCTTAGATTGGATGATTATCTCTTGGATCTCTTAATCAGAATCTTCGTGGTATAAGCTAGATTGATGGCGGCATTCATGAGAGTCCGGAAAGTCTAAACCTTGTCTATGTTATTCCGAGTAGGGCTCTGGGATTGAATGACTGTGACGAACTTCAAACTCGCGAGTGCTAGGCGTAGTGACAGACGCAAAAGGAGGGTGAATTCTATTCCAGTATGATCGAGAACCTCAGATGATTAGCCGTACTGTGACAGAGCATTTGGACCATTTTCACAAGAGGATAGGATGCAGCCATTGACCACGGTGATGCCTCCAGATGATTAGCCATGCAGTGACAGCGCATCGGACCATTTTCCAGAGAGGATTAAAAGTAGCCATTGACAATGGTGATGTCCTTACATAAAGCCAGCCATAGAAAGGAGTAGGACTGATTGGATGAAGACAACAGGAAAGCAGAAGTTCAGAGGGACGAAAGCATCTCTATACCTTTATCTGAAATTCTCACCAATGATATACATAAGTATTTCTATCTTTATTTTCTGTTTATTTAATATTAATTTTTGAAAACTCCATAACCATTTGATATCCGCCTGATTGAGATTTACAAGATGACCATAGCTTGCTTCATACCAACAATCTCCGTGGAATCGACCCTTACTCACGTAAGGTTTTATTACTTGGACGACCCAGTGCACTTGCTGGTTAGTTGTATCGAAGTTGTGAATGAAAAATGATTTATTAAGATGTGCGTACAGAGTTTTTGGCGCCGTTGCCTGAGATCACAATTTCGTGCACCATAAGTATAACCTGCAACTTCATTCAGGTGTATGGGATTCATGGATATGGAAACTGACACAAACTCCTTGGATCGATCTATAGCACACTTACTGTTTCATAGGCCCCATGATCAATCAATGTCACATCCTTATGATACTATACCTTTCAAATCTAGTGCCACGGTATGCTTTCATTAATTCTTAACATGTTTAAATGAATGAAGTAGAATATAATCGTTTGATCCTTGCTTCATTTTCTTTATTCAATTATTTTTCTATGCTTTCTGTAGTGGTTATCACTCATCCACTCCTCCAAAAATTATTGTGGCACGCAGAAGAAACCCAGAGGTCTTAGCAGAACAAGCCGCCAGGAGAAAGAGAAAACGTTGAATGGATCTTAGAAGAATTGAACAACTAATGTTCAGTCTGTGCTCATGTATCTCCTTGTAAACCAGTGTTGCTTGGGGATTATACTTTGTTTATGTTTTGAATTATATTGACTTGTTTATTTATAGTACTTTTCTTTTAGTTTGATAATACGATGAATTTGTTTATTTTTTGAAAAATTATAAATATTTGAATAAAATTAGATAAAATTTGTATTAAATTTATATTTATTTTGTATGAAAACTAGTCTATTTTGTAATTAGAAAATTAAAAAAAATCTATTTTACCTTACTGAAGGATTTACAGACGAATTTTCTATCTGTAATCAGAATGTGAGATGATTTTCCAAAGTTCAAATTACAGATGGAAAATCTGTCGAAAAATCCATCTGAAAATCCGTCTATAATTACAGACGGAAAATCCGTCAGAAAGTTCGTCGCCTTCGGGAAACGGATGGAGAATTTACAAAGGAAAAATCCGTCGATAACTGGTAAAAATTCGTTGATAATTTTCCGACTGAAAAAAAATCATTCGGTAAATAATTTTGGACGGGACTTTTACATAGGGACAAAATCCGTCAGTAATTTCGTCGGTAACCAAAAATCCGTCTGTAATAAAGACCAAATCTATCTGTAAATCTGTCAGTATTAATCCATTTTCTAGTTGTGAATTATGTAAAAAATAAAACATAGCAACTAAAATTAAATTTGTTAAGTAATTGAAGCTAAGTAGACCATGTTTGCAATTTATTTTAGTATTTAATTATTATTATTATTATTATTATCAATTGATATCAATATAAATGGGTCATCATTAACGTAACAACTTGCCACTAATAAAATTATTGCATAATGAATGAGGAATAGAGCTGTATCAATATAATTAAAATAATTAAAAATATTCCCAATTAATCATTAGTTTAATAATATATTAAATATTAATTTTATATAATTATAATAAAGATATTTTCTTAAATTAATATAATCATTCATTATTCGTTAAATGTTAATTATAATATAATTGTAATATTGTAATATAATTATAATAAAGATATTTTTCTAAAATAAATTTAGAAGAGAGAATAGTGCTTGCATTTGGGAGGGAAAAAGAGTTCATGAAGAATTGACACCTCACCTTTATTAGTTAGAGAAAAAACTCAATTTGTGTAGGTTAATACAAATTAACTACGTACCAATTAAGTTAAACTATTCATTTATTTGTTTCAATATATCAGCATGAGCAAGAAAATTGAAGTGATTGTTAGAAATTTTACGATCATCAACCGTATTTACTATACGTGACTCCATCTTAAAAGTTATTCTACACACGTGTGCAGTTGGAAGATAAATTTCGCTAGATACCTCAATCACAAAATTTGAGAAGACATACACCCTCCCCTCGATCAGTTCATTCTCAAACATCTTTACCAAATAACTCTTGATTGAACAATAAATTTTATCACTCTGTAAAACAAATTAAATATAAAAGCTATTAGCACTTATAAAGCTATTAAAAATATTTATAAACTGGACTTAACATCACTTGAAATAATCATGAAAAATAATCAACTAACATTATCATCCATTAGAACCATTTTTATGTAAGTCGTCTTGCTCTTGTCAAATTTGAATAGGACTTTCCATAACCATATAATTCTTGCCTTTATTTTCCAAATTTTTTCATCACATAATCTATCATAGGTAATACTATTAATAGAATCGTAGCTAGTAGCCATTAGATATGAAAATAACATAATTGTAATATATAAAGAAGAATAGTTGTAATATATATTGAGGCAACAATTTAATTTAAATTAATCTAAAATTAATTTAATCAAATATATAAAGAAGAATCGTAGCTAGTAGCCAATAGTTGTAATATATAAATTGAGGCAACAATTTAAATTTAAATTAATCTAAAAATAATATTATTACTTAAATAATATTTAATCTGTTCGAACATTTAGAATTTGTGCAAATTCAGACCATCTCCTTGTTAAATAAGCTTCATTATCCGCTATCCATGCAATACTGCAAGGTATAGAATTGCCACACTGAGAAACTAAAGTGACCTTTATTCCCCTCAATGGCATTGCATTGATGCAAAAAAGGTCGGTAATTTCTGGAAAAAAAAATCACAATTTGTTATAAAATTATTTTAATTACGAAAAGCTTAAAATAAGAAAATTTGAATATATTATCAATCGTTGAAATTGCATCTCCGAGTTTGACACGAATTTACCAAAAACTGAACTTAAATTGAGGAAATTCAATCTCATTATGTGCTCCACTTCAAAGATTTTCGGGCAGGCGTAGAAAGTATCGACGAGATAGAACTTAAACTTGGCCTACAAAGCTCCGTGGAAACAATTCCTCAATCAAAACTCGAGCTCCTCCCAAGAAAATTAAATTTACCCATATTCCATTAGGTTGGTCATAATATATGAGTAGATCCAACCATCTTTCGGTAAAATAGAGTTTACTACTCCTTCGTTAGACTCTTACATCCATGTAATTAGAACCCAAATCAGTGAATACCACTTGAGATGGTATTTGATGGATGTGGTGCATCGTAAACGATTGCGGCAAAAGGCAATCGCACTGGAACATTAGACGAAAAGAATAAGTTGGAGTAAGAACAATTATTAAATTATCAAAAGAATAATATAATAGAATAAGTATATAAAAAATACCATAAAAAATTATAAATTGTACCTTAAAAAGATCAACTTCGATGAAAAATGAAGAATACATACTTATTCTATGAAGTAGCCAAAAAAGAATAATAAATTAAAAAAAGAGTAGACTCTCTGATTAACCGCTATTTTACGGTTTATTTTGTATTGAATTGAGTGGATTTTATCCATTATTATCACACTTATTCATATAATTCGCATGTTTTACATTTTCCTTCCTAATTTTGTACTATGATTGAAAACATGCTTCTTTGGCCTTAAATTTGCCCATTTTAATTCTCTCTTATTACCATTCGATGCCATAATATGTGTGTTAAGTGATTTCAGTTTTCCAGGGCAGAAATGGCTTAGAGGATAAAAAAGAAGCATGCAAAAGTGGAAGGAACACAAGAAATTGAAGTTTTGAGAAGCTGGTAGCGACGCGCACGCGTGGATGACGTGTACGCGTGACTTGTGCAGCAGACATACGACGCTCACGCGTGGCTGACGTCTACGCGTGACAAGGAATTTGTTCAGCGACGCATACACGTGGCTGACGCGTACGCGTGACAGAGCATCATGTGCTGTATTAAATAGAAAATGCTGGGGGCAATTTCTGGGCTGCTTTTGACCTAGTTTTAGGCCCGAAAACACTGCTTAGAGGCTGCTGAGTGGAGCTGGAAGGGGAATCAATCATTCACTTCTCATTCATTCACATTAGTTAGGTTTAGATATAGTTTTCTAGAGAGAGAGGTTCTCTCATCTCTCTAGGTTTTAGGGTTTTTAGGTTTAACTTTTCTCAAATTCAGATTTCTACCTTACTTTTATTTAGTTTTCTTCTACTTTTATTTGTTCTAGTACTTTGGTTTGTCTACTTCTATCATTGATTCCTTTATGTTGCCAATTTAGTTTATGAACTCTTTTGTTTCCTTTAATCTATGTTAATGCAATTTATGTTTTTAAGTTTATGATTGCTTCCTTTACTTTGTTGTTATTGTTTCTTCTTGCAATTGTTAGTCTTAGATTTTGCTATGTCTTGTTAGTTTTCCATGTTTTTATTTTATGCCTTCCAAGTGTTTAATAAAATGGTTGGTTGGATTTTACGTTAGATTTTTATGTTCTTAGCTTAGATTGAGTAAATTGGAGATTCTTGAATTATCAAAGTCTCTTGTTGGTTGGTGATTGAAAGTTCCTAGTTGGCTTAATCTTCACTAACTCTAGTCTTTGATTAGGACTTGTGAACTCAAGTTGAATTGCTCACTTGACTTACCTCAATTGTTAGAGATTAACTAAGTGAGACCAAAAGGTAATTACCATCACAAGTGACTATGATAATGGGGATAGGAATTCCAATTATCAATCCTTGCTAGGACTTTTCTTAATTGTTAGTTTACTTCCTTGTTGTTTACATTTATTGTTCCTTATTTCAAAAACCCAAAAATATACTTCCCCATAACCAATAATGAATACACTTCCCTGCAATTCTTTGAGAGACGACCCGAGGTTTAAATACTTCGGTTAATTTTATTGGGTTTGCTTAAGTGACAAACAAGTTAAACATTGACTGAGGTTTAGTTGTCGATTTAGAACTATACTTGCAACGCGAATTTTTGTGAAAATCTTTACTAACATTTTTCCTCTGACACTTTAATCATATACACTACTTCCTTTTATGTATATAAAAAAATATAGAAAATAAATAAATAAATAAATGAAAAAAAAAGAGGAAGCAATAAAAAGGGGACAAAATGCCCCAAGTGAAATAATTAAATTAATGCATATGATTTGTATTCAAAAGACATTAAGGTGCATGAATTTGTGACAAAAATAATCAATGGGTAGTAGGTTCTGCATTGTAATTACTTGGAATGTCTTAGGTTAGGTGAGAAGTTTAGGTTAATCAAGGATTCGGATTTTAGTCCACTTAACCAAATACATTCCTACCTTGATCCTAACCCCATTACAACCCTTAAAAGACCTCTTGATATGTATATTTGTGCATTGAATTGTGTTGATTGGTAGAAGAAAAGCAAGCCTTAGAAAGCAAGATTAGTAGAGAACCGAGAGAATCGACCCTTAAATACTTGAGTGATTAGAGTGTATACACTTCCAGTGAGGGTTCGATACTCAAGTCTTTGTTCCCGGCTTTCATGAGCTTTCTTCTTGCAAGTTTACTTGTTCTTTATTTTGAGATTTAAATTAGTGGAATTCACTTATGGTTGTTCATGGAGAATTTGTTTACTTTTAACCAAGTAGGTAGAAGCATTTTAGCATGTAGTTTCATTCACATAGATAGGTTGCATTGCATGAGTCTCACATTTTTCTCCTTCATTCTTTTGGTCTCCTTGAGCTTAGCATGAGGACATGCTAATGTTTAAGTGTGGGGAGATTTGATACACCACTATTTTATGATATATTTTGGACTGAATTGAGTGGGTTTTTGTCAACTAATCTCACACTTATCCATGTAAAATGCATGTTTTTCATCTCCTTCCTAATTTTGTGATATGGTTGAAAACATGCTTCCTAAACCTTAAAATTATTAATTTTTAATTCTCTTTTGTACCATTCGATGCCGTTATGTGTTTGTTAAGTTTTTTCAGGTTTACAGGGCATGAATGACTTAAAGGATGAAGAGGAAGCATGTTAAAATGGAAGGAACACAAGAAATTATGAAGTTAAGAAGCGAGGAGCGACGCGCACGCATGGCTGACGCGTGCGCGTGATTTGGAGCATCTTACAGTGACGCGTACGCGTGACTGACGCGTATGCGTGACCAGCGCAGGATTTCAGTGACGCGTATGCGTGGCCAACGCGTACGCGTGACAGAGCGTCACGTGCTGCACTTAACAGAACTCGCTGGGGACGATTTCTAGGCTGATTTGGACCCAGTTTCAAGCCCAAAATCACAGACTAGAGGCAAGGAGCAAGCTGAGACTGAGGGGACTTTCACTTTTCACTTAGTTTTAGTTTTAGTTTTGAATTCTAGAGAGAAAAAACACCTACTTTCCTCAAGGTTTTTTTATTTCTTAGTTTTGCTGCTACTACCTTCTATTGAAGTCATCATTTCTATAGTTTGCTTTTCCAATTTCCCTATTACTCTTTTCCTTTTGTTTATTTTGCATTCACGTTTGGATCTTGTCACTTTTGATTATTATTAATGCATTGAAGTATTTTCTTAT
Organism: Arachis hypogaea; assembly: GCF_003086295.3. NCBI lineage: Eukaryota > Viridiplantae > Streptophyta > Magnoliopsida > Fabales > Fabaceae > Arachis > Arachis hypogaea. Next base: position 96,669,995 of record NC_092047.1, read on the forward strand.
TTATTTTTATTGCTTGTTTAATTCGTATTGATTATTGTCCGTACCAGTTTTAATTTGATTAATTTCCCAAGAATTTTACCATGTCTTTTATTTATTCCTATTATATGTTATTGAAAATGGCATTCATATTAATGGAGTAGAGCTCCCAACTTGGCTTAGGAGTTGATTAATTGGAAACCCTTGAGTTGTGATACTCAAGCATAATCTATAATTGGAAATTGCTGGCTAACTCGATTCTCACCAATTTTAGTCCTTCCCCCTGAAGTGACTAGGACTTGTGAGCTAGAGTAGTGGTACCCACTTGACTTTCCTGCAACTGCAAGAGGATAACTAAGTGGAAGCAATAACTCTTTGCTATTACACTTGGGGAAGACAACAAGGATAGAAATTCCAGTTATCTCTCCTAACCAAGGTCTTTTATTTCAAATACATAACATCTCTTGTTACTGCTCATTATTTTAATTTCTAGCCATTTATTTTTCCATTCTCCACTTAAAAAAAATTACTTAGAAAAATTCTAACCAATAAATTGCACCTTGTGTCAACTCTTTAGGAAACGACCCGGGATTCTACTTCTGGTTATTATTCTTAATTGTGACACACTTTTAAATTGATAGTGGAATCTTCGTCGGTTAAGAACTGTACTTGCAATGCTGCTTTTATAAGAAATTCTTAACCGGCATTTTTCCACCCATCACTCTCAGATCTAGGCTCACGAACCGCAAAAAACACTATATATAGCCTTTATTAGAACAAAAATAATTATATAAATTAGTTATTATTAAGTTAATTTTTTATTGTTTACGTTATACATCATATATTTGCTATGATTGAATAAGCTATTATCATATCATATACGTTTTTATCATGATTAGAATCATAGATTTTTGTTTTAATTTTTTAAGGTAGATATCAATATCAACTTACCAGAAATTACGATTAATTTAAAATTATATTACAATCATTGAAAATTAAAATTATTGACAATTAACATAATTATATATTAAATACTGATTTGATGTATAATTATAAAAAATATTGACAATTAACATAATTATGTATTAAATGCTAATTTGATGTATAATGATTGACAATAATTTACATAATTATGTAAAAAATAAAACATAACAACTAAAATTAAATTTGTTAACTAATTTAAGTTAGGTAGATAATGTTTGGCAATTATTTTAGCATTTAATTATTGATATCTATTACTACTACTACTACTACTACTACTACTACTAATAAAATTATTGATAAATGGGTCACCATTAACGTAACAATTTGCCACTAATAAAATTATTGCATAATGAATAAAAATTAGAATTGTATCAATATAATTAAAATTATTAAAAATATTCATGATTGATAATTAGTTTAATAATGTATTAAATATTGATTTTATATAATTATAATAAAGATATTTTCCTAAATTAGTATAATCATACATTATTCATTAAATGCTAATTGTAATATAATTGTAATATTGTAATATAATTATAATAAAGATAATTTTCTAAAATAAATTTAGAAGAGAGAATAGTACTTTTATTTTGGAGGGAAAATAAATTCACGAGAAATTAACACCTCACTTTCATTAGTTGATAATGTATTAAATATTAATTTTATATAATTATAATAAAGATATTTTTCTAAATTAGTATAATCATGCATTATTCATTAAATGCTAATTATAATATAATTGTAATATAATTATAATAAAGATATTTTTCTAAAATATATTTAAAAGAGAGAATAGTATTTTCATTTTGGAGGAAAAAATAGTTGATGAGGTATTGACACCCCCACTTTAATTAGTTGGAAGAAAAATCAGTTTTAATATATTAAGTAGATAGATTAGGCCACCAGTAATTAGTTAGTAGATGACTAAATTCAGTTAGAGTTTTAGCTTATCAAATTGGTCAGAGAATTAGTTTTTTATTTTTATTTTTATTTTTTTTTTACTAAAGACAAACAAACCAAAAAAGGCAGAAAAAATTAAAAGAAAGAGGGCATATCTTTTGCTATAATCTCAATTAAGCTAGGCATAGGCAACAACCCCTCCGACTAAGGAAGTTTATTCCGCTTAGCATGCTTTGCCATGTAGCCAGCAGCAAAGTTAGCAGTTTGTTGAATAATGACAAAATTTACTCTCCAACTCATCTTGCATAACTTTTGAAGTTTGCCAATGAGATCCGAATGCACCCAAGAAGAAAAATGTACAATAGCATGATAAGAATCAATGTAGTCAGTTTTACAAATGACTTCTTTAAAACCATAATTTCAAGACAAACAAATGCCACACAAGATTTTTAGCAATTTGTACTGAACAATGTGACCCTCTGGAAACGTGCCGGAGTAGCCCTTGATCCAATTCTCCGAGTATTCCAAAGACACTAGCATCACAATTAAGTTTAATCACGGAGATAGGGGAGGAATCCGAGAAAAGGGAGAAAGATTCTAATTCAAATTCAACCCGAAATCATACAAAACGCGATAATCCTTTGATGCGTGCTTTATTAAATGAACCACTTTTAAAGTATTCCAGGAATCATCAGTATTAAAAACATCATTAATACGGTCACGCCAAATCCACCAAAAATTCGCCGAGAAAAGGCACTCTGAATCATGCGTATTATAGTTGATCCAGCTATAAAAATCCCTACTAAGATCAGCCACTATGTGACTAAAACCCAAATGATTCCAAACTTTTGTGCAATCTTGAAGCAATGGAAAATATCCTCCTCTACCAAGTTGCAACGTTGACAGATTGGGGAGCTAGCTAGGCCTCGACGATTATGAAACCTATCGGTCAGCAACGCATTGTGAATGCTAAGCCACATAAGAAGCATAATCTTTTCCGGAACTCACAGTCGCCAAAGCTAGAGGTATTTGTCATCAGGATTCCAGTGAGTGATCTGTTGCAAAAGTCAATCATAACCATTTTTAGCAGAGTAAACCTTTGTGCTTGAGTTTCTCCACACCCATCCAGGACCAAAATTACCATGCAAGGCTGGTTGGATAGAAGACATCCTGGCTTTAAATTCATTGTCGATGGGGGTGCATAAAACATTCCAATCCCAATGGTCTCAAGATCATACATCCTGCATCTGCAGAATAGTATCTGTAATGTGAACAAAGGGAACAAGTTCAGCTAGACAGACATCTGGGTGCCATAAACCGAACAAGAAAGAATGAGTAAAAGATCTGATGGTCCAAGATAACCCCGCTTGCATCTTGATCTTAGTCTTCACGATGTTGCGCCAAATACCCAAAGCATTACTAGTAGCCACGATATCCAACATCAAAGCATTGGGAATATATTTAGCTTTCAACATATGCACCCAGAGTTTATGGAGATTATGCAGTAACTGCCACAAAAATTTGCCCATCAAAGCCAAGTTGACACACTTTATGTCTTTAACACCAAGGCCATCGAACTTGTAGGGAGTAATAAATTTATCGCACTTAACTAAGTGAAGACACCGCTAATCAATTTCTCATAACAGCATCAATCTTGTTGCAAAGGGAGGTAGAAAGAGAGAAACTTACATATGATAAATAGGTAAAGCAGAAGCAATTGATTTAATCAAACAAAGTCTACCTGGTCTATTGAGGAATCTACCCTTCTAATTCGCCAATCTAGACTTGATTCGGTTCAAAGTTTCCACAAAAGAGGCTTTAGAAGTTCTGGGGTACCCAATGTTGACACTTAAATATTTTCCCAAGTCACTAGTCAACCGAATATGAGAAACCCCAGTCAGAACCTCCCTTCTACTATTAGAGATATTATTGGAATAAACTGCTTTGGATTTTTTAAGGTTAACCTTTATACCAGATTTCTCACAAAAAAGTTGCATAGTCCTCATGACATTCTAGCCTTACAGAACAAGAGAAGATCATCAGCGAACACAAGGTGAGACACACGTGAGCCACCCTGAGAAACCCCCACACCCTTCCATCTACCAGAGCCAACTTGGGCTTCAATAAAAGTGGCTAACCACTCCATACAAAGGACAAAAAATAGGGTGACATGGAGTCCCTCTGTCTTAGCCTCCTCCTAGGCTGAAACTCCTCCAACTTAATATTCCACATGATGGACAGATTAGACGCTTGATTGCAATTTATAATGAGATTGATAGTAGCTTCGGAAAAGCCAAAAATAGCCAAAGAATTCGATAAAAAAAATCCCAATCAATCGTATCATATGCCTTCTCTAAGTCAATCTTAAAGGCAATAACTCCATTATTAGATTTTTTCCTCTTCAGAAAATGCAACATCTCATGAGGCACAATGATGTTGTCCGGAACATCCTTATCAAGGATAAAACCCCCTTGAGTATGACTAATAATATCATCAAAAAAATGTCTCAACTTATTAACCAGAACCTTCGTGATAATCTTATAGATGATATTGCAGAGGATAATCGGCCAAAAATCCTACAAGGCACAAGGAGTATTACACTTGGAAATGAGAACGACAAGTGTTTCCACTAGAGAATAACTCAAAGAGCCACCTAGAAAAATACTTTGAACAGCATTCCATACCTCATGACCTACTACATCCTAGTATTCTTTAAAGAAGAACACCTAAAAACCATCGGGGCCAGGAGCTTTCAAGGGATTCTTGCCATCCAAAGCATGTTTAACTTCTAAAAATGTTACTGACAAGATAATACCATCACATGCCTCCTGACTGAGCCTAGGAGAAGTAACCTCTCCCATACATGCAAGATCAACTTGCTCAGTAGAGCAGAAGAGATTTTTATAAAATTTCAAAAATTCATACTGCAAGACATCAAGATCCATGGTCCAAGTACCATCACTTATCAGTAAACCATGAACCTTATTGACTTTCATTCTTACAATAGTTTGCAAGTGAAAGAATTTTATGTTACGATACCCATATCTCACTCACTGCTCTCTAGATTTTTGAAACCAAAATAACTCTTCTTGAGCTAGAATAGTATTAAGCGCCTCTCTAAAACCCTCTTCTGTCCACCTTAAATCGGCATCATCACACACATTTAGCCTTTTCTGAACTTCATCTAATTAGGCTTCAAGATTACGCTTGTTGATAAAAATGTTTCCAAAGGTTCTTGAATTAAAATCCAAAGAAGCCCTCTGCACTGAAGTTAATTTCCTCTGAATACACACCACACCATAATTGCTAGCCCAGGTATTCTTAACAAGCGCTCTATAATCCATATGAGATGCCCATGCAGCTTGGAATCTGAAGGGTCTAACACCCTTCTTCACAGGAGCTCCCAAGCACCAAACTAGAAAAGGACAATGATCTAAATGAAGTCAGCACAGAACCTCAGCATAGGCTTTTGGGAAAAGCAACCTCCAATCACTGTTACTACACACTCTATTAGGCTTTTTAGCAATATCCATAAAACCCTGAATCCTCCTGAACCAAGTAAAGAGTCTCCCTAATGTAGCCAGATCAAAAAGATTACAAAAACTCAGGGTATCAGTCAACAGTTTGCTACAAGAGGGGTAAAAATTGCTCCCCTGACTTCTGCAAAATACACAATCTCATTAAAATTCCCTAATACAATCCAAGGGTCCAGCACATTGAGAGATATATACCTAAGTTAAGACCACAACCAGTTATGTTTAGAGTATTGAAGATTTCCATAAATTGTACTACAAACCCAAAATTTTCCTCTTCTGCCAATTCTAACAGTCAAGCATTGATCAAAGTTCCAGAGAACCAAATAAGAAAAGGTAGAATCCGAACACAAATACCAGATACTTCCCTTCTACCCTTTAGCTTCTGACACGCCCACAGGAAAAAACCCAAATTGTGCCAAAAGTCTTTCATATTATTAAAAATAACATGCGTTTCTATGAGAATGAAAAATGATGGTTTGAATTTTCTTATCAACTCCTTGCAATGTACATGAGAGATTCTATTAGATGTTCCCCTCACGTTCCAACTGATGATATTTAAAAAGCACAATCCATAAAAAATCTTGTGAAAAAGTTGGAACACTATGGAAGATGATATAAGCGTTGGCTCCTCTATTGCCAAGCTTTTGGGTATCACCCATTGCTATAGTGATGCTTGATTGAACTCCATCTCCATGATTTCGAAATGCCGCTTCTATAGGAGAGCTCTTATAAATACGCCGATCTCTGGCATTTATGTGAAGAGAGCACTTATCAAGCTTGACACAAAGAAGAGCTTTCATCGGCATTGATCTTTACGATTCCAAGTTTGAGCTTTGACCTAGGCTTTAAAGGGGTAGAATGAGAATTGCTCCCAAGCCCATGAGAACCAGTACCCAGTTTCTTCCCAATACCATTCTTTAGAATAAGTTTATTTTGAGATGGGCCAGATTTGGAGGAATGTGCTAGCTTACCCCTTCCTTTTCTAGTCACCGAGACCCATCCATCGTTATCTGCATGGTTTGGAGATTCTTTTCGTAACTCATGCAATGTCTCATGCATGCAATCCGGTCCCTCCTTAAGTGATGCAACCTTTCCCAAAATGAACCCAAATTCAAAATTTGGTACTTTAACCATTTTCGGACAAGAATTATGCACCAGCAATGATTCCTCTGACTTGTCTTGTGGATGAATTCCCATTCTATCAGTCGTGTCATGTATCGTATCCTTTGCAATGCTCTTCATCTTATCACAGTCTCTCGCAACTTGGTCCTAACAACTGCGTGACAAGCAAATCAAGTGGAGATTCTCGAACTCCACCTCATACACATCGTCATCCATACCAATTTTCTTGATCACTCGTTCATCAAGATTGATTTGCACACATGCCCATGCATATTTGCCCCTTTTGGCTGACTTAGTAGCTAATTCCCAATGGCTACCATAATACGACGCATGGCTTCCTCATCATAGTACCATATATTAAAGCCCAAGATCCGAACCCACACCAAAGTTGTTCCAAAAGAATTCTTAGAAGGTCTAATGGATGTGCTCAATTTTTGTAGTTGTGTTTAAATTAAGAAATAAACCGAAATTATTTAAGAAATAAAAAATTTGGTCAATACTTATCAGCAGTATCAAGTGAACCTCAATTAACACACAAATGAACCGAAATAAATAAAAAAATGAACCGAAATTATTTAATGATGGCAGTAGAAAAAATCAGAACTAATAAAGATGTTTGCAAAATGTTGGTGTTATTGGTGAAGAAGAAGAAGAAGAAGAAGAAGAAAAAGCGTGTGCGAATTTGGTAGAAGAAGGAGGAGAAGGAAATGGAGAAGGAGAAAGAAAATGATGCTCGTAATTTAAAAGTTATTATAACAACTTGATTAGATGTAGTTAAATATTTTGCTTGTATGTAGTGCTTTTTTGAAAAAAAAATATATAGTTGCTTATTTTTTTTTTATTATTAATTAGGAAGAACGAAAATACTTAAGACACATTAAAGGTCAACGGCTCTGTCTTTGGAATCTCAAACCCTTCCCATGAGTTCTCAAAGAATTGAGTTAGATAGTGTAAAAAAGAAAATATCTAAATAAATCACAAAATTATGATTAATTAAGTAAAATTGTGTGTTGAGATGAAATAGCTCAAACTTTAATAGTATTCAATAATTTACACTTAATTAAAAATTTATTTAATTACAAATACTTAATTAAATTAACTTTGTGTCATTAAGGCGACTTTTTTTTGGAATATACAAATCACGTCTTTTTATTGTTAAATTATTAAAACAAAATATCAAATAAATATTAACAATAAAGTGAAGCAATATTTATTTATCTAGTTTAATTTTCAATTACTTTTATTTAAAAATTTATAAACTTCGTAAGGTAGGGCCCATCTTCTGGCTCCCCCGGTCCACAACTCGAAGTGTAAAACTAGTTTAACAAATGAAATGGTTGCGAGAACCGGACCAGTCAATAAACTAGTGAGGTGACTGATTTATTAGTTTAATGGTTCGATCGGAGTTCAACTGGGATTCGATCAGTTTAATTAAATATTAAATCAAATTATTAAAAATTTAATATATAATTTTAAATATTTAAATTTCAATAAAATTTCAATCTATAACCTAATAATAAAAAATAACAAACAATTGAAACAAATTAGTAATAACCATTAACCATTAAATTTGCAAACATAATCATAATTTAAATTTTGAACAAATATAATCATAATTTGAACAAACAAATAGAATTACAAAAATATATGAAATCAAATAAACAGATTATGAAATCAAATTGCAGTAACAAATTAAAAACAGAACAAAAACAGAATAAAAAAATTTGATTAATTCATTTAATTAACAAAATTAAAAACTAAAAAGCAAAAGACAGCAGCAATCAACAGAAATTAAATGCAGAAGACAGCAATGAAAAACAACAATTAACCCAGACAAACAAGCAACAATCAACATAATCAAATCCAAAAAAATAGCAATTAACTCCCAAAAATGAAAACTGAAGCAGGGCAGGAATCTGCTTACAAACTCAGAAATTCATAAACTCAAGCTAAGAAGAAATTAGTAAATTCAGAATCAGAAATCAAAAACCAAATAAAAGTAAAAAAAACAAGCAAAATTAAATTGAAGACTGGCGGCGAAGGAGGAATCCAAGTGACGGCAATGGAAGAGGGGATTGAAAACAGGCTTGACGCGCGAGAGAGAGGGATCGACGATGAGGACGGACCGACGGAGACACGATTTCAGGGAGGCCAACGACGACGAAGATAGAGGCGGCGACGTCAACAGCGAGCATACCTGGCGACACGAGGTGAAGCGATCCAAGAGAAGAGAATTGCGACGGCGGGGCTCGATGCTGGCTGAGGAGAAGAGTTCGTCGGTGACGGCAGCGCTGGTCGCTGGTTGCTGTTGCTGGCGGTCTGGGAGAAAGAGAGCGGCTAGGGTTTCGTGTGGAGATCAGAGAGAGAGGGGCTAGGTGGTGACTAGGTCGTGGGGTGTGTGCGAGAGAGAAGGGAAGGGGCATTTTATATATTTTTAATTTTTTTTAAATTAAAAACCAAAAAAAATCATCTAGTTCAAACAGTTTATCGGTTAACCGCTGATTTGACCGATTTTTTATTGGTTTTTTGTTAGACAATTTTTCACTTCAATCGAAATCGACTAAAAAACTAATTTTCGGTTAATCCGATTGAACCGACCAGTCCGGTTCGATTTTTAGAATACTATGAAAAAGATTTGATGCGTGGAGCTATAAAGGGTAACTTCAGCAAAAGTCACAAAGTGTAACTTCATTTAAGTCGTCGCCAAGTTATAAAGTAGGAATGGAATACAAAAAATACAACACTAATTAATCAAAAGATGTAATGATATATGTTTAGCCAATTCTCTCGTGCCTGCTTAATTTTTCTTTTAAAGTAAATTTGTAATATTTTAAAATTATTTATGTTTATATTATTTAAGTTAAATACTAATTTTTAATAAGCACGATAGCATTCATCGTATATAATAATCATCGTTCTCTTTTTTATACATATATTCTTTCATGGAAAGTTTCCACAAGCAGGTAGGTCAAAAGCAGCTATATCCCACGTATTTTAATACTAAAATATTTTTCTTGAAAGAACTCTAAATAAAATATATTTACATAGAAGAATTTAATTAAAGATATGTTATGGTTACTTGATTGAGAAATTACGAATGTATTGGATAAACAACGATGAGATGCAACCAAATTTTGGTAGCATCATGTTTTGATTTAGATATAGATTATGTATTATGTGTTACGTTTCAAATGTTTATCCATATTTATAATAAGCATTACTTTTGGTAATATTAGTTTGGGAATCAATGAAGCAATGATGTTCATTATTTTCCGAGAAGAATCAAAAATGGACTTTTTATTTTTAATATAAAGGTTAAATGCGTGTAATATGGGAAAAATGAGAATTTGAGTGTATAATACATAGATATGAGATTAATAACAGTTTATATAGAAATTGTTATATACGACTTAAATGAAATTGTTAGTTATGATTTCATAAAAGAGAAAGAGCAGAAAAGAAAAGTCAGAAATCATCAGATTAATGATCAACGGCTGAGAGCTATTCAAGAATTTGGGATTATCGATTTGATGAAAAGAGCGATGTGCCATTAAAGGAAAGAGAGAGAAAGAGAGGCCAAGAACCGTTGGATCGCTAATCAACGGCGGGAGGTTTCTCGAAAAATTGGTACTTCCAATTTGAAGGAGAAAATTTTGAAGAGAAATCGTAACTCTCATTTTTTTTAGGGGAAAAAATTTTGTTTTCTTTTTAAATTACTAGTTACAATTTATGTATTTTTTGTCACATTCTCAAATCATCATTCACGATTTATTCTGACAGCATTCTATCCTATATCAATACATTATACCAAATTTGCATAATCGCTGTATTATGTCCATAGTTTTACAATAACCAAAAAAATTAGTCTCAAGAATGGGTTATGAAAATTTTACATGGAAGTGAGAGATTTCTTAGGTTCTCACTTTGACGTGGTGCTAATATTAATTGGGTAGGTAATTTTAATCAGGAAATTTAATTAAAAGGGCAAAAGAAATTGATGGACTGTCGTCGATCAGCATAGTTGTGAGTATAGAAGGCATTATCTAAGGTTATAGATAATAGTTCTTTTTAAATAAATTGTATACCAATATTTAATTTTTATTATAAAATAAAAACATAATCATATATTAATATTCTAATCACAGTCAAAAACTTATATAAGTTAAGGAGGTTATCTAAGATCGATTGACAAATGTTTTAGAATAAACAATCACAGTCAACTTACACAATTTAGGATCATTTAACAATTAGCCAGGATTTGATAGAATCAGTCGATCAACATTGTTTGTTTGTTGATAGGGGTTATTCCACCCACTTTGGTTGGTAAAGGGTAAGTTGTTGGTTAGTTGGATGTGTTGGTCAAGATCAATTGGTAGTTGGTCGGAGTAAGCTAACAGGCAGTTTGCAGGGCCATATCATAGGTAGTCTGCCAAAGGTCAATCATGATAGATCAACGGATGGTCAGTTGAAGTAGTTCAACAAATGGTAGGTGGGTCAAGATAGATCGGAAGTCAATTGATCAGGGCAGGTCGGTTGGTGATTAATCAGTTGAGATAGGTTAGTGGTTAGTCAGTCGGGTAGGTCGGTGTATGTTGCTTGGTAGTTAGTTAGACAATCGGTCAATCAGGGTCCACCAATCAGACAAACCATTCTATCGTACAGATGGTCGACATCGATCATAGGACAATCCATCAGTTGTTTTAGGTAGGTCGGCGATCGGTTAGCTAGTCGAGCTCAATGCACTACCAATTGGATTAGGTCGTCAAGCGATCAAAAGATCAAGGTTGGTTAGCCGATTGGGTTTAAGGTTGGTCAAGCTCAATATACCACCAGTTTTTACGAATTGTCCCACATAATCACTAATCCTCTCAATCTGTGTCCACTATGCCCTTCACAATCGAGTCCCAAAACATTGCCCATACCTCCTCTGCCTCTAAGTCCCTTCATTTCTACAACATTTCTTTTCGTTTCCATAAGGAAAACAAATTTGAGAAATTTACTGTCTCAAGAAAATATTTAGAGGTCTCATTGCCTATGGATTCTCAAGGCCATAATAATTCCAACTTATAAATCTCATTAGTAATTTCAATTACCACCTCACATTTCTCGTTTCGCTTTCATGTTCTGGCTCTTGCTAGGAGAAAGTTGGTGTGCTCAGTCCCTTACCATTATCTTCTGCTTTTTTCTAGGTGTTAGAAATTTGAGTTGTTCATTCAGACCCCTATTCATGGATTCCTCTTTTTGTTTTTCTTTTTCCTTCACGTCATACTTACCATCTTTTTGTTCCTCCCTCCTTTGATGCTTTGGATCCACATTATCTTTTATATGAGCCTCTGCATTATGATAGACAATATTATCTCCCCCCCCCCCCTCTTTACCTTCCTCTCTAGGTTGATTTGTATTTTCATTATGGGTCTAGATAATTCTTCTTTGTTTACTTGGCTAATAATCGCTCCTTTTTACACTTTATGAACAATCTTGCTCTTGTTCAACTTGTGTGGTAACTCTCTCTTCTTCTACTTAGCCTATCTATTCTCTGTTGTTGATGTTCTTGCATCTCTGATGTCAGTCTTGCCATTTCTTCAAGAACCATAGCCCTCCCATGACACTTTTCACGCCTCCCTTCTCTACTCATAGTCTCACTTTCTTCTATCTTTTTCACTAAGATCCTAACAACATCTGCTCTAACCTAGCCCCTAAGTCTCTTAGCTTCCATTCTACCTCTTCCTCTTCCGTATCTGCGTTGTCGCAGGAGGTTTTGTCGTGTCCAATAATTCCACAAAAAGAACAAAAATTGGAGAATTGTTTGTACCTAAAATTAATCTGTTGTTACCTATCTATTTTATTTCCTAATAAAATTCCGGTCTTGCTTAGTTTAAATAACTTCATTTGTATCCTGACTTTTAATTATATGTTATTTTTAAATCCAAATTTTTATTTTCCAACCCCTCCCTAACTCATTACTTGGTGAATTGCTAGTACTAATACAGTAACATTATTTTTTAGGTCTTTAATCTATAAAAAAAAAAATTCCATTCTTGTATAGTGTAAATAAAATATAATAGTTTTAGGCCTAACCCAATAACTCACTTTATTTAAAAAATAAAATATAAATTCTTATTTTTATCCCAATATCCTCGTTCACTCAAACTTCCCACTTTCACTTTGCAGCAGACCAACAGTAACAACTTTTTCTATTCTTCTCCTTATTTATCTCTTTAATCTTTTTATCTTCTACTCTTTGACTCTTTTTTTTTTTTTTTTTGCAGATTAAAAAAAAGATAATAGTTCAACAAGTGGTTCTTCACTCCTCTTTTTTAAAAAAGGTTCTATTTTTACTCTTTTTTATTTTAAGAAAATTATTGAACTAACAACAAAGACACATAATCATATAAAAATAGAACAAATGAATTATATTTAATATTACAATTTTTTAAGGATTAGTAAATGTTATGTTGTAAGATGAAAGGATAAGAAGAATAAATTATATACTTCTAGCATTGCAATTTTTTGTTTAATGTTTTTTTTATTATTTTTTTTGTTAGTCTTGCCTAATTTTTTTATGGTTTTTATATTTTTGGTTATTTACTTAATTTACTATTATTTTTTAATTAAATTTATGTTATTATATGTTAGTTTGTATATTTAGTTTTTTATTAATGAACTATTTAATTATAATTTTATATTATTTATACTACAATGCTAGTATTATTGTTCTGAATTTTAATATTTTATTTTGAATTAAAATATAATTTTTATATTTTATAAAAAATGTAAATTGTAATTTACACTTTTTGCTAAATATATTTTTAATTATAGAAATTTATTTGGCCATTTGAATTATGGGTAAGTTCAAAACCATTGATACATTTTTTAAAAGAAAAGATCAAGGAAATGAAAATACTTTAACTATTACTACTCCAATACTTGAAGGGTCCATCAAATTTCATTACTTCAAGTTCTCCATTAAATAGCTCAAAGCGTCCATGACTTCTTTCTAATCAATTGGATGTTTTTCATTTGAAAAGAGATCCTGAAATGCGACCAATAATTTAAAAGTTTTCTCCAAATCAAAGAGATGAAATCTGTCGGGCTTATATTAAAGTTGGGCCAAATCAACCAATTCTTGATAACTATCCATTTTCTGGTGATAAAAATCATCGTCGCTTTCAAACTTCATGGTTTAAATTGTTCCTATATTGGTTAGAATATTCTATAGAAGATGATGCCATATATTGTTTTTCATGCTTTCTTTTTGCTAAAGAACCTTCAATCAATACGGGTTCAAATGCTTTTATTGAGAATGATTTCAATAATTGGAAGAAAGTAAATAGTGAAAAAGAATGTGCTCGTTTGAATCACATTAGCAAAGGTCCCAACTCATTCCATCATAAGGTGCTAAAATTATGTGATGATTTGATGAAATAATCACAACATATCGACAGACTTCTTCATAAGCAAACATCAGAAGAGATTGAAAATAATCGAATTCGACTAGGAGCATCTATAGATTGCATTAGATGGTTAACATTTTAAGGCTGCGCCTACAGAGGACATGATGAAAGCCAAAGTTCAAGCAACAGAGGTAACTTTTTAGAAATATCGAAATTTTTTGGATCTTACAATGAAAGAGTGAAAAAGAATCTTTTGAAAAATAGTCCAAAAAATGCTAAGTATACTTCAAATGATGTCCAAAAAGATTCTACATATTCTTGCTACTAAGGTGAGAAATTCAATTAGAGAAGAGATTGGAGATGCCAAATTTTGTATTATTGTTGATGAAGCTAGAGATGAATCTAAAAAGGAGCAAATGACCATTGTTTTGAGATTTGTTACTCTAGATAGTTTTGTTAAAGAGAGATTCTTTAATCTTATGCATGTCACTAATACTTGTGCAATGACTTTAAAGAAAGAATTGATTTATGTCCTTTCTCATTATAATCTCCAAGTTGAAAATATTAGGGGTCAAGGGTATGTATGATGGTGCTAGCCACATGCAGGGTGAGTGGAATGGTTTGCAAGCTTTGTTTCTTAAAGATTCTCCACAAGCATATTATGTACATTATTTTGCTCATAGGTTACAATTAGCACTGGTAGTAGCTTCAAGAGAAGTACTTCAGATTCATGAATTTTTTTATTCAATTAAACTCTATTATCACCATTGTTAGTTCTTCTTCAAAAAGACATGATCAATTACAAGAAATTCAAGCAATTGAAAATGCAAATTTGGTTGCTCAAAATAAATTTGAGACAGGCAAAAGTGCGAATCAAGTAAGCATTTTACAAAGAGTTGGGAATACTCGATGGAGCTCTAACTTTAATTCTATTTGCAGTTTGGTAAAAATGTTCACTGCTACCAACGTTGTTCTCAATAATATCATTGAAGACGGAACAACTTATGTACAAAGAGGTGAGGCTTATGGTGTTAGTAAAATATTATTGTCATTTGAATTTGTTTTCACTGTGCACTTGATGAAAGAGATTATGGGAATCACTAATGTTCTTTGCCAAGCAATGCAACAACAATCTCAAGATATTCTTAATGCAATGCATATTGTTTCTACATCAAAGTTACTTCTTCAACAATTAAGAGATCGTAGATGATGCAATTTTCTTGCAAATGTTAAAGATTTTTGTGAAAAGCATGAAATTGAAGTCCCTAATATGAGTGCACAATATATTTTTGGAAGAGGTCGATCTCGTCAACTAAGTGTGACAGTTGAGCATCATTATTGAATAGATGTATTCTTAGCAACAATTGACTCTCAGATACAAGAGTTGAATAGTAGATTTAATGAGCAAACAATAGAGCTTTTGACTTTGAGTTGTGCTTTGGATCCTAAGGACAATTTCAAATCATTTAACATTGAAGAAATTAGCAAGTTAGCAGAGAATTTTTATCCCCTTGACTTTTCTTCTAATGAGCTAAATATTTTGAAATCTCAGTTGCAACATTATTAGTATGATATACCAAATCATTTGAAAGACGTTGGTACACTTTCTGAATTGTGCAACAAGTTGCAAGAAATAGAAAAATCAAGAACTTATCACATGGTTGATAGATTAATACGTATTGTTTTGACTCTACTAGTGTCTACAGCAACAATAGAAAGAGTCTTTTCAGCAATGAAAATTGTTAAGACAAGACTTCGAAGTAAGATGGCTGATGAATTTCTTGCAGACAATTTGGTCATTTATATAAAAAAAAATTAGCAACTATTTTTTACACAAATTCAATAATAAATTATTTTGAAAATAAAAAAAAAATCGTCCAATAGCCTTTTCATGATACAAAATTGTAAGTGGTAACTTTTATATATTATTGTCTTACTTTAATTGAGATTATATATTTAATTTTTTTAATTTTATCATTAGAAATAATAATATAAAATATTTTTAGTAAATTATTAAACACCGTCCTCCTTAAATAGTTAGTCTAGCTCCGCTCCTAGGATGTTATAAAATTAACAAAATTTATATCAATATAAACATAATTATTTTTTATATAATATAATATAGAAGTGAGAAGGATACACGTAAATAGACCATAAGGTGAGAATAAATAAACCTCGAGATAATGATCATTTTATAGGATTGTCAAAATGGACTAAATTTGTTTTATCTCTTTAAATGATATATTTTTTTCCCTTAAAATATGATCCATTTATGTTTTGAATTAAACAAGTTGAGTCCAATTAATCTAAAAAATAATAGGTTAAACGAGCTAATTTGAGGACAAAACAAGCCGTTTATTTAATTTTTTTTGTAGTTTAAAAAATATGACATTTTTTTGTAATTCTTTTATTGATTCATTTCAAACATTCGGTCCAACCGACTAAAAAAATTTTATTATTATATTTTTTACCAAAAAAAGATTTTTTTTAAAATTATTTTATACTAAAGTTAGATATTTTTATCTAATTTTTTTAAAAAAATTAAATAGACCAACCCATTTAATCTTTCGAATTGATTATTATTGATCTGAATTTGAAAATTAAAACTCATGAATAAACAAAAAATAAACAAATAATCTCATATGACCTACAATTTTAGGTAAATTGAGTCTAAACGGATCAGTTGGTCTATTTAATAGTCCTACCATTTTAAAATGACTAAATTTTTTCAACAAATAAATTTGCTATAGATATTATAAAAATGCTAAAGATACTATAAAAAAACATGTTAGTGAATTTGAGAAAATTATTCAAATATAATGAGAATAGTCAAAAGAGTTTTTACCTTTCTTATATTAAAAATCAATCATCTTATTATTATTATTCATTATAGTAGTAGCAATACTACTACATGGTACTATGGAAGGTTATTTATTTCGCGTCTAAAGTTGTGACTTGTGACGTTGACTTCAAAGTTCAAAGTCCAAATCCAAAACCATTGAATTTTCTTTATATATATATATATATATATATATATATATTGGTGACTCAATTTTCTTTATATATAGATAAAGAAAATTCAAACCCAAATGTTGAAGAATTATTACTATGATTATTGTACGTAATATTTCTTCTATAAATTATCAATGTAAATTTAATTTATATTATAAATATATTATCATTTTCTATCCTCATTTGATAAATTAATAAAGAGTGGGCTTTAATATATGATAAAGGTAAAAAATAAATAAATATAAAAATTTATTAATATTTTTTTGATGAAATAATATATAAATATGCAATTGAGTCCATTATTTATTATCTCGTGTATGATTTGTTTAAAAGAATATTTGAAAAATATAAAAAATTTGTGAATGATTATTTTTTTTTCAAAATAAAAAGTCTAAAAAACGAAATTTGTTTTCATTATTTGTATGAATCTTTTAAATAGTTATTTATATATTTTTATAAAAATTCAGATCAAATGTTCAAATCGTCTACTAAATACACAAGTCATTTCACTGACAAAAAAAAATAATATTTTGTTATTTTATCATATTTTTAAATATATGAAAATTTATTTATTATTCATGTTTTTAAAGTTATTTTTTGTCTATGATATAGACTTTGTATATTATTTTAGTATTTTATTTATTTTAATTATAAATAAAAATCTAGTTTTCAAGGTATTTTTTATATAAAAATAAATTTTAATTTTGATGTGAAGAGAAAATAAATAATTTTATATAATTATTTAATTAAATTCATGAGTTTAGATAATTTTTTAAATAATAATAGATTTGATAATTAGTTATTTTTACTTATAAAATAATATATAATTTATTATTTATATAAAAAAATTTATATTTATAGTATATAAAATTTAAATTTATAAAATATTTAAAATTATATTATGTTAAGTTATACTAAAATTGATCACAAAAATTTGTTATTAATATAAAATTTATATTAAAATATAAAATATATTTTTTTTTTACCAAAGATATGAGACTCGAACCCGCAACCTCTTAATTGAGTATGGAGAGACTGTGTCATTTGAGCTATTACTCATTTGAGTTATTACTTATTGGCAAAATATAAAATATATTAAAAATAAATTAAATAATATTTATATTTATATATAATATATAATAATTAATTTTTTGATGATTAATTTTAGTTAATAAATAATATTTTTTTATTAACATATATAAAACCTTAAGGATGGCCTTAATAAAATAAAA
Source organism: Arachis hypogaea (assembly GCF_003086295.3). Lineage (NCBI taxonomy): Eukaryota > Viridiplantae > Streptophyta > Magnoliopsida > Fabales > Fabaceae > Arachis > Arachis hypogaea. The sequence continues at coordinate 96,688,154 of NC_092047.1, forward strand.
ATAACATATTTTCTATTTTATATCTGAAATAATTAAATGCATTGGCACTGTGGCAGGCATATAATCAAGTATCACATTAAAAAGGTGGGGCCAGTTAGAAAGAGTGGCAGAGTGTGTAATTATGAGGACTAGGGAAGGACCAAGTAGAGAAAAGACAATTAATGTAGTCTTTTTTGGGTTGAAAGAAAATGGAAGAGGACATGAAATGATGGTTGTGATGTTGTGTGCCTTGTGCTGGGGTAACTCCAGCCAATCCTGCTGCATGCTTCCAAGCAGACAACGAATCACACGGCAACTAACGGTAACGCTCATACACCGTTAACCACTTCTCTTTCCGTTCCTCTTCCGTTGAACCCTCCCACACGCATCTCAATGCGCCGTCCATTCCTTCTCTTCAAGTTTCAACTACCCACCCACTTTATCACTACAGTTTTTTTGGTCAAAAAGTATGCTGTTTTATAAATCTAGTAAAAAAAAAAAATCGATCATATATTAAATATTTTTTACACATGTATAAAAATATAATAATTATTAATTAATTATGTATTTAAATTATTTTTAATTAATAAAAGAAAAAAACACATATTTAATTGTTAAAAAAATTACTAATATCAAAACAATATTTATTATAAAGAAGATAAATGCAACGACAGCAAAATTGTAAAAAAATATTTTATAGACCACAGTATCTATAGAGATTACGTGTAAATAAAATTATTTATCGAAAAAAATGAAAATTTAGAAAAATTCTTATGTTGTACTCTAAAAATAAATCAAATTATTTGCTATATATAGCTTATTATTTAACATGCCTACAATGTAAATTTATTATTTTTGTTTTGAATTAAAACTTTTAGATCATGAGTAATTTTTTTGTAGTACTTTTTACAATTTAATTTTTTTTTGGTGACTTTTTACAATTTAATTTGAAACAAAAATAAAATTTCATAAAGTGACTTAATTTATTTTTAAAGTGCATAAAAGTTTCTCGAAAACGTATCTAGTATTCTCAATAGATTTGATTTGGAAGGAAAGTTTGCTCCAACACAATTTATTTTTTTTTTATGTTCAGGTATAAATATGTCTTTTAAAATACAATTTTGAAGATATAAAATAATTTTGTTTTAATAATGGTAGGTAAGTTTGTCTCAATATTGGAAATTGTTTCGGAACTCTTTAAAATAGTAGAGGGTAAATTACTCTATCTTATACATATATAATTATGAAAAATAATTAGGAGTCATAAACTACTGTCTAATTTTAAATAAAGAAAGCTTTGGACTTTTTTATCTTTTTGATATTTTTAAAAATTAAATAGATTATGAATTAGAACTCTTGCATTACTCACATATTATTAATAGAATAATTAAGAGAGTAATTTAGTGATAACTATTTATATGAAAATATTTTCATCTGAAAAAAATAATTATAAATTACTGTTAGATAATTTAATATAAATAGTCATATAATTTAATATTCTCAATAATTTTTCTACTTATTTATTATTTGTGTATCTAAACTCTAAAGTCCTAAACCAACTTGCTATCTTACTTGACCTGATATTCCGCAACTACAATAAATCCTAATTAATAATTTCTTAACAATTTAACTAACCCAATTTTCTTTCATAAAAGACGTTGGCCCAAAAGACGAGTTGCCTACTAATAAACGCATTCAGAACATTGAAATAGGTGTTTTTGTAGTGAATTGCATGGCATAGCTAATTTCCCATGAGGTTGGCCATTTTTACAATCTATCTTTTGTAGAAAAATATGTCTTTGCACACCCTTTTCTCCTTTTATTCCGTTCTATTTTGCTTCTTGTGTAGATAATTAGCCTTCAATGTTTTTAGTAAAGTGGTACCCAACTGTCATGGCTCTGAAATCATCTCAAATTATGGTATGATTACTGAGCAAAAGTCAAAATTATTTGATAGTTTTTATTAGAGACATTCTTACCTTCAATCTTCTTCAACAAATTTCACATGGAATTATTGATAATTGGATAAAATGAAAAAAGGGAATATTTTAGAAATAGTTTTTTTTATAGATTTTAAATAAAAAATATTTTAAATCTTTTTTAACTAAATTATCTAAACATAAATTGATTGTTATATAATCTAGTATTTAAAAAAAACAACAATACAAATAAGTAATTATTAAAATAACTTTAATTTTTTAACATTCTTGAACACACATCACAAATTTATAGCATAACACTTAAATTTTAGGATAATTCACATATTTAAAATTAATAGAGATTAAAACTATATAAAATACAATATTCCTAAACTGCATTTTAGCCATATGGCTATTCTCTATAATTCACTATAGCCAATAGAATTTTTAAATTTTTCACATAAAAAATTACATCCTATTACTAATTACGAACAAATATACATAATATGCAATCTGCAACAGTAGATAAAAGATTCTACGAAAGATATGAAGCTCCACAAACCACGATAGGCCATAGCAGATTATGCATGAAGTGGGGTAATCACATAAGGCAACCGCTGAAGATGAATTCGGTTTTTATTATTGTCACTGAACAGCTAACTGGAGAGTAGCATCATAATGTAAGCAAATGAGTAGTATATATGTGCAATGTGTCCTCATTAGCATTGACAGGGAGCATCCCAGCCTCTTATGGAACTATACAAAGTGGATCGTCATCTACTTGACCTTATTTGGTGGCGGCAGCTCACCAAATATCTCCTCAAACCACTCCTACACTAGCTTCCTGTCAGCCATAATATCGTAGTCCTTGTACTTTCGTGTTCCTTGTCCCGAACTAGGATCATATCATTTACATTTAAACACGCATACCTTGTAACGTAGTGCGACGGAAATATTCTAAATCAATTATGTTGTGCAACACACCAAACCAATCAAAATGACCATCGCCTGAATTCCCATAAATCCAAACTCTGGTGTTATCTGTTTTCTTTCCTATCGACCACTATAAGATATGGAACCGATATCCATTAACATTGTATATCAGGTAGCTAGTACCCTTATTCATTGGACCCCAACTAAGTGCAACTAGTTCTAAATTTGTTCTGTCAGATAGATGTATGTACGCTGACGTATTCTCTGAACCAACATGAAAAGTTGTTCGATGAGGTATCAGGATTTGCCTCTTGAAATAATCTATATGATAGAATAGGATAAAGAAGTTTTGACCAGATTAAGAAGTTAGAATGTTATTGATTGTAATACTTACGAGGACTTAATAAACTCACATGAGGTACGATAAAATTTGGTCATAGTTAAGTAACATATGCAGATGTTCGGCATCGATTTTCTTCTACTCTAACCAATAGTCACTGCCCACACCCATTGCAGCTCCTTCCGATGCAAAGATTGGGTATGTTGTTCCATCCAACGAAGATTCTTCTCGCTCATCGTTCCTTGCAACCCTTGTTCTATGTGACTCAACATGAGGCTGAAGGAAACAAGGGTTTTGAGAAGGTGCCTCTACGCGACCTTCTCCCACTTCCGTCCTAAAATACTATCATAGAAAAAGTAAGTCAAACATAAAACTTAAACAATTGATTATAGTTAGAAATAGAAAATCTACCTGAAATACGGATGCACAAAATACGGAAGAAGCGAAATCCAATTAATCTTAGAGAAATACCACCGTCCTAATAAAAAAGAAAACTTATTAAACTCACCAGGTGAAACTAATTAATTCAACAAACTACACAAAGTCATCTACCAATAATATTGAACACTCTTAATTTCACCCTACTTAACCTACCTTAACTTAATTATAATTTCTATTTACGTTAAATTAACATAAAAAATCATAATCACAAATTTCATTACCCTATTTTAATCGATAATTTGATAATAAAATACATAACAAAATTCTAAACTCACAAAAAAATATAACAACACTAAAAACCCCAAACCAGACCCTCACCACAAACTTCATTACCATAATTTAATCAATAATTGGATAACGCACCAAACAAAACCCTAAAGTCACAAAAAAATTGAAAAAATAGTAAAAATACTATACCAAATCCTAATCACAAATTTCATTACACTAACTTAATCAATAATTTCATAAACTATTTAACAAAAAAAATTAAACTCACATAAAAATCTTAAAATAATTAAAAACTATACAAAAATTATCTCTGATGGTGGATGCAGGATGCTGGAGGCATGGTGATAGCAGGAGTGACGGCAACACCGATGGCAGTAGCCACGAAGAACAGCGGTGGATTCCCCACCTTTCTAGCGGTGACCGACAGCTCCAACGGTGACAACGTCCAGCGGTGGCGACACTAGAGGCTCCGGCAGGTTGTGGCGATGCCGACAATACCTCCCCCGAAGAGAGAACACGAGATGAGAGAGAGAGAGAAGAGAGAGAGAGTGAACTCGAACAAGTGAGGGAGAAAGGGGGTTTCGCGTTTGAATTTAGTCTCAACTTTACCGTCAGATTAACGTTATCCGTGTGCCCAAAATGCAACGTTTTACTAAACAAGGTTATCGTCGGATTTACCCGCTGGTAAATTGGACGATAGTGAGCGCCCCAAAATATTTTAGGGTGACGAATTTATTGCAAAATCCGACGAAAAACTCGCCGCTAACGTTCGACGCTAAATCCAACGGTACTCAGCATTTTTCTTATAGTATACTAAGTACTAACCTCTTCATTGATGTTTCAAACAACATGAGCAATGCAGTTCAATCAGTACAAACGAATTTTCTCTTCCACGACCCCACCAATTCACGTGATTCTCTCTAAAAATCTCTCAATTACAAAACTCCTGGTTCACTCAAATGAGTAATATGTGACTCGCCATCGCAGTTTTATAATACTACAAAGCGTGAACCGCAACCGCCCAAAAAGGTTTAAGTCTCTATAAACCGTGATGACCGCTAGCAGTTTTAGGACATAGTTTCTTCATAATCCGTAGTTGGTCAAAGCGGATTACGCACACATTTTTGTGCTTCTAATTAATCCGTGATGGTGAATGGTGCTTTATGGGGTTTCGATGGTTTAACGTAATCTGCGATGGAGGATGGTGGTATATGCTTTGATAGTTGTCACACGTAATTCGCGATTTGCTGTAGGGTTTTGCATAGTAATTCCTAAAAATCTATATGTTACAGCGAATTATATAGATTAGAATTAAGACCCAGATGTAAGCAGTTTAAAAATATTGTATTTATGTAATTTTAATTTTTATTTATTTTAAACATATAAATTACCCAAAATTTTATTTAATAGGAATAAAAGAATATTTAACATATTTTGCATTTCGGCTCATACTATAAATCTAAATATTGGTAATTTATTTAGACAAAAAAATATTTGTATTTGGATTTTTTATTTTTGAATAAATTTACATAGTAACATGGGAGGTAGCAGACCGTACATAGGTAATTAACTATTTAACTGCATGAAAATTTTATCATATATATATATATATAAAAGTTACGAAAGGTTTTTTACTTCTTCTTTTTTCATTCGATGTCAAATAATTAAGTTGCAATACGCATTCAAAATTTATATATGTTCGAAATTCTCCATCGCTAGTAGCATGTTGAGCAACAACTAACACAACCACCATGTTAGTACCTGTTTTATGTCTCGTGGGATTAGACAATAACAAAGAAACGCACGTGATATGACAAAGCACAAGTTGATTCGGAAAAACAAAGAACAAACAATATGCGAAACGCCGATAAATAGGAGAGATAGGTATTTTTTCAGAATATGGGAAAGATCAGAGGTGACAATTTGTGGTCGAGAATTTTAACAATTTATTTTCACACTTATTTTACCCAAAATAATTTTAAAAAAATGTTATTTTCTCTAAGATAATTCCAAAAAATTTAGTAGAGAGATAGAATGTGATAATTGTTAAGTATGTTATTTTTTTTAAATATAACAGTGTTCAAAAAAATAAAATTGGAGAGTCTAAATGTCTAATTTTAATTTAAAAAAAAGATAAAAAATTCCTAAATTTTTAACTAAAAGACAAATAAGTGTATTTTTTTTTACTAAAGATAGGAGACTCGAACCTGTAACTTCTTAATTGAGTATGGAAAGACTATGCCATTTGAGCTATTACTCATTGACAAACAAATAAGTGTATTTGATTGATTGAAAATATAAAATTTTATTTATCTTCTAAAATAAGAAACATTTAAGTTCATGTGAAAAATCTATTTGTTTTCGTATATTTTGAATGGAGGGATTTAGATGTCTCATATTTTTAGAAAGTAATGGACGTTTTTATTATATTTTTAATTAGTCAAGCATTTATTTATTTTCGAGTTAAAAAGTCAAGACTTATTTATCGTTTTCTTTTAATTTAAAAAATATTTTAATTTTTCAAAAAAGAAATTGAAAAATCCAATTTCAATTTTAGAAACATTGTAATTCTTTTATTTTCAAAAATGAAAATTAAAATGTCTAATTTCAATTAAAAATGTTTAATTTTCAAATTTCAAAAACCGTAAATCAAAAAGTCCGATTTTTTTTATTTTTTTTTAAAGAATTAAACAATGTAAATCGGTGTATACAATTTTTGCGCACCATTAGCCAAAAAGAAATTATTGTCTCCAATTTCTGTATATCTATAACAGTTAATTTCACGCCACTATTATCATTCTCTTGTCATACACACATATAAATTGTATCGAAGATAATAACAAAAAATAATCAGCATTTTTTTCTAATCAAGTATTTAAGATTAGTTTAATATATAGTTTATAAGTTTTAAAATTTCAAAAATTATTTTTAGTTTATGAAACACATGAAATTTTTTAATCACAAGCATCATAAGTACTCTATAATTATAGAAGGTATTGTAATAATCTCTTAAAATATTATAAGGACAAATTCATAAACTTTAATTTTAAGAGTAAAAATACATATTCAAGAATTCACGGAGCTAAAGCAATTTGTCAATTAAAAAATTATTGTGATGCCAAGATTGAACCACATACATTCAAGGGCATGAGGGTGTGGGATTCAATTTTTGAGTAGAATTCAGTTATTTTTTTTATTTGTTGCACAATATCCATTGAGAAGCTATAAATACACAACTTTATCAAAGCATAGATGCTTATATTTTAAAGAGAATGAACACTGTCCTATATATAATATACAGTGGGTTCGTATTATTTCAAGCAATGCTTGTAATTTGAAACTAGTATGCAAAATAGTTTTTGATCCAATAACTAATCAAAGCCAACTAGGAAGGAAAAAGATGGCTTAAATATGCATATATGTTTGAAGTTAGAAACATAGAATGAGCGGAAAATAGTGAAAACAAAGAAGAATTTAAAGCCAACTACAAAATGGTTGGGAATGAGAACAAGGATCAAACCGATGACATACACAACACGTGGAAATTGTGGTAAACATAGTAGTAAGTCAACATTCATTAAGATGCATTTGAATATGCAAATTTAGCAATATATCATAATAATGGTAAATGGAAGCTGCCATGGGAATTGCCTATGTTTTGCATGCTATATATATATAAATGTTAGACGATTATTAGAGTTTATTATTTTTTATCATCAGTTAGTTATTAATATTTAAAAATATAAGATAAAATATATTATTAAATTATTAAACTAAAAAAATTAAATTAAAAGAATTAAGTTATCAAATTAATGACTAAATAATAGCTAAAATTAATATATTCTGATGATCTGCGATCCGAACATTTGTTTAATATATTCTATTTAATTTCCTAAAGAGATTCAAAGTGTCGTACTTGCACAAACTTACTGTCAGCATGAATAAATAAGATGTATATATGTTTATTGTTTTCTAATATTATATTTTGCATATCATTCAATATATAATGCATAAATATTGTACCAATGTTGTCGATGACAAGCTATGCTAGGATAAAGCGTGAATATAATAACATGTATTATCAGTAATTGCGTGTGTGGCGAAGTATAAACATAATAGCCTAGTTAGATCGAACAGGAAAAAGTGGGTTATAGCATTTGATGGTGAACATTGCTAAGGTCACACGACCATGAACCTAATTGAGTGTATTTTATATTGAAGAGGGCATGTATTCTCCTAATTATGATACTATAAGAGTAACTTTTTATTGATTGAAGGAGTTATTTACTAGGAAGAGTGTCGACACTCACGAGCTAATTAATACTTGCAGATATATTTTCTTTGAAATTATGGCTCAACAACTTGAAGCAAATCACAGCACATGTGAAAATACACAAGTGATTCATTTTGATAACTAAATAAGAATATCAAAGTTTGTAAACTTCCTAGTGGAACACAATGAATCTTAAGTAGCGATACCATGAGTATGGTCTATGGTTCTACAAATCAGATCAGATTGACAAGTCGGATCAGTCTAATCGCAAACTGACGATATTAATTGGCTGGTCAAACATGTGAAACCGTTCATAAAAAAATTGGTAGAGAATCGTTGAACCGGCTGATTTTAAGAAAACGATGTCGTTTTAGGCTTGCTAAATGTCTGAAGACTATGCGTCTATTCCATGCCTCTCATTTCGCTAATTTGCTTCTCACTTCTCTCACTCCTCACTCCCCCTTCTCCAACCCTAGCCTCTTCGAGCCACTATCGCCGCCCGTCCGTCGAGTCACTACCCCCAAGTCTCCAACCCCTGCTCTCTTCTTCTGCAAGCCTGGTCCATCCGTCGTCTTCGTCTTCTCGCCGTTGTCTTCATCTTCTTGCGGCTGTTTGGTCAACATCGTCCGTTTATCAACAATCTGTCGACGTCGTCTTTGAAGGTCAATGGCTCAGTGTTCGCTTGTTCTTCATTTTTTTTTGTTTTTTATTAGAGTGGATTGAAGGATAGCCAATTTAAACTGGCTGATGCACGCACTATATTCTTTTCTGAGTACCCTATACCTTCTGATGATTCTCTAAATTGGGTGTATGATTATCTTGGTGGAGATATTCATCTTTCCATGAAAGAGTAGATTAATAGGAACTATGATTATCTTGGTGGAGATATTCATCTCGTTTCTTGCATGTTAATGTTATAACCACTTCTTTATATCTAGAAAATGAGATCTTCTTTAAGAACTCGTATAAAAATAATTTGAAACACTATAAGAACTTTGTTAAAAACCATCAAGGTTACCATTGGATTCTGCGTCAGCTATCATCGGCAGATTTACCGTCAAATTTTGTGACAGTTAACGTGATAGTTTATCGAGCTGTTAGCGTTATCATAGGATTAGAGAAACCGTCGGAACATCCGATAGTAATAGTTGGTGCGATTCAAATTAAAATTGCGACTTATTATCGTTGAAATTTATGTCGGATAAATCCAACAGCAATCGAAATTTTAGAATGCACCGTTTTACTTAACGAAACCAATGTTATCGTCGGATATTTTTGACGAAAAATCCGACGGTGAACCTTACCTTAATTTGAATGCACACCCCTCCCTCATTTCTGCATCTTCTCTCTCTCTCTCTTTCTCTCTCTCATTGCCACCACCACCAACCTCCATTATCGCCACCAATGATGTCCGTCGTGGTCACTGTCAGTGCCCCCTTCTTTGCCACTGATAGTGATGTCTGGCTCGGCCACCATCTCTCTCTCTCTCTCTCTCTCTCTCTCTCTCTCTCTCTCTCTCTCTCTCTCTCTCTCTCTCTCTCTCTCTCTCTCTCTCTCTCTCTCTACCACCAGCCTCTATTATTTTGTCGTTGCTACCACCGTTACTGTCACCGCCACTATTCCCATCTCTGCCGTCGTGGATGGGTGCTGTGCGAGGAAAGATTATGTTCAACCTCCATCTGCTACTGCTGCCACTATTACCGCGCTTCCACGCTTTCCTCTTAGGGTATGTAAGAACCGGAATTTTAACGTATAACCACTTTAATAAAATAATAATTTTTAACTGCCCGAAGCTAGTTCAAAAATATAGAAATGTTCTTTTTAAAATATAAAGGTGAAATTTGATTTCAATAAATTTTTCTGAGTTGGAAAATGTATCTTTTGCGAACATTTTTTATAAAAAACGCGCACTGAAGCTTAAGCCAGCAGTACCAGCTCTAGTCTGACCGGTACCGCGTATTGGAAAAAAATAAGATTTTAAAAATTAATTTTTTATTATTTTGAAAGGATAAAATTAATTCAGAATCGAAAATTGGGCGCTAATTCTAAAGGTTTGGGGCAAACGGATCTAAAACGCTAACGGATTAGACCGGACCCAAACCGGGTTTAAGGCCCAATATATATATGTATGTTTTAATGAGCTTTCAGCTCATTTTTGCCCTAAAACAAAGAAAGGGGCGCAACTTGAGAGAGAAGAGAGCAAAAGGGTTTGGTCACTATTCACATCCACCTTCCGGTGACCATAACTTGAGCTACGGAGCTCCAATTGACGAGTCGTTTATGGCCACGCAAAGCTCTCGCTGAGCTTTTCGTTTCTATCTAAACAAAGTATTAATATTTTTGAAATCTATGCTCTAGTTTCCATCCCAAATCATTCTGCATTTTTGGTTCTAGTTCTTGAGTAGATTTTGTGGTTTTGTTTGTTTAGGGGTGATCTAGCATTAGAATATTGTTGGTTTTGCCCCTAATCTCGCTGGGTAAGGTAAGATCTCACTAAACCCTTATGTTTAGTTATTTTTGTGAACCCTAGGTTTGATGTTTGTATGTTATGTGATGTTAGATTGAGTTTTGGTGTTTGTTGGAGTTGGTTTGAGGCTTTGGATCGAGCTTGGTGACTTCGTTTTGGTGTTTGGTGCATTTTAGAAATCAGCCAAGGTATGGTTTCAGTTTTCTTTATGTAATATGTAATATTTCTGGATACTTAGTCTAGTTGACCCTAAGATAGGATTGAATGAGGGTTATGTATGATTAATTATATGTGAATTTATATTTGATGATGAGAAGTATGATATGGAGTATTGGAATGTGTGATATATGAGTTATGATGATAATATGATGAGTATTGATGTTATTTATGTTCATGGTGTTGATTATGGAGATTGAGATTGAATAATGATAATTATGAGGATTTATGATTGGAGGTGATGAATGATGTTTATGATGAGTGAATTGTACAAATTGTTGATGATTGAGATCTTAAGTTGGGAATTATGGATTTGTTTTGATTTATGGTGGAAAGGTTGAGTGAATTATGTGTGGAAGTGATGGAAGTACAATAGAATGGTAAGGTGTAGTGTGTGGTAGTGTTTTATGATGTTTGGGTATGTTTTGGTTTGTTTTGTTTATGGAATTTGGAAATTTGAGAATTTTGACAGATCATAACTTGAGCCTCAATTTTTGAAATTAGTTGAAATTTGACTAAAATTAAAGTTCATTCAAAGATCTTTAAATTGATATAAAGTTTGATGAAAATGGATTTTTGTAGAGGAAGTTATGAATGTTTAAAGGTTGGGGTTTAAAACTGATTTCTGCAACTTTACAAAATTTTCTAAGTCTGGGAGTGCATGCGTACACATACCCCCCATACGCATATATGCCATTCTGTTTGGCACCTATGCGTACGCATACATGTGTATGCGTACGTGAAATGGGCCAAAATGTATGTATGCGTACGCATACATAATGCATGCGTACGCATATACCTTGTTTTGCTGAAAAATGATTTTCTTCATTTTTTAAGGGGTTCTCTAACTTTTCAAACTTCCTCCGAATGCTGTTTAAGAGTACTATCTAGTTATTAGGTTCTAATATTACTAAAGATGAGTTAGTGACTTATTTTAGTAATTTTTTTGTATGATTTTAGAAGACGGAGACTTAGGTTTCTGAAGTTGTGGGTGAACTAGTGAAGTGCTTTATTGGCAATAGCGTTGAGAACTTGTGAGTGGATGATAACTTGTGTTAAGAATTGATGATAGTTATGATGAGCTTGAGGGATATTGAAGGAGAGTGTGCCAGGCACTATATCATTGGAATGTTGAGAATTGATAATTGAAAGTGGATTGAGATGAGAAATGGTGATGACTGGTGGTGATTTGAGGTTGATGGACTTGTTGGATGTGGAAGTGTGCCAGGCACTATATCCTTGGAACGATTTATGATGTACCATATGTTGTTGTTGTTTTCCTTCTCTGCCCAAGAGTGTGCCAGACACTATATCCTTGGAGCATGCAAGTGTGCCATGCACTATATCCTCGGAACGATATAAAAACGTGCCAGGCGCTATATCCTCGGACGTGGCAAAAAGGCGACATCCAAAAGGGTGTGTTGGGTGGCATTTATGGACTGACAAGTGATATCACGAGCCAATAGGACATGCATTCATCTTGTGCATCTTCTATGTGTTTTGTTTGCTTTGCCTAATTGCATCTCTTGCTTAAATGAATAATATGCTTATTTGCTAGTTGTTTTACTTGCTGTACATGTATATTACTTGTGTTTTACTTGCTTGTATTATTTGTGATTGTCTGGTATTGAGGAGGTTAGGTAGGCGGCGGTGATGGGATCGCGTGGAGGGTAGGTTGGTGATGGCTGTTGTATACAGCGGTGTGATTTGATATTAGTTAGAAATCTCGTAGGTTTAGATAACCCTATTTATGGTTTATGATTTAAGTTATTTATTTTTGTTAAGCTTGAAAATCAGCATTGATGTGAAGTTCTAGGATTGCCTTTGGCGTCCCAGAACCTTACATCTTACATATTGGGCACTATTACCATATTGAGAACCTCTGGTTCTCATACCATATGCCGTTGTTATTTTTCAGATGTAGGTCGTAATTCACCTTGGTAAAATTGCGGACATGGTGACAGAGCGGAGTATGGTTTCTTCCTGATTTATTTCTGTTTTATTCTGTTGTAGTGTTTTCTCTCACCTTTTCTGTTTTAGACTTTGTGGACTTAGATGCTTGATTTGAGAAATATGTTGTATAAGCTGTTTTAAACTTCAAAAACTCTTTGTATTTCAAAAACTCTTGTGTATCTTGGAGCTATCTACAAGGTTTATATGTATTATGTCTTGTCCTGTTCGTGCTTACGCATTTAGCTATCGTGTGTGAACGTTTCGCATTTTGCATTTCCATTTTACGCAATTTTGAGCTTTATTCCTTCATCGGGCTTCTAGTTATATATATTTTTGGACATATATTATATATTATAAGCTTTATAATCTGTCGTGGCACTTTGTTATTCTTTGCCTTACGGCTAGAGTTAAGGCTTAGGATAACGGGGTGTTACAGGGTAAGCTTTTAATTTTTTATTTTTTTATTCAGTTTTGTTTTTTAATTTCTTTCAAAATCCTAATTTTAGGTTAATATGTTAGTTTAGATTAGATTAATTTTGTTAGATCATGTTAAGTTTAGGGTTTAGGATATTAATATATTAATTTGTTACATTTGGTTGATTAGGGTTTAATTAGGGTTAAATAGGGTTTATTATTGAAATAATTTAGAGTGATTAACATAATGTTTAGTTAGGGTTTATTTAGGGTTTAGAGTAATTTAGATTAGTTAGAGTACTTAGGCTGCGTTTGTTTTTGTGGACATGACAGAATATTGACACTGAGATAGAGACAATAGAACAGAGACACTAAAAATTATCCTTTATGTATTGTGTTTGGATATAATATACAAGGCACTAATATAATGTCCTGTATTATGTTTTAATAGACATGGATAAGAATAAAATATTATGCGAAATGACTAAAATAGCCATGTGATTCTAAATTTTTTGCATCAAGTATAAACTAATTTAATAGAAAATGAGAGTTCGTGGGAGTATAGGGGATTACAAGAAGAATTGGTATATTAACCAATAAGGTAAAAATGGTACTGCAGTAACAAAATTAAGAATAAACAAAGTAACGTAAGTAGAAGAGTGAATTAAGCTTCCATTGAGTAAACTTGCAGCATGCCATAGAAAAGAGAATGAACAATAAGAAGGAAGAAATTATCAAGCCAACGAAAAAATTCTACAAGAAGAAGAGAGTACCTAGAAAAAGAGAGGAAGAAGAAGAACGCAGAGATAGAGAATTGAAAGGGTAGGAAAAAGAGAGTACCTTTCTGAGAACGACGATGCATAGAAGAAGCTCAAATTAGGGAAGATAAGAAGGGGGTAATAGTGGAATAATAAACAATGTCTATGGACAAAAAAAGAAAAAATTTCATAAAAAAAACTGTGTCCATCTTCTCAAATTCCATGTCCATCATTGTCCTTCATAAAAGAGTGGACACAAAAATAAAAAAAATTGTTCTGGAGACAATGTATCCAGTGTCTATGTCTCTGCTTCCAAATATTTTTTAAACATTCACTGTTCATATTTATGTGTCCTATCTCCAAAAACAAACGCAACCTTATTGTTTAGTTTAATTTGTGCATTAGGTAAATATAGTAGTTTAATATAGGTTAATTAAACTAGTATAGAGTAATTAGAGTTTATTTTTTTTTATCAAGGTCAGATATAGGATATTAATATCAGAATTTTGTTAGTTTTGGTTAAATTTTGATTGGGTTTAAGGTTTAAATTAGTTTAGAGTAATTAGTTTTGGTTAAAAAATTATAATTAAATTTGTTTATTAATTTTTAATTTTTACTAACTTCATTTTTATTTTAGGATTTCTTTAGCTTCATCGTGGGTTGTTCATGCTGCTTATATGCGTGGGTTGTTCGTGCAGTACTGGTATTGGTTCTTTATTTTCTAGGCATGTTAAATTATTTAAGTTTTATATCTGACTTATTTTTTTAGGATAGAGTTTTAGGACAAAAGTAAGAGAAGGTTGTCTAGTGGTGCCTTCTCCAAACCCTTATTTACTGAAAAATTATGGAATAATAAGTGGATGCACACTAGAACGACTAAAATTTCATGTTTGCTTGAATGTTTTTTTAATATATGGTTGCAATTGTTTAAACTTTGAAAACTGAAAATTAGAATTGGTAGGAATGATAATAGGGGAGAATTCTCGTCAAGTGGACCAAAATACATGATCTTTGTTTAGGAAAAAAATGCGCTGGGTGCGATAAGTGAACAATGGTTAGATCAGAAAGAAGTAGAGACCGCACATTTGCATGTATTGGTTAACTATGATCAGATTTCACCATATATGATATAAATTTACTAACTTATTAAAATAAATTGTTATATATTTCAAATATTAGAGTAACTCATTTAGAGAATTAATCAATGTGTGATGCTATTTTAACTTAGGTTATTTTAAGAAATGAATCCCGATTCTTCACTCGATAAGTTTTCACATTGGTTCAAGGAATACGTTCGATCGAATCTGTATGAAACAACGAATGCCAAATTTGTTGTACTTGGTTGGGGCCAAATGAATAAAGGAATGAGCTATCCAATTTATAATGTTAACAATTGTCAATTTCATTCTTTTCAATGGTCAGTGGGTAAAAAATAGATAACATTGGGATTTGGATTTTCAGAGACACAAGTAGCGGTCATTCGGATTAATTCAGTGTATTGCACAGCATAATTTAACTACAATATTTTGTTTAAATGTGAGTGGTTTGATCCAAGTCCGCGACACAGAATACAAAAGCATAAAGATTCTAATATTACTGAAGTGAATATGTCTAAGAAATATAGACATTATGACCTTTTCATTTTATCCCAAAATGCACGATAAGTATATTACTTGCTTTACCCAGAAAAGTGTAAGTCTAGTTGGATGGTTGTAGCCAAGACTAAACTAAGAAGTCGCATCGAGTTTGATGGGATGGAGGACTAACAACCTTATCAAGTTGATGAGGCAACTCCTTTTAAGTTAGCATTGACACTAGCAATCCTATCACCTTTAGGCCACCTCTTATGGATAATGAAATCATTGACCTTAGGGTTGATGATGACATTCATCCACCAGAAGAAGAAGGAAGGGTTGATGGGGACGAAGAAGAGAAATTTAATGATCAGGAAATAACATCTGAAGAGAATGATGAACAAGGAGTTGATGGGAACAAAGAAAAAGAGAAATCCAGATGAGGGTAAAGTTCTGTTGAATTATGTTATGTATATTGTATTTGGATTATGATGATTTCAATTTTTAACTATTTTATTTTATTTGTTTTAGGTAGACATGTCCAGCAAAACTAGTGTTGGGAGTCGTAGTAGGACCAGTAGTGATGTCATCAGGAAGAAGACGACGATGACGATTATGAAGACTCGTAGCGTTTAGTGTTTTCTTTTAATGAAATTACTTTATTAGACTTTTAGCGCATGATCTTTTCAGATTATGCTGTAGTTTTTTTTATTTTAATGTCATATTTAGTTTTTATTCATTTTTATTTAATTTTAATCAGGTTATAATTATGATAATCATAGCTAAAAGTATTAAATAAAATTATTTTTTTATTTTAAAATAAAAATATTACCATAAGATTTTGCATCGGATAATTCTTACAGTTTTTTATTTTTTAAAATTAAATTTTATTAAATAATATTACCATTAGAATTATTGAAAAAAATTTTTGATGGTAATAAAAGTGCGAAAAAAATAAAAAAAGCACTAACGATACCGTCGATTTTTTTTCGACAGTAATAACACACTAAAATGGCCATTTTGCAATGTGTATTGTCAAAATTTTTCTATGGTAATTAATGTCTAAATTTATGAATCCGCCAATAATAATTTACCGGGGATATTTCTATCATTAAATTTATCTGACAATAAATTCGCCGATAATAATATTATTGTCGAATTTTTCTAAAGAATCTGACAATAATTTCGATGATTTTAAACGGTTTTTTAGTGAAATTGAGTCATTTAAGAAGATGATTACGACAACAATAATGATGAAAATAAAGATGAACATACTGATTTTTAAAGAGTAAAGACCCAATCCGACCCTTATCTATTTTTACTGAAGGACAAGGCACCCCTTGTCTAAAAAAAAAAAAAACGGAGACTTCGACCCTCAACCTTTTCATTTGAGGACAATACGATCATTCTATTAAAAAATTTGTTAAATAATAACAAAAATTAGTTTTGTGGGGTGTTTTATTTATAATTTGTGGAGGTTTTAAACTCCCACAAATTACTAATAAGTTTATTTTTGAAAAATTCTTTTACTCGTGGTAGTTAAGTAGAAAAAGACTATTACTAAAAATGATGTTGTAGAAAAAAATGTAATTGCAGTACTAAAAACTTTTAAAGGAAAAAAAATAACACCGAACAAGAAATGAAATAAGATAATATTAAGGTTAATGATATTTGTATTGGTGATGATGATAGTAGAGGAGATAACGATGGTGATAAAGTATGGTTACACAATAGAGAATAGTAAAAGTAGAAGTGATAACGATAAAGATAAAGATGAGAAAAAAAATGATGGAATAGTAGTGATCATAGTTAGTTATATTGTTAAAAAGAATTTTATAAAAAATTTTAAACTCCACAAATTATAAATAAAATTCCCACAAAATAATTTTTATTATTATTTAACAGATTTTTTTAACAGAAAAATTATATTATCTTGAAATAAAAAAATAAAGACTAAAATCTCTTTTTTTTTAAATAAAAAATATCTTGTCTTTTATAAAGATGGACAATTACCGAATTGAACTTAAAATAAGCCTAATCAAACCTTTCTTTGCAAATAGTTCTTTCTCATTGGGCAAAGTAGAAACGCCTTTGAAGGTTGATAATTTATTAATTCCTGTTGTGATAAGAACGAACAACGTGGATGTCCATTCCCATGCAAAACTTACTTTTTTAAAGAAGGAATGACATTAAATGCATGTTGAAATTAAGCTCCCAATATATGTATAAATAGAGGCCTTTGCCTCCGAGAGAAACACAAGCAAATAATAAAATCACTTCTCTCTTTATGTTACAATCAAATACTCTTCTCTTTATATTTCTACTACAGTTCTTTCTCTTCTTTTATTTTATAAGTATTTTAAATTCTATTTTCTATTACTCTTTACATATAATATTATTATATATATATATAAATTATTATTGAGCTAATTATTTTAATACTAGAGTCTTCTATTTATACATCTCTATTATATATATCTTTTATTTCACAACACGTTATCAGCACGAGACTCTGATCAAATTTTGAGGAAGACTCAGGTAACAAATTTTCATTATGTCGAAGCTCTCTCATCTTGAATTCAATGCTCTTGATATATCTGGAAACAATTATTTATCATGGATACTAGATGTTGAAATCCATCTTGATTCAATGGATCTTGGAGATACCATTAAGGCTGAAAATAATGCATCCCAGAAGGATAAAGCTAAAGCCATGATTTTTCTCCGTCATCATCTTGACGAAGGATTGAAAAATGAATATCTTACATTAAAAGATCCTGCAGATCTTTGGAAAGACCTTGAAGAAAGGTATAATCATCAGAAAACGGTGATACTTCCTCAAGCCCGATATGAATGGACGCATTTGCGTTTACAAGATTTTAAATCTATAAATGAATATAATTCTGCAATGTTTCGAATCACCTCATGAATGAAATTGTGTGGGGAAAAAATAACTGATCATGATATGTTGGAGAAAACTTTCTCAACCTTCCATGCCTCGAATGTGCTCCTGCAGCAGCAGTATCGAGAGAAAGGGTTTAAGAAATATTCTGAGTTAATTTCTTGCCTTCTTGTTGCCGAACGCAACAATGAGTTGTTATTGAAAAATCATGAGTGCTTATTATCTTCTCGCAACCTGGCGTTTGCGAGATTACTGGCTCAAATTATTCGATTAAAAGCACAATTTCCAGAAAATCCAATTAAAGCAATTCGTCTTGATAATGCTGGTGAATTTACTTCCCAAGCTTTTGATGCTTATTGTATGGCTAATGGAATAAGTGTTGAACATCCAGTAGCTTATGTTCACACACAAAATGGGTTAGCAGAATCACTTATTAAGCGCCTCCAATTAATTGCTAGACCCTTGCTTATGAGAACAAATCTCCCAACCTCGGTTTGGGGGCATGCTATTTTACATACCGCAGCACTTATTCGTTTGAGGCCAATGAGTTATCATCAATTCTCTCCTATACAATTAGCTTTTGGCCAGCAGCCAAATGTTTCCCATTTAAGAATATTTGGGTGTGCGATATATGTTCCCATTACACCACCTAATCGCACCAAAATGGGACCCAAAAGAAAATTGGGGATATATGTTGGATATGATTCTCCCTCTATAGTGAGGTATCTTGAGATACAAACTGGTGATGTGTTTAAAGCCCGGTTTGCGGATTGTCATTTTGATGAATCAAAATTTCCAACATTAGGGGGAGAGAATAAGCTTCCTGAAAAGGAACTTAATTGGAATGCATCATCGTTGATGCATTTAGATCCTCGATCAGGGCAATGTGAACTAGAAGTTCAAAAGATTATACATTTGCAAAGAATAGCAAATGAATTGCCTGATGCATTTTCCGATACAAAGAGGATAACCAAATCTTACATACCAGCGGAAAATGCCTCAATTCGAATTGACGTCCCAGTAGGACAAGTAGCCACTGAAGCAAATTCACACCAGAAGCGTGACAGGGCGGAAAATGCCCCAATTCGAATTGATGTCCCAGTAGGGCAAATAGCCACGGAATCAAATACACGCCAGAAGCGTAGCAGGCCTGTCGGTTCCAAAGATAAAAATCCTCGAAAGAGAAAAGAGGTAAATACGATTCCTGTTGAAAAAGACATAGTAAAGACACCGGCAGTTGTCCAAAATTCTGATATAACGCTAGAAGACGTTCAGGTACCTGAAAATTGTGAAAATGACGAGATCTCGATAAATTATGTCTTTACAGGAGAGAAATGGGACCGAAATAAGACAATTGTCAATGAAATATTTGCATATAATGTGGCATTAGATATCATGCATGAAAGTAAGGATCTTGAGCCAAGATCAGTTGAAGAATGTCGACAAAGAAATGATTGGCCAAAATGGGAAGCAGCCATGAAGGCTGAATTAGACTCACTTGCAAAACGTGAAGTCTTTGGACCTGTAGTCCGTACACCAGAAGATGTAAAACCTGTTGGATACAAATGGGTATTTGTGAGAAAACGAAATGAGAAAAATGAAGTTGTGCGCTACAAAGCCCAACTTGTGGCACAAGGTTTTTCACAAAGGCCCGGTATAGATTATGAAGAAACGTATTCTCCCGTAGTAGATGCGATAACATTGCGTTATTTGGTCAGTTTATCTGCATATCATAAACTCCATATGCATTTAATGGATGTGGTAACAGCCTATTTATACGGCTCATTAGATCGTGATATCTATATGAAAGTCCCTGAAGGACTAAAGATATCCAAACCATCCAATGAATATTCGCAAGGGTTATACTCAGTCAAATTGTAAAGATCTTTATATGGTCTAAAGCAATCTAGACGAATGTGGTATAATCGTCTTACTGAGTATCTGGCCAAAAACGGATTCAAGAATGATGATATCTGTCCGTGTGTTTTTATAAAGAAATCTGCATCTGGATTCGTTATAATTGCTGTGTACGTTGATGATTTAAATATCATTGGGACTCCTGAAGAGATTCCAACAATTATAAAAATTCTAAAAGAAGAGTTTGAGATGAAAGATCTTGGAAGAACTAAATTTTGTCTCGGCCTGCAGATTGAGCATATAAAAAGTGGGATCTTTATTCATCAAACAACTTACATAGAAAAGATCTTGAAAAGATTTTATATGGATAAGTCACATCCATTAAGTACCCCAATGATCGTAAGATCTTTGGATGTGAAAAAAGATCAATTCCGTCCTAAAGAAGAAAATGAAGATATCCTTGGTCCTGAAGTACCATATCTTAGTGCCATTGGAGCGCTAATGTATCTTGCTAATAATACGCGACCCGATATATCATTTGCTGTGAATTTACTAGCAAGATATAGTTCCTCTCCAACCAGAAGACATTGGAGTGGAATCAAACAAATCTTTCGATATCTTCATGGGACGGTTGATATGGGATTGTTTTATCCCTATGGATCCAAGTCACAACTAGTTGGCTATGCAGATGCCGGATACCTGTCTGATCCACATAAAGGGAGGTCTCAAACAGGATACCTATTCACATATGGTGGTACAGCTATATCATGGAGGTCCACGAAACAGACGATAGCAGCAACCTCCTCTAATCATGCTGAAATACTGGCGATTCATGAAGCTAGTCGCGAGTGTTTTTGGCTGAGGAGTCTGATTCAATATATTCTGTCATCATGTGGACTAATTGATCATAAGATTGCTCCAACTGTCGTGTTTGAAGATAATACAGCATGCATTGCTCAACTTAAGGGTGGATACATCAAAGGTGATAGAACAAAGCATATTTCTCCCAAATTCTTCTTCACTCATGACCTTCAAAATCAAGGGACAATTGATGTCCAACAGATCCGTTCAAGTGACAATCTGGCAGATTTATTCACGAAGTCACTCCCAAAATCCTCCTTTGAAAGATTGGTACATGAGATTGGGATGCGCCGATTTCGAGACATCAACTGATGTCGACAAGAGGGGGAGACTGTACTCTTTTTCCCTTGGTCAGATTTTTTTTTCATTGGGTTTTTCTTGACAAGGTTTTTAATGAGGCAGTCCCCATCACAAAGGATATTGTACTCTTTTTCCTTCACTAAGGTTTTTCCCACAGGGTTTTCCTTTAGTAAGGTTTTAATGAGGCAATAATCCTAAATGGGCATCCAAGGGGGAGTGTTGTGATAAGAACGAACAACGTGGATGCCCATTCCCATGCAAAACTCACTTTTTCAAAGAAGGAATGACATTAAATGCATGTTGAAATTAAGCTCCCAATATGTGTATAAATAGAGGCCTTTGCCTCCGAGAGAAACACAAGCAAATAATAAAATCACTTCTCTCTTTATGTTACAATCAAATACTCTTCTCTTTATATTTCTACTACAATTCTTTCTCTTCTTTTATTTTATAAGTATTTTAAATTCTATTTTCTATTACTCTTTACATATAATATTATTATATATATATAAATTATTATTGAGCTAATTATTTTAATACTAGAGTCTTCTATTTATACATCTCTATTATATATATCTTTTATTTCACAACAATTCCTATGTTTTTTTTTTTCATGTTCCTTTATTTAATTTATGCACTCTTTCTAAATTAAATGTTTATCGTAATATTTTTGGTTTATTGATGATTTTTTATAGTCTTTTTTATCCTCTTTTACAGTATATGAAAATACTTTTTCTTAAAAAAAATTTGGTCCTAAAAATTTATGGTAATTATCTATGTGAATCTAATTTTCGTATATTATCAGTAAAAAGAATTGTACATAAACAACTAATGGTATATTATTAATAAAAGTAATTAATTTTTAAATTTAATATTTAAAAAATTATCTAAATATATAAATCTAATTAAATAACATTATTAAATTAATATATCAAAATTAAATTATATTATTTTAATGTACTTTTGTTCTGTTTATGTCAATTTAATATTATTCCAAAGTTTAATTTATTTATTATTAAATTAATTATTAATATAAAATATATATTAAAATATAAAATATATATTAAAAATAAATTAACTAACATATAATAGATATATAATAATTAATTTGATGACTTATTTTGTAGGTACACATAATAGTTTTGGCTTACCTTTTAAGTTTTAACTTTGGACACATAATAACAAAGGATATCTTAATAATTAATAGAGAGTTACTGGATAATTTTTTTACATATGATTATTTTAATATTAAACATGAGAATATTTGACTTTTCAATAATTTATATTATTACGATAATAATATAAAATATCATTGATATTTTGTAAAAAATATTTTTTAATTATAAAATAAGAAAATATTATTGATATTTTGACAAATAAAAATATTATTTATATATCAAAATCAATCACTAATATATTTTTATACAAATATATATTATTTAATTATTTTTAATTTATATTTATATTTTAACACATATTTCATAACACCTGGCATAATTATTTGATAAAATATCATTGATATTTTATAAAAATCTACAATAGCATATAACACATCATTTGAGTTACTTTTAGAAACTCACTACTAATAACTCAATATAACAAAATTTTCTAGAGTTGCTTTCATGACTCATGAGACGAAAAAATATTACGACAACATAAATACTTTAAATCTTTTTAGTTTTTACTCTTTGTAAAATGTAAAATATATACCTTAAATATTAAATTGCTACTCAGAGTACCAGTAGTACTACTACCTCCTCCTAAAAAAAGTAACAATTGCATTAAAAAAAATTATGGCGTTCGGAAGAAAAAAAATGAAAGACAACTACAACTAAAACAATAACAAGGAGAAATAGAGGTGTATAAATAAACAAAAGAGGTGTGTGATGTGTGGATCCGAGAGGAAGGTGAAGACCGAGGAGAGAGAGAAGAGAGAAGAGAGAGAAAGAGTGTGGTGTGCTTTTGTGTGTGTTGTTGGTCATAATATTCCAACACACGGAGTAACGCCGTTTCCCTTTGGCCGTAAGAAAAAGATTCCAGACACAGACACAAACACACAGACAGCGCGTCGTTGAAGAAGCAACCATAACAACCTCCCAAACCGCTTTTTCCCCCTCTGTAACCGCCGTTCCTTCCTTCTTATTCATACTCTTACGATTGCACACTTTCTGGTCTTTTCAGCTCCAAAAAGTCGTTTCGTTTGCGTGTGGCTCGTGGGAACGGGATCTAACACATTAAAAACTCGTGCTCAACCATTTTATCATTTTGTTCTATATTCTTTTCTTTCCCTCCGTGGAAGGAAGAGAAGGATTCATACTGGTCACAATCTGAAGGAATAAAGAGGCAAAAACAAAAATTCTTCTACCGTTGTGTTTAGCTTTTGGGGAGCTTCTGAGCCTTCTTGTTGACTTGGTGTTGTTGAATTGAAATGATGTTGAATCGCGGGTCAAATGTTTCGGCCGAAGGTGAAGAATCGAATTTTTCTCAAACCTCTCTCTCTCTCTTTCTTTTTTTTTTTTTGTAATTTTTTTTGTAATTTGTTTTGGGGGGAGCAGGGGGTGGAGATGAGCTGTATTCGCAGCTATGGAAGGCATGTGCGGGACCACTGGTGGACGTTCCTCGTGTTGGAGAGAGGGTCTTCTACTTCCCTCAGGGGCACATGGAACAAGTGAGTCACTCGTTATTATTATTATTACTTCTACTTTCAATTATCATTATTATTGTTCTTCTTCTTCTTCTTCTTCTTCTTCTTCTTGTTTTTGTTCCCCCTTGCTTCCTTTCTTACCCTTTACTTTGCAAAATTCCCCCCTTTTTTTTGTAATTATTGTTAGTATTTATTTTTTGTGTGTTCTAGATCCCTTTTGCTTTTCTTAGCTGGAAATTAATACTGTCGGAAAATTAAATTTTTAGGTATGCCTTAGTTTGTTATGGCTTGTTATAATTATTGTTCCTGTTGTTTATTATTATTATTATTTTTTTTTATTTTTCATTTTTTTTAAATTTGTTTCTTGGATTTTGGTTGTGTAGCTAGAGACGAGAACGGAAAACTGTTACCTGGAAATGGAAAATAATCTTTCTTTTGTGCTTGATAATTATTAATATTATTATTATTATTATTTTGTGTTTAATCGTTTCTGTTGTTCTTGGTGTAGTTAGAGGCATCAACGAATCAGGAATTGAATCAGAGGATTCCGTTGTTCAAACTTCCCTCGAAGATCCTTTGTCGCGTCGTGAACATTCATTTACTGGTAATTTTGTCTCTAACACTCACTTTTTTTCTCCTTAATTTGTTGGACTTCATTCGAGTTTAGATATATACATGAAAGATTGAATCTAATGTAAAGGAAATAAACACTTTGGATTTTGACATGTTTTCATCAGGCTGAACAAGAAACTGATGAGGTTTATGCACAGATTACTTTGGTGCCGGAATCTAATGTAAGGATGTTGCTACTACTTTTGGAATTTCAACACTTTTCATGGTCAACCTTAGATTCTTTTTGTGCTTGTTTAGATTCTAACAGAACAAATTTTCAGCAAGCTGATGAGCCTACGAGCCCCGATCCGTCCCCTGCTGAACCAACAAGGCCCACAGTTCACTCGTTCTCCAAAGTTTTAACTGCTTCAGATACCAGCACCCATGGCGGCTTTTCTGTTCTCAGGAAACATGCCACAGAGTGCCTTCCTGCTTTGGTAAGACTACTACTTTCAACTATTGAACTTCTGTTTCAACTTATTTTGCCCGGAAATCACTTTTTTTAAGTTTTTTTTGCTGCTAACAAAGTTTTAGTTTAGTTTTTTTGGTAGGAGCAAAAATAGTAGCTTTTCAGAAAAATCAATTTTCAGTTTTTTCAATCGAATAATAGATGTTAGCTGTAGAACCACTTTTTACAGAAGTTGAAACAAACACATCTACAGTATTAGTGATTTTTGGAATAAATTTTCAGGAATTATATATTTATTTGTTTATTTATAATTAGGACATGTCCCAACCAACACCGACTCAGGAATTGGTTGCGAAGGATCTTCATGGTTATGAATGGCGCTTCAAGCATATATTTCGAGGTAAATGATGTGAGAGGTTTTCATTTTAGTCTTTGTGATTCAACCATGTAATTGCCTAGTGATTTTCCCTTGAACTGTTTTTCGGTTTGATCAGGTCAACCACGCAGACACTTGCTCACAACAGGGTGGAGTACTTTTGTGACTTCCAAAAGATTGGTTGCTGGAGACACCTTTGTATTCTTGAGGTTACAATACTTAAGTTTTTTGTGTATGGTTCAGCAACCTTCTACTGTATCTGTTATTATATAGAGGCCTTAATGAAAATAAGTTGTCTTGGACAGAGGGCAGAATGGGGAATTGCGCGTAGGAGTGCGCCGTCTTGCTCGTCAGCAGAGTAACATGCCATCATCTGTAATTTCCAGTCAGAGCATGCACCTCGGTGTGCTTGCTACTGCCTCTCATGCTGTTGCTACTCAGACACTTTTCGTAGTTTATTATAAGCCACGGTAAAAAATTTTACCATTTCAAGAACTATATAGTTTATAAATATTTAGTAGATGATTGTTGACATGGAATTTTCGGTTTCTTTAGCACGAGCCAGTTCATCATCAGCCTCAACAAGTATTTGGATGCTGTCAACAACAAATTTAGTGTTGGGATGAGGTTTAAGATGAGGTTCGAAGGGGATGATTCTACAGACACTGATAAAAGGTAGCAAAACTGATTTCTGTATCTTGTGTAAGTTTAAACTTTTCTTAGCATAGCTATTCTAATACATGGTTGATCAGATTTTCGGGTACCATTGTTGGATTGGAAGATATATCTCCTCATTGGGAAAATTCTAAATGGCGATCACTCAAGGTATTCTCATTTTTCGGTTGCAGTTGTTCATTTTATTTATGGTGGTTGTGTTTTTTTTTTTGTTCTCATTTTGTCAATCCACAGGTTCAATGGGATGAACCTGCAGCTGTTCCAAGACCTGATAGGGTTTCCCCATGGGAGATGGAACCCTACGTGGCTCCTGCTCTTACATCCTCAGTTCAACCTGCTGTTGTAAAGGCCAAAAGGCCTCGACCACCAAGTGAACATCCCGATCTCGGTGAGGAATTATTTCTAATGAGTGAAATATGAAAATTTATGCAAAATCATGTTGCTGGCGTTGGCAAAATCACCCATTGAAGAACAAAATTTCAAACCATAAACATAAAATATTTGGGTGAATTTTGTCTAGCAAATCAAGCCTTATGGGATATACTAGGAAAATTTTGTTCTTCCATGTATAATTTTGTTAGTGACATGACCTTTTGTGTGGGTATCTTGTGTACTTCACTCTTCTAAGAACTCTGTTTTTATTATTGAGTTGTATTTTGACCCTTTATATTTTGCTTTCAAACCAGACACCCAATCGGCTGCCTCAGTTTTCTGGGATTCAGGTCTTACACAGGCTGATATGACACAGCATAGTGTGATGGCCGAAAGTAAAAGGAGTGATACTACCAGCGTGTGGCATCATAAGCAGATCGATATGAATAGTAAAAGCAACAGCAATCTGATGTCAAGGAATCAGACAGAAGGAAGTTGGCTATCTTCCCCCCATTCTTCTTGTCCTTCGCAATTATTTCAGGACACAATGGATGACAGCAAGAGCGTCTCAGCTTGGCCTGCTCCAAATCCACACTCGTCTAGATTGAACAATGATCATGTGCATGATCAGGTTGACAAGGAAAACAAAGCTGAGACTGCTACGAGTTGTCGACTTTTTGGCATTGACCTTATTGATCATTCCCGGAACTCGTCTGCTGTAGAGAAGGCGGCTGCACAGGCGGTAAACGTTCACAGTTTCACCTCTGAAGGCTGTGTGAGCACAGTTTCCAAAACTGAGGCAGGTCAAAAGTCTGATGCCTCGAAGACTGGTAAGGAGAAGAAACAAGAGCAGCAGCAAGTATCGCCAAAAGAGAGTCAGAGCAAGCAGATATGTAGCAGAAGTCGCACCAAGGTATCGAACTTGAACATTGATTTGTTTGTTCGTTTTGTGTAATAAATTAAGATTTGAGTAAGCTTATTTTGTTTTTGGGTATATCGAACTCGAACTTTTTCTGAAGTAAGCTTTTCTTTGGTTTCCAAAACCTGTGGAAGGTTCAAATGCAGGGTGTCGCAGTAGGTCGTGCCGTGGATCTGACTATGTTGGATGGCTATGAGCATCTTATTGTTGAATTGGAGGAGTTGTTCGACATAAAAGGGCAGCTTCAAGACAGGAATAAGTGGGAAATTGTCTTCACTGATGATGAGGGAGATATGATGCTGGTGGGAGACGATCCATGGCCGTGAGTATTTTCTTAAATAACTAAAGTAGGGAGTGATGCAAGCACGAGAGAATAAGTTATAGGGACAATATTACCGGGAAAAAAATTTAAGGATTTGGAAGTGGGAGAAGAAAAATGCTAAAGTGCATATAGTATCAATAGTGTAACTATTTCTGAAAATTAGCACTTAACCATTTTGATTGTCACCATTATTTTCTTGCAGTGAATTCTGCCACATGGTTAGGAGAATTTTTATCTGTTCCAGTCAAGATGTGAAGAAGATGAGCACAGGAAGCAAACTACCAATCTCTTCAATTGAAGAAGGCACTGTAATAAGTTCAGAAACTGCTGAAACATGAGAAAGGAAAACAAAAAAAACTGACTTTCCTTTTCCTGTCTTCTTTTCCAATATGTGGATCCTTTGTTGCAATTATTGGTTCTTTGTGGGGGCTGGGTGGCAAAGAAGTTGGCCTATTTTGGGCTAGGCCAAAGTTTCATGTTATTATTTAGATATGAAACACTAGGTAATTGTAACTCCACTTTGTAGAGACTGCAGGTTATTTAATTGTGCTAGAGAAGAGACCCCAGAAAAAAGTAGATTTATTACCATAATAAAATTAGTGGGGGAGATGGAAAAAATTTATTAGGTGTGGTAGCATATGTGAATATGAAGTTTAAGTGGGAAAACAAATGTTGGGGAGGGTTGATGTTTAATAAAAACAATTGCCTTCTTTTGTTAAAAGGGGCTAATATTATTTGTGCTGAATTCTGCATTATAATGCATAGTGTGGTAGATTCCCTATTCTGAACTTCTAAATTCTGATCTTGGTGAGTCAAATGGTGTCATCACTGAACTTGAATTATTGCATTGAATTGCTGGAAGTTTTTTATTGCCATTGTTCATGTTCAGAGGGTACTGTGGTCCAATGGTGGCTTTTTATGGTGCCATCACTGCACCACTGAGGCACTGATTTTGCCCCCTGACAAATTGGGTTGTTTCTGGCAGGTGGTGGCACCACACAGGCCCATGATTTATTTTGAGGTCCTATGTCCAGAATATTTGCAGTTAATTTTCAATTGTAAAAAGTAGTGGTAGTAAATCCATATGGTAGAATGCTTTTGGTTACATTACTAATCAAATTGTACCCTATTATTTAATCCCAATGTTTTGTGAATTGAATTGCTTCTCAGTGCCTTGTGCATTGGACTCATTTGAAAAGTAAATCAAGAACTGTGTTATGCGTGCTTATGTTAAATCTTAAATGAGATATTATGTTTATTTAAAGTCTATTTATCTCTAGATGAGAATGTCATTGTATTTCATATTTAATATGAATAATATTTTTTCATTTAAATGCGAGTCTTTGGTGGATAGAAGTATTAAATGAAATTCTTATGTATTACAGAGTTGGTTAAACTCTAAATATATAATAACTATGCTCAATAATTGTTATCAACTCTGGTGTCTAAAGAGTTAAGACAGAGACTCACCTTCAGTTGTGTTTGATGTGACAATGTAAATAGGAGTAAAAGTTTCATCAATTAAATGTGGTACTTGTTTCTATTGATGGATGGTATCAAATGTTCTTTAAAAAGTTGCATACAACTATGCATAGTTAATTTTATATAATTTGATTAATGGATTTTTTTCCCCTCCCATGATATCTTTTGGAACCAAAACCCAAGAATTGTTTGGCCTGTGTCAGAAAAATGAAAGTTCATAATTAGGTTAGGCAGTGCCAAGGGTCAACTTGAATTGAATGCCAAGTATACTGTACCAACTTTAATCTCCAAATAGAACATCACACATGGTATAGCAGACTAGGTTGTTGGGTGAAATATGTATCCAAATTCAACATTTGAAAAGGTTTGATGTGGTCCAATTATTTTTTCTCTTCATAGAAAACTTAAGCCATATGACAGACATGCCATTATAGTAGTTGAATAGGTAGCTCATATGATTTAAATTTAGTCTTTAATGGACTAAATTTTATGATGTAGATGACTCAATTTAGAGTTATTTAGAGACCAAATTGAGTTACATATTTTAAGAACAATTGTTAACTGGTCATTAGGCTGCCACAATGATATTTTATTGTATATATAAGTATTTGAGTAAACACTAAAATTAGTCTCTAAAAAAATTTTAAATTAGACACTTTGGTTCTAGATAAATTTTTATTATTTTAAAAATTCTCTAAACAAATTGCTCTTTATGTAAGAAGGACTACTTTGTCTTATAATGATATTTGTTGAAGATTGAATTACTTTATAATAAAATTTGTTTGAAACTTATTTTTCTAATACACATATTAAATATATCAAAATGTCTTACAAAAATAATCTTCAAAAACTTTTAAAGTAATAAAACTTGGTTAGGAACCAAAATTTTTTATCTAAAACTCTATGCGGGAACCTTTTTTGTGTGGTTCATATGTGAAAGACCAATTTAAGTGTATAGTGTGAGTATTTTGTTTAAGATGACGAAATAAACAATTTGATAGTTATAAAACCGATGGATTTTTTTTAAATAAATAAAATAAATATTTTAATTATAAATATACGTTAATTTGAGAGTATTTACTGATTTTTATTAAGTGATTTATTTCGTTTACAGTGTAAACAAAATAAGTATAGCCATATAGTGTAAACAAGATAAGAAAGGAACACGTGACAATGTATCATATTTACAAACATGTTAGTAAACAAGATATGGTCATACTTATCTCGTTTACATAGTAAAGGAGATAAGGTTGGAGAGCGCCTATAAATGAAATTTGTTCATAGCGCCGCTAACCCTACTCTGCCCCCACATTTCTCTCTTTCTCGCACCGTTTTCTTGATATTTAATTATTTATTAGTTCTCCAGACGTTATGGCACGGAACACTGACATCAACCGCCTGAACGCTAGTTGGCACATTGCGGGAGCTATCGACTTTGAGGTTAGTGCTATCTTTATTGTTTAAATTAATAAGTGTATGCGATTTTGTTTATGAAACTTTTATAGAGTTAATGTTTTAACACGAGTAAACTGGATGATATTGAGGTAACATAAAGTAGATTATTTGGCAAGTTAGTAATATTTGTTAGGTGTATAATTCACTCATCGTGAAAGTTAAATAACTAATTACTTTGATTTGATTAGTCAATTAAATATTTTTGTTAGTTAATTAATTTACTCATAGTGAAAGTTAAATATCCTGTTTATTATGTTGTGATGTTTATCTGAGTTGCATTTTAGATTTGTTAGAATGGATTTGAACATGTTAGAGAAGTTAGTTTGAAATTGAATCTTTATAAAAGTTTTTTAAACAGAGGCCTCGCTTGTTATTACCTAGGTGGGTTAGTCACACACTTGCACCCCCAACGCCATCGTCCCTTACCTGAGGGAGGCTAGGTTTGGCAACACGGTGCAGCTCAAGGACTTTGTGTTTGACAACTCCCTGATCACTGCATTCATGGAGCGCTGGCGTCCGGAGACTCGCACTTTTCACCTGCCATGGGATGAGTGCACCATCACCCTGCAAGAAGTTGCGTACCACCTCGGGTTACGCATAGTCGGGGAGCCAATGGGTGGGTGCCTGCGTGACTTCCAAACTTGGTACCAGCGTCTGACATGGGAGTACGTGGAGGAGCTCCTGGGTGCCAGACCCCACACGGTCCGCAGCAGGGTTCCTAGAGGAAGGAGTCATTTAGTATCAAGATGACATGACTTCGGGATATAGTTCCACACATGTCTCTGAATACCACGGATCCAGCCACCCTTCGATAGTACACTAGGTGTTACATCATGCTGCTGATCGGTGGTTACCTGATGACTGACAAGTCCAACAATCAGGTGCATATCAGATGGTTGCCACTGTTGGCTGACTTCGGAAGGTGTAGCGGTCTGTCGTGGGGGTCCACTGTGCTTGCATAGACGTACCACTCCTTATGCCATGCAGCACATCGTAATACCACAGACATAGCCGGATGCACACCGTTGCTAGTCTCGCGGATATACCACAGGATTCCACTGTGGTGTCTGCCTGAGAGGCAGATTTTGAACTTTTCCCTAGCAGCGAGGTTATTGTTATCGTTTGATATTCTTGTCAATTTCTATTTATTCAATTCAAGTTTTACCTACATAGATCGACACAATTTGATTACTGTGTATGTTAACAGGTTGATCGGGATGACCCATCAGACTAGGGACCACCATGCACAGAGAGTCCTGCATTGGGGTATGGCGTTAGATTGACTGCATTTGGATGAGGTACATTATATTTTACTTACTTGAATATGAAACGTTTGAGTACGATTAAATTGCTTCTGATAAGTCTATTACACTTGGTTATGCAGTTTCGGTGGACGCCGTACGTCGACCCCAGACTACATGACATTACTCCGAACTGGGTGAGGTCCTACAGGGAGTGGGGGACTTGGTTGTCTGTCGTCCCCCTTGTATGCTTCAATTTGTGGAGTTTTACCAAGCCGATCGGGTGAAACATCAATTCGGAAGTGAGCAGCCAGTTCCTGACGACCCGGTTAATGTCAATAGATTTCTGACTACTACTGGACGGGAAGAGGATGTGTGGTGGCCTACTCGCCTTCATGAATGGTACGACTCATTCAGGTCCCGGTTTGAGGAAGGCAACATGAACTCCATTCAACCTACTGCCGACGACAAGCCGATACAGGAGTACTGGGTCTGGTACTAGCAGGCTTGTCGGGTTAGACATCTGTCTAGGGAGGATATGCTTGATGATCCCAAACTTTCGACCTTCCCTGACGATGTCTAGCTCATACCTAGTTAGCCTAAGGATGTCCTCCACCTTCCACAAGATGTCATAGATCATCGTAGTTATGCTAGGGAGATGCGACCAGACACTTAGAGACCTGCCCAGAGGGAGAGGGGTGCGAGGGACCTCGGAGGAGCTGTAGTGCTTCAACGAGAGTGCGTCACATTGGTTACTCCCACACCTCAGTATCCACCATCGCCACCACACTTCCAGACACAGGCGACTAATCAGGCACACCTGTACCTTTCACAGCCTCCTCCGCCACCGTCACATGTAGTGGCCCTTCCACCACCACAGGCTCCTCAAGACCCAAGAGGTCACAGACCACCTTGCCAGACACAGCCTCCCCCTTGTGGCACTGGGCATCACCTTCATTACCCTAGGGACCAGCATCCATGACTGGTAGTACGTGTTGTTAGATTAGTTAGTAGTTTATCTTGTACCATTCCATAGTACAGTGTTTTGTACCAAAATTTTACAATATAGTGATGATGTACTCCTTTATTTTCTGTCTTTGTTTTATGTACCTTGTTTAACAAATTTATTTAGTTACTATCCATGCTTTGATTAGGGTTATGTATGCAAATTATTGTTATACAATATAAAACATGGACAGTTCGATTGCTAAATAAAACAAAATAACAACGATATATAACGTAACCATAAATGAATAACACGCTTCTAATACATATGAAATGCAGCACAAGTTACGCAACTGCTAAGTATCCTCTGTGGGTTGATTCAGACAACCCCTCCGAGTACGACTAGTTTGCTAGCATAGACGACACCATTTCTCTTGGCACTCCACCTTGTCCATATCGCTATGAAACCTCGTAGAAACTCGTCTGCCGATTGCCTTTCTACGCATGGCCAGATTAGGGCGCAAATGTGCCCCGACCACTGGCCAAAGATTATCGACAGGAATTGGGGTAAACACTACCTCGTAAACCTTGAACACAGACTCCTGCAGGTAGACTAGATGAACATATGGCCCTACTCGACGATAGAAGCAGCACAAGTAGGAAGTGCATGACGACAGAGGAAATGAAGTGACTTGAGCAAACCCACAGTCACATGTCTCCGAGCTCAACCGCACACGGAATGAACTCTGGCTGCAACCCTCAAACGACTCTAATTTCTCTACCCAAAAAAATTGAAGCCCTCCTGTCGCAATGTGTAACCCCGCATCTTCTGGATACCCACTCTATTCTTTTCAACCGTAGCCTGTAGCCACTGTGAATATCGATTACCCGCTGTCATTTGAGCCTATGCCTCCCTACCCTTCTAAACGAACAACTACTGCAATTTCTCGTACGTGCATCTAACGATAGCTGGAATGGGTAGGTATCTTGTACCCTTCAGAACTGTGTTGATACACTCGGATAGGTTAGTTATCATGTGCCCAAACCCACATTCACCATCACAATGTTGCAGCCATATTTCCTTATTAAATCTACCGGCCCAGTCAGGCATCTCATGGGATGACGTCCTTAGAGCATCCATACCACTCGTATCCAGCATTAATGAGATATTGCTTGCCATTGGTTGACTTGAACCGAGACATGAAGTTCGCAGTCATGTGCCTGACACAATACGTATGGAGTGCCCTAGGAGGCTTCCAGAGGCTGTCATCAGCTCTATGTGCAACCTTGATTGCTTGGGATCTATCAGATATAATCAGTAACCCTTCTTGCGGTGTCACATGGCATCTCATATTGGTAAGGAAGAAGGACCATGACTCCGTACTCTTAGGCTCAACAATGACGAAGGCCACAAGGAGGATGTTACTGTTACTATCCTGTGCAACTGCAATGAGCAACACTCCACCATATTTGCCATAAAAGTGCATGCTATCTATGGATACGAATGACTTACAATTCTTGAAAGCTTCAATGCAGGGAGGGTATGACCCGAACACTTTGTCGAACTAACAGCAGTCGCGCACCATCAAGTGGCCATCATAGTACGACATTACAATGATGTCACATACCGTGCCAGGGAGACAATTCTATAATGCTTGGAGCAACTGCGGTACCTTATTGTATGACTCCTCCCAATCACCATATATCTGCGCAATTATCTTTTGTATTGCCATCCAAACCTTCCTGTAGGATGACTTAAAGTGATAGCTCTGTCTCACTGTACTCTGAAGAACAGGGATAGTAACTGATGGACTGGACTGTTTGAGTGACAAGATGATTCTGCATATGAGGTTGTTGTCCAACTGTCGATGATCCTGTGACATGGTGGGGGCCAGACACGTGTGTGGTCTGCCGAATTTATGCACTTCCCTAACCATTTCAAAAATAGTCGAATTAAAATATAACCAAAATAACAACAACAAAGAAGACAAGGAACTAAAATACTATAACTCACCAATATCCTATATTCTGTCAGAGAGCGACACTGAGACTCCAAGGACAACCATCCGTAAATTATCGGCAACATATGTGGTACTTTAACAGATCCTACTTGACAACTTCGACACTTCTCTGAATGCTGTAATTCTTCACGCCTTGCAGCACTGCCTCTTTGCTCTTGAATCTGTAACCAACCCAAAACTCCACACCATCGGTGGTGTTGTAATCATCGGCCCCCATACTCGAATACGGAGTTTCTTCGTGTATCACATCCAAATCTAATGTATGGTAGTGGCTGGGTACAGATAATAACTCTTGAATTGGATGCGGAGTAGACAAAAGGTATTGAACTGATCCACCAACAGGAGTTTCTGGTATGAACTCATTATTGTCGTCATCATCGTCATCCACTTTCTTGGCTATCGGCAACGTACTCTTCGTCGGATTCCTCATCCTCAACGTCTATGTCCTGCACGGGACTAGCACAGTGCAACAGTCGTGGTGCCAAAGGAGGGTCATTCGATACAAAGTTCGAGCCGCCAGAACCACCACCACTAACATCACGAACCTCCGCAAAAAGTTTCATCACTTGTTCAACCATAATTCTCCCGTCACGTCAAACATTAGGCGTACATGCTCATCGCCATCGAGCTAGAACAGACGAGACCGAAATACACTATTTTTCTATCGATGCTAGCATCCTATACCCAACTCTACCAACCTCTTTTCTCTCCCCCATTGCTGACGTGCGTCAATATCATACTCTTTAACTCGGACAACAAATTTGCTCTTCGAGTTCAGAACAGTGTAGGACTCTCACACTCAAATATATTCTCACTATCATTATTTTTCATCAGACAGTTGGAAGACACCATCACAACGAAGAAACCATTACCACTAGACAATTTTTTTAGAAGTTTTTTGAAGAAAACGAAAGAAAAGGAAGAATTGAGAGATTTGTGTGGAATACCATCGATTTCCTGATCTTTTTATAATAGGTTGATTTTGTCATATTATATCTCGTTTATTGTGTAAACATTTTACATTACCACGTATCTTGTTTACAGTGTAAACGAGATAAATATGACCATATTTCATTTACACTATGTCCATGCTTATCTCGTTTATAATGTAAAGTAGTCCCCGCGAAGCTTTCGGGAAGAGGGGTAGTCTTGTGCATAAGCATAGCATTTCTGGTCGAACCCGCTCAACCCAACTAAGACGAACCGAACCTGACAAACACATCCTTTTCCTTTTGGGAGGGTACTCCGAGTAGTGGTTACCTCGTAGGACCTCGACCCACCTACTTGGGTCTTGTATGGATATGCAGGAAGGGGAGCTCCTAGGTGTGTGTAGGGGCTGTGTTTGTTCGCGAGAATGGATTCCTCGTCAAGTCAGTTTGGGGGGTGTGGACACACTTGCGTGAATTCGAGTAACGGCTACAAGGGAGAAATCAAAAGGAAACTGTACCCAACTAGGGATGGACGTAAAGTCGTAAGCTACCGAGGGTACGGATAATCGTCCACGTCTTGTTGTGAAAAAAAAGCCGCCCCGCCACAGCGGGCGGGTTGGTTCCTCTGTCGTCGCCGGGGAGCTCTTGGTGAGGAGACCTTAAGCGAAGTTGCTATAACAAATGGGAGGATCAACCCGTTCAGTAGAATTATAAAGAAAGACTGTTGGCAGCAGGCAGAGACATTTCTTTGGCCCCCTTAAAAAAAAAAGGAAATGCGGGCATGGTTAAGCTCGGTAGAGGGTTCGAGATGAGAATAGGTCCTGTCTTTAAGATTCAAATAAGAAAAGGGTTCCAAACCTTTATGCATGCACCTTTGTATAAGTGCTGCATACAAGTTCTGGCCAGGATAAATTGGAAAAAAACCCATTTGAACCGCTCACATCACAGTAGTAGTAGCATAAAGCTGTAAGTCGGGAGGCAGCCATAAATAAAGGCTATTCACATCTCTCTAGATATCTAGAGAGAGAGATCCACTGTGTGAGCAACCCGCATAATAATAACAGGACGTTACGTGTGCTCTACAGGCCGCACTCCATCTTTCTTCCCAACGAGCCCTTTTTGTGATTTGGAAGACGGGCGTTGCGTTCGGTTCGAAGGGCATGGTTTTCAGTATGTCTCCAGATAAGGCCCCCACTAGTCCGGCTAGCTAGTGAGCGATTCTTTCGGGCGAGAAGTGGGCCGGGCCCCTATTCAATACAAAATGCGGGCCCGCAACGCAAGCTGCATTGTTTGCCACCACCCGAGAAGCAAAATGTTCGAGAGTCCAAGCTTAATATACATACATAGATAGTGGTCTAATGACAAAGGCCGGCGATGGAAGCTCGGGGCGGAGCCATATGATGCGGAAGTCTCACGTAAGGTTCCCTGAGAATGGAGTGGCTACCTACTGGAGCTTCGACCAACCACCATCGCTAAATTCCGCTTTGGGGCCACCCCTTACTCTATCATTATTATAGGGGTATGAGGCTCGAGATAAAGAAAGATCAAGGCAGCATATCCGTTTTTCCTTTATACTTTACTTGGATATGTTTTTATGCTATTAGCTATTCTGTTAATTCTTTTCCAAATAGGGACCGCCGATTTATAAATATCATTAACGACAGAATTTAGTGAGCGGCGTCAAATCTTTCTATGGATTGCTTCTTTCGTCGCTTTCGCCATCAAAGTACCTATGGTACCAGTTCATATTTGGTTACCCGAAGCTCATGTAGAGGCGCCTATGGGAGGATCCGTCATCTTGGCAGGAATTCCTTCAAAATTTGGAACCCACAGATTTTTAAGATTTTCAATACCCATGTTTCCCGAAGCAACACTTTGTTCCATTCCTTTCATTTATACTCCAAGCTTGATTGCGAGCAATGAATCTTATAAAAATTTCCTCGGGTCTCTATATATAAATTTATAAAAATGAAAAGCCCGGGTAGAAGCACAAGCAAAAG
Organism: Arachis hypogaea; assembly: GCF_003086295.3. Classification (NCBI taxonomy): domain Eukaryota; kingdom Viridiplantae; phylum Streptophyta; class Magnoliopsida; order Fabales; family Fabaceae; genus Arachis; species Arachis hypogaea. The sequence continues at coordinate 96,725,971 of NC_092047.1, forward strand.
GAGAGAGGAAAAGTAGAAAAAGGAAGGGGGGGGGGGGAAGGAGACTCGCCTCAATACTTCCCACTGGACGAGAGGTGCACCTAACCCACCTACCCACTCATCAATCACGGTGTTCAGCTGACTTGTACTGATAGACCCTTATAGTATTGGAATTAGGCGCCCATCTTTTTACTGTTGTTAACTAATCTCTTCAATGTTCGATTCTACTCTATGTTTGAACATTTCTGTGAATGCTATTCTGATCTAAGTGGTCCTATTCTGTGTCCCATGCTAGGAAGCATTATTCCTATTCTCATTTCAAATTCAAGAATACGACCGACACGATTGATTGGTTTGTGTGCCTCTCTTATTACTTTTTTGTATTTCCTTGTTCCTCGGATACAATTCGATCCTTCTATAGCCAAATTTCAATTTGTGGAAAGCCTTTGATGGCTTCCTTATGAAAACATCAATTTTTATTTGGGTATAGACGATCTCTCTTTTTTCTTTGTGATATTGACCACATTTCTGATCCCTATTTGTATTTTAGTGGGTTGGTCTGGTATGAGAAATTATGGTAAAGAGTATATTACAGTATCTCTAATTCGTGAATTTCTAATGATCGTCGTGTTCCGTATACTAGATCCTCTACTATTCTATGTTCTTTCCGAAAGCGTGCTAATCCTTATGTTGTGCGGAGTTGAGCTTACAATGTAAATAAGATAAGTCATTTAATAGAAATCAGTAAATACTCTCAAATTAACGTATATTCGTAATTAAAATATTTATTTTATTTATTAAAAATAATCCTAAAACTGATAGATGAAATTAGATATTTTTGAATTTTTTTTGGTATCTAGATGTTTTTGAAGATGCTATGAAAGAAACTGTCTTGACCAAAACATAATTATAATAGTAGAAAAATGGAAAAGAATTGTAGGCCGAAGCCCGAGTCTGAGCCATATAACAAAGGCCCATGGCCTAACAGTCTAATGCCGAAAACTCCAAGTTTGGAATACCAAAAAAAAAAAAAAAAAATCCAAGTTTCTATTCGGTACTTCTTCGTTGTTCACTTGTTCCTCTTTCCACTTTCCACCACTCTCCCGAATCCTTGAGACGCTTCCCGAATCATTCACGCGCTTGCCACACGAATAAGTACCCCCAACCCCTTCGCGTTCCCAAAACCCTCTTCTTCATTCTGTTCGTGAATTTTAAAACCCTATTCGAAGTTTTCCCTCTTTTCTTGTCTTCTACTCTTTCTTCAATCGAGCAACAATGGCAAAAGAAGGACCTAACTGGGATGGATTACTCAAATGGAGCATTGCTAACTCCGATGGAACTCGCCCCACTCGCAATTTAAGGTACTTTCAATCTCTTCTTTTCTCTCTAAGTATGTTCTTCTTGTTGAGTTAGCTCGTTATAGTAAGTTTTTCCCCCTTTGATGCAAAAAGGGAAGTCGATGTTTCAATATTATTAATTTATTTTTGCATTTTTTAATAGTATTGTTAATTTTTGCTTAATGGAGTAAAGTGGGGTTTTATGCTTTTAATCAATATGAAGTTATGAATGGAGAGCCTGAAGACTGAAGTTAAGAATCAATCAATCTATTCTGATTCTTTCATTGAATAATTTAGAAGCTTAGGTTGCCTTTCTTTAGGGTTTTTATTTTCTGTTTTTATTTTCAGTGTTTTCTGTTTTTAGAATTTTGCCAACACAAAAGAGTAAACAGGAGATGAAAACAGAAACAGAAAATGCTGAAAATGAAAACAGAAGATAAAAATGCATCACACCTTTATCTTTTCCCTGGCTTTTTTTTTTTCCTGCAAGGTCACGTTCTTTTATCAATGAAGAGATTGATATTGATATTCAGCTGATTAGGGTGCGAGTTTCTTGATGTTATGAATATGTTTCTGTTGTTGAGAGGTATCAAGGTTTCATGTTTTGTAGCTATGGTTTATACTTTATAACATGCATTGTTGCATAGTTGTATTGAAAATTCTAGTATAAATGAAAGGGATACATTTATCTTTTAGAAGTTGAATATGGATGGGGATGGGCCCAAATATTATGGTTTGCTATGTTGGTTTTGTAATTTTGAAATCAGAGGAATATTAGCATACGGTTGTAGACAAAGTTGTATACTCCTTTGTGAAAATTTAGTTAGTTTTGTATATTTTAAGAGGAAATTGTTGTTCTCTCCCACCCCTACAAAAAAAAAAAAAAAAAAAAGAAGCAACTTCTGCGATGGTTTAAAAGGGGTATATGGGTAATTTCACTCGAGATGATGATTGATCATTGAGATCTTAAATTAGGAATTATGACTTGGTGAGTTTATTTAGTATGGATTATGGAACTATTATGAAATATAGAACTTAAGATTTTGGATTATTACTATGATTCTTCATACATGGTTTATTTTTTCCCCTTCTTCAAAATAAAAATAAAATATATACAATAGGCATGCTATATATATCATAGGATTTCCCTCTACCGTTGTTCAAATGCCAGCCATCCCATGTCCTGGGATCCCAACCTCCCAGTTTAGGTGATGTCCGGGATGTGACAAGATCTGGGATTGGCTAGTATTACCAGGGTCTGATTTTGTTAATTTCTGTACTGTGTAGTGAAGAGGATCGGAGATGGTTTATGGAAGCGATGCAAGCACAGACCATTGATGTTGTAAAACGTATGAAAGAGATTACCCTTGTAATGCAGACTCCAGAGCAAGTCTTGGAATCTCAGGGTGTTACCCCTGCAGACATTGAAGGTATCTGACATGTGAAAGCTACATAAAAAATAAAATAAAATTTACATTTAATATTTTAGTGAGTCATTTTCTTTCTTTTTAAATCTTGTACTGACTTGGGGTTTATCTCTATTTTAACTTTTTTTTTTTGACAGATTTGTTAGATGAGTTGCAAGAGCATGTTGAGTCGATTGATATGGCCAATGGTGAGTCTTTAGGATGCTTATAAACTTGGTCTGTTGTGTTGAATAGGATAATGACACTGCTTAAGTGATTATTAATGTGTGAAGTACTTGACATGTGTCAGCTTACGCTTGATGTTCATATATCATCTTCTATGCATTATTCACTGTATGATGCTGTGTCTCTCTTAAAATTTGGGCAATGAAGGGTCAATGGTAATTGGTAATCCATTATTTGAGTTGTACCGGCTTTGCAAAAATAAATGTTATTCATGGTGTCATGACTCATGTTGTTTTCAGTTGATGTGGTTTTTGCTATGCTTCTGTAGAAAAATATTGTTTGTCCTCTTATTTTTCTATGTGATGGCACTGCCGAAGTACCATTCTTCTGTTGTTAACCTTAACATCATTCCTTTTCTATGATTTTTGGTGCCTGTCTTATCTGCGGCTGAATAATATGGCTCTATGCTTCTGATTGAAAGAAATGTATGTCTCACTTATTTTCCTGGTTTGTACATATTTCCCAGATCTCCATTCAATTGGTGGGTTGGTTCCGCTTCTTGGTTACCTCAAGAACTCCCATCCCAATATTCGTGCAAAGGCTGCTGATGTTGTAACCACAATAGTCCAGAATAATCCTCGTAGTCAGCAACTTGTTATGGAAGCAAATGGCTTTGAACCTCTTATTTCCAATTTCACTTCAGATCCTGATGTGAATGTTAGGACTCAGGCACTTGGAGCAATCTCTTGTATGTAGTATTTTTTCTTTTTAATTTTTTTTCCCCAGTTTTAGCATATTCCTTGTAATCTTCATGACGTGTTTTTGTGGACTACTTGACAGCACTGATTCGGCACAACAAATCTGGCATAGCTGCCTTTCGTCTTGCAAATGGTTATGCAGCCTTAAAAGATGCTCTAACTTCTGAAAATGTGAGGTTTCAAAGGTAATTAAGGTTTTTCCTGATGAGTTTGTTTGTATAGAAATTTGTAATTTACCATATGATATCCATATTATTGGTCTGTAATTACAAAATGGAATAAATCTACACTGAAGTGTGTGAAAGATTTTTGTTTCAACACTTCAGTACTTTAAATTCATACACTTCAATTTTTGGGAGATTTTCATTTTGAGACTCGAGTAAAAAGATTTAATGCATACATTTTAGTCCTTGAAAGATCAAATGCATGCAATTCGTCCTGAAAAGAGGTCTTTTTGTATGAGTATAAAGTGTATGTAATTTAATGTTAATGCTAGTTAAAATAGTTTTAGGGGTTAAGGTGTATCTATTTAATCTTTAAACAAAAACTCTTGGAACTACAGTGTTGATGTGCTCTTCTTTTACTTATTGACTATGCTTTTTTGATGCTCATTACTTGTGATGGAATCTAATACCTAATCTTGGTCAATTTTCAATTTTATAGGAAGGCTCTCAACTTGATCCATTACCTTTTGAATGAGAATACTTCAGATTGCAGCATTGCAAATGAGCTAGGATTTCCACGGATACTGATGCACCTTGCCTCTAGTGAAGATTCAGATGTCCGAGAAGCGGCCCTCCGCGGACTTCTTGAGCTTACTCGTGACAAAAAAGAAGTTAAAAATGAAGCTTCCACAGAAGACGATGAGAAAATGAAGCAACTTCTTCAAGAACGAATAAATGGAATCAGTTTAATGTCAGCTGAAGACCTTGGGGCGGCCAGGGAGGAGAGGCAGCTTGTGGACTCCCTCTGGAGCACTTGCTTCAACGAGCCGTCATCTCTTCGAGAAAAGGGTCTTCTAGTTTTGCCTGGAGAAGATAATGCAGCTGCCCCTCCTGATGTCGCCAGCAAATTTTTCGAGCCACCCCTTCGATCTTCGTCCGCAAACCCCAATTCCAAGAGAGAATCCAAAAGTGAAAAGAAGGAGGCTCCTTTGCTTATAGGGCCAGGGCCGCCTCCTCGGAACAGCGACAATCAAGGTAGTTAGAGTAATAGAAAATGCAAGTTTTTCAGAGGGATACTTGTAAATGAAGCTTTTGTCAACTCATTTTTCATTGTCTTCTACACATTCATAGGCTTAAGATTAAGTAGTGACTTCCCTTTTCTCACCCAGATTCTCCTTTCATGGGGTGTTCTAAGTTGATAAGTTATTATTCTCCCTCAATTTGATTTGTGAGTTGTTGCGCCATCTTGCTGTATGAGTATGACACATTCTGAAATTTTACTCGTCTTTCTCTTGTCGCGGTTTCACCTGATCCGAGGAAAAATACAAGAACCAATGGAATGAAAACTAAACTTTGTTATATACAAATATTTTTACATATTCTGTAAATCCAAAGTATTACATATTGGACCCATATTTTCTTTTTCAGATATTGATTTAGAAATAATTTCAATATATGAACTTGCCTGGATACTATACAAAAAGTTTCTTCTTTACATACTTAGCAAGGTTTATTTGTTTAAATTTTTTGGAGTTATTTTTGTTAATGTAAATTTTTAGATATTATTTTAATAGTTTAATTTATTTTTTTTTTTGTTTTTATTTGTATAATATAATAGATAATGTAATAGATTTTATAAAATGAAATTTGCTTTTCAAATAGTACAGGTAATATTAGAATTTAGATTCTTAATATATGAATTAACATTATTTATAATATAATTTTTATATAATTGAAAACGTTAAGGTAAGAGATTAAGAAATTGATATTAGGTCGACTATAGAGGTGTTAGATTTTTTTACTGAAATGTCTCTATTTTAAAAATTATTTATGAAATTGCTACTGTGGCAACCGGTTTTTATTGTCAGCTATTGATTAGAATTTGAACAGGTTTAAGAAATCGAGTGAAGCGTGGCTATTATTAGGCTATGCTATTTCTTGTTATATATCATGCATTTTAAACATATTATATAATTATATATTATATTTTTTAATTAATATATATAGGTATTTTAAAATATTTACTTGCCAATGAGTAATAGCTCAAATGGCATAGTCTCTCCATACTCAATTAAGAGGTTGTGGGTTCGAGTCTCCTATTTTTGATAAAAAAAAAATTTAAAATATTTACTTAAATATTATTATTTTATTTGATTTTTATTTTTTTATATCCTTTCTTTTTTAAATAAATTAATTAATTTAATTTATAAAATTATTAAAAAATATTAAATAACTATTTTTATTTTATATTTTTAATATTTACTTTAATAATTTTATACAATTAAAAAAATAAATTTTAAAAAATGAATATAAAATAAAAATAAAATAAAATAATATAAAAAGTAATATTTAATTAAATATTATAGAATATATATTAATTAAAAAATATAATATATAATTATGTAATATATTTAATAAAATTTATAAGACCATTTTCAGTGAAAAATATATCTCAATTTTTATTTATGGTCTATTTATTATAAAAAATAATTACACATAAATTTTTATATGATAAATAATAAATAAGAATTTAAAATATCTCTTTTTTTTTTCATTAGAAAGAATTAAGTTTAGTTCTTATTAAGTTATTATAGTCAAACTTAATTAATTAATTAAAATAATTAAAATTAATATAATTATTAATTTTTTATAATATTATTATTAAAATTTGTAAATTAAAAATAATTTTTTATTATAAAAAAATTAATATTTAAAAAAAACTTAATAATTTTATAAACAACAATAATACACAATATATAATTCGAGCTTAAACTAATTTGTAATATTACTTAATATAAAAAATATAAAACTCTATAATTACAACATGCATCGTAAAATTACCATTAAGTAACTATTTATTAATTATTTTTTCACATGCAATTTCATAAAAAGGTCGTCGTTTTTCACTCATTGTAGATGTGTCAGTATTAAGTATTTATATATCAATTTTTTTCCTTTCTTTAGCTATTCTTTTTATTTCTCTTTCTTTTACATTTATCTCCATTTTTTTAACAGACCTTTAAATTTATAATTTTTGTTCCTTCATTGTTGTTTGAATTTGTAACTCCTTTTCTTTAATTGGCATAATCTTTTCTCTATGTACCCTCTTCTCTTTTCTTTTTTCTGTCCATTAATTCCTTTTTTCTAACCTTTTTAATATCTTTCATGAGAGAGAATTTTTTAACGATGAATGTTTTTTTTTCGCTAAGGTCTTCTGACATTTGTACTTTTTCTTTATCCTTTTTTTTTGTTCTTCTTTAGACTAGAATGTATTAGAGTCTGAGTGGATGGATTAGAAGAGCTACCAACACTAAATGAATCATGTGTTGATGCACCGAATTGAGTTAAAAATAGTAAGAATATTGGAGTAATATTTTCGATAAAAGTTAAATATGGATGAAAATGGATAATGTGGTCTTTATGAATTTTGATTATTTGGTTGAAAAATAGAAAATTGATTATTATAAAGAATTTGAAAATTGAAATTAGAAATATTTTGAGTTCGGACTTTAAAATATATTTGGTAGCGTCAAGTTTTGATTTTGAATTTGAGAGTCTAAAGTAAAGGTTAAGATTGTTGAGTATTTGAATTTTGAAAAAAAAATTGTAAGTAATTGAAATGAGTTGAATTAGTTTAAATTATTTTTTTGAATAAAAAAATACTATTAAAATTTTAGTTTTATAAATTTAAAAAAATTAGAATAAATTATGAGAATATGAGTATATATAAATAATATATATAGAGTAATAAAATATAATTTATTAATAATAACAATAATATATTAACGATCGTATATTTTTATTAATATATATGTAACATATATGTAATGGTCATTGTTACGAATTTGACCTTCAGATTTCTCACTTGCGATAGCCTTCGAACCCGGATTTTCGGGTTCGAACCGCTTCTTTCTTCTAGAAGGCCCAAAATTGGCTTACTAGATTGTCTAACTAACATTCAAATTCGAATATCCCCTTTATATTGACTAAATAAGATAAGATAAGATAAATTACCTTCACCTATACAAAGGGGAGCCCCAGGCCCCCTCAGGTACGTCACTCACTCATTTCACACATCTTATACCTCTCAAATCTATTTTGACTTGGGCGTCAGAATGTCTTTGCAGGTACCACCCCCGTCGCTCCAAGAAGACGATCCAACAGCCGTTTCAACTCGTAAGCCTCTGATCCATCTCACAACACGAACCAGAGGCCTCCAGTACATTGGCGTCGTCTGTAAGGACTGCTAACTCGTGGCGGCATGACGGAGAACCTCGAGGAGCAACCCTCAAACTCACTCACTTGATTTCTTGCTTGTAACTGAGAGAAAAAGGAATAATGTTTCTTCAACTTGTAATCACCTTCTTAGTGATAACACTCTTTATATACCTTCGCCCTACTCCAACGGCAAAATTCCAAACCTTCCGAGCCCACAAAGTCCCGTCTCCCTTTAGTGGGACACCTCCACCTCTTGGACCCTCTCATCTACCACTTCCTCATCCATCTCTCCAAGTGCCATGGCCCCATCTTGTCCTCTACTTTGGCTCCATGCCCACCATGGTCACCTACGACAACTCTGTCGCCATGGTCCCCTTCGAATCTTACTGAAAGTTCATAAGGAAGCTCATCATGAACGACCTCCTCAACGCCACCTCTATGGCCAAGCTCAAACCCTTCAGGAGCCAAGAGATCAAGAAAGTTCTCAAGGTTTTTGCATAGATGCGGGAGACTGCCAAATCGTGGCAGCATGATGGAGAACCTCGAGGAGAAATCCTCCAGCCACCACCACAACTCAAACCTACGAAGCCCAACTCTTGAACTCCAAGATAACACTCCTCCCACCCAGCACCCACGGGAGGATAATAAGCGCAGTGTATCGCCAACCAACCCCGACCTAGTAACAACCAAGAGAGGACAACCGTCCTCCCACTGAAGCCCAGTCACCCGACGGCCTAGGAAAGAAGGCGGTCCAGATAATCCAAGAGCTGTACCTCAAGGTGCAAAACCTCGAAGGTCGAGTTACACCCAAAGAACAGTACCACCCGGAGCACACAAACCAAGCGACTTCTAGGATTTGATCTTACCGTGATACCAGGAACACCTAATGGCCTTCAAGGCTAGGATGAATCTAAAAGGAGCTACCGATACGGCTCGGTGCAGGGCCTTCCTGGTAACCTTAGCCGACCCCGCAATAAAATGGTTCAATGCCCTCCCGAACGGCTCCATAGCTAGCTTCCATAATATCTCCAGAAAGTTCATGGCCCAGTTCACCACCAAAATCACCAAAGCTAAACCCCCCATTAGCTTGTTCAAAATCACCAGAGACAAGACGAATCGACGAGGAAATACCTCGATAGGTTCAATGATGAGTGCCTAACGGTCGACAGACTCACGGATTCCGTCGCCAGTCTTTCTCTGACCAACGGCCTCATATACGAGGACTTCCGAAAATATCTCACCACCAAGGTAAGCCAAGTCGTGGCCTATGCACAAAAATTCAAAAAGTAGCAAGGGAATACAAAAACGACGAAGAGGTGAGTCAAGTCGTGGCCGCTAATAAATGGCAACACGGTACCTCGTAATAACCCGCCACCAAGAGAGACCCAGAAAGAATACCACAAACCCTTAAACACCAACCGACCACTCAGGATGGAAAAGTTCTCAAACTACACCCCCTTACTCGCTTCCATTATGGAGATCTACCACCAAATAGCGAAACGAGGCATCCTGCCAAAAGGATGACAACTGAAGGAATGGACAAGCGACAACAAGAGCCTGTACTGCGACTACCACCAAGGATACGGGTACAAAACCGAAGACTCCTTTGACCTAAAAGACGCCCTTGAACAAGCCATCCGAGACGGCAAACTCTCCGAGTTCGCCAAAATCATCCGAGAACCCAAAAGAATGGAAAAAGAAAGATCACCAGAACACGAAGGGCGCAACCTCAGGACATCACGACAACCATCCCAGGAAAAGCATGGAGGCCGACCCCTCCATAATCGTGAATGTCATCATTGGGAAGGACGCACCGGAAAAGTCAAAATAAGCACTGAAGAAAGATCTCAAAATCCTAGCCGTAAGAAACCAAGTACCAACCCCTCGGGTGCCAGAGGCGATCACAATCTCCCCTGACGATTGCCAACATGGCACCTCAGTGGAAAATGCCTCATTCGTCATCTCGGTGAAAGTCGGAACCGACATCGTGAAAAGAATACTAGTCGACACTGGAGTAGATTCCAACATCCTATTCAGAGGAGCCTTCGACAAGTTGGGACTCCGAAACCAAAATCTGCAAATCCACCGCAACGGAGCAACCGGACTCGGGGATAACTTTCTCAAACTGGACGGTTCCATAGTATTATCACTAACCATCGGAACCGGAAGCCAGAGAAAAACTATCCTTTCCGAGTTCATGGTCCTCAGAGACTCCACTACCTACAATATCATCCTCGAAAAGAAAACAATCAACGACCTATCCGCCGTTATCTTTACCAAATTCCTCATCATGAAGTTCCAAGCCGATAACGGCACCATCGAAACGATAGACGGGGACCGAAAAGCCGCAGTAGAGTGCGACAACACCAGCTTGGCCCTCCGCAAAAGATCTCGAGACGCAACGGGCATCTTCCTTGCCGACCTCGATGCACGCCAAGACCCGCGCAGAACCGTGGGAGGAAATGATGAAGAAGCAGAGCAGGCCCTTGCAGACGAAGTCAGGAGCATAGCACTCCTACATGAGCTAGCCCTAAAACAGAGAATAAGCCTAAGGTACAATCGCAGCACGATACGACGAGACTTCGGACCAGGAGACCTCGTCTTATGATGAAACGACATCGGTCCCTCCACTCCCGGAGAAGTGAAACTCACGCCCAACTGGGAGGGTCCCTACCGAATCAAGACAGTAATCGAAAAAGGAGCCTACAGGCTCAAAAGACTTGATGGGACCGAGCTCTTGAGATCCTTGAATGCCACCAACTTACGGCGCTACTATACGTAGAAACATCCTTCCGAAGCAACAAGATCGAGGTCATTTAAGACTATCTCTTTACCCTTTATTTTTTGCTTTTTTCGTTTTTATTTATTGCTTAAGTTGTCTAATCAAAACGGATATCCAAATAAGTAAACGACCACCCAGGAATCGATCAACCCGAAGCCAACAAAACGGATATCCAGATAACAGAACGAATATCTGAATAGCAGAACGGATATTCAAATAACAGAACGGATATCCAAAGAACAGAACAGAAATCCGAATAACAAAATGGATATCCAAATAACAAAACAGATATCCGAATAAGTAAACGGCTACCCCAGGATCGATCACCCCAAGGCCACACAAAACGGATATCCAAAAAACGGTGGCTCGGGGATCGATCACCCCGAGGTCAACAAAACATATATCAAAATAAGTAAATGGCTACCCGAGAATCGATCACCCTGAGGCCAACAAAACGAATATATAAAAAACAAAGTGGATATCTAAATAAGTTAAACGAATACCCCTAGAAATCGATCACTTCCGAGGCTAGTAGAATGGGTATCCAAATAAGCTAGATATGCAAAGTATTAAAATCAGCCTACCAAGAGGCCTAAAATAAGTTCATAATAACAGTCCAAAAATGCCACATAAAACAAGCATGAGCTGATGATCTTCCAACTCGCGGAAAGCCGAACTCACCAACATTCCGCCAATCGGCACAAGATGACATCACTTCCTTTTCAGGCCCTTCACGGCATCCCGATAATAGAAAACCAAACTCATCAACAAAAGTGGCGTTAAGGTCTAAGCTAATGACTTTCCAACTCACGGAAAGCAGAATCCACCAACATTCCGCCAATTAGCCAGGATGACGTCACGTCCTTTCCAGGCCCCTTACAGTCTCTAAAACTACAAAGAACCGAACTCCCCAACAACTCAACATTGAGACCAAGCAAACATGCTCTCATGCTCTGGGGACAACTGTTACGGATCCGACCTTCGGATCCCCCACCCGGGATAGCCTATGAACCCGGATTTCTGGGTTCGGACCGCTTCCTTCTTTTAGATGGCCCAAAATTGGCCTACTAGATCGTCTAACCAACATTCAAATTTGAATATCTCCCTTATCTTGGCCAAACAAGATAAGATAAGATAAACTACCTCCACCTATATAAAGGGGAGCCCCAGGCCCCCTCAGGTACCTCATTCACTTTATACCTCTCAGATCCATTCTGACTTGAGCGTCGGAGTGTCTTTGCAGGTACCACCCCCCATTGCTCCAGTCAAATAATCCGGCATCCGCTTCGACCTTTTCAATCCATCTCTCAACCCATACCGAAGCCCTCCAGTACAATCATATATTATTAATTTATTAACATATATGTAATATGTATTTTTATTTTTTTATTAACTTATCATATTACAAAATTTTATTTGATGTTCAAAGTTTCTCTTTATAGGGATTCCCTTCCTCGATCCAAGAGAAAGGACTCTCTTGGTCTTCCACTCTAACACACAAAATTTTACCAAAATTTTTATGTCAGAATATAGTAATCTCTTTAACGGATACATTGGAATTGCTCTAATATACAGATACATTGGACTTGCTCTAATATATCACAAGAAATAGTTAAACCTAGTGATAGTTAAACTGCTCCTCATCTTTCAAGCCAACTATTAAGACTTAAGAGTGATGGAAGGTTAAAAGAAAATGGTAAAAGTGTAGAGAAGGGTTGGACTAAGAGAAATTCAGAGTTTTACAAAAGAAAAAATAATTATTTGTGTTTATTAATTTTATGAACACTGATAAAAATATTCCTTAAAGAGAAAACTAATATTATACGCTTAAAATATGAATTTTATGTGACAAAAATATACAAATTTTAAATTTTTGTTGATTTTTTAATAAAATTTTTGAATTACCTTCGATCTTTATCCTTAACCTCAACTCCACTCCTATCCATTCTTTCTTAGATCTCAAATTTTCACAATCTTCCATTGACATTATATTAATTACCTTCTCTCTTCTTTTTTACTTTATCGCTGTCACTACTACTACCACCATGATAGCATCAACGTCAACTACTTCAACCCTTCTACCTAGCTATCAGCCCCACCTTTCTCTTTGTTCACTGTCACAACTATAATTACATTATCCTTTAAGAATAACAATCAATCAAATAACAAAAATATTTAGATTTTTATTTTTTTAAATCAAGAAAAGGTGGCGTCATTGACGACGTTGGCATTAATAGAGGAGAGACCGATGCCAATTGGGCTGCAAAGGACAAGGATAAAAATTAAGTCACAAAAATTGGAGGTGACGGGCCATCGCCACTGCCACCTCTCTCCCCCTCCTCCTTTGGCGCGTTTTTTCTCCCTCTCTGCTCTCCCTCCCAAACATACATTCCATGGTTGTTTCTCTTTTACACACACTTCATGATTTTTTTTTTTTGCACACACATACACATATTCTATGGTTATTTCTCTTTTACATATACACACAACTTTCATGGTTTTAGTTTGTTTTTCTTTGTCTCGTTTTAATTTGTTTTTTCGTCTTTCTCATCTCTATTGTTATATGTTGTTAATGAAGGTATGTAGACGGTGACAATGGTGAAGTGACATAATGGATAATGAAGTACAATGCTAGAGTTGATATAGATTGCATGGTGTGGTGGAAAGAAAATAGAGTTTCGGTGGAGGAGTAAGATGATATTTGAGTGTTGAGTAGAATTGGAAAAGGAACATTTTATATGTTAGCTTGCAGGAACTCGAGTTGAGGAAGCCAAAATCGTTAGAAGAGAAGAGAACGATGTGTCTAGTAAGATTGGAAAATGTGACGGACCAAGATAAGAGTATTAGGATAAAGGACAGAATAATAGATAAGAGAAAAGATGATTAAAGTGGCGATAACGAAGAGATGTAAAAATTTAAAATATTGTGAATTTTATTAAAAAATCAACAAAATTTTTATGAGTATAACATTAATTTTTTTATAGATACTTTCGTCAGTGTTTACAAAATTCATGGATATAAATGATTGTTTTTTTTTTAAATTAATTTTAGAAGTCTGATATAAATGATAAAATAATGATAGCTGAAAAAAGTAGTGATCATTGAATTAAACTCAGCCTTAAAAATAAATAGAATACTATTTTTTTCTATAAATGACATATACTTTTAAAGTTTTCATGTATTAATTTTAAGAAATATATGGATAATACTATACATTTACATTCAAATAAGCATTTATTCGGCATATTAGATACTAATTTAAATTTAAAGAGCAAGAACATAAAATAGATGGAACATAGAAGTGAGGATTACAATTAAATTTAATGATAGTATTAGTAGACTAAGGCTCATTTTGAAGAGATATTATTTTTGAAAAGTATAAAATTCTTATTTTATCTTTGGTAAATTAAAAATATATATATTTGTCTTAATTTTGAAAATTAAGAATATTTTTGAGAAAATATATAAAAATGTTGTTAATTTATATTTTTTAAAATTAAAATATTTAATATAGCTTTATATATACTTATTGAAAAAATATTTTTGTTTTTATTTATCAAATGTATTTGTTATAATTTTTGAAAGATCATTTTTAAAAGACTAAAGTGATTTAGTAAAGTTTTTATTTTTTAAAAATAATTTATAAAAATTAGCTTTTAAAAGATAATTTTTTAAAATTTGTAATATCTATATTTAGTAAATTAAATTAAAAATAATTTTTAATAAACATAAGTAATAATAAATATATTTGATAAATAATTTTTAAAATTTAAAAATATTATAATAGACATTAATATAAAAATTAGATTTAGACGTTAATTAATACATGAAATTATATTAGATATTTTAATTTTAATAAACATAAATTATCTTTAAAAAATTTCGCTTTTAAAAATTTTAAAAGCAATTCTATTTTTTAAAAGATATAAACACACATATATAATTTTTTTGATTTATTAAACACAATTAAAAAATTTGTACCTTTTTTAAAATACAATCACCTCTTTTTCAGAAAGAGCTTAATTCACAAGAGTTATATTACCGAAGACTAAAGTTTGATTTGGTAAAGTTTTTCGAAAAGATACACATATTTTTTAAAAGTACAAATTTCTCATTTTATATTTGGTAAATAAAAATAATTATATACATTTTTTATAGTATTTTTAAATTTTAAAAACTATTTTATCAAATATAATTGTTATTATTTGTGTTTATTAAAAATTATTTTTAATTTAATTTATTAAATATAAATACTATATTTAAAAAAAAAATATTTTTTAAAAACTCTTTTATAACAGCACTGCACAGGTCCCAGGTGTAAGCGTGTCACCATACGTTTCTTCGTCTAGTCTCTAGTGTGCTGTTTGACAGTGACAAATGTGGCATCATCCATCACTTCAACACACTCACCCTAATTATCTATTAATCATAATATTTTTCTCAAACATGAATCA
Organism: Arachis hypogaea; assembly: GCF_003086295.3. Lineage (NCBI taxonomy): Eukaryota > Viridiplantae > Streptophyta > Magnoliopsida > Fabales > Fabaceae > Arachis > Arachis hypogaea. The sequence goes on from NC_092047.1 coordinate 96,741,255, forward strand.
GAATCACCCTTGTTATAGTTTTTCTTTTTTTCTTTTTCAATATATACATTTTTGCAGCTTCTCCAGGGACGAACCATGGTGGTTCATTCTTCTCCCCTCTCTTTTCAAGTACTGTTTCTTGTTCTCACGATTTTGCTGCAGATAGAATCTCATCAGATTGAAGATGTTGCTGCAAAAGTTGAACACCTTCCTGGTTTTGATGGCCCACTCCCCTTTCACCTTGAAACTGGGTACGATCAGCATATATGTTCACGGTTCACCACTTTTGTGTATTTTTGATATCCACCATTGACTCTTATTCTTTTGTTTATTATTTTTTATGAAAAATAACTAGAAATTCTAATTCATTCTTTTAAGAATTTAACTTTATACATTCAATTAACTAACGTTATGAAAAAATAATTTTTTTTTATATTGATTATGTAAATGATCGTATAAAAAAAATGTGATTAGATAATTATGTAAATGAGTTGACATTATTAATATATTAAAATTAAATTCTTCTTTTAATTAAAATATTTTATTTTTATGTGTTAAAAATATATATTTTGAAATTTTTACTCATTTAAATATTGATAGAATTTTTTTTAAATCAAGGAACTCAACACAATATGATAGAGAAAAAAGAACATCAAAATATAAATAAAAAAAATTAATGATTAAATTAGTTCTTAAAAAATAAGTTTTTTTAAATTTGTGTTTGAATTATTTTATCAACCAAATTGGTTCTTTAAATATTACAAAATAATCACATTTGTCATTCCATCACTCTATTAATAATTTCTATCAATGATTGGTGATGTAAAATGTTAACTAATAGCATACATGACATCTAGTATGTCCAATTAGACGCCGATAAAATATGTTTATGAAAATTTATCTATAATTACTACATTATATTAGAATTAGGATTTATGTAATTGAAAAAATAGACTAAATCGATAAATTTTTATAAACATATTTTGTTAGTGTCTAATTAGACATGTCAAGTATTATGTATGTTGTTTCACATTATCAACAATTAGCAAAAATTGTTAACAAAGTGAGAGAAAAACAAAATGTGGTGAATTTATAATCTTTGGATGAATAATTTGATTGATAAAATTTTTCATAAATGAATTTTAAAAAAATCCCATTTTTCAATAACTAATTTAATTATTAACACTAATTTAATACAAATTCAACTTTCAATACGAGGTTTATGTCTTTTACTACAGGTACGTGGGATTGGGGGACACAGATGATGACTTGCAAGTATTTTACTATTTTATTAAGTCAGAAAATGATCCTAAAAATGATCCTCTTATGCTATGGCTGACTGGTGGTCCTGGTTGTTCTTCATTTTCTGGCCTTGCCTACCAAATTGGTAATACCACTCTTCATTCTAATATCTTTTCTTAAACTTTACACATTTATGCATGTCTTCTTTAATCTCTATTTAGCCGAAATTTATCTGTAACGGTTTTATACTCAACACAAAATGTGCTAATTCAAACAAGATATTCACTGTCCATATACTTAAAGCTAAGCAAAAATCTAGTGTGGATGATGCTGCATTTGAGATATGTGTCACTTGATCAAATTCAATCATATAAATATATAATAATAGTCCATTTACCGATGTTTGGTTAGTGCAAATAGTTTAGGTACTAATTTCTCATAAACAAAGTTTTGGGTTTTAGATCTTGTGAATGGAAAAATAGTTTTGTGATTTCATTGTTTTACCCTGTTTGCTACAGGTCCGATAAAATTTAAAATTGAGGAATACAATGGGAGCTTACCTAATTTGGTCTTGAGGCCACAGTCATGGACAAAGGTACTGCAATTTATCCTCAAGAGTTATTGCATTTGTTTCTTGAACTATATCCAAATTTTGCAATGGTAATTTCTGTTCATTATTTAAGCATGTTGTTGTAAAATCTATGTATTAATTAATGTTGGTAGTAGATATAATATTTAGACAACTCCTAAAAGTTGTCTCTTTTATTTGGTAACTAATTCAAATAGTTTATAACTTTAGTTTGAAAGGTTTAACCAACCAAAGAAGATTTATAACATTTTCGAGAGAATTCGTCTATAGACTTCACAGTTCACACCCCAGTTGCTCACAAACAAAGTTGTCCAACAAATAGTACAACCCCAAATAGTTGTTCACATCCTTTTTTATGTGATTTTTTCTTTTACAAAAGAAAATGTTATTGGAAAGTGTTATTTTGCTAATCATTTCAATGTTTTTTCAGGTCTCTAGCATTATTTTTGCTGATTTGCCAATTGGAACAGGCTTCTCTTATGCCAAGAATGTCACCGCACATCGCAGTCATTCGAAATTAATTAACCATACCCATCAATTTATTAGGAAGGTAAAGTCTCTTTGCTTGTGTTCATGTCTCTGCTAGCCACTAGAAATTTTATAAAAAGGAGCCAAATTAAATACAAAATAAATTAAAATATAATAAAATAAAAAATCAATAAAATATAATTTATAATATATAAGTCAATATTAATAATTATATTATATAAAAATTAACATTTAACTACAAACTTTAGAATTTTTATATTTTTAAATTTGTTCTGTGATATTTCATATAACTAAAATTATAAATTTATCATCTGAAATAAATTTTGAAGCATTCTCTTCTTCAACATATACAATCATATAATCTGCTAAAAATTCATCTTTTATCTTATTTTAAAGTCTTGTTTTAATAATTTTTATTGTTTAAAAAATCTATTTAATTGTTTCTATTGTCATAGAAAGAATCAAAATAAAAAATTTTTTTATAGTTGTTACTTTTTTACATTAATATAAATCTATATTTTTTAATAACTTTTTAATTATTTATATATTTATACGTTTTTATTTTTTTAACCTATTTGTTAATTGCTACTAATATATTATAATATACATTATAATTTATACCTATTAAGTTACTAATATGTAAATTTTCTTAGTGTAATATACTAAAATATATTTAATCTATAATAATAATAATAATAATAATAATAATAATAATAATAATAATAATAATAATAATAATAATAATAATAATAATAATAAACTAATAGTATTATTTTTTTTAAAAAAAATGGGGGACTATGACCACTTTAGGCCCCGTAAATCCGCCGTTGCTGCTACCATATTTCTTGCTAATTAACATCTTAATGTTTCTTTTTTTCTTTTTGAGTAAAGTATTATTTTTATGGGATAAGTTTTATTTGTATTTCTAATGTTTAAATTGTTCTATTTGTATAAGTAATTCAATATTATCCTGCTATCAATTATACTAATAGATCAGATTGTATTTTTCAATTATTCTCACTTGGATGTATTCATTCTCAATTAAGTCTCACTTGGATGTGTTCAATTTTAATATTGTACCCAAAATTTGTGTCCATATTTAATTATATCCCTAAAACAGTGAATTATATAAATATTGCAAGGATTAGTTTCAATTTTAATGAATTATTATCTGGAGTGGATAATTAGTTCTGACCTAAATATTTTTGTATTCTAATTTTAACAAGAGATTTTTAAAGCTCCAACTAAAGTTCATAATGTGTAATTGACGGCAGGATAGCATTAAATCACTTTTACAAACGTTAGCGATACAAATAGGATGATTTAAACATTAAGAACACAAATATGACTTATCCTAAACGTTGAAAATAAAAACGATACTTTACTCATTCTTTTTTTGATTGTTCATAATGTAGTGTACTTTGAGCTTTATTTGGGAGAATCTTTATTATTAAGTTGTCATTACTTATGATGCTGCCCTTCTTAAATCTTAATGGTTGTAGTGGCTTCTGGAACACCCGGAATTTCTTTCAAATAAATTTTACATGGGAGCTGATTCATACTCCGGTATTGCTGCACCGGGTGTTGTTCAAGAAATTTTAAATGGTATAAATTTTTTATTGGCTCAAGTAATTACTATAAGAAATGGCTAATATCTTAATAATTTATTATAATCATCATGCTGAAAATGTTTCTTAATCATTTTAATTATCACTAATATTACTAATTATCGGTTGTTTTTCTTTTCCAAGTCATGATTGGTGTGTTTTTCTTTTGGACATTATAAACTGGTTTGCACTTCACACCCCTCAAGTTTTGCAAAACATGAGTCCTTTTACCTTATCTTTCATATAGGATAGCTTCATTGGTTCTATATAATTATTACCAAAATAATATAATAATTCATAATAATCTTCTCTTAGAAGGTTTTATGAAATATCTTTTAGATAAGCTTAATTTTTTTTACCATTCATACACATATAAAGCTTTATTAACTCACATGATTTTGATTAAACAACTGTTATTCAATTTCCTTGATTAACAGGAAATGATCAAGGTCTTCAACCCTGGATAAATCTCCAGGTTTGTCATCAGTTTGTTTGACCATTTTTTTATTAATGTTTTTTGTTATTGATAAATTAATATAAAAAGATTGCCTAACATATAATCAAAATCTTTCGCCTTTTTACCTTAGTCTTTTAACATGGATCGAACATCCTCCAATTTTAAGCATTACAAACTCACCCGCACCATATTCACACATACGGTACGAGCCTGGTATACTTGTTGCAAGGCATATATAATGACCACTAGACTAATTCCTTGTGTCCGGTTAAGTGAGTTCTTAATGATAATCCTGATGCAAGTGGTTCAATTGAGTCCAAAAAAGGAAAAAAAAATCCATTTTGAATGCGGTGTGTTTGACAATAGTTCTATTGGATTTGGTTAGTGTCCTTGAAACACAGACACATAAACAAATACACAAAGATACATAAATATAAAGATACACAAATTTTATAATGTGTTTGGTAATAATGTACAAGACACGCATGTATAAATCAAATGTTAATTTTATCCTCTGCATCTTATGTATTGATAATTTCAAAAATAATTAGGGATGAAAAAGTCAAATTTTGTGTCATATGCATAGTGTCTCCTGTCTCAACTTTAAGGAGGAACACTAAATATATGTATTTTGTGTGTATATATGTATTACCGTATCTATCTAAATCCTTGTCTCACCAAACAAACGCTGGACGTATACTGGCATGTCTAACAATTAGTGTCCATGTCTCAACAAATAAACACAACCTTATATAAACTATGAAGACTAATTAATTGGCTTAATTTTTCACAGGGTTATCTATTAGGAAACCCGATTACCACTGGAAAAGAGTCAAATGATCAGATGCAATATGCTCATGGAATGGCACTTATTTCCGATGAACTCTATTTGGTAATATAGTTTAATTATTAAGTATTCAATTTCATTATTTATTCAATGTTGATATACTTATTTTTGTAATGTCCATTTAACAAAAATGTTCCAAGGAAACTCCAATGATCTCTAATTTTCTGTAATCTATGGACAGTCTTTGCAGAGAAATTGTAAAGGGGAGTATATTGATATAGATGCCAAAAATGAATTGTGTTTAAGAGACATGCAATACTATCAAGAGGCAAGTATTAATAATTATCCAAACTTTTATTATTTTATTCACTTTTTCCCTTTTTTGTTTTAAAATAATTGTCGTTTTTACTTTCTATGTCAAAATACATTGATTTTCCAATGATATAAAAAAATGAAAACGAAAAATTAATTTAAAAGTTAAAACAAAGGAATACAACACGATTTTTGTTAAAATTGATAAACATTTTTTTTCTTATGTTCAGTGCCTTTCGGGGATTGATCCATCGTACATTTTGGATAGCGATTGCAAGGTTGATTTTCCTATGGATGATCAAGGGACACATGGGAGACTTTTGATTCAGAAGTTGGAGGGTCCTCTTAGTTCATATCTAACTGTGCCAACAGTGACCTGCCAAGTACTTTTGTCAATCATGTATATAGCTAATTATTTTGAAAAATTTTTAAGTATATCGGTGTTTTATATTAAATTTTAACCATCGATTTTAGTTATATATATTATATATATTTTTTATAGTTAAGATGAATGGTTAAAAATTATGACATCGGTATACTTGAAAATTTTTTTTTATACTGGTGTAGATTTAAAAAATCCAAGGCATGGGTTTTTTTATATTGTTTAACTTTTTTAGCAAAAAAATAACAAACTGGTTGGTCCGATTTATAATTTTAAAAATTAAAATTTTTTTAACATTAAAATCGGATCCAATTTTTGTTTTCAAAAATAAAAAATTAAAATTGAACTACAAATCGGACTGTTGGATTCGATTAATATCAATTTTAAAAAAATTTTATATGAAAAAAAATTTAAATTTTCAATAACAATATACTACACATATTTATTTATTTATTTTTTTTTTGGTTTACCCAAACGGTATCCCCCAACCTGACTTGGTTGGTCGAGTGGTCAGCTCACTCGTCCGCTTAAGCAAGTGTCGGGAGTTCGAACCCCGCCTTGTGCATGCAGCAACCTATTGGCCAGCGGCAGACCCTTAAATGGAGCTCAGATCCGCGACGGATTAGTCCTTAACATATTTATTTTTTTGATTGTCTATGATATCCATCAACCTAACAGGCCAAATCCATATAAAAAAATTCATCCACACACGTTTTGAGTCCATTTTGATTTCAATCTGATTTTTCTGTGTTTTCTTTCGTAGGCTTATTGTTCTTTCCTTACCACCCAATGGGCCAACTCCCAGAGTGTTCGCAAGGCATTGCATGTGAGAGAGGTATGTCATGTGTAGTGTTTGATCCAATAATAAATCTGCAATAACTTCCTTTGATATTATTGGATCAAACACTACTAAGGTAACTTCATTTCACAATTAACTAGTATAAAACCGTAGTGTACATAATTTATTTTATTGTATTTTTTATAGTCTATTTTTAAAAAGATTAATATATATCATTGATTGTTGAAAAAAACTGTTAACGAAGTAATAGAAAGACAAAAATAATAAATTCATAATTTCTAAAAAATTAATTTAATTGATAAAATTTTTTAAAAATAAATTTGAAAAATAATTTAAAGTTCAATATTTTTCACATCGAATTAGTAGATTTTAATAATAATAAATTAAGAATGACATATTAATATAGAGACGAAGTAGCTTAGATATTGCAAAGATGAAATTAGACATTTTTAAATACTTTTCGATAAACTACGTTATTTGTTTTAGTAGAATTATTTAAATTGTCATGAGAAATGATAATTTTAAGTCCATGTTTGTTGATGACTCTTGAGCCTGCCACATAATGTTGGCAATAAATAAAAATCGGTTACTTAAAAAGTAAGTCTACATGATTCAAAAATTGTATTTGATTTTTATTAATTGTCATATTATAAGAGAACATCAAATTGAGATAAATAAGATAAATTGAGATATTATAAATTTTTTATCTAATTCCTTATATAATTACTGAAAGTATTTGTATAAAATCTTTATCGAAGACATCTGTTATTACTTTGAAAAGTTAATTATTAAACTGTCAATTTTTTTTTTCAAATGTCAGTTTAATTTTACAATGATTCATTGACCTTTTCTATCAACTTTGGAGTGAAAGTAGATTTTTTTTTTTTTTTTTTAACTTTTATAATCGTACGAAATCAGACTCATGCAAAATCGCAAGTAAGATTGTTAATAATTGAACTTATTTGATAAAATTAACTATTTTATATAGTAAAGATAATTTTATAGATTACATAGTAGGCAAGCCATAGAAATGTATATTGCTAGCATAATACTTTTCTTTTTATTCATCTTCAACAGTAATCATTTCTTCCCGTGTAATATCTTCATTCTTTAACATGCTTCTTGTAATGGTTTTTAAAGAATGTTAGGGACTAACAATTTTTGTAATTTATAGTCATCAAGTAGTCATTAATAATGTTTTTAATGGTGTGAGATTACTCACTTTTCTTTGGCTGATTATATGCTGGCCAAAATTTAATAAAGTTGTTAGTCTTCTAGACTTTTCCATAGTTTTTACATTGCTTTATTATCACAATCTTCCATCCAAAATCTGAAACAGAAATATTAAATACTTAAACTGAAACTCAAATTATAGGGAAAAAAAAACTAATGATTATTATAATCATCATTTTTCACGGCAAATGATATGACAAAACAATAGATTATATAAACCTCAATCATTCACCTATCTACCATTCATATGTCGAGACACCAAATATAATATCAAAAATAATAATAATTATCTCTTTAAATATTATTTTCCTTAATTATTAAATTAAGAATTAACCTGTTCTTCAAATGTGAGCATTATGCTATATAATATATATAAAGAACTACTCTTACCCTTATCAGTTATCAAGGTAAATGTTAGCATCAAATACCATTTATACCGCAGAAAAAAAAAATATAATTTCAAACTCATCAATTCTGGTTAACATTAGCAAAGGAAATGTCTTAATTAGACAAAAAAAGTATTGTAGACTTACTCCTCTATATTCTTCTAAAGCAAAAGTGTTATACTCCTTAGAAAGAGAAGTCATTTGTTTAAGTCCAATTCCAAAGTCATGAAATGGATGTGCAGGTTTCAGTGTTGTTGTTATTGAATAATTCAAAATATAAATTCAAAGTTTCGGTTCTCCAAAAATTACACAAAAACAGAAACTCATTGCAAAATTATAAATTATAATTCAAGAACTCAAGGAGATTCATTGTGTGTGGGGTGCAAGAGGGCACATTAATTTATGTGGTTTGCATAGAATGAATTTTACATAACATGTCTTCTCATAACGAGTAGAATAACTATTTTCAACTTTATAAAAACCAGACTCAATACGACTGGATATTAATTTGTGGAATGAGCACACTCAAAGAGTCCATAATTCACTGAGCTCTACATACCTCTATAGACTATAGTAATCCATAAATAATATTTTCACTTAAAGTGAAAGCAACAACGGTACCAAGTATTATCTCACTAAGATTATTATATAAATAAAAATAAATCTAGAGAAAAGCAAGCTTATTATCTTCATGCTACTCTTCTTCATTATGGGTGAATTCATTAATTTCTTGTTTTGTAATAATAAAAGTTACGGTTCTCAAGGGACGTACCTCTTTTCCCCAAAGCTAATACTATCTTCATGCTACTCTTTTTCATCACCATGCATATCATCCTTACCACTTCTAAACTTTGCACGTAAATATTTTCTTTGTCTAATCACCGATGAAAAATCACACATCATTAATTAGCACAACTCGTGAATAAAATGCATTTTAAAAACTTGCAAAAACAATAGAGTGCGCTAAGCAATAATTTTAACTTCTAATGTTAAATGAATATATATATTTGTACTTTATCATGTGTTCAATTTGACGTCTCATTGTAAGGACAAATGGAGAACTCCTGCAATAGAGTAAGATAGGCTAGAAGAAAGGGGCATCAAATATGGAAAAGAAAATCATCACAAATACTATGCAAAAAACCTTGGTGAAAGAATGCCTGCAGCCATATTCACATATCAAATCATCAATATCATCTATCAAAACAGATTCACCCAAACTATCTACATAGAAATAGTTATAGTTTAGCTAGACAATCTGCAAATTATATTATTTGTTGAACAAGTATAACACAATATTTCAATGAAACCAAGTGCTTTCAAGAAAACTAAACTAAAAGATCAACTGATTCCACCAAAGTCATATAGTGATTCTCATATATGATGCCATTCTAGCAGTGACACATATTCTCGATTCAAAAACATGTTTTCAATAGATTTCCCTTATTTACTGCTCTATAATAATGGATAATTGCATAATTAAACTACATATCACAAATTAGTAGTCACAATAATAAAATGGAGTCATGATTTGAGTAACTTATTTTTGGTAAAATAGAGTTTTGAAGCTCAAACAATATCATAGTGGAAAAATAATGGGAGAAAGTAAACAATAAACTTAAGAAATTTCAGCAACATATTATCTAGTTTAAGTCATGACTAATTTTGTGGTGTACACAAAGCCTTTTCATCAAATATAATACACTAAAATTTATAAAAGATACAAACAAAAAAGAAAGGACCAACCTCTCTTACTTCATTCATCAAAGCAATAAAAACTAAACAAAAGTAGATTGTTTGAGTATGTAAATTTGTCATGAGAATAACAATAGCTATATGGCCAACGGCAACATAAAAGTTGTTAACCCTACTCTTTTAATTTGGTCAAAGTGATTAAAATATCTAACATAGGAAATAAGAATAAATTGATAATGTGACATAAGTGATGGTGGATTTAATATGTCAAGAATAAGAATATGCTTTAAAAAAGATTATTTGAATTTTTAATTGCAACAGCAAACAAAATATACATTTAATCAAATAATTAGATGCTTTCTAAAAAATATAACAAAATATAATAAAATATTATAGAATTTGATGGAAAGAACAATTTAAAAAAAATAACAAAATATTATAAAATGAGCAATTTTCAAAAGCTTTTTCTACTTAAAATGTGAGTACATGAAATACATTTATTTTAGTCCTTTTGAAACAATCTCCATCATGTAGTGTAATGAAAATGAAAAGAACAACTTCATCTTCAATTATTACACATAATTATTGTAACTAACTAAAAATTATGTAATAACAACATAGATTATCTACCTTACTCCAAATGAGTACACTTTTTAAGTATTTGCAACTAAAAATTACAGCTAATTATGAATATAAAGTTTGGTCAATATATAGTATATGAAGAAGAAATCACTTAATAAACTTAATAATAATGTTTAGTTACTTTGCCATCAGCTTCAATTTTATAATATCTATTAAAAAATGAAAGCAAAACTATTGTGAAATAATTTCCTTTCAAAAATTCATTGTAATTTTATTCAGATAAACATTTTAAAAATTAGCAAGAGAAAACAACGTACCGCCTATGAAAATCCATTTTATATCCTACACCTGATCATTTTAAATGTCTCTTTTATTTGCCAAATTCATTATTTTCACATATTATTTATCTTGCAATGATCTAACAAATTCGTATGAAAGAGTACAAATATCATACTATAATATTTAAAATAGATTTCTTTTATTTTACTTTTTTAGTAACTCATAATTTAAAGTAGATTATTTATGAAGTACTATTTATAAAAGAAAAAAAAAATGAAAATTGACCTGTTCATCATTGATCTTGAACTCCCTAGCCTTCAGAAACTTGAGAAGAACCATATTCCTGCCTTCATCTCCTTTGCTTAGCAGAAGAGGTATCCCACAAAGAGACACATCTTTCTCTACTCCAACACTTTTCTTCTCTGATTCTATTTTTTTTCCTCTTGTTCCTTCACTGGTTCCACACCCTCCTTATCAGCACCTTCTTTTTTAACTTCTTTTTCGTTATTATTACCTTCAGTTGCTTCATTGATCTTCTTTGGCTCTTCTATTTTTTAATCAAACAGGTTGTGTCCCAAGATAGCTTCTTAAAGCTTAGCCTTTAGATAGATAGCATGTGAAGACTTCAAAAATTTCAATCACTTTACTGATAGTTCTTCCTGAAAGCATGTATAATGTGATTAAAGAGTTGAAAACAGTAAAAATAAAAAAAGTAAGCACCAACTTCTCTGAGAATCAATGAAACAATGAAAGGGCCATCAAAGATTGCTTATCTCAAATTAGAAAAATGAAAATTTTTTAAATTTTTTCACAGTGTTAAAGCTAAATAATAATTTTCAAAAGAACCCAAAGGATAAAAGAGATTGATGTGGTTGAGGAAGCTAACCCATTCTACACAACGTAGGAGGGTCCTTCTGCAAATCTTTGAGCTCCTTCAAGATGCGCTCCGACGCCGTATTTGAACATTACATATATTAAAGTAATAGATCAAGAATCATTCAAGCTCTAAAATTGAATCTGAGATCCATTCTGAGTTCATTAACTGTGCTAAAGAAACACTTTCTCAGTTTCATTGAATTTGCATAAACACAACGATTTGTGTAAATATTCTAACTCTTAAAACATAAATTACCTCAGCAACACCGACAATGACAGCCATCCATGATGAGTAACTGTGCGAATGGATGGAGCTTCAGTTTTCGCGAACAGATAAGAAGTCTCTACTGACGGTTCCACTGTTCGCATCGTGAGCAAAGTTTTTGTGTTTGCTCCGGTAATAGTACAGAGCTTCGGTACTGGCAGTTGGAGAGACGGATGGAGAGAGATCTGATGAGGGAGGAGTGTTTTTGAATTTTTAAATACAGTGGTCGGTAACAAATGTTCAGATTTGGGTTTTGTCATTCAATTTATATGTACACAACACAGTTTAAATTTGACATCTAAACAACCGTTATTTACTTTGATGCCCTTATCCTTTCACTACGCCACATGTCGATTATAAAGCCTTCTTCAAACAGGTTGTGTCCAGGGATAGCTTCTTAAAGCTTAGCCTTTAGATAGATAGCATGTGGAGACTCCAAATATTCCAATCACTTTACTGATAGTTCTTTCTGAGAGCATGTATAATGTGATTAAAGAGATGAAAACTGTAAAAATGAAAAAGTAAGCACCAACTTCTCCGAGAATCACTGAAACAATGAAAGGGCCATCAAAAATTACTTATCTCAGATTAGAAAAATGAAATTTTTTAAATTTTCCAACAGTGTTAAAGCTAAATAATAATTTTTAAGATAACCGAAATGATAAAAAAGATGGATGTGGTTGAGGTAGCTAACCCATTCAATACAACGTAGGAGGGTCCTTCTGCAAATCTTTGAGCTCCTTCAAGATGCGCTCCGACGCCATATTTGAACATTACATGCATTAAAGTAATAGATCAAGAATCATTCAAGCTCTAAAACTGAATCTGAGGTCCATCCTGAGTTTATTAACTGTGCTAAAGAAATACTTTCTCAGTTTCATTGATTTTGCATAAACACAACGATTTGTGTAACTATTCTAACTCTTAAAAAATAAATTACCTCTACAATACCGCCAACGACAGCCATCCATGATGAGTAACTGTGCGAACGAATGGAACTTTGGTTTTCGCAAACAGATGAAAAGCCTCTACCGATGGTTCCTCTGTCTGCATCGCAAGCAAAGTTTCTGTGTTTGCTCCATTGATTGTGCAGAGCTTCGGTATTGGCAGATGGAGTGACGGATCGAGAGAGATCAGATGAGGGAGGAGTGTTTTTGAATTTTGAAATACAGTGGTCGCTAACAAATGTTTAGATTAGGGTTTTGTCATTAAATTTATATGTACACAACACAGTTTAAATTTGACATCTAAACAAATATTATTTACTTTGATGCCCTTATCCTTTCATTGCACCACATGTCGATTATAAGTCTTCTTCAAATAGGTTGTGTCCCAAGATAGCTTCTTCAAGCTTAGCCTTTAGATAGATAGCATGTGGGGACTCTAAAAATTCCAATCACTTTACTGATAGTTCTTCCTGAAATCATGTATAATGTGATTAAAGAGATGAAAATAGTAAAAATGAAAAAGTAAGCACCAACTTCTCTCAGAATCAATGAAACATTGAAAGGGCCATCAAAGATTGCTTATCTCAAATTGGAAAAATGAAATTTTTTTGAATTTTTCCACGGTGATAAAGCTAAATAATAATTTTCAAAATAACCCAAAGGATAAAAAAGATGGATGTGGTTGAGGAAGCTAACCCATTCTACACAATGTAGGAGGGTCCTTCTGAAAATATTTGAGCTCTTTCAAGATGCGCTCCGACGTCGTATCTGAACATTACATACATTAAAGTAATAGATCAAGAATCATTCAAGCTCTAAAACTGAATCTGAGATCAATTCTGAGTTCATTAACTGTACTAAAGAAACACTTTCTCAGTTTCATTGATTTTGCATAAACACAACGATTTTTGTAACTATTCTAATTCTTCAAAAATAAATTACCTCTGCAACACTGCCAACGACAAGCATCCATGATGAGTAACTGTGCGAACGGATGGAGCTTCGGTTTTCGTGAACAGATGAAAAGTCTCTACTAACGGTTCCTATGTTTGCATCGCGAGCAAAGTTTTTTTGTTTGCTCCGGTGATAGTGCAGAGCTTCGGTACTGGCAGATGGAGAGACGAGTGGAGAGAGATCTGATGAGGGAGGAGTGTTTTTGAATTTTAAAATACAATGGCCGCTAACAAATGTTCAAATTAGGGTTTTGTCATTTAATTTATATGTACACAACACAGTTTAAATTTGACACCTAAACAACTATTATTTACTTTGATGCCCTTATCCTTTCATTGTGCCACATGTCGATTATAAAGGCCTCTTCAAACAGGTTGTGTCCAGAGATAGCTTCTTCAAGCTTAGCCTTTAGATAGATAGCATGTGGAGACTCCAAAAATTCCAATCACTTTATTGATGGGGTTGAGGAAGCTAACCCATTCTACACAACGTAGGAGGGTCCTTCTGCAAATCTTTGAACTCCTTCAAGATGCGTTCCGATGCCGTATCCAAATATTACATACATTAAAGTAATAGATCAAGAATCATTCAAGCTCTAAAACTTAATCTGAGATCCATCTGAGTTCATTAACTGTGCTAAAGAAACACTTTCTCGGTTTCATTGATTTTGCATAAACACAGTTTGTGTAACTATTATAACTCTTAAAAAATAAATTACCTCTGCAACATCGCCAACGACAGCCGTCCATGATGAGTAACTGTGCGAACGGATGGAGCTTCAGTTTTCGCGAACAGATAAAAAGTCTCTACCGACGGTTCCTATGTTTGCATTGCGAGCAAAGTTTCTGTGTTTTCTCCGGTGATAGTGCAGAGCTTCGATACTGGCAGATGGATAGACAGAAGGAGAGAGATCTGATGATGGAGGAATATTTTTTAATTTTAAAATACAGTGGCCGCTAACAAAAGTTCAGATTTGGGTTTTGTCATTCAATTTATATCTACACAACACAGTTTAAATTTGACATCTAAACAAGTGTTGTTTACTTTGATGCCCTTAACCTGTCACTGCGCCACATGTCGATTATAAAGGCTTCTTCAAACAGGTTGTGTCCCAAGATAGCTTCTTCAAGCTTATCCTTTAGATAGATAGCATGTGTGGACTCCAAAAATTCCAATCACTTTACTGATAGTTCTTCCTGAAAGCATGTATAATATGATTAAAGAGATGAAAACAATAAAAATGAAAAAGTAAGCACCAACTTCTCTGAGAATCAATGAAACAATGATAGGGCCATCAAAGATTGCTTATCTCAAATTAGAAGAATGAAAACTTTTTAAATTTTTCCACAGTGTTAAAGCTTAATAATAATATTCAAAATAACCCAAAGGATAAAAAAGAAGGATGTGGTTGAGGAAGCTAACCCATTCTACACAATGTTGGAGAGTCCTTTTACAAATCTTTGAGCTTCATCAAAATGCGCTCTGACGCTGTATCTGAACAATACATATATTAAAGTAATAGATCAAGAGTCATTCAAGCTCCAAAACTTAATTTGAGATCCATTCTGAGTTCATTAACTGTGCTAAAGAAACACTTTCTCAGTTTCATTGATTTTGCATAAACACAACGATTTGTGTAACTATTCTAACTCTTAATAAATAAATTACCTCTGCAACACCGCCAACGACAGCCATCCATGATGAGTAACTATGCGAACGGATAGAGCTACGTTTTTTGCAAACAGATGAAAAGTCTCTACGGAGCTTTCCTCAGTTTGGATCGCGAGCAAAGTTTCTGTATTTTCTCCGGTGATAGTGCAGAGCTTTGGTACTGGCAGATAAGGAGACGGATGGAGAGAGATCTGATGAGGGAGGAGTGTTTTTGAATTTTGAAATACAGTGGCCGCTAACAAATGTTCATATTAGGGTTTTGTCATTCAATTTATATGTACACAACACAGTTTAAATTTGACATCTAAATAAGTGTTATTATCTTTGATGCCCTTATCCTTTCACTGCGCCAGATGTCGATTATAAAGGCTTCTTCAAACAGGTTGTGTCCCAAGATAGCTTCTTCAAGCTTATCCTTTAGATAGATAGCATGTGGGGACTCCAAAAATTTCAATCACTTTACTGATAGTCCTTCCTGAAAGCATGTATAATGTGATTAAAGAGATGAAAATAGTAAAAATGAAAAAGTAAGCACAAACTTCTCTGAGAATCAATGAAACAATGATAGGGCCATCAAAGATTGCTTATCTCAAATTAGAAGAATGAAAATTTTTTAAATTTTCCCACAGTGTTAAAGCTAAATAATAATTTTCAAAATAACCCAAATGATAAAAAAGATGGATGTGATTGAGGAAGCTAACCCATTCTACACAACGGCGGAGGGTCCTTCTGCAAATCTTTGAGCTCCTTCAAGATGCGCTCCGACGCCGTATCTGAACATTACATACATTAAAGTAATAGATCAAGAGTCATTCAAGCTCTAAAACTGAATCTGAGATCCATTCTGAGTTCATTAATTGTGCTAAAGAAACACTTTCTCAGTTTCATTGATTTTGTATAAACACAACGATTTGTGTAACTATTCTAACTCTTAAAAAATAAAGTACCTCTGAAACACCGCCAACGACAACCATCCATGATGAGTAACTGTGCGAATTTGCAAACAAATAAAAAGTCTCTACTGACGGTTCCTCAGTTTGCATCGTGAGCAAAGTTTCTGTATTTGCTTCGGGGATAGTGCAGAGCTTCGGTACTAGGAGATGGAGAGAGATCTGATGAGGGAGGAGTGTTTTTGAATTTTGAAATACAGTGGCCGCTAAATATTGTATAGATTAGGGTTTTTACAGTCAATTTATATGTACACAAAATAGTTCAAATTTGACATCTAAACAACTGTTATTTACTTTGATGCCCTTATCCTTTCACTGCGCCACATGTCGATTACAAAAGGCTTCTTCAAACAGGTTGTGTTTCAAGATAGCTTCTTCAAGCTTAGCCTTTAGATAGATAGCATGTGGGGAATCCAAAAATTCCAATTACTTTACTTACAGTTCTTCCTGAAAGCATGTATAATGTGATTAAAGAGATGAAAACAGTAAAACACCAACTTCTCTGAGAATCAATGAAACAATGATAGGGTCATCAAAGATTGCTTATCTCAAATTAGAAAAATGAAAATTTTTTAAATTTTCACACAGTGTTAAAGCTAAATAATAATTTTTAAAATAACCCAAAGGATAAAAAAGATGGATGTGATTGAGGAAGCTAACCCATTCTACACAACGTAGGAGGGTCCTTCTGCAAATCTCTGAGCTCCTTCAAGATGCGCTCCGACACCGTATCTGAACATTACACACATTAAAGTAATGGATCAAGAGTCATTCAAGATATAAAACTGAATCTGAGATCCATTCTGAGTTCAATAACTGTGATAAAGAAACACTTTCTCAGTTTCATTGATTTTGCATAAACACAATAATTTGTGTAACCATTCTAACTCTTAAAAAATAAATTACCTCTGCAACACCGCCAATGACAGCCATTCATGATGAGTAACTGTGCGAACGGATGGAGCTTTGGTTTTCGCGAACAGATGAAAAATGGCTATCGACAGTTCCTCCGTTTGCATCGCGAGCAAAGTTTCTGTGTTTGCTCCGGTGATAGTGCAGAGCTTCGGTACTGGCATATGGAGAGATAAATGGAGAAAGATCTGATGAGGGAGGAGTGTTTTTGAATTTTGAAATACAGTGGCCGCTAAATATTGTATAGATTAGGGTTTTTTCAGTCAATTTATATGTACACAACACATTTCAAATTTGACAACTAAACAACTGTTATTTACTTTGATGCCCTTATCCTTTCACTGCGCCACATGTCGATTATAAAGGCTTCTTCAAACAGGTTGTGTTTCAAGATAGCTTCTTCAAGATTAGCCTTTAGATAGATAGCATGTGGGGACTCCAAAAATTCCAATCACTTTACTGATAGTTCTTCCTGAAAGCATGTATAACGTGATTAATGAGATGAAAACAATAAAAATGAAAAAGTAAGCACCAGCTTCTCTGAGAGTCAGTGAAACAATGAAATGGCCATAAAATATTGCTTATCTCATATTAGAAAAATGAAAATTTTTTAAATTTTTCCACAGTGTTAAAGCTAAATAATAATTTTCAAAATAACCCAAAGGATAAAAAAGATGGATGTGATTGAGGAAGCTAACCCATTCTACACAACGTAGGAGGGACCTTCTGCAAATCTTTGAGCTCCTTCAAGATGGGCTCCGACGCCATATCTGAATATTACATACATTAAAGTAATAGATCAAGAATCATTCAAGCTCTAAAACTAAATCTGAGATCCATTCTGAGTTCATTAACTTTGCTAAAGAAACACTTTCTCAGTTTCATTGATTTTGCATAAACACAACGATTTGTGTAACTATTCTAACTCTTAAAAAATAAATTACCTCTGCAACACTGCCAACGACAGCCATCCATAACGAGTAGCTGTGCGAAGGGATGGAGCTTCGATTTTTGCGAATAGATGAAAAGTCTCTACCGACGGTTCCTCTGTTTGCATCGCGAGCAAAGTTTCTGTGTTTGCTCTGGTGATAATGCAGAGCTTTGGTACTGGCAGATGGAGAGACTGATGGAGAGATATCTGACGAGGGAGGAGTGTTTTTGAATTTTGAAATACAGTGGCCGCAAACAAATGTTCAGATTAGGGTTTTGTCATTCAATTTATATGTACACAACACAGTTTAAATTTGACATCTAAACAAATGTTATTTACTTTGATGTCCTTATCCTTTCACTGCGCCACATGTCGATTATAAAGGCTTTTTCAAACAGGTTGTGTCCTAAGATAGCTTCTTCAAACTTAGCCTTTAGATAGATAGCATGTGGGGACTCCAAAAATTCTAATCACTTTACTGATAGTTCTTCCTAAAAGCATGTATAATGTGATTAAAGAGATGAAAACAATAAAAATGAAAAAGTAAGCACCAACTTCTCTAAGAATCAATGAAACAATGATAGGGCCATCAAAGATTGCTTATCTCAGATTAGAAAAATGAAAATTTTTAAAATTTTTCCACAGTGTTAAAGCCAATTAATAATTTTCAAAATAACCCAAAAGATAAAAAAGATGGATGTGGTTGAGGAAGCTAACCCATTCTACACAACGTAGGAGGGTCCTTCTGCAAATCTTTGAGCTCCTTCAAGATGCGCTCTGACGCCGTATCTGAACATTACATACGTTAAAATAATAGATCAAGAATCATTTAAGCTCTAAAACTGAATCTGAGATCCATTCTGAGTTCATTAACTATGCTAAAGAAACACTTTCTCAGTTTCATTGATTTTGCATAAACACAACAATTTGTGTAACTATTCTAACTCTTAAAAAATAAATTACCTCTGCAACACCGCCAACGACAGCCATCCATGATGAGTAACTGTGCGAACTGAGGGAGCTTCGGTTTTCACGAACAGATGAAGAATCTCTATCGACGGTTCTTCTGTTTGCATCGCGAACAAAGTTTCTGTGTTTGCTCCGGTGATAGTGCAGAGATTTGGTACTAGTAGATGGAGAGACAGATGGAGAGAGATCCATTGAGGGAGAAGTGTTTTTGAATTTTGAAATACAGTGGCCGCTAACAAATGTTCAGATTAGGGTTTTATCATTCAATTTATATGTACACAACACAGTTTAAATTTGACATGTAAACAACTGTTATTTACTTTGATGCCCTTATCCTTTCACTGCGCCACATGTCGATTATAAAGGCTTCTTCAAACAGGTTGTGTTTCAAGATAGGTTCTTCAAGCTTAGCCTTTAGATAGATAGCATGTGGGGACTCCAAAAATTTTAATCATTTTACTGATAGTTCTTCCTAAAAGCATGTATAATGTGATTAAAGAGATGAAAACAGTAAAAATGAAAAAGTAAGCACCAACTTTTCTGAAAATCAATGAAACAATGAAAGGGCCATCAAAGATTGCTTATCTCAAATTTGGAAAATGAAAATTTTTTAGATTTTCCCACAGTGTTAAAGCTAAATAATAATTTTCAAAATAATCCGAAGGATAAAAATGATGGATGTGATTGAGGAAGCTAACCCATTCTACACAACATAGGAGGGTCCTTCTGCAAATCTTTGAGCTCCTTCAAGATGCTCTCCGACGCCGTATCTGAACATTACATACATTAAAGTAATAGATCAAGAGTCATTCAAGATATAAAACTGAATCTGAGATCCATTCTGAGTTCATTAACTGTGATAAAGAAACACTTTCTCAGTTTAATTGATTTTGCATAAACACAACGATTTGTGTAACCATTCTAACTCTTAAAAAATAAATTACCTCTGCAACACCGCCAATGACAGCCATTCATGATGAGTAACTGTGCGAACGGATGGAGCTTCGATTTTCGCGAACAGATGAAAAATGGCTATCGACAGTTCCTCCGTTTGCATCGCGAGCAAAGTTTCTGTGTTTGCTCCGGTGATAGTGCAGAGCTTCGGTACTAGCAGATGGAGAGAGATTTGATGAGGTAGGAGTGTTTTTGAATTTTGAAATACAGTGGTCGTTAAATATTGTATAGATTAGGGTTTTTTTCAGAAAATTTATATGTACACAACACAGTTCAAATTTGACATCTAAACAACTGTTATTTACTTTGATGCCCTTATCCTTTCACTGCGCCACATGTCGATTATAAAGGCTTCTTCAAACAGGTTGTGTCTTAAGATAGCTTCTTCAAGCTTAGCCTTTAGATAGATAGCATGTGGGAACTCCAAAAATTCCAATCACTTTACTGATAGTTCTTCCGGAAAGCATGTATAACGTGATTAATGAGATGAAAACAATAAAAATGAAAAAGTAAGCACCAACTTCTCTGAGAATCAGTGAAACAATGAAATGGCAATCAAAGATTGCTTATCTCAGATTAGAAAAATGAAAATTTTTAAAATTTTCCCACAGTGTATGTTAAAGCTAAATAATAATTTTTAAAATAACCCAAAGGATAAAAAAGATGGATGTGGTTGAGGAAGCTAATCCATTCTACAGAACGTAGGAGGGTCCTTCTGCAAATCTTTGAGCTCCTTCAAGATGGGCTCCGACGCCGTATCTGAATATTACATACATTAAAGTAATAGATCAAGAATCATTCAAGCTCTAAAACTGAATCTGAGATCCATTCTGAGTCCATTAACTTTGCTAAAGAAACACTTTCTGAGTTTCATTGATTTTGCATAAACACAACGATTTGTGTAACTATTCTAACTCTTAAAAAATAAATTACCTCTGCAACACTGCCAACGACAGCCATCCATGATGAGTAGCTATATGCGAACGGATGGAGCTTTGGTTTGTGCGAACAGGTGAAAAGTCTCTACCGACGGTTCCTCTGTTTGCATCGCGAGCAAAGTTTCTGTGTTTACTCTAGTGATACTGCAGAGCTTCGGTACTAGCAGATGGAGAGACGGATGGAGAGATATCTGACGAGGGAGGAGTGTTTTTGAATTTTGAAATACAGTGGCCGCTAACAAATGTTCAGATTAGGGTTTTGTCATTCAATTTATATGTACACAACACAGTTTAAATTTGACATCTAAACAAATGTTATTTACTTTGATGTCCTTATCCTTTCACTGCCCCACATGTCGATTATAAAGGCTTTTTCAAATAGGTTGTGTCCTAGGATAGCTTCTTCAAACTTTGCCTTTAGATAGATAGCATGTGGGGACTCCAAAAATTCTAATCACTTTATTGATAGTTCTTCCTGAAAGCATGTATAATGTGATTAAAGAGATGAAAACAATAAAAATGAAAAAGTAAGCACCAACTTCTCTGAGAATCAGAAAAACAATGAAAGGGCCATCAAAGATTGCTTATCTCAGATTAGAAAAATAAAATTTTTTTTAAATTTTTCCACAGTGTTAAAGCTAAATAATAATTTTCACAATAACTGAAAAGATAAAAATGATGGATGTGGTTGAGGAAGCTAACCCATTCTACACAACATAGGAGGGTCCTTCTGCAAATCCTTAAGCTCCTTCAAGATGTGCTCTGACGCCGTATCTGAACATTACATACGTTAAAAATAATAGATCAAGAATCATTTAAGCTCTAAAACTGAATCTGAGATCCATTATGAGTTTATTAACTATGCTAAAGAAACACTTTCTCAGTTTCATTGATTTTGCATAAACACAACAATTTGTGTAACTATTCTAACTCTTAAAAAATAAATTACCTCTGCAACACCGCCAACGACAACCATCCATGATGAGTAACTGTGCGAACTGATGGAGCTTCGATTTTCGCGAACAAATGAAGAATCTCTATCGACGGTTCTTTTGTTTGCATCGCGAGCAAAGTTTCTGTGTTTGCTCCGGTGATAGTGCATAGATTTGGTACTGGCAGATGGAGAGACTGATGGAGAGAGATCCAATGAGGGAGGAGTATTTTTGAATTTTGAAATACAGTGGCCACTAACAAATGTTCAGATTAGGATTTTGTCATTCAATTTATATGTACACAACACAGTTTAAATTTGACATCTAAACAACTGTTATTTACTTTTATGCCCTTATCCTTTCACTGCGCCACATGTCGATTATAAAGGCTTCTTCAAACAGGTTGTGTCCCAAGATAGGTTCTTCAAGCTTAGCCTTTAGATAGATAGCATGTGGGGACTCCAAAAATTTTAATCATTTTACTGATAGTTCTTCCTGAAAGCATGTATAATGTGATTAAAGAGATGAAAACAGTAAAAATGAAAATGTAAGCACCAACTTCTCTGAGAATCAATGAAACAATGAAAGGGCCATCAAAGATTGCTTATCTCAAATTTGGAAAATGAAAAATTTTTTAAATTTTCCCACAGTGTTAAAGCTAAATAATAATTTTCAAAATAACCCAAAGGATAAAAAGGATGGATGTTGTTGAGGAAGCTAACCTAATCTACACAACGTAGGAGGGTCCTTCTGCAAATCTTTGAGCTCCTTCAAGATGAGCTCTGACGCCATATTTGAACATTACATACATTAAAGTAATAGATCAAGAATCATTCAAGCTCTAAAACTGAATCTGAGATCCATTCTGAGTCCATTAACTGTGCTAAAGAAACACTTTCTCAGTTTTATTGATTTTGCATAAATACAACGATTTGTATAACTATTCTAACTCTTAAAAAATAAATTACCTCTACAACACTGCCAACGACAGCTATCCATGATGAGTAACCGTGCGAACGGATGGAGCTTCGGTTTTCGCGAACAAATGAAAAGTTTCTACCAACGGTTCCTCTGTTTGCATCGCGAGCAAAGTTTTTGTGTTTGCTCCGGTGATAGTACAGAGCTTTGGTACTGGATGATGGAGAGACAGATGGAGAGAGATTTGATGAGGGAGGAGTGTTTTTGAATTTTGAAATACAGTGGACGCTAACAATTGTTCATATTAGGGTTTTGTCATTCAATTTATATGTACACAACACAGTTCAAATTTGACATCTAAACAACTGTTATTTACTTTGATGCCCTTATCCTTTCACTACGCCACATGTCAATTATAAAGGCTGGACACTTGTCGAACAATGAATCATGTACTGCTCTTCTATTATATATAGTGAGATAGTTCAATCCAGCTGCTGAGTATATCTGTTAGTATTTTTTGACAATCAACACATTTTTTTAAAAGAAATGTTAGGAGGTCAATATTTTTTGTCAATATTATTGGTCAATATTTTAGATCAATATTTTGTTTTTATACTATTTGAATTTTGGATTTAGAATTTACTATATATATACTTTTGTTGGCTAAATAATGTTGGCCAAAACTAATACATTTTGTTAATTATTTAGCATTGTTCTTTTCTTTAACATTATTCAATCTAGCTTTCTTTACATTAGTATTTCTTAACAACAAACACGTATTTTCTTGGTTTTTATAATTAAAAATTAACCTAAATATATAATTAATTCATAATAACCTAGATCACCAAAGAAGCCTAAGCACTAAGCATTTAATGGATATATCATGCACATGAATTTACCAAAGCTAAATGAATGCTTCACAGGAAATAGGAAAATGGAAACGGTGTTACACTACTGATTTTGACTTCGACATCACTAGCAGCTTCGAATTTCATGTAAATCTCAGTGCAAAAGGCTACCGTTCCTTGATATTCAGGTAAGGTTTCTAGACGCTTCGAGTTTGAAATAACAATTTGAGTATCTTTCTTTTGGCTTTAATTTCTTGGGATATTGGCAACCAAGCTGATTTCATGGGGAAATAATTATTGTTTTGACAGCGGCGATCACGACTTAGTTGTTCCTTTCTTATCGACTCAAGCATGGATAAGAGCTCTAAACTACTCCATTTTCGATGATTGGAGGCCATGGCTTGTAAATGGCCAAGTTGCAGGGTATGCATGAACCTTTTAGCCTTTATATTATATAAGAGAAGAAAGTAACAAATAAACTTTTGAATATTTATATTTCAAATAAATTAATCCTGAAAATAAAAAAAATACCAATAAAGTCTTTTATAATAGCAAATGTAGACAAGTTAATTTAAATTAAGACTTTCTATTTTAGTTATAGAGGTTAATTTAAAAGTAATGTGTCCACATCTACTATTATAGAGGATTTTATCGGTATTTTTTTTTTTCAAAGACTAATATATTTAAAGTATAAATCTTTAGAAACTTATTTGTTACTTTACTCTTTATAATATGATATATATTGAAGCTAGTTTTATAGTGCCTATGTTTGTGGTTACTATGGTAGTAACCATTCTATGTAAATTATGAGTTAATAATCATTTTAATTAAAGCCTATGACTATAACGATGTGAAGTTTACTGTGAGGGTATAATGAGTTATTTTACCTATGATGATCAGTGATATATGCAATATAGGTTTATAAAAAGTACTAGATGCACATAAAAAAATTAGTTACCAAAGTCGTTATATATTTATGTATAAATATATGTATTATTTAACTTATTTTTAATGTATATTTTATATTTAAATAAATATTTTAAATTAATAACTGATTTTATGGCTAACTTTTGGTGTACATGTAGCATGACTGATATATATATTTACTAGTATTTTTACCCGTAATAATATTACGGGATATATATTTTTTAAAATTACGGTTCACTTTATTCTAACAGTATAGATTATGTATGGCACAAAAAATTTATAAAATCAAACTACTTTTATAAAAAAAAGTCGTAGATTGACAAAAGTCTCTGGCTAAGAAGATCAAGGTATCTATAGATAAAAAATTAAATAATAAGATTTTTAGTTATTATTTTTATATGAAAAAGTCTAATTTTTTTATTAATAATTAATCTTAACATTCGTTATCTAAAATTTGAAACAATTTAACGTGTATACTTTTACATTTAATTAGGTGTTAAGTCTGTTGCACAAATAGAAATAATTAATTTTTATACTTGTTATTTAAAAATAATATTTTTTTCTTTATATATATAAAAAAATAATTAGATATTAGCATAAAAAATTAAACTGATAGTTATAAAATTAACTCAAAACTTTTTTTTTTTGAAATAATTGAATCTTGATTCTAACTTTTAATTATAACATTAGTATTCTCTCTAAATTATATATAATAAATATTTGAAAGAAAAGAAATGAAAATATAGATTAAAAAGATAAGCGGTGAAATTTTAAAACTAAATAAAAAACTAAAAAATATGTATATAATAATAATAATATTTTTTATTTGAATTATATTATTTTGTTAATTTTATTTTTTGTAGAATAGAAAGGTAGAAAAAATAGAGAATGAGAGAAAAGAGAGAGAACGATAAAGATGAAGAATGAGAGTGAGAGTTTGTTAATTTTGGAAGAAAAAATTTTATTTTAATTGTAATAAAAAAATATCAGATGACATATTTTGATTTGTCAAATTACTAATATAAAATATAAATTATATATAGAGTAAAAATGGTAGAAAGAAATAGAAAAATAGAGAGAGATAGATGAGAGAATTTAGAAAGAGAGTTTATTAATTTTGAAAAAAAATATTTTCGCTCAATTTTAATAAGAGATTGTCATGTGACACATTTGATTATTAAATTAGATAGTAATATATGATACATAATATAGGTATATTTCAATTTCAGTTTTAATATTTTAATTTTAATTTTAATGCAATTAAAGAATGTCAGGTTGTACATTTTGATTGTCAAATTAGTAATTAGTCATTGATATTAATAATGATATATAAAATAGATAAAATGGTTGAAGGAATGAGAGAGATAGAGAAAAGAAGATGGAGGAGTGGAGAACTCTTTAATTTTGGAGGGAAAGATTTGATTTCAATTGTAATGAGGGAGTGACATGTGGCACATTTTGGTTGTAAAATTAGTATGGAGGAGGGAAGAATTCTTTAATTTTGGAGGGAAAGATTTAATTTCAATTACAATGAGGTAGTGACATGTGACATATTTTAGTTGTAAAATTAATAAGGAAGAGAGGAAAATTCTTTAATTTTGGAAGAAAAGATTTGATTTCAATTATAATAAAAAAGTGACATATGGCACATTTTAGTTGTAAAATAAAAAATATATAATAGAATAGATTCTTCCAACAGTATATTAGTACCTTGTATCTTATTTTTGCGTATTTGCTTTGTATAATCGTCGAAAGGAATTGTTTACATAACATTATTATTTCTTAAAACACTCCAAGACATTGAGCATGTATAAATAATTTGTCTCTTGAGCAGGTTTACAAGGACTTACTCAAATCAAATGACGTTTGCAACTGTGAAGGTAAAGAAAAAAACATTAATTCTTTAATTTAGATAAAAAAAAAGTCCTTTTTTTTTCTTGTGGTGTCTCTCTATTTTGGAAATTTTTCCATTTCTTTTTTTCTTCATATGTAATAATAGGGTGGAGGGCATACAGCTGCTGAGTACAAACCAGATGAATGTTTAGCCATGTTCTCTAGGTGGCTCTCTAATGCCCCTTTATGACTTTAATAACTAAAATGTTACAAAACTAGTTACACATGAGATGATGCTCATTCATCTATGATTACTTGTAAAAAATCAAATAATATAATGTGTAACTATTCTGTGTACTAAGTGTTCAACTATATTCTATACTAATAGAGAAATTTTATCCCTATTGTGGAGAATTATTGTCTCCCGAATCCTGAGGAACAAAATAATTGCTACCTTATTAGAAGAATTTCAACAGATGGGATTATAGGATTGCTAATATGAAACTGAGCTGCAGAATTATGCAGCAAAGAAGATTGAAAGAAACAGAGAAAACTAAGATGATTTTGTATTGGTAAGAGTTGTAATTCACACTAGTATTTGAGTATATCTCAATCTATCTAGTATCTATTACTAAAAAGTCAAAACATAAGGGTATTATAGTTATCTAGAGATCACAGACTAACAAATTACTTGTTCCTTAAGTCACCAGTCTGTTAAATCAGTGACAACCATATTAACTTATTTGACCCTCATTATGAAAGCAACTCAGATTCTTGGGTTGCAAGAAACAAGAATGAAAGAAAAACCGCAAGAAGTTTATCAAGGAAAACTAGAGAATCTATCTGTCTATATCTATTCTTATTATATAAAAGTTGATACCTAAGTTTTTTTATATCATATTTAAATCATTTTTTTTTAACAATGCTATGTCAACAATTTTGCTTATTTGACAAAACTTGAAAATCAACTAATCATCTTTTTGTAAAAAATTAAAAAAAAATTCTTATTTATTATTATTCAATTAAAACATAAAATACTAATTAAATGCAATAAATATACATTAAAAGTATAATAATAATAATAATAATAATAATAACTATAAAAAAATTTTAGTTACAAATATTGAAATTCTACAATTTATACATGTTAATACTCTTACTACTACATTATTTGATCTATTTATGCATATTACATACGAGTAATGCTAGGTAGCCAAAGAATAATTACAATATAGAAATATCACGTAAAAATTTTCATTCTCTTGATAAGTAAGTGACATATACCTTCTCATCACTTATTCTTCTTATCACCTACCATTTTGCTGCATGCTTGAAGTCATTAATGTTCTTTCCAAAATCAATTTCAGTTTCTCCCAAATCAAATCCCTAATATCTCTCAATCACATTATTATCCATTAAAATGCAATAATTCTCTCCAAAAATTATAGAAGTTAAATTAAAAATTTTTAACAACTTTTACTATACAACTTATATTTTACATATAGTCTATTAAAAAATAAAATATAAAATATAAAATATAAATAAAAATTAAAAAATAAATTTTTAAAAATAATTATTAACTCATCATATTAAAATCAATAAATAAGCATACATATGAATATTAAATAAAAATATTAAAATAATTAAAATCATGACCTCTTAATGTACATATGAGATAATTTGAAGAATACAATAAGACGTATAGTTTAAAATTTGATAATATTAATTATAAAATTTAATAATTATGGACATCATAGGTATGAAATTAAGAATATTATGAGTACAAAATTATGGATATTATTAATATGAAATTATAGATGTTATGGATAAATTTATCAATTCAATAAATTAATTTAAGAATTTGACATTTTTTTAAATTCAATTATGATAAAATTTAAAAATATCTGTTTTAACTTTATAGTTACTTATATAATAACTAAAAAATAATAAGTGTATGGATGTAATATCTAATAAATATGAATTTAATTTTTAGATGTTAGTTGTATGTAATTATGGATGTTATTTATATGAACGTATGAATGTTATGTGTATGAACTTAGCTAGTACAATATAATTATAAATACACATAAAAACACAAAAAAATTAAATCAGTTTATTACCATACCTCATCAAAGCTACTGTAATTTTTCATATTCTCAAAAATTGGTTAACTGACAACAACCTCGACGGATAAGTCCGTCTGTTCAAATTCTTCAGCACCTTCTACCATATGTACCATATTAAGGTTGAATTCAAATGACATACTATTTGCAATGATAAAGAAGCCTTCTTGTAAAATTCCTTAGCCTATTCTAATTGTGCTTGCAATGGTATTAGAGTTGTGAATTTTGAATAAAAATAATTGAATTAACGAAAACAAAATCATATTAGGGTAGCTTTCAGATTTTGTATCTCCATTAAATGATGATAAATGACTTAACAAAAATAAAAAATCAATTACAATTAATTCATTTAATACAAATTATCGTTACCATTCTTTATAATTATTATTAGTCTTTATTGTATTCTTAAATATAAAAATCAAATTATAAAAGGTAATTCGATTTACACACGGTTTAGGCAGCCCAAAGTAATTCGAATGGCACTCATTCGAATTACAAAGCCTTCCCTATAAATAGAGTTCGAATTGAGCTAATTCGAACTGCAATCCCAAACCCCTGTCCTACCAAATTCCAGAGAAAACTCTTTTCCTACGAATCCAATAAAGTGTTCAACATGATATTATGCTGATGGGAGATAACTCGGACCGACTTTATTGTTTGAATGGAGTTGCCCATATAACTAGTGTCATTAATGAAGAGGTTGGTGCGCACTTTTTCTTTTAAAATAGAATTTAATGTGTTGCTTTTTTTTTTTTTTGCTTTTTGTTTGTTATAATGGTAGTCATTATTTACCGTTGTTAAGTTAGATAGAGTGGTTATATTAGTGGCTTATTAGTGCGTAAACGTTCGACGGATCAATTTCTAATTTGGATAGTGATTACAAATTATAAATA
The DNA here is from genome assembly GCF_003086295.3 of Arachis hypogaea. Classification (NCBI taxonomy): domain Eukaryota; kingdom Viridiplantae; phylum Streptophyta; class Magnoliopsida; order Fabales; family Fabaceae; genus Arachis; species Arachis hypogaea. The sequence continues at coordinate 96,770,914 of NC_092047.1, forward strand.
GAAAAGTATAAGTAGTAAAGATAACAGAGGGTGAAACTTATTTAGAGTAAATTTTTTTTTTGTTAACAAGAATAGTAATCATTGAAGTAAATTTTTTATGTTAATGTTATACTAGTTTTAAGAAAATATTTTTTTATTAGGCCTAGTTTGATGTATATATGATGTTATTTTTCATCATAATGCGTAACATTATTTGGTAGAGACAAGTTGTATTATTTGGATTAAGATATGCATTAGTGAATGATGTTGTATAAATATGTTCCGAGTTGAGAGACAATCTGATACGTTCTTTATACAGCCCCACCGATATATCACGAGCATACGATGGCAGCAGGGTATGCGCCTGGATGAGAGGATCGTTCCGTACTTGCAGATGGCCGGTTTATACCATCTTACGAGGCTGAACGAGAGCTGATTTATGTTAGATGAGCCCCTGGTTAGTGCATTTGTGAAGCGATGGCGTCCGGAAACGCACACGTTTCATATGCCGTTCGAGGAGTGCACGATTACATCACAGGACGTGGCATACCTGTTAGGGCTGTCGATCAATGGACATTATGTTAGTGGTTTCCTGACAGATTTTCAGACGTACATCGAGGGTAGTCGCCCAGCTTGGGCATGGTTCGAGGAGCTACTGGGTGTATTGCCTCCTGCGAACTGCATCCAGAAGTTCGCAGTGAACTGCAGCTGGTTCCACGAGACATTCGGAGAGCTTTCTGATGGAGCCGATGAGCCCACTATTAGGAGGTATGCCTGGGCCTATATCATGATGTTGTTGGGGACTCAACTATTTGGTGATAAGTCTGGTACTCGCACAGGAATGCCTCAATACACGGTGCCCATCCACTCGCACATAAGAATTAGATAAACATTGGGTTGCCTCCCAACAAGCGCTTCTTTAATGTCAATAGCTTGACAGTGGGCTCTCATGGAGCCTCACAGATGTGCAGAGCTTTGTTGAGACTCTCCAACACCAAACTTAGAGTTTGGATATGGGAGTTCAACACCAAACATAGAGTTTGGTTGTGGCCTCCCAACACCAAACTTAGAGTTTGACTGTGGGGGCTCTGGTTGACTCTGCTTTGAGAGAAGCTTTTCATGCTTCCACTCCATAGTTGCAGAGGGAGATCCTTGGGTTTTGAATACAAGGGAGTTCTCATTCCATTGAAGGACTATTTCACCTCTGTCAACATCAATCACAGCTCTTGTTGTGGCCAGGAAAGGTCTTCCTAGGATGATGGATTCATCCTCTTCCTTTCCAGTATCCAGGACTATGAAATCAGCAGGGATGTAAAGGCCCTCAACTTTTACCAATACATCTTCTACGTGTCCATAAGCCTGTCTTCTTGAGCTGTCTGCCATCTCTAGTGAGATTTTAGCAGCTTGCACCCCATAGATTCCCAGTTTCTCTATTACAGAGAGGGGCATGAGGTTTATTCCTGAACCAAGGTCACACAGAGCCTTAAAGATCATGGTGCCTATGGTACAGGGTATTATGAACTTTCCAGGATCCTGTCTCTTCTGAGGTAATGTCAGTTGATCCAGATCACTTAGTTCATTGATGAACAAGGGAGGTTCAACTTCCCAAGCATCAATGCCAAACAATTTGGCATTCAGCTTCATGATTGCACCAAGAAACTTGGCAGTTTGCTCTTCAGTGACATCCTCATTCTCTTCAGAAGAGGAATACTCATCAGAGCTCATGAAGGGCATAAGGAGGTTCAATGGAATCTCTATGGTCTCTAGATGAGCCTCAGAGTCCTTTGGTTCCTCAGAGGGAAGCTCCTTATTGGTCACTGGACGTCCCAGGAGGTCTTCCTCCTTGGGATTCACGTCCTCTCCTCTCCTCACAGGTTCGGCCAGGGCACTTATGTCAATGGCCTTGCACTCTCCTTTTGGGTTCTCTTCTGTATTGCTTGGGAGAGTACTAGGAGGGATATCAGTGATCCTTTTACTCAGCTGGCCCACTTGTGCTTCCAAATTTCTAATGGAAGATCTGGTTTCATTCATGAAACTTACAGTGGCCTTAGATAGATCAGAGACTAGATTTGCTAAATTAGAAGCATTTTGTTCAGAGTTCTCTGTCTGTTGCTGAGTTGATGATGGAAAAGGTTTGCTATTGCTAAACCTGTTTCTTCCACCATTATTAAAGCCTTGTTGGGGCTTTTGATCCTTCCATGAGAAATTTGGATGATTTCTCCATGTTGAGTTATAGGTGTTTCCATAAGGTTCACCTAAGTAATTTACCTCTGCTATTGCAGGGTTCTCAGGATCATAGGCTTCTTCTTCAGAAGATGCCTCTTGAGTACTGTTGGATGCAGCTTGCATTCCATGCAGACTCTGAGAGATCATATTGACTTGCTGAGTCAATATTTTATTCTGAGCCAATATGGCATTCAGAGTATCAACCTCAAGAACTCCCTTCTTCATAGGCGTCCTATTACTCACAGGATTCCTTTCAGAAGTGTATATGAACTGGTTATTAGCAACCATGTCAATGAGTTCTTGAGCTTCTGCAGGCGTTTTCTTTAGGTGAATGGATCCACCTGCAGAAGTGTCCAGTGACATCTTTGATAGCTCAGATAAACCATCATAGAATATATCCAGGATGGTCCATTCTGAAAGCATGTCAGAAGGACACTTTTTGGTCAACTGTTTGTATCTTTCCCAAGCTTCATAGAGGGATTCACCTTCTTTCTGTCTGAAGGTTTGAACATCAGCTCTAAGCTTGCTCAGCTTTTGAGGAGGAAAGTACTTGGCTAAGAAAGCCGTGACCAGCTTATCCCAAGAGTTCAGGCTGTCTTTAGGTTGAGAATCCAACCATAATCTAGCTCTGTCTCTTATAGCAAAAGGGAAAAGCATGAGCCTGTAGACTTCAGGATTTATTCCATTAGTCTTAACAGTATCACATATCTGCAAGAATTCAGTCAAGAACTGAAAAGGATCTTCAGATGGAAGTCCATGAAACTTGCAGTTCTGCTGCATCAGAGAAACTAATTGAGGTTTCAGCTCAAAGTTGTTTGCTCCAATGGCAGGAATGGAGATGCTTCTTCCATGTAAATTGGAATTAGGTGCAGTAAAGTCACCAAGCATCTTCCTTACATTATTATTATTTTCGGCTGCCATCTCCTCTGCCTGTTTGAAAATTTCTGAAAGGTTATCTCTGGATTGTTGTATTTTAGCTTCTCTTAATTTTCTCTTCAGAGTCCTTTCAGGTTCTGGATCTGCTTCCACAAGAATGTTCTTATCCTTGCTCCTGCTCATATACAAGGAAGAATGGACAGAAAAATAATAATAATAATAGAGATCCTTTATACCACAGTATAGGGATCCCTTTGTAAGTAGAAGAAGAGGGGGAGATAAAGGATGTGATGTAAAGGAAGAAACACAACTGTGAGGATTGGAATGTGAGATGAGATGTTAGGACATGAATGAATAAATAGAATGAGATGGGGGAGGAATAATTTTCGAAAATTATTTTGAAAAAGAGTTAGTGATTTTTGAAAATAGTTTTTGAAAAATATTTAGTAATTTTCGAAAATTAAGTTTTTTTTTAAATTAAAATAATTAATAAATTAAAAAGAATTTTTGAAAAAGGGGAGAGATATTTTCGAAAAATGAGAGAGAGAGAGTTAGTTAGGTAGTTTTGAAAAAGTTAAGAAACAAACAAAAAGTTAGTTAGTTGGTTGAAACAAATTTTGAAAAGATAAGAAGTTAGGAAGTTAGAAAAGATATTTTTGAAAAAGATAAGATAAGAAGATATTTTTGAAAAGATATGATAGGAATTAGTTTTTGAAAAAGATTTGATTTTTAAAATCACAATTAATGACTTGATTCATAAGAAATCACAAGATATGATTCTAGAACTTAAAGTTTGAATCTTTCTTAACAAGCAAGTAACAAACTTCAAATTTTTGAATCAAAACATTAATTATTTATGTTATTTTAGAAAATTATGATATAAGATAAGAAAAAGATTTTTGAAAAATATTTTTGGAATTTTCGAAAATAACTAATAATTTTGAAAAAGATTTGATTTTTGAAAAAGAGATTGAAAAAGATAAGATTTTCAAATTGAAAATTTGATTTGACTCATAAGAACAACTAGATTTTAAAATTTTTTTTTTTTTGAAAAAGTCCATCCAAATTTTCGAATTTGATGAGAGAAAAAGGGAAAGATATTTTTTTGATTTTTGAATTTTTATGATGCAAGAGAAAAACACTAAAATGATGCAATGCATGAAATTTTTGAATTAAAATATGTGATGCATGCATGAATGCTATGAATGTCAAGATGAACACCAAGAACACTTTGAATGTCATGATGAACATCAAGAACATATTTTTGAAAAATTTTTAATGCAAGGAAAACATGCAAGACACCAAACTTAGAATTCTTTAATGCTTAGACACTAAGAATTCAAGAATGCATATGATAAACATGAAAGGACACAAAACAAAAAATCATCAAGATCAAACAAGAAGACTTACCAAGAACAACTTGAAGATCATGAAGAACACTATGAATGCATGATATTTTCGAAAAATGCAAGATGCATATGCAAGTGACACCAAACTTATAATATGACTCAAGACTCAAACAAGAAACACAAAATATTTTTTATTTTTATGATTTTCTAATTTTTTTTTGGATTTTTTTTTTCGAAAATTATTGTGAGAAGTAAGAATAAGGATTTCAAAGTTTTTAATATGAATTCCAGGAATCTTGCCATGTTAGTCTTAAAGCTCCAATCAAAGGGTCAGGCATGGCTTAATAGCCAGCCAAGCTTTAATAAAAATATGAGTGTAATTCAGACATGACAAGCCTAACATACCCTATCCAAAAGGATTGGGCATGACTCCACTGAAGTGATTAGCCAATCCCAAAGCAGTTTGGGTATGGCTTTACAGCCAGATAGGCTTTAGCATGCTTCATGAAACACTAGAATTCATTCTTAAAAATTTTGAAGCCATAGAATAATTTATTTTTGAAAACATTATTTTTAGTAAAAATTTTTTTTTTTCGAAAACAAAGGAAAATATTTTTGAAAGATTTTTGAAAACAAAACAAAAAGAAAATTACCTAATCTGAGCAACAGGATGAACCGTCAGTTGTCCACACACGAACAATCCCCGGCAACGGCGCCAAAAACTTGGTGCACGAAATTGTGACAGACTGTAAAACTAGATCAGAGTATCTGGCCTAAGAAGCCATTACCAGAGATCACAATTTCGTGCACCACTCGTCCAAAAAAGTCGGTGAAAATAGGCTTGCAAATCGTCCACCTACCCACCCACTCGCACAGGACTCGTCTTCAACACTGCAACACTACCAGGTATCGTCATCTGCACACCTAGGACCCATCGCAACAACTCATTGTATGACTCATCCCAATCTCCGTAAATCTGAGCCACGACCTTCTGCTTAGCCAACCAAACCCTCTTATAAGTCGGCCTAAATCCGAAATGTGCCTCTGTCGCACTCAGCAGTACCTTGATATAGACGGCTGCATCAACTCTAACCATTGGCAGTATGAAGGCCGAGATCACATGATAATCAAGACTCCTGTGATCGCTTGAGATCGACATGGATAGACAAGTATGAGGTCCATTGTACAGTTTTACCTTCCAAATACCTCTGTGCTAGCAGAGACTGATCCTAATCAACCATGTGCACCCGTTGCCTAATTCCATACACTTCCCGAGGTACTTGCGATAATCGGACTCTACCACTTTGTACTGTATCCTGCGTCGAATGCTATATGTCTTCACGTTTAACACGACCTCCTCTTTGTCCTGAAACTGTTGACCAACCTAAAACTCTGATAGACCTCCGGTACTTTGAGTATCTCTGGCACCAAATCCAATAGGTTCTCCAGGAAGCCCCTTCTGTATCATGGCATCCAAGTCCAAAGATGAAAAGTGCGGGGGTACTGCTGAGTCCCTGAGCTGGACGCTCCGCCAGCCCCAAGTGGATTACTCGCTGCTATGTCATCACCGCTATTCGGCAATGATGTCTGGCTCCACATCATCAGCGTCATCATCATTCGACAATGCATTGTCTATACCATCCGGTGTCCCACACTATGATAAGTCTGTCGCCCTATCAATAATACCAACTTCTCCGTCACTATTGCGGTTGAGATCAACTGCGAACGGGGAGGCAACCACCATTTCCTGAAGTGCAATCATAGGCACGGATGAAGATGCACCAACAGGCCTCGAACTAGAACAGGCTGCCGTTGCTGGAGTTTGGGCATTCCGGTTCGAACCACTTGAGCTAGAAACCACATCTACAAGATTTGCCAACAGCTTAGGTGTCCTGACCTCGGGAAACTGCCGATGACAATGGAACAGAACCTCCAAATCCTCGTCACTCCGATCCCTATGACAAATGAATCGTATTTCACATCATCTCGCAGAACTGAAATCGGAATGTGATAGAATAACTTCTCAACCCATTTCACGCCTTGCAACCCTAGTTTCTGTATTATAGAATTCAGGAAGTAAGCGAAACTCGTTGTAGGTTTCAGAAAAATACTGGGGGAATTCTTATCAGTAAACTTAATACCAGAACATGTTATTTCTTAATCGACCCTCTATAGTGCACCAACACTAAAAAACTCTCTTCACTAGCCATTGTGTTTCACTCTAATAGGAGGAATTCACGTTACACCATATTTATACACGTCGGGGCTTGATAATTCGAAGCAGTCAATTTCGAATTATATACATATAATTCAAAACAGACCCATTCAAATTACTAGGGACGTCCTTGCATGCATAATTCGAATCACCCTGATTCAAACTACCTTAAGACTACATGCATGCATAATTCGAATTGGCCAAATTCGAATTACCAGCATCACTACTAATTCGATTTGGACTAATTCGAATTAGTGTTGGTTTGTCTAATTCGAATGGGACTCATTCGAATTACATAAGAATGTGTCTTTGGGAGATTCAAATAACGTTTTTCAATTTGGTAGAATTGTATAATTTGGGCCTCCATTTGATTTTTTTTTTGTGACTCCTCTATTTGGTTTAATTGTGCATTTTGTCCTTTTCTTTACATATTATTTTATTTTTGATGAATCACTTAAATATTAACTGATATGGTGTTTAACAAACTTTTAGAGGTGTATGTGTACAAACAATGTGCCAAGGGCAAATTGTAGGAAAAATATAGTCCATAAAACATGTTATCGACAAAACAATCCTTAAAAAATTTGAAAATATAACAAAAATAACTAATAAATATTATATTTTTTATAAGTAACAAAAAAACTTTCGTATTTACCAAACGACTTATTTATTTGATTTGAACTGTGTCAATATTTGAATAAATATTTATAAAATACATAAAAAAAATAAAAACTAAATTTGATCTCTAGATTTTATTTTTTATTTTTTAAAAAATTTGGTCATTCACAATAAAAAATAAAAAAATAAGTTGACATAAAAAATTACCAAATTTTAAGAATGAAAAGGTTTTATTTTTTTGGTGATGCTTGCAAAAAATTGTATCAAAATCTTATTTCTAAATTTTTTTAAAAAAATATATATTTAATATCTAATTCTTTTTATCATAATTTTAAATTTTTTAAGCACTTATTTATCGTTAGCATCTTTTAGATTTTTTTTTTTGGTTAACCATGTGAGTTTTTTTAGTACTATTTTAACAATTTATTCTTTTTATTTGTAAAAGTATAATCCGTCGAGAATGTATTATCAATCCATCGGAAGCATATTTTATGGATAACTATTTTTGCATTTGTAAAAAATACAATGTACAGAGAGTAGCATATCAAACATTGTTCTGTCGAATATTATGTGGAGAAAGAAAAAAAATTAACTGCTCCGAACAATTATTCTAAAAGATAACGAGACTTTTAATAAAAAAAAAATTTTATTCTGGCCCTTAAACTTTATTTCATTGAGATTAATTAGTCCTTCTGATAATATAATATTTTTAAGTAATTATTTAAATTAGTCCTTAAGAATTTTAAAAATAAATATTTTAGTTCTTAAAAAAAATTAATACACAATTTAATTTTTAAGGTTTTATTCCGACAGAAAAATCAGTTTACAGTTTATTTTCCGGCAAAGTAATTACCCAGATCAGTCCCTAAGAATTTTAAAAACGAACACTTTAGTCTCAAAAAAAATTAATACACAGATCAATTTTCAATGTTTTTCTCTCTTAGACATAACAGTCTTCAATCCAAAAAAATAAAATAAAATAATAATAATAATAATAATAATATTATTATTATTATTATTATTATTATTATTATTATTATTATTATTAATTGCATAATAATATTGTACCATAATTTTTTATATTTTTTGAACAAAAGTAATAATAAATTTATTCATTAGATTATTATGTATGCATTTTATAATATTTATTGTCACTAAATAATAATAATAATAATAATAATAATAATAATAATAATAATAATAATAATAATAATAAATAAATAAATAAATAAATAAATAAATAAATAAATAAAATTATTAGAGATTATTCTACAAAAAATTTAAAGTTAAAATTATTTGATATTTTTGTATTTAATATAATCAAAAGATGTCCTATTTTAAAAATTATGTTTGTATTAAAAGAAAATATTTTAATTTAAATTTCAAAGCATTATTATTCACCTTACTTGTTTCTAATAAAAAAGAATGTATTAATATTATTATCATTATTATTATAATTGCATAATATTATTATTATTATTTTTTATATTTTTTGGACAAAAGTAATAATAAATTTATTCGTTAGATATATATATATATATATATATATATATTATAAATACATACATAAAAATCTAATGAATAAATTTATTATTATTTTTGTCTAAAAAATATAAAAAATTATGGTACAATATTATTATGTAATTGATAATAATAATAATAATAATAATAATTTTATTTTATTTTTTTCAGACAGAGGACTGCTAGAGCATCTCTAATGGTGAGTTTCTCTTTGTCTCTTTTCTGACATATAGGAACTCTAACCATTGGAGGAGAGAAGGAGTGAGTTCTCGCACAAGGATCAAAGTAAGGGAGTCCCTCTAAGCAGGGACTCAAATTAACCAATAATAACTTGCCATTTGGTAAGTTATTATAAAAAAATAATAATATAAAATCTGAAATAATTAAATAATTAAATAATAATTAAATTAGTAATAATTATAATAAAAATTATATTAAATAATTATATTTTTATTTAATTAATAATTTATATTAATTATTTAAATAATAATTAATTAGATTAAATAATTAAGTTTTTATTTAATTAATAATTTATATTAATTATTTATATTATAATTAATATTGAATATTATTTATATTATTATATTAAATTATAATTAATTAAATTTACTTACATTAAAAAATAAATTTAATTTTTATACCTTATAAAATAATTTTTAGTTGAGTTGGTTATTTTTATTTTTAAAATTTAAAATGCTAATGATATTATTAAAATTAGCAGTTGTAAACACAAAACTATAAATTAGTATAATCTCGAATTATATATTGTGTATTATTATTATATATGAATTTATTTAATATTAATATTTTTTAATAATGAATTATTTTTAAATTTATAAATTTAAATAATATTATTAAAAAAAATTAATTATATTAATTTTAAGTATTTTAATTAATTAATTAAGTGGGACCACAATAGGGACTAAAGTTAGTTCCTCCTAACGGAGAAGAGAGAGATGCTTTGAGTTCCTATTTATTGTTTATGACGCAAAAGCTGATGTGGAGTTACTTTTTATGACAGGTGAGCCATAAACAGGAACTGGGATGAGTTCCCTACTGGAGATGGTCTTATGTCTAATGAAGAAAAATATTGGAAATTGATCTGTGTATTAACTTTTTTTGGGAGCTAAAATGTCCGTTTTTAAAATTCTTGAGGACTAATCTGGGTAATTACTCTGCTGAAAAATAAATTGGGGACTGATTTGTCTGTAAGACCTTGGGAATTGATTTGTGTATTAATTTTTCTTGGAAACTAAAATGTCCGCTTTTAAAACTCTTGAAAACTGATTTGGGTAATTACTCAATATTTTTTTATTAACAAAACATACTTCTGTAACACGTTAAACTATTTATTTATTCCAATTATTCGTTAACTGTTAATTAGGATTAACAAATTTTTTTTATTGGAGACTCGTTATCTTTTGGGAGTAATTGTCTGGGACTGTTTAAGATTTTATTTATTTTTTTATTATCTTTATTTATATACATTGACTAAATTTATTATGTAACATTTAAGAAATATTAGTATTTTTAATTTTTTTACTTATAAAATTAAACGGATGATATATTTTTTAAATCTTTTTAATTTTGTTTAGAAAAATTGTTAAGATATTATATTGAGTATATACCCATTTTGGTCCTCAAAGAATTTCAGACTAGACACTTTAGTCCCCAACTAAAATTAATTATCGATTGGTCCCTAACAATTAACTCCGTCAGTCACTTAGGTCCTTTACTCCATTAATTCTAACGGAGGACAAAATAGTCCATGACAACTCTAACAGGGGACAAAATGGTCTCTGATCTCCTCTGTTCGAAAACGACACTGTTCTCTCCCAATTTTCATCATATCTCATATAACACTAACAGTCTAACACTGTAACTTCAAACTACACAATGCACACTATAAATTTAATGTTCACAAAAAAAAAAAATCTCAACTTGTTCTCAACCAATTCATACTCAGGAAACTAATGCCTATGTCTCTCAACTAGTTGTCGTCTTCGATGGATCCCATGAATATAGATAGCAAGTCTGATTTGTTAAGACTCATCGTCGTCGTTGCCATCTCCCTCCTCCTCTGCCCTAACATCTCCATGACCACATTGTCCACCACTCCGATCGCTTCCTTCAACTTCTTCTCCGAATCAATGTTCAGTAATCGCTTCAGTTTCCATATGAGCAGCAACGGTGACATTGCTCGTTGTAATAGCTTGGATGCGAGGTCGAAGCTGTCTACCAACTTGGACTCCGGGAAAGAAGGAATGAAACACTCAGTGTCTATTTCAAATGAGAATTTTCATATGATGTCAAAGGAGAATCTTCTCATGATGTCATAATATCCAATAATCTATATTGCTTGTCGGAGAGTGGAGAAAGGCGTGCCCTTGGAGTAGTTGTAGAACTTGGTCTTGAGGATGTCGTGGACGTTGTCGGCGTTGGAGATGATGTTATCAAAGACGTGGAAGTGGATGCTTTAGGTGGGTGAAGTGCAGAGGAGGTGGATGTACCAGTCACAAAGATTTAGGAAGTGTGTGGTCCATGACATGTTAAGGTAGGTGCGACACATGTGACAATTACACCATGCCTTAATCTTGAAGCTAAAGAGGAGGAAGAAAAAGATGGAAAAGAAGATTGTGGAGGTGAAGAAGGAGAATATGAATGTTAGGGTTATGCGAGATATGATAAAAATTGGGGAAGAACAGTGTCGTTTTCGAATAAAGGGGTCAGGGATCATTTTGTCCCTTGTTAGAGTTGTCAGGGATCATTTTGTCCCATGTTAGAGTTTTCAGGGACCATTTTGTCTTCCGTTAGAGTTGACGGAGCCAAGGACCTAAGTGACTGACGAAATTAATTGTTAGAGACCAATCGAGTAATTAATTTTTATTGGGGACTAAAATGTCTGGTTTAAAATTCTTTGAGGACCAAAATGGGTATATACTCTATTATATTATTATGATTATGTTAAATTTTAGCTATACTTAATTTAAATTAACTATCCTAGTTCATATAAACTCATTTTTATTTGAAAAAGTGCATATTTTATTTTATAATAAATAATAAAAATTTAACACAATATTTTATCTAAAATAGATATAACAAATGAGAATATTTATGTTAACTATTTACTTATATATAATATAAAGGATTTAAATTTTAATATTTTAGAATAATTAGCAATAAATGGGTAAAACTGATAATAATAATTAATAACATTGTTATTAATATGTATATTTTTTATTCAATTTTTATAAATAAAAAATTTAAAATTACTAATATTTTTAAATTTTTATCGAATAAGTTTAGCTAATATATATAAAAACTGTAATAAAAATAGAAAAAAAATTATAAACAGTTTCTGATGATTATTCTAAAAGATAAAAAGATCCCAACAAAAAAATTTTATCAATTTTAATTGCATTTAACAGATAGAATAACTGATTAATATATTACGTAGATATGTTTTATTAACTCAAAAAAGAGATTATTACTATATATCTGGCCCAAATAGAACAAAAAACACCTGCAATTAATATTAACTATTTCACTAAATTCTTTGACAAAAAGAGCATCTCAATTCTCAACAAAAAAAAACACGGGCAGTGCTACAGTGATGAAATGAAGAATTTTCATTACATGTTGAAACAAGGTGGAGTGCATGGATATTGGACGCGTGTAAAGATGTTTCCCAAGACAAAACAAATCTGACGGAAGCAGAGGAACAACAGGCTTTAACTTGTCAAAGTGATTAATAAGTTAGGTAGTAGATTATGTTAATTAATGTAGTTAAATGTTTGGGCCAATTTGATTTGAAGCCCAAAAATTTTTTTTGAAGCTGTGTTATTCGTTGAAGCTGTGTTATTCGTTGAACACCGAGTAAAATTGCGTATGTCAGTCGCCCAACCCAGTTCTCGTCACCCACAGAAAAACGTCTATAAATAATTAATATTTTCGGTCAAGATAAAATCGGACGCTATTTACTAATTTTCTTCTTTAACCGTAGATATTTTCCAATATTAGCATCTTATACAATATTTTTTTTTTCTTCGCATTGTAAAATTAATTATTATAATTCTTGGTCATTGTTTATTATTCTAATTTGTTATAATATGTATTATTGTTTCTAATGAAATTGATAAATTAAGTCAAAAATTAACCCTAAATAATAATAAAAACCTAATTAGTAAAAACCTGGAATCCAAAACAGTAAACAATTTAGGATTATTGATAGTATTCATAGAAACTGCAAAAATATATTATTTTATATATTACTTTTAATTTAATAAATAAATATTAATTTTTATTAAAAAAATTATAACAAACTAAAATATATTTTTATAAAAAATATCATATAAAATAAATACTAAAAGAAGTATTAAAAATGATTAAATATACTTAAAAATAATATTATAATTTTTTAGTAATTTACTAATTATCTATCTAAAAGTGATTTTAACCAATATTATCCAAACAATTTCATTTTATCAAAATTAATTTTAATATAGAATTGCCAAACATAGATTATGTTGGCACAAAATCACTTATCTTCGAAATCAGTTTTACAAAATCACTTTCTTTCAAATTTCAGTTTAACCAACTCTAATCCAAACACACACTTTGTCGTTCGGTTTATTCGTTAGAAGATTCGACAAGTTTGACTAAGTTATCGTTTAATAGTTCTTAACTGTTAATTTCACATAAACACAACTTCTTTAAACTGTTCCTGTGTAATAAATATATTATCACTACTTAGAATTTTGATCAGAGTCACTATCATTTCCATAATTTTAGCGGGTCCATAAGTGTTTATGATTATATAGTTTCGAGTAGGGCAATGCTACGGCGGTGATGAAGTTATTCTTCATCAGCTGCTGAAGCGATGTCGATGAGCTATCTGGCTGAGGCGTGTGACGTTGTTGTATATGATTTTAGGTTAAGAGTTAGGAATATTGTAAATGATTTAGGATTTCAGAACTAGAATTCAGGATTTACAATTTATAGATTATCGTATATATCGAGTTTAGACTTTATTAGATTATGATTTATCATTTATGGTGTTAGGGTTTCGATTTTAGGTTAAAAGGTTAAGGATTTTATATTTAAACTTAAGAGTTTAATGAAACTGATTGAATGTTTAGGATTTAGGATTCAAGATTTAGAGAAATTACTGTTAAGAGAGAGTTTAGAATTTATACTTTAGGATTTAAGTTTGATAGTGAGATTCAGAGTTTAGTGTTTAAGGTCAAAATTTAAAAATTGACAAGATTTAAGATTGTAAATAGTTAAAAAAATATGACATTGATTTAAAGAAATAATTCTTTCAATTAAAATGTACGTAGGTTCATTAAACTGATACATCTAATGATTATCATATATCTTACAGATATTTTTTAAATAGCTAGAATTCTTATTATAACTATAAAAAATACTTTCTAATTCGCTTATAAAAGAAGGATCATTAAAAATCTTCAAAAATTAATTTTGAATATTAAAATATATGGATTTACAATTTTTTTAGCTATTGTTGTCCTAACTATAAGAATTTTATTAGATACAAAATTTCTAATATTTTTAACACCGACTAATAAATAATCAACATTTTATATTATATTATATATATATATATATATATATATAATGTGAATAAATTATTTTTATTACTAAATTTAATTATTATTTTTTTTAGGTTTCTCATAAATTATTAGATTAATTTAGTTGAACTTATTTACTAATTAAAATTATTCAACTTTCAAAATAAAAAAAAGAAAACTTTTTCCATATGTTAATTTTAATTCGAAATAATTTTTAGTTTAATTTTGCTTCACACATTTCATTTTTGAATTATATAATTCTCTTTCTATAAATAAAACCAAATATCATTTTATTAAAAAAGTGTTTCCATATATATGTTCATTTATTTTGTTTTCGGTTTTTTTACTCATCACGTGTCCTAAAAAATCCTCTTCATGCACAAAAATTTTAACATATCAGATATACCATACAAACAAAAAAATATTACAATATTCATTTCTTACTCTATAACCCAACAAAAAGCCCAATCAAAACAAAAATTTCACCAACAAAATGCCAAAAAGCTTAATAACTAACACACCTTCATTAACCAATAATTAAACTCTCCTAATTACCTCACTCTAGACAAAACTCCTGCCTAGTCAGTCACCGCTAGCAGACACTGTCTGCGCGTGTAGTCACGCAAACCCATGTGTCACACAATGGGCTACACCACGCAGTTTCCTTTCCTGAGGAAAAAAAATCACTTCTTCATGCTAGCATTGGCCAAAAAACACCGCATGTGAATGCAGGCCTCTCTGCAAGTTTCAGACATGTGGATGTTTTTCTCTACCTATATAATAGACGGATTAAGATTCTTTAAATTAAAAAAATTAATACGGTGATAAAATAAAAAAAATTAACTATTTTTAAATTAAAATAATAAAATACACCTTTTATGAGAATTATAAATTCTCACTTTATTACTTTTTTTTAACTTTTTTTTTTTTTTTACTTTAAAGAATCTAAACTCATGATTGATCTTGAAAAAAGTGAAGTCCTTCCGTGCGGTTGACACTTGACAGAGACACCTTCAATTGTTCAACAAACTCCCGTACCCATTTCATTAATTAATATTTTTTTCTAAAACGTGAATTCACACATTCTTGATTCTGCAACAACTACCAGCAGCAGAAGTTGACTTTCTTTTACATCATTGAAGCTTCTCCAGTGTTGAACAATGGTGGCTCCTTCTTCTCTGCGCACTTTTGAAGTACTGCTTCTTGTTCTCACAATTTTGCTGCAGATAGCATTTCATCAGATTGAAGCTGCTTCTGCAAAAGTTGAATACCTTCCTGGTTTTGATGGCCCACTCCCCTTTTATCTTGAAACTGGGTACGCTCAGCATATATGTTCACCATTTCAGTTCTAGATTCTTCTTTTCTTTCTTTTTTTTTGTTTGAGTTATTTTAGTTTATGGGTAATAATTGATCAAAGTGGTAATTAGATTTTAGAGAAAATGATAAATAGGTTTTTGACTTTTGATCCGTAGACATTTAAGTTCTTGAAGATTTAAAAATATCTTTCACTTTTTCAAAATCTAGATATATCGATTCCTCATGTCATTCTGTTCAGATTCAACGAAAAAAATCAAATTACAGATATAAATGTACACATGAGAGAGTTTTTAAAATTAGACAAATTAAACTCAGAAATCAATATATACACTCAAATTTTAAAAAAGTTAAAATCATAAATATATTTTTAAATTCTAAAAAATTTAAATGTTTACGAACAAAAATAATCAGAGATCAATTTATTATTTTCTCTATATTTTATTCAGGTGCGTGGTACTAATTTGGCTAGTTTTGTAGTAGTATCATTCGGATGCTGCTCTAGAGAAGATTTTTGAGCTATTTATGTTTTTTTTTTTTCGAAACAAGTTTTCTACTACTTAGAATTTAGTAAAGAGTTTAATTTTAATACACTTATAAAACATTTTACACGATTGTGTAATTACATTCATTCTTTTAAATTAATATTAATTAATTTTTTTATCATTCATTAACATTAGCTAATTTTTAGTATTAAACTTACTTTTAAATTTTTACCGGAAAATTTAGACTTTAGATTTAAAGTTTAACCTATAATTTATGATTCAAAATTTAAAATTTAGCAGCAAAAAGAAAAAGAGAAATGCTAAAATATTTTGTCAGCAGTTAGTCATTAATATTTAAAAATATGAACTAAAAGTACGTTATTGAATTATTAAACTAAAAAAATTAGATTGATGACTAAAAATAATAAATTCTACCAGTTCTCTAACATTTCTTAAAGAAAAATCATAAATATAAAGATAAAAAAGTAATTTAAAAATTCCAAATGACAAATAAAAAGTGACTATTTATGATGACTAAAGTTTAACATGTCTGAATAAACCATTTGATATAACAGGAGTACAGGACACAGGTTATGTGCTCATATTTTAGCGATTAATCTTTCAATGAAGATATTTTAACGTGCGTAACCACCCATATAACTTAATACAGATTCAACTTTCAATACGAGGTTTATGTCTTTTACTACAGGTACGTGGGATTGGGGGAGACAGATGATGACTTGCAAGTATTTTACTATTTTATTAAGTCAGAAAATGATCCTAAAAATGATCCTCTTATGCTATGGCTAACTGGTGGTCCTGGTTGTTCTTCATTTTCTGGCCTTGCCTACCAAATTGGTAATATATATCAACTCTTCCTTCATATTTTTCTTTCCTTAAATATTACACGTATATGCATGTATTCTTTATTTATCCAAAATCTCTGTTTACCCATGACCAAAAAAAAAAAAAAATCTCTGTTTACCAATAAGACCTTTGCTTCCATCTGTCTCCTGAGAAGTGAGAACATTAAACCATTTGTTAGAGTTATAACTATTAATGTTATTTTTTTCTATTAGCTTATGTTAGAGAATCATTAGCATCAATTAGGATCAATTAGTATCGTCTATATTTATGTAGTATATCTGTATATTAATTATAGGATTCTATGCCTTTATTACTCTGATTCATTTAGCAGCTATAAATACCTCTTGTATATTGTACTTTCCAATACAACTCAATAATACACTTTTCATATTATTCTCTCAGTCTCTTGTTTCTAACATGGTATCAAGAGCTTAGGCCTTTTTTTTCCGATGAATATTAGTTCATAGCCCCTTTGTTTTTCCTTGTCGGCAGTGTTCTTTGGCCTCCTTTTTCGTTCTCTTTTTGACGTTTTGGTTCGTCACCCTCATAACCATCTTGTTCGTCTTGTCGCCGTGATTCCAACGCAACCAGAACCGTCGCCATCCGCCTCCGGACGCGCCCCCACGCGCCGCCGAAAGTCGCTGCCACAACCAGTTTGATCTTCCCTCCCGCTGCCACTCGTGCCTCTTTGATCGCAATTTTCGAGCTGTTTCCGACGCTTTGGTTCGTCACCTCCAGCATCATTGTGTTCTTCTCTTCGTCAGCTTCCCAACGCCGCCGAGATCGCCGCCAAAGACCACCGCACGCGCCCCCACGCGCCGTCAGAACATCGCTGTCCACCACCATCTTTTCTCATCCAGAAGCTTCAGTAGCCGTTGGATCTCGTTCAGATCGGACGGCCCAGGCGCGTCCACGTGTCACCCGGTAAGCTGGTTGGCAACCCTGACCCGCGACGACCCGACCCGACCCGACCCTCGACCCGCGTGCCACCTGTGCGCCAGCGTGTCCCCTTCCGCCTATCCGGTGCTGCCACGTGTCGTCGCTCGCTGACGTGGCGCTGACGCATCGCTGACGTGGCGCTGACGTGGCAGACAAGTGGGACCCTTCCTAAGGTTTTTTGGTGAGCTCTTTCCGATTTTGCCATCCGTTTTCTCATTTTCTTCTCCGAAATTGCAGTTTTTTTCTCCTCTCCTTGTTCTCTATGACTCCTTTTATGGAAAAATCAGATGTTTTTGCTACCACAGACAGAAAGGGGGCCTTCTGTCGCAACTGTAACCGTTTCGGGCACCCGTTCTCTAGCTGTCCCTCTGTTGAATGTCGCACATGCCACCAGAAAGGGCATATTAGCTACCATTGTTCACGGTTGTTCTGCCGTTATTGCAAGCTCTCGGGACATTTGCTTACTACCTGTCCTACTCGTCCACCACGTCCTGCGCCTGCTTCTGCTGTTGCTGCTACTACTGAACCTACCACTGTCTCTCTATCTGATATTGCATCTCTTCTACAGCGTCTTCTCTCTGTTTCTGGTAATACCCCTGCTGCTTTATCGAGCCCTCCAGGTACTTCTAAATGGTACTTTGACTCGGGTTGCTTTAATCACATGTCTCCGTTGCGTAATATTTTCTCGTCCATGTCTGCAACTACAAATGGACCTTCTGTCAATACTGCAAATGGCTCCCTCTTGCATGCAACACACAAGGGTTCTATATCTCAGTCATCTCTTAATCTTCCTGATACTTACTACATTCCCAAATTAAACTTCAATCTTATTTCTGTTGGTCAACTTGTTGATCTGGGTTTTGACGTCACCTTTTCTGTTTCTGGTTGCCGTGTACAGGATCCTCGGACGGGACAGATTATCGGGACTGGACGTAAGGTCGGAAGGTTGTTTGAACTAGAAAGTCTTCATATTCCTCCTGTACCAAATCTCTGTGCTGCTTCTTCTCCCTCTACCCTTCACTTATGGCATCAACGTCTTGCCCACACCTCCTTAGGAAAACTGCGTCCTCTTGTATCTCAGGGTGTTTTAGGTCAGGTTCCGAATGAATCTTTTGACTGCATTTCTTGCCAAACTGCCAAACAACCTGCTTTATCTTTTCACAATAATTCATCTCTTGCTTGCTCTCCTTTTGATCTCATTCACTCTGATGTTTGGGGCCCCGCTCCCACTGCCTCTATGGGCGGAGCTCGATACTTTGTTGTTTTCATTGATGATTATTCCCGTTTTACTTGGGTTTATTTGATGACTAATCGCCATGAGTTACCTCAGATCTATATCAACTTTGCTACTATGATTAAAACTCAGTTTTCCAAAGCCATTAAGGTTTTTCGACGTGATAATGCTATGGAATACCGTGATTCCAAACTCTTAGCCTTTCTTGCAGAACAGGGTACTCTGTCTGAATTTTCTTGTCCTGGTACGTCTCAACAAAATGGTAGAGCTGAACGCAAACACCGTCACATTCTTGACTCCGTCCGTGCAATGCTCCTTTCCTCTTCGTGTCCTGAGCGTACTTGGGGTGAAGCTGTTCTTACTGCTGCTCATGTTATCAATAGACTCCCTTCTTCTGTTCTTGGTAATGTTACTCCCTTTGAGCGTCTTTTTCATACCCCCCCAGATTACAGTTCTCTTCGAGTTTTCGGTTGTGTATGTTTTGTTCTTCTTCAGCCTCATGAACATAGTAAACTTGAACCTCGGGCTCGTATGTGTTGTTTTCTTGGTTATGGCACTGAACACAAGGGTTATCGTTGTTGGGATCCTCTTTCTAAACGTATTCGTATATCTCGTCATGTTGTCTTTTGGGAGCACCACATGTTTTCTCGGTTCTCATCCTTTGAGTCGATTCCTACTACTCAGTCACCTTTGTTTACTAACCCCAATGTTGATCTTTTTCCTAGTGATGATTCTACAGGTTCTATCTCGAGTGACCCTCCACAGCCTCCTGTTCCTCCGCCTTCTCCATCTCCCGATGTTTCCAGACCGGACGATGATCCTGCTCCTACCGTCATGCCTCCTCCTCCTGCTCGTTCTTCTAGGGTAAGGAATCCACCTCCTCATCTTCTTGATTACCATTGCTTTTCTACTATTCTTCATCAACATGAACCTAAGACATTCAGAGAAGCCTCCTCAAACCCAAATTGGCAACAAGCAATGCAAGAAGAATTACAGGCACTTGAAAAAGCACACACTTGGGATCTGGTTGATCCTCCTTCTGATCAGGAAGTTGTGGGCAGTAGATGGGTATACAAGATCAAGACTCGCTCTGATGGCTCTATTGACCGTTATAAGGCCCGCTTGGTTGCTCAAGGTTGTACGCAGGAGTATGGTATTGATTATGAAGAGACTTTTGCCCCTGTCGCTCGCCTTACGTCTGTTCGAGCTCTTCTTGCCATTGCCGCAGTTAAAAAATGGTCTCTCAGTCAGATGGATGTGAAGAATGCATTTCTTAATGGGGATTTGAAAGAGACAGTCTATATGAAACCACCTCCGGGATATTCTTGTCCTTCTGATAAGGTTTGTCTCCTTCGCAAGGCACTTTATGGACTTAAGCAAGCTCCTCGTGAATGGTTTGACAAGTTCAGCACTACCATATGCAGTCTTGGTTTTACTTCTAGCCCTCATGAGAATGCGCTCTTCATTCGTAAAAGCGAACGTGGAGTTGTTCTTCTACTTTTGTATGTTGATGACATGATAATCACTGGGGATGATGTTGATGGTATCTCTGCTCTCAAGGCCTCACTTCACCGTACCTTTGAGATGAAAGATCTTGGTTCTCTCAGGTATTTTCTTGGTCTTGAGGTCATCTCCACCGATGATGGCATCTATCTCTCTCAGGCTAAGTATGCTTCAGATCTTCTTGCTCGCGCTGGGATTACAGATAGTCGCACTGAGTCTACTCCTCTTGAGCCTAATGTTCGATTTACCTCTATGGATGGCACTGTTTTGGATAATCCGACACTTTATCGCCAGTTAGTTGGAGGTCTCGTCTACTTGACTGTCACCCGACCAGACATTGCCTATCCGGTTCATATCCTCAGCCAGTTCTTGTCAGCTCCTCGTACTACTCACTATGCGGCAGTTCTTCGCATTCTTCGGTATGTCAAAGGCACTCTATTTCATGGCCTTCATTTTTCTGCCCATTCCTCTTTGACCCTTCAGGCATACTCTGATGCTGATTGGGCTGGTGATCCCACTGATCGTCGTTCTACTACTGGTTACTGTTTGTTTCTTGGCGACGCTCTCATCTCTTGGCGTGCTAAGAAGCAAACATTCACTGCTCGCTCAAGCACAGAAGCTGAGTACCGTGCCCTCGCTGACACCACTGCTGAGGTTATCTCGGTTCGTTGGCTTCTCGAAGATCTGGGTGCTCCTCAGTCGTCTCCTACTGATGTTTTTTGTGATAACCGCAGTGCTATTCAGATTGCCCATAATGATGTGTTTCATGAACGCACCAAACACATTGAGATTGATTGTCACTTTGTTCGACAACGTATCCTTATTGATGCTGTTCGTCTCATTGCCGTTGGAACACTGGATCAGACTGCTGATATCTTCACGAAAGCTCATCACCCGACTCGCTTTCGGACTTTGTTATCCAAACTCAAGTTGGTATCCTTAGCTCCCATTTGAGTTTGAGGGGGGATGTTAGAGAATCATTAGCATCAATTAGGATCAATTAGTATCGTCTATATTTATGTAGTATATCTGTATATTAATTATAGGATTCTATGCCTTTATTACTCTGATTCATTTAGCAGCTATAAATACCTCTTGTATATTGTACTTTCCAATACAACTCAATAATACACTTTTCATATTATTCTCTCAGTCTCTTGTTTCTAACAGCTTAAACTTTTAGGATAACTAGTTTCATATCTGAAAAATCAAGAATTCGATTTTTGGTACACTTCAAAGGTAAAAAAAAAAAATAGTATAAGATAAATAAAAAAAATAAAGCCTTTACAAAGTTGCTCAAAAGTTTGTTTGTACTTTTCAACCAAATTGTATTAAGTTGAAACATATTTTTTAAATTATTTGATTTTCTTTTCTTCTTTCTTAGTGTACATGTTGCTGCATTTGAAATCTAAGTCACTCAATAAAAAAAATACACAAATATCATTAGTTTAATTCGCACAATAATTTTGTGATTTTAGTATTTTGCTGTGTTTAGTTTAGTTTTTTCTGTTCTCACTAACAATTTTCCTACTGAAATTGTTCCTACCAACATCTATAAAATTACTTTGGCCATCAACTGCAAATTATAGGTCCAATAAAGTTTAAAATTGAAGAATACAATGGGAGCTTACCTAATTTGGTTTTGAGGCCACAGTCATGGACAAAGGTAATGCATTCCATCCTCAAGAAATTTGTATTTTGTTTCTTGAACTCTATTCAAATTTAGTAATGGTAATTACTATTCGTTTAAGGAATGTACAGCTAATTAACTAACATTGAAATCATAATAATAGGTTTAAAAATGCTATTTTTGACAACTACTACTAAAAGGGAAACTTTTAATTGATAACTAATAGAAATTTTAACTTTAGTTTAAAATGTATATAATAAATTTTTGAAAAAAAAAACTACAACTTTTCGAGGGTGTGTAGAAATTAGAAACACACCTTTATTGTTCACTATCAATTAAGTGCTAACATATATAGCTAAATAGTTATGCAACAATCCTTTTTACATGATTCTGTTTTATATCTTGTTTTTAGAAAGTTTTATATTGCTAATCATTTTAATGGTGTTTTTCTTAATTTTTTCAGGTATCTAATATTATTTTTGTAGATTTGCCATTTGGAACAGGCTTCTCATATGCAAAAGATGTCATTTCCCATCGAAGTGATTGGAAACTTATTCACCACACCCATCAATTTATTAGGAAGGTAAAGTTACTAAGACCCACTTTGGATAAACAATTTAATTAAGCTATTTTTGAAAAAATAATTTAAATAATAAATATTTATATTAAAAGTAATTTATAAATAAGTTATTTTGTATTTATTTTTTTAATTTTAAAAGTATTTATTTTAAAATAAATGTATAAAATGTTTTTTTATTATCAGAGAAGTTATTTTTTTTAACTTCTCTAAAAACACTTAAATAACTTTTTAGAAAGTTACAATTTTAAAAATTGTACCAGACATTAATACTACTACTTTTTATAAGTGAAAAGCTCAAAAATGTAACTTTTGAAGCTTCCATCGTATTTCATGCTAATTATATCTTTTTTTTTTATTTCTTTCTATCTTTCGTTTGTTTATAATATAGTTTATTTTACTTTGAGGTATTCAACCTATTCACAATAGCTCAAAACATGTTATCTACCTTCTTCTATGTATGATTTATTATTAATCTGTCACACTTATGCCTTAATGATTGCAGTGGTTTATTGAACATCCGGAATTTCTTTCAAATAAATTTTATATGGGAGCTGATTCTTACTCTGGAATTCCTGCTCCAGCTATTGTTCAGGAAATTTCAAATGGTAATAAGTTTTTTTTTTTCGATGATAAAATCTGATTCATACTTCATACTAATCACTTTGCAAACTTTGAGTCCTTTTAAATAGGTCGGTTGTATCATTGTTTTTCCTTTTTTATTAATTTTATGGATATGATTTGCATAAAAAATTTGAAAATTAACTTAACCTTGTAAGTTGGCTAATGAGGTTAGAAATGTCTCACTTAAACTCTTTAAAGACCTTACCCTTGATAGATGTTGGACTTGTAATAAGAATGAATCTTTTCAGTTTTTGTCTTAATTAATGTTGTCAAATGTGATCTTCTATCTTATAACATCTTTTGTGAAAAAAATTGAGAGGATCCATGGGACTAATTCGGTAGTTGCTAAAGGAATTTTGATAATTCTTTTAACACAATAAAGGTGTCATCCTTTTTTTTTAAACAAAAAGCTCAACACAACAAGGTGAAAACACAACAAGGTGGAGTATAAAAAAAAGTACTAGACAGATAAAATAAACTAATTTCTAATCATTTTTGGCAATGTCATCAACAACCCAAAAGTTTAAATATAACTCCACTCTTTGTAATTCCTAATTGACCTGTTGACTACTTTCGCAACACTTGTTTCTTGATTCTTGAAAATTTTGTATTTCTTTCTAACCAAGTGCTCCAAATGATAACAATAAAACCAAACTCACCAATATTCTATCAATTAGACTGCACGATTGATTCTTGAATCAGGTAAACTTACGGTCATTCGGTTCTATATCCACCAGTTCCATATCCTGTATCCATGTTTTAAAGTCTTCCGCTGTTGCTGTAACGCCTTTACTTTCTTCCAAGTGCACAATCTCATTGAAGCCACCCATGTAGCAAAGAGGAACTTGACATATTTTCGATAGAAAACTCAACTCTTTCCACACAACAAGTTTCTCCTATGCGCACCATACACCAAGCAAACCGCACAATGAAAATCATTGTTTGTCAATTCCCTTTCTATACACAACTATCTTTCCCATTTGTAACAATTACTTAACCTAAACATCATATCATCCCACATTATAATAAACCTCCGAAAGTACCTTCTGATCCCACAAAATACTCTAAAACTGATTTTTCCTCCATTAACCAATTCTCATAATGATTGATTTGGATCATAATTAATATTTTATTTATCATTAGAAGCTGAAAAGTTTAATTGTTCTAGCCATAACTAACATATATAAAGCTTTGATTCACAGATGATTATGATTAAACTAGCTATTACTAAATTTCCTTGATTAACAGGAAATGATAAAGGTCTCCATCCCTGGATAAATCTACAGGTTTGTTAAATTTCTTTGATTCTGTTACCAACACATTAGTACATAAAAAAGAAAAAAAATGTTTTCATTATTAAAAGACTGCAATGCAAAATAATCATAATAATAATTTACCTTCTGTAAAGTGTGGTTTTTAACTATGAACTATGAAGCCTAAATTGGTCTTAATTTTTCACAGGGATATCTATTAGGAAACCCAGTTACCACAAAGAAAGAGTCAAATGATCAGATACCATATGTTCATGGAATGGGACTTATTTCCGATGAACTCTATTTGGTAATATTGTTTCGTGTTTAAGTATTCAGTTTCAGTGACAATTAAATTTCCGTTGAATTATTTCAATAGCATTATATTTTTAATGACTCATATAGCAATCTATGTAATGTGCATTTAAGAAAAAATCGAAAAATGTTACAAGGAAATCCCAATGATCCTTATTTTCTGTAATTCATAACAGTCACTGCAGAGAAATTGCAAAGGAGAGTATATGGATATAGATTCAGAAAATGAATTGTGTTTAAGAGACATGAAGTATTTTCAAAAGGTAAGTAATAATTAATAATCATCCAAATCTTTTTATGATGTTCCCAATCGTCCCTTTCACTACTTTGATATATTGAAAAATTTAATGTATTACAGAAGTGAAAGCGACAAATACTTTTAAACGAAGGTAGTATGATTCTTGTAAATCTCAATGGAATTTTTTTTTGTTGACCATATTGGTATCTCCAGTGTCTTTCGAGAATTAATATGTTCGACATTTTGGATATCTATTGCGAAGATGATTCTCTTAAGAACAATGAAGCGATGCAAAGGAGATTTTTGACTGAAATGCCTGAGGCCTCTCTTAGTTCTTATCTAACAGTGCCAGCAATGAGCTGCCAAGTAATTTAGCAAATCTTGTAAATAGGTTCTCACACATTTTGAATACAACCTGTTTTGAATTTGATTTCCTGCATTTTCTTTGTAGATTTATGGTTTCTTCCTCGGCACTCAATGGGCGAATGATGCAAGTGTTCGCAAGGCACTGCATGTTAGAGGGGTATGATATGATAAATCCACATTAACACTGTCTCATATTATTGGATCAAGAGCGAAATCTACCACGGTTATCTGTGTAAATTAACACTATATTGTTGGTTAAGAGCTTCTATTTTTTTTATTTGAATGAATTTTTTGCATAGACTTTCTTTTTTATTTTTTATTTGCTGTATGCTAAAATTCATTTTTTTTATCACCAATGATTGAACTCAAGACCTTTAGGTTATAGAAGATAATACCATGTCATGAAACTACTTCTTCCAAGAGCTTAAGCTGATAAGAGGAGACACATGAACGATTATATTTCTAATAAGCCCTTTACACAAGAGCTTCTATTTTGAAGGATTTGCGTACATTTTTTGTATAGGCTTTCTTTTCACTTTTTATTTACCTTATACTGAAATTCTTTTATTTTTGAAATCATCTTTGAATTACAGAAGTTCTGATGTCATGTCATGAAACTATTTTTCAAAAATTTTAAGTTGATAAGGCGAGGCATATAACTGGTGATATCTCTAACAGAATTTCAATTAGTTTGTTAGCTATTTGTTAGTTATTTTTAATTTGTTAGTTAAGTGACAGCAGGCATAGTTTGTTAGCTAGAGTTAAATTAATTACCATGGTTAGTTGGACTTTGTTAGCTGTAGTTATATGTCGTTAAATGATATTTAGCATTTGTAACTTGCGGTTTTCATTATCAAAAGCTTATCTTTGGATTCTTCAACTTCGCTTGTTTCTTCTCTGCTCGAACACCGAATTCTGCATCTGCTCAATGCTCTGCAGGAAATAGGGAAATGGGAACGGTGTTACACTACTGATTTTGACCATGAAATCACTAGTAGCTTCGAATTTCATGTAAATCTCAGCGCAAAAGGCTATCGATCTTTGATATACAGGTAAGTTTTCTTGTACCTTTGAGTTTTATGTAAATATCAATGTTCACATGTAAATATCACTATAAAATATTTTTGTATACGGCCATTGATATGATGTTTTCTTGACAGTGGCGATCATGATGTAGAGGTTCCTTTCTCGTCGACTCAAGCGTGGATAAGGGCTCTAAACTACTCCATTGTAGATGATTGGAGGCCATGGCTTTTGAATGGTCAAGTTGCAGGGTAAGCAAGAATCTTTTTTAGCCTTTATAATATAGTAGAGTAGATATGTCTAATTTACAATTCGGTGATACTACATAACCAAGTTATTTTAGTAATCAAGTTCAATCAAGTGGCTCCAATAGTTTATTGATACAATAAAAATCAATTGAAGAAAAAAGAGGAGATGCATAAGAAAAAGGATTTGGTTAAACTTGGTTACAAAATGATTTGTTCATCCAAGTATTTCTCTTTACCGGTATATCTATTCTTTAGTTTATGATAATGACTTATTTATTTTTGATATTTTCTATTCAATGAACACCCTAAGGCGTGTAATGTTTATGCAAGCAAATCTTGTTGAATGATTTGTCTTTTGAACAGATTCACAAGAACTTACGCAAATCAAATGACATTTGCAACAGTGAAAGTAAGAAAATGTTAAATTTTTTAATTACAAGTCTTATTTTATTTTCTTTCTTTTTTTTTCAATGAAAATTTTAAAGCATGACGAAAAATTTTGAGTCTCTTTTCAATACTTAATTGCAGGGTGCAGGGCATACAGCTCCTGAGTACAAGCCTGATGAAGGTTTTGCCATGTTCTCTAGGTGGCTCTCTAATGTCCCTTTGTAGTTGCTCATTCATCTATCGTTTGTTTTTAATTATTAATTATGTAATGTGTAAATATTTGCAACAAAAACTTACTTTCAAAATTTAAAATAATTTTTATATGTTGTCATTAAACTATTGTATTACATGGGATACAGTGCCAGGAATAAAAAGTGAATATTAAGCCCATTAATATGACCAAGATGAGGACACCTTAGTGGATGACAATTGACAAACTATATTTAAATGGACAGAATAAAAGAAAAAAAAGTTGAAGGAAAAAAAATAGTGAAATTATTAATTTTTTTTTATAGTTAAAAGAAAGAATTTAATTTTGATATTTTGTCTGTATAAAGTAATTTTATACATACATTTAATTACGTAATGTCATATTGATAAAAATATTCATTTTTTTATTGATTTTATAAATGGTTATTCAAAAAGATTAATATAATTATTGATCTTGTAAATAATTATTTAAAAGGATAAATATAACTACAGG
Organism: Arachis hypogaea; assembly: GCF_003086295.3. Taxonomy (NCBI): domain Eukaryota; kingdom Viridiplantae; phylum Streptophyta; class Magnoliopsida; order Fabales; family Fabaceae; genus Arachis; species Arachis hypogaea. The sequence continues at coordinate 96,798,992 of NC_092047.1, forward strand.
ACTATGTAAAACTTTTTATATTATTAATATATCAAAATTAAACTCTTAAATAAATTAAAAAAAAAGATTAATTAGGCATTTGGCTCATATAAGAGAAAATTCAGTGTTAGAGACACAAAAAAAATCTAAAAAAATTAAAAGTTGAAGTGGTCAAAAGAGATATAAGTAACACATGCAATTCATACAGCTTATTTAGGATAATCTTATTTGATACATGACAAAATATTTATAATAAATTTAATCCGTCTTACTCTCTTACATTATCGGATTGTTACAAAACTCCTAACGGTTTATTAACAACTATTAATACATTAATGTATGAATATTACTAGTATTTTCAGTATTTTCTTTTTTATTGAGTATTGTGTGACATTAGTAGATCACAACTGTATAATAAAATATGAAGAGATAAAGAATTTTTTAATAAAATTGTGTTACAAATATAGATCTAAACCTACAATTAAACCTCAATCAACGTTTAATTTGTTTATCACTCAAGCAAACCCAATAAAATTAACCGAAGTATTTAAACTTCGGATCGTCTCTCAAAGAAATTGTAGGGAAGTGTAGTTTATTATTGGCTATGAGGTATATTTTGGGGTTTTTGTAATAAGAAACAAAAAGAAAAATGGCAAGAAAATAAACTAATAACTAAGAAAGCTCTTAGTAAGGAAAGAGAATTAGAAGTCATATCCTCATTATCGTCGTCAATTGTGATGGTAAATGTAAATTGCCTTCACTTAGTTAACCTCTAACCAATGAAGGAAAGTCAAGTACATACAATCAACTTGAGTTCACAAGTCCTAGTCAACTTATAGTGAGATACTAGATTTAGTAAAGTTCAAACTAACCGGCAATCTTTAATTACCAATCAACAAGAGACTTTGACAATTCAAGAGTCTCCAAATCATCAACCCAAGCCAAGAACACAAAAATCTATTTTAAAATCTGACCAAACATTTCATCAAATACTTGGAAGACACAAAATAAAAATATGAAAAACTAACAAGAAATAGTAAAACTCAAGACTAACAATTGCAAGAAAATAATAACGCAAATTACAGAAAGCATTAATAACATGAAAATATAAATTGCATTAATAAAGATCAAGAGTAGCAAGAGTGCATAACATAAAGGCAACAAAGTGAAGAAAATAACAAGTAGAATTAAAAGACAAAGGTGCAGGAACAATAGGTTGCAAGAAAATGTAAATGAAAACAAGAATTAAATCTAAATCTAAGAAGAGATTGAAAGAAGAAACCCTAAAACCTAGAGAGAGGAGAGAGCCTCTCTCTCTAGAATTCTAAATCTAAAACCTAAAGTGTGTAAAAGTGAATGAATGATTCGAATGATGCCTTCTAGCTTCACTCTGCAGCCTCTTGTCTTCATTTTCGAGCCTGAAACTGGGTCAAAAGCAGCTCAGAAATGGCCCCCAACGTATTCTCTTTATTGAGGCACGTGACAATCACCACGCGTACGCGTTGTTTGAACTCTGCACTGGCGTCATTTGGACTATGGCTTGGTCACGCGTACGCGTCAGTCATGTGTACACGTCGGGACCAGCTTCTCAAAACATCAATTTCTTGTGTTCCTTCCACTTTTGCATGCTTCCTTTCCATCTTTTAAGCCATTCCTGCCCTATAAACTCTGAAAATACTTAACACACATATCACGGCATCGAATGGTAATAAGAGAGGATTAAAAATTAGCGATTTTAAGCCCTAAGAAGCATGTTTTCAATCATAGCACAAAATTAGGAAGGAAACTTAAAAACATGCAATTTACATGAATAAGTGGGAGAATAATTGACAAAATCCACTTAATTCAATCCAAAATATACCATAAAATAGTGGTTTATCAAGCTAGTATAATTTTTATTTTTTATTTTTTCTTTCTTTTTGGCTATATATAGCTGTACTTCTTGTCTCTATAAAGGTGTGATTTCTACTAATACAATAGACACATTTCTCTCTTCTTTAACTTGCTTTTCACTAAGAAATTTGCAGCTCAGAACAAATTTTATCATGGTGCGGTGAGCGTGGAAGAGCTGCAAATATTGTTAAGCAAGAATTGTGAACTTTACCCCTTCCTTCTGCAACATCCATGGCAAATCGGGAAGCTGGAGTGGATAATCCAGAAAATTTGTAACTGCAAACATTTTCAGTGAGTGATTTACAAAATCTCACAAGATTGATGAATCAACTTGCTAGCCTTCAAACGCAAGTAGGGAGATCAACATTGAACCCGATTCAAGACTAGACAAGTCCCTTCTACCTTCATCCAAATGAAAGCCCAGGTTTATCACTAACTCAAACTCCTCTTACAACTCGAAATTATCACTCATGGGCGAGATCGGTTTGGCTATCCATCAAATCGAAGAACAAGTTGGGATTCATTGATGGAAGCATTATGAAACCTGAAAAAACTGACTCAACCTATGAAGCTTGGGACAGATGCAACACCTTTGTACTATCGTGGTTGCATTCTTCCCTAAGTACAAAGATTCATTAGAGTGTTCTTTGGTGTAACGTGGCCTCAGAACTCTGGAATGATCTCAAGCACATATTCTATGAAGGTGATTTGTTTCGGATAGCTGATCTTCAAGAAGAGATATTTGCGATGAAGCAGGAAGATCTATCCATCACCGCATATTTCACTAAACTTAAGGAAATTTGGGAAGAACTTGATATGTTCAAACCAATTCCATCCTATGCCTATGGAGCATCATACTCATGTGGACCGAAGATCATCAGAGAATATAGAGACCAAGAACATGCTGTTAGAATTTTTAGAGGGTTAAATGAGCAGTACACAACAGTAAAATTATAGATTATGTTAATGGTGCCACTGCCCAGTGTGAATTCCATCTATTCTTTACTTTTACAACAAGAAAGACAATTAAGTAACTCAGATCAAAGTTAAGAAAGGATGCTAGTTAATGCTGTCAATATTGGAGGAATTGGTAATGAAAACAACAGAGGATTTGGTATGACCTTGAATGCAAATTTTGGTATCACAAATCGAGGTGGTAGAGGCGGATGTGGCGAGGCCGAGGCCGAGTTAGTAGTGGAAGAGGAATGATGAGAATTTGTTCTCATTGCGGGAAGGCTGGACACACTATAGAGACCTGCTACCATAAGCATGGATTTCCTCCTCATTTGCAAAAGAAATTTGGAGTAGCAAATGTGAACAATATGATTGTTGCTGAGAAAACATGTGAAGATGGCAACGTACCTGATGTGCGTTCAACTCAAGAGGAGAATAGTAAAAGTCTAGACAACTTGTTTTCCGAAGATAAAAAACAAGCATTGATTTCTCTATTCCAACAATATAAAGGTGATCCTGCTCATAGTTCTCTTCAAACACAAGCCATAAACACATTGATAGCTCCTTCAACAGGTATACACTATATTTTATCAGTTTCTCACATTTCTTTGCACACACATAACTGGATAATTGACACTGATACCACTGCACATGTTACTTTTTCTCTTGATACTTTTCACTCTCATCACACAATAGATCATGTGTTAATCAAATGTTCAAATGAAACTGAGACCACAGCAATAATTAGTGAAACTATAATTTTAATCCGTGATTTTTACCTTACAAATGTGTTATATGTGCCCTCTTTCAATTTTAATCTCATATCTTTAACAATGCACACTGTGAGATACAGGATAACCTTTCCTTGAAGATGATTGGTCATGCTAGACAAAGAGGTGGCTTGTATATCTTCAATACAAATGCAACTTATGTCAACTTAGAAGCAAAGAATAGAGAACTTGTAAACACTAGCAATTCAATTAGTGTCGCTACTACCACAGAGACTATAAATCATGAAACTTGGCATTGTAGATTAGGACATGTCTCAATTGATAGGTTACAAGAAATGAAAAAGAGTTATCCTTTTATTGTATGTCCATTAAAAGATGAACCTTGTGAACCATGTTATTATGCAAAACAAAGAAGATTGTCTTTTCATTTGAGTCAAACAAAATCTGTCAATTTATTTGATTTAGTACACATGGATATTCGGAGACCTATTTCTACTCCATCTTTTGCTGGTCATAAATATTTTTAACAATAGTAGAAGATAAAAGCAGGTTCACTTGGCTATTTTTTATGAAAAATAAAAGTAAAACTTCTTTTTTTATTCAACAATTTGTGCAACTAATTGAAACCCAATTTTAAACAAAAATAAAAAATATCAAAACTGATAATGGAGCTGAATTCATCATGAATTCATTTTATAAAAAACAGGAAATAATTCATCAGACTTCAAGTGTTGAGACACCTCAACAAAATGGAGTTGTAGAACGAAAACATCAAGATATTTTAAATATTGTTAGAGCACTCATTTTTAAGGCTCATCTTCCTAAAATTTTTTGGAGACATGCTGCATCTCATGCTATACATATTCTCAACAAAGTACCTAGTTCATCTATTAATAATAAAAGTCCTTATCAGATTCTTTTTAGTAAAATACCAAACATTCAACATTTCAAAATCTTTGGATGTCTTGCATTTGCTTCAACTTTATTTGCAAATAGAAAGAAATTGGATAAAAGAGGAAGAAAATGCATTTTTCTTGACTTTAAAACAGGAACAAAAGGATATTTTTTGATGGACATTAATAATAAATAATTTTTCATATCTAGAAATATAATTTTTTATGAAAATTTCTTTCCATATAAGAATAATCAAGTTTTTCATCAATTTGAATAGGTTTCCAATTCTAATCAAGATACTAAACCTACATTACATAATCATGATCCTATAGATGTCTTTGATAGCAGCACATTATCTTCCCATACCTTAGATTTACATCCCATTCAAGATACATTGCCAAATTCTCCTTCCAACACAATTGATGTTCAACCACAGCCAACCTTACCCATGTCTTTGAGTTTACCAGTAGCACCAGCATCATGTACTACACCATCATATGATGAAAATCCATATAATTCCTAGCCCACTGATATTAATCCACCTCCTTCACTAAGAAGATCTCTTAGAGAAAGACACAAGCCAAGATACCTTGATGATTATGAATGTATACAAATCACTGTCTCTGATAGCATGATCCAATAATCAATCACAAAAAGGTATCCTCTTTCCAATTACTTGAGTTACAATTCTCTGTCACAATCACACAAAACACTTTTCATTACAATTTTCACAAATCCGGAGCCAAAGAACTATGAGCAGGCTATTCTGAGTGATTGTTGGCAGAAAGCAATCAAAGTTGAGCTTGAAGCATTGGAGGAAAGCAAGACCTGGAAACTTACTACTCTACCGAAAGGGAAGCATGCAATCGGATGTAAATGGGTTTTTAAAACCAAGTATAACTCTAATGGGACTATAGAGAGACACAAAGCAAGGCTTGTGGCCAAGGGCTTCACTCAAATACAAGGGTATGACTATTTTGATACCTTTAGTCTTGTAATCAAAATGACTACCCTTCATGTACTCTTAGCAATTGTAGCTAGTAAGAACTAGTTTATTCATCAATTAGATGTGACCACTGCTTTTCTTCATGGTGATCTACTTGAAGAAGTCTATATGAAGTTGTCCCCTGGTTTAAATGCATAGCCAGGAATGGTTTGCAAGCTGGAACGATCTTTATATGGCCTTAAGCAAGCAAGTCGCCAGTGGAACTCTAAGTTATGCTCTGTCTTGATTGCTTCATGTTACTCACAATCAAAGGCAGATCATTCTCTTTTCACCAAATCTTCTCCAACAGGTTTCACTTCTATTCTTGTTTATGTGGATGATTTGGTTCTAGTGGGGGATGACATAGAAGAGATCCAACATGTGAAGATAAAATTTGACACTTTGTTCAAAATCAAAGATTTAGGCGAACTAAATTTTTCTTGGGCATGGAAGTTGCAAGGAGCAAAAGGAGAATAGCTTTATATCAAAAGAAGTATACTCTTGATCTCCTAAAAGAGTATGGATTATTAGATTCAAAACCAGCCATCACACCTATGAATTATTTAATTCATCTCTCAAAGTCATCAGGAACATTGTTGAATGATGCTAAGCCATATAGAAGACTCATTGGAAGGTTGATATACCTCACTAATACCAAGCCTGACATAAGCTTTGCTGTTAGCAAATTAAGTCAATTTCTAGATTGTTCCAAAGATGAGCACTTTAAAGCAACCTTACATGTGTTGAAGTACTTGAAAGGAGCTCCTGGAAAAGGATTACTTTTTGAGTCTGTTTGTGACTTTTCCCTCCGTGATTTTTCAGATTCTGATTGGGGTACATGTCCGGATATCCGAAGATCAGTGTCCGGATATTGCTTCTTTCTTGGAAGATCTTTGGTGTCCTGGAAAAGTAAAAAAAATAGAAAATAGTTGCTCGATCATCTTCGGAGGCAGAGTATCGAGTAATGGCTCTTGCAACTTGTAAAGGAATTTGGTTGATGTACATCTTGAATGACTTCAAAATCAAGTTACCAAGTCCTATGACATTATTTTGTGACAACCAATCTGCTAGATATATTGTAGCTAACCCAGTGTTTCATGAAAGGACAAAACACATTGAGATTGATTGTCACAAAGTTAGAGAAAAAGTTCAAGACGGTTCTTTAAAGCTCATGCCAATTCCATCAAGAAAAAAACTTGCTGATGTCCTTACAAAGGCACTTCCACTAGGTCCTTTTGAAGAGATATGTAGTAAGCTTTGGAATGTATAATTTGTACACTCGCAGGTTAAGGGAAGCTATTAATGTATGAATATTACTAGTACTCCCAGTACTCTTTTTTTTATTGGGTATTGTGTGACATTAGTAGATCACAGCTGTATAATAGAAAATGAAGAGGTAGCTAGTATAATTTTTATTTTTTCTTTTTTCTTTCTTTTTGGCTATATATAGCTATACTTCTTGTCTCTGTAAAGGTGTGATTTTCCACTAATGTAATAGACATATTTCTCTATTCTTTAACTTGCTTTTCACTAAGAAATCTGCAGCTTAGAACAGATTTCATCAACAACCTCTTATTTTTCTTGGTTCCAATTACACATGGCTTCTTTGGAGTATGAAGTCAATGAAAATGCATACTCCTTTGCCATGTGCATGATGATGTGCTTTTGCCACAAAGCATAATTCCCAAATTACACTCTTGTAATCTTGTTTTGGTAGGTTTCGGTCAATTTCAAATATGGTATTCAGAAAATAGATTCATTTGCCCCATCAATATAGTTACGCCTCGGAGATGATGCCAATCTGTAGCAAAGTTTTGATTTCCCAACAGATATTCTGTCATTGATGCATTGACGGATCTAACGTTTTGATAGTAGAAATAATATATATGTAATATGATAATAAAATAATTTTCATAATCAGTTTCTCAGTAATTAATTTAGTAATGGAGTAAAAAATGGTGATATTTAACTATATTGGACTATTGGTGTATGGTGTGTTATCTATATATGTGAATTTTCATGTTCGGTGACATGCAAAATGTAAGTCACGTTTTACATGAAACAAAAAAAAAAAGAGAAAAAAGGAAACTACAAAACGCAAGCTGCGTTTGGCATGGGGGACAACTACATATCAAAACGTGTCCCATGTCCCCTGCATACAAACAAGTCTAGCTGGTTGACCATCTTAGAACTACCCAAACGCAGGTTGCGATTGGCATGGTGCATGACTGCATGTCCGACACATGTTGGAGGAGAAAGGTAAAGGGGTTTTTATAACGCAAAACGCAAGTGGCCGGGGAGGTAGTGAGCTTGTTTCACTTGGTGAGGGTTTGTGGCTTTTGACTTCTAAGAAGGTTTTTTTTAGCGTTTTGGGTTGTAAGCCTACAAGGGAGGGATTTGGTTGCAAGGGAGAGAGGAAGAAGAACATTTTAGTTTCAGTGAATGAAGAGTGAAATTTATAGAAAACAGGTTTAATTACTCTGCTGGTCCTATAGTTTTGTAAAATTTTCAATTAGGTCCCTATACTTTTTTTTAATTGAGTCCTTGCATCAAATTTTTTTTAATTGGGTCCCTACACTTTTTTTTTCTTTTATTTAGGTCCCTGTACTAATTCCTTTTTTTTAGTTGGGTCCCTATAAAATTAAGCCAATTACTACTAAGAGGAACTATTGAAAAAAAAAATTTGGTGTAGGGACCCAATTAAAAAGAAAAGAAGTATAGGGACCTAATTGAAAATTTCACGAAACTATAGAGACCACCAGAGTAGTTAAACCTAGAAAAAAATGGTTCATAATTTTACATTACTTTAAGAACATATTATTGAATATCTGGATCATTTTTAATGGGTAAGTTTTTTTTTTAATTTTTATGATGAATATATTTATTTATGGGGTAAGTATGATTTTGGTCCCTAACGTTGAGGGCCAGAATCGAAACCGTCCCTCATCTAATTTTCGACTTAGAATCGTCCTTAACGTTTTTTTTTTTGTATTAAAATCGTCCTTTTAATTTTTTTTGGACAAAAATACCCTCACCACTACCAACACAATTACCTCCTCCACCACCACCACCATCAACACCAACACCACCACCAGCACCACCACCACCACCAACACCACCACCAACGCCGTCGCCGTCCCCCTCCACCCTTTCCCCTTCCCCCTCCCCCTCCTCGCCTCCCCTTCCCCCACCCCCACCCCCACGCGTCCCCTCCCCCTCCCCGTCTCCCCTTCCCCCCAACCCCACCACCACCGTCCCCTCCCCCTCTCCGTCTCCCCTTCCCCTCACCCCACGCGTCCCCTCCCCCTCCCCTTCCCCCTTCCCCCCACCCCCACGCGTCCCCTCCCCTCCCCGTCTCCCCTTCCCCCCCACCCCCAAACAGAAACAGAAACAGAGAAACAGAGAAATAAAAATTCAAGTACAAAGCCAAATCAACAGAGAAACACAAAGTCAAATCAGAAATTTAAAGCACAAAGAAGAGATCTGGTTCAAAGAAATTCAAATCAACAGAGGAGCATGCATGAACGGCGGTGGTGAGCTCTGGTTCGAGGATGGTGAGCTCTGGTTCAGTGAGCTCAGGAGAGAGGCAGCGGCTGCAGCGACGGGACGGCGAGACTGCGAGACTGCGGCGGCGGGACGGCGGCTTCCCTTCCCCCTTCATCGTCATCATCATCAGAGTTCTGGAGGAGGTGGCGGCGACGACGACGGAGGCTCCCCGGCGCCGTCCCCCTCCCCCCTTCCCCCTCCCTCCTCCCTCCCCTCCCCTCCCCTCCCCCTTCGTATACCCTTTTCTTTCCCCACCCCCCAACGCGTTTTCTTCCCCTCCCCCCAACACTGCGTTTTCGTTTTTTTTTATTTTATAATTTTTATTATTAAAATAGGAATAGGGGTAGTTTAGGAATAAAACAAAAAATTTTATTAAAAAGGACGATTTTAATACGAAAAAAAACGTTAAGGACGATTTTATATCGAAAATTAGATGAAGGACGGTTTCGATTCTGGCCCTCACGTTAGAGATCAAAACCATACTTACTCCTTTATTTATTTGCATTTTAGTTAATTATTATTATTATTATTGTTGTTGTTGTTGTTGTTGTTGTTGTTATTGTTATGTATGAGTAATTATTATTATGATCAGTATGTTATTAATTTTTTATAATATTGCATGTTGATGATGATAATAATAATAATTTATTATTATTAATATAAAAAATATTTTAAGTAGTATAAAAATATTTTTTATAAAACTGTTTAAATAACAATAATAATTTATTATTATTAATTATTATCATTATTTTGTTCTTCTTATTATTTTTTAATATATTATTAACTGTTATTATTAATATATTAATGTTAATAACAGATTATCATTTTTAATAATAAAAAAATAGTATGACTGTTAATATTTTTGTTATGATCATAAATAGTATTATGATTAAGAATAATGAAATTATTATTATTGTTGTTGTTTTTTTGTTGTTAGTGTTTTCGTAGGACTATGAGTAATTATCATTATGATTAATATATTATTAATTTTTTATAATACTGTTTGTGATAACAATAATAATTTATTATTATTAATATATTAATAAAAATATTTTAAGTATTATTATTATTATTATTATTATTATTATTATTGTTTTGTTTATGGTTGATTAATTATTATTATTATTATTATTATTATTATTATTAATTTTGTATAATACTGTTTATTATGACAATAATAATTTATTATTATTAACATGTTAATAATAATATTTATTATTCCGAAGAGTTCTTTAATAATGATATATTATTATTATTATTATTATTATTATTATTATTATTATTATTATTATTATTGTTGTGATAGTTATTGTTGTGGCTAATTATTAATATTTTTTATTAATGTTATTGTTAAGAACAAGGTTCTGAAAATCGAATCGGTAATTGAACCGTTCTAGCTACTGGTTTATTGGTTTACAGGTTTAACCGGTTCAACCGTAGTTGAATCAAAAAAATTGTTTTATAATAAAATAATAAATGAAATATAAATACACACTAAAACTATATGATCTTATCAATTTACAAACTCAAAAGTTTTTTTAAAACACTCTTAAAATATATGTTTCCAAGCACTTTTGTCATCATCATCTTCAGCTTTACACTTATCACTCAATTAAAAAATCCACAACCCTAATCCTTTATGATTTCTTTTGGAAAAATAATATCTCATTCAAGAAGGAAACCATAGCTATAAGTAATTGAGAATATTTGTGAGACTCAGCACCAAGAACATAGAACAATTATACATATAGAGAAGTACCAACAATCCAATTCTCAATTTCCTGAATCACCCTAAACTCTGAAATCAATAAGTCTATCAACAAAAATTCAAAAATAGCATACTCATAAATTTAAAAACAACAGCAGCAGGGTTTAGAATAAATATTTAATCACTAACAATACAGAACCTTGTATATTATTAGTTGATATAATGCAGGGTGCTTTTCTGGATTTTTATTCTCCCCTCAGAAAATGACAGTTTTTCATACGAAATTGCCCCTAACAATACATAACCTTGTGTAGAATTTCTGCACAAATATTACAAACAGGATTATATATTATCACTGGCAATATCCAAAAGGTTAACCAAAGGAGAATATACCTTGGAAAGCTTATTTTTTGGTGGTGGACCGAGATAAAATCCTTCTTTTATACTATCAATAAACAAAAGTCAACATGACAACAAAAGAAAACATACAAATGTAGGTAGTTATGAAGGAATAGAAACCCATTCATACCTTGTAAATAAGAATGACAATTTAAAGGAGCCATTTCTAATCACTGGGGCATCAGGTTGAGAGAAAAAGGATAGCTAAATGATTTCCTAAAAACAGAGACAAGAAAAAAAAAATAAATCTATCAACAATTAATCATGCTTCACCCTTCAAGCAATCAGCTTCAACAATTAATCATGCTTTAAGCAATAAAAAACAAGGTTTAGAACAAACAATTAATCACTATTGATGTGAAGAACATTTCAAACAGTGTCTGAAAAATATTCTAATAACCGGCAATCAACTTCAACAATTATTCACGCTTCAAGGCTCAAGCAATCAACAACAAAATTTAGAACCAACAAGTAATCACTTTTGATGTTAAGAACATTACAAACAGTTTCTGAAAAATATTCTAATAACTAGCAATCAGCTTCAACAATTATTATTACAATCAACAGAGTGTAATCTTAGGGTTAGAAGCTAGAAACCTAGAAAAATGCAGAGCTGGCGGGGACAGTGGCGCGACGGAAATTGTCAAACAAAGATGACACCGGCGGGAGGACACTGCGCGACGGAAACTGGCACTGGCGGTGGTTGCGATTTTTGAAGGCTGACTTCACGACGGTTCGTGGCTGCGCGAACGGAGCTGGCTAACGTTGGCTCAACGGATGTTGCGACGGCGGCGGTGGTTGGACGGAAGTGGCGTTGGCTCAACGGAGAGTGAGAATGGAGGCTGGAAACATGAGAGGTGAGAGTGGAGGCTCGAGAGAGGAGAGGGGTGAGGTCTGTGTGCCTCTGTAAGACTGTGACTACTGAATAGGGTTTCCTTTGGCCCTCAGTATGCAAAACGCGGCGTTTGGGGCAAATTTAAAAAACTGGCCGGGTCACGGTTCGGTTCGACCAGTTTGACCGGCCAATTTTGTCATATGTTCGAATTGTATTTGCTAACGGTTTTCAATTTGACCGGTCTGACCGGCCGGTTCGAACTGGTTTTCTGAACATTGGTTAAGACTAATTATTGTTATTAAGTAATATTAATAATAATTATTTTTTTTGTAGGCGATCAGGATTTTGCACCGTTGGATTGTTTGCCAGATCTCTGTCTTCATTTTTGTCATCCACTTCGTAGTTAGCTTCGAACTCCTCTTTATTGTCGTTGTTATCTTATTCATAATCTATATCTTCGAGCTCATTAACATTGACCTCCTCGTCAATCGCGCCCAGCCCCGTATGCTGTTCAAACTCAACGTACAGCTCTATCACTACAAGAAATAGCGTATTTTTCGACGCAAAAAATCGACGGTTATCTCTGCCGTCGATCATTTTCGACGGCTTGCTGTCGATATTTTAAAAAAAAGAAATTTAAAAATAAAATAATAAAATCGACAGCCTAGTCGTCGATTTTTTTATGCTGTGTTAAACCTTTCTTACCTATCGTACAAACTAAGTGTTGAAAATACCTTTATTTTAAAATCGACGGAGATGTCGTCTATTTTTATATTTAAAATATCGACAACCTTTTTGCCGATAAATTTGAACGGTTTAGATTGCTTTCCAAAACTAAATAAATGGTGTGGATTTAATGTATAAAATAGACGCCGACGACGTTGCTTTTTTTTTTTCAAATTAAAATCGACAATGATACCGTCCATTTTTATTGATAAAAACAACAACCCCGCATCCACTTCCTGCCTCCAAATTCAGAAACACAATTTTATCCTTTTTACAAATGAATTTTAAACCTTAATCCAATTGAATCGTTTAATTAGAATCTTTATGCAATCTGCCTCAAATTAGAACCCACCGTCCTAATCAGTGACAACAATATAATGGCATTGATAGTAAAGTTTTAATAAGTTCAATGTTCAAGTTCTAAGTGTTGTCTTGTTTCTCTGTCCTTTCTGTGCTTGGTTTTGATGGAGTTTTTTTTTCCTTTTTGGGTCAAAGGGAGCAACAATTACTCAATTAGTCTCTCCCTCTCTAGCGATCCCGCAGCCGAGTTGAACAAAGCCTCCCCCTGTCGCTCCGCTGCTGCCACACCGCCGTCGCTCCTTCTCTCTGTTGCCGCCGTCGCTCCTCCTACTTTGGTCCTTCTCCGCTCTCTCTCAATCAAGCTCACAAGAACCAGGTATTGTTTTCTGATTGATACTGAACTCTTTCCAAAGCCAACTTCAGTTTCTGGTTGTTGCGAAATCGATAATTTAGGTTAGCTCAAGAGAGACCATAGCTTTTGCATCTCCTGAATTATTGAGTCCTTTACAATTGAGCCTGAAGTAAGGAGAATCAAATCTCATTCGTCACACAAAATCTAGGACGAAGATCAAGTATAGCTCTTCTCTAATCCTACTTTCTAGTTTCAATAGGATTCTTTTTTTTTTTTTTTATAGATCCTAGTTTCAATAGGACTGATTCTTATTATTTGAACACATTAATTTGAATCACCTAATTAATAATATTATGGATAAATTATATTCCCTAAATTATTTCTAAATTATTACACTCATCTCTTCTCTAATTGTCTAATTTATACTAACCATCCCTAACTTATGATTTTTATTTTTGAAGTGATTTTGAATTTTTGATATACTTGCTGCTTTGGTACAAGGAACAAGAAAATGGGAGTTCAAAAGGTAAGTGAATTGCAGTTCCAATTAAGGATCCAGCTTCTAGATTGAAGAAAATTTAAATACTTTTTACTGTTGTATCTTGGTTCTTGAGTATAGTTCTTTTCTTTTTTTTTTTTTGTCTTGCTGTGCAGTGAATAAAGCAGTGCTAGTTGTTCCAATAGTCAGTTCAGTAGTTGTTCTGGTGGTTAGAATTGTTATTGGGATTTATATATGGAAACACAGATACATTCAAAAGAAAAGAAGAGGTAAGTGACTTATTAGTACCTTACTCTACTTACTTAGGAGACAATTATGTTTAAGAATGTTTACTCATCTCGATCATCATTCTGGCTTCAAGGTTCATATGATGCACATTTTGCATTTTGATAGGCTTGTATAGATATATAAATATATAATATAATATAAAGTCTCTATGTATACTTAAATTTGTGTCTCTCCATGTTCTATTTCTCTACAGCCTGCTCTGCTGTAATTCTGAAATTTTGGTAATTAAAGCCATTTTCAACAAACACATTATTCTGTTTTCCTCGTTCATCTCTCTATCCTCTTCTCTTACACTCTTGATTTCTGTTTTCACTACACTCTAGAGACCATTACAGAAAAGTGCAAACTTGATTTTGTACTCTTTAATAGTTTAGATGTGCAAGTTTTGAATTACAAGTTATTAGTTGATTGTCGAATAAAAATATTACTTATTAGACAACATAATTAATAAAAAAATTTAAAAAGGAAAAAGAAAAACTAAAAGTGTTCCTTTCACTTCCTTCACGTGATCGCATGCCGTATATACTTGGCAAGTACCAGTATGCATATATTATATTATATATTTATATATAATATAAATACAATGGTTTCAACTTTCACGTGAGTATTACCTAAATTGCAGTTGTAACCAATGTATGTTCTTCGAAAAATAGAGTTAAATTATGTGTTCTTATTTTTAACTGTTGGATACATAAGTAATCCTTGATAGTTTGACTTATCAAAATTGATACCGTTCATGCTTCTGTTATTTCCCCTGTAATTTCTAAATTTAGTATTCTAAGTTTGTAATGTTGTTATTATTTTAATTTTGTTTTAGGGTGTTGAACTTGAGCTGATGAAACTTGAGGGAGCAGTGCAAGCTATCCAACAACAACAACAATAACAACAAAGCCTTGTCCCACTAAGTAGGGTCGGCTACATAAATCAAACGACGCCATTGTGTTCTGTCATGTATCATGTCTACAGAGAGACCGTTTACATGTAGATCTCGTTTGACCACCTCATGGATGGTCTTCTTAGGTCTTCCTCTGCCTTTCGCCCTTTGTCCATCTTCCATCTCATCCACACTTCTGACTGGATGTTCTATCGGTCTTCTTCTCACATGTCCAAACCACCTGAGACGCGATTCAACCATCTTTTCCACAATGGGTGCTACTCCAACTCTCTCCCTTATATCTTCATTTCTTATTTTATCCAATCGCGTATGACCACTCATCCATCTCAACATCTTCATCTCTGCCACACTCAGCTTATGTTCGTGCTCCCCTTTAGTCGCCCAACACTCCGTACCATACAGCATAGCTGGTCTTATAGCGGTGCGATAGAATTTACCTTTAAGTTTTAAAGGCACTTTTTTGTCGCATATAAAACCAGATGCACTCCGCCATTTTGACCAACCTGCTTGGATCCTATGATTTACATCCTGTTCAATCTCTCCATTATCCTGTATGATGCACCCAAGATACTTAAAACTTTTAACTTTTCGTAGGATGTTTTCTCCAATCTTCACCTCTATATTGGGGTTTTCCCTTCTCAGACTGAACTTACATTTCATATATTCCGTCTTGCTACGGCTTATGCGCAGACATACACTTCTAGAGCTTCTCTCCATTACTCTAACTTCTTATTTAGGTCTTTCCTTGACTCTCCCATAAGGACGATATCATCGGCAAAAAGCATGCACCATGGCACAGTCTCTTGGATGTGCTCTGTGAGTACTTCCAAGACTAATGTGAAAAGGTATGGACTTAAGGATGATCCCTTGTGTAATCCTATACCAATAGGGAATTCCTCTGTCACACCACCTTGAGTCT
Organism: Arachis hypogaea; assembly: GCF_003086295.3. NCBI lineage: Eukaryota > Viridiplantae > Streptophyta > Magnoliopsida > Fabales > Fabaceae > Arachis > Arachis hypogaea. Next base: position 96,814,895 of record NC_092047.1, read on the forward strand.
TCACATTAGTTGTAGCCCCATCATACATGTCTTTAATTGCTTGAATATATGCGATCTTTACTCTCCTCTTTTCTAAAACCTTCCATAAGACCTCCCTTGGTACCCTATCATACGCTTTTTCCAAATCAATAAACACCATATGTAGATCCCTTTTATTACTATGATACCTCTTCATCATCCTTCTTAATAGATATATCGCTTCAGTGGTAGATCTGCCTGGCATAAATCCAAATTGGTTCTCTGTTACTTGTGTCTCTTTTCTCAACCTCCGTTCTATCACCCTTTCCCATAACTTCATAGTATGACTCATAAGCTTAATCCCTCTATAGTTTTCGCAACTTTGTATATCCCCCTTATTCTTGTAGATAGGTACCAAGGTGCTCTTTCTCCACTCATCAGTGCAAGCTATCCATGAGTATCTAATTTATTTGAAGGATAAGTAAGTCTCTTCCTCTTAAATCTTAATAGTGAATGATAGCCTCTATGTTAGGTTAGAGTTTGATTTAACCAGTTAATTTCGGCATGCATTATTCTAGGTGGGGGCATGAGGTAGGAAAACTATGTCTCCTCTATAATATTAATACCTTTGAAACTAAGTTGATCAATGGTATATTTAAGTAAGCATATTGCTCATAGAAACTAACATTGTAATGCGGAAATGCAATTTTGACAATAGCACTCTATAACTCACCAAATTCATGAACCACTTTGAGGTATCTAATATTTCAAAGACCAAATTGACGTATGTATGAGCATGGCGTTTCAATGACCATTTTGGACAGTAATTCTTACAATTTATTATTAGTAGACTTTTGACCTTTTTAGAAATTTGAATTTCGTGGTGGCTATTATTTTTGTTGATATGATTACTATGAAATTTTGACAATATTTAAAATGTCTAGCTAAAATTGAAGTCACCCTTTCTTCCCATTTCGCAACAGTTTATATATCAATGTTTACATAAATAATAGATCAACAAAGTAGCTCTGTTCTTGTAACTAAGCTATCAATGAGAATTTTGTTCTTGTAAAGGAGAAATAGGTTCCCTTTGATGCCCTTTTTCAATACCATGCTAATGCTGATATCAGATGATTAAGACATCAATTTATTTTACTGAGGGAGCCAGTCCTTTACACTATTTCGCTATGTTTCTTTCTCGTTTCCAATTTAGTAGTCATGCAGTTGGGAAATAACTAGTTTCAGAACCAAATATTATGTGCTATATTAGTGTATTTTGTTCTTTCTTTCTAGTTTCATTATTTATGTGTTTCTTGTAAAAGGTTTGAGAAAGTGGAAGAACTTGTACTGGTACCTATACTTTTTGTACCTCATATAAATTGTTCATGGCATCTAATGCTTTTCTATAAATTTTTGTTTTACCTTTTAATACAGTATTGAGAAGCAGCCCCCACATCAAAAAACTTGAAAAGCTGGAATAAATATGGTTGGTAGAGACAAAGATCGCGGCCGAGGCCGAGGCCGAGGCCAAAAGGGGAGGCCTAGGCTTTCTACCGGTCACCCCCTTGACTTGCATGCGGATCCATACACTCTTGTTAGGTCATCATCAGGCAGGACTGCTCAGATACACATCATGCCTACTTCGTGTGTGCCAAGATCATGCACTCAACAAGCCAATGAACCTTCCAACACTGCCTCACATGGTGTGCAGAGTGATCCAACTATTGTAGCTCCCAGTCGAGCAGGATCTTGTGGGGAAAGACAAACCACATCTAATGGTACCGAAGATACTCAGGGTCAAGGAACTTCTGCTGCTACTGGTCACTCTAGCACAAGTGTTCCCAAGCTTAGATATGATGGTGCCAAATGGTTTGTTATTTGATTTAAATTTTATGAATAGCGTGTCTCATTTTTACTAAGTAATATGTCTATCATTTTTTTGGTTTTTGATATAGTTGGCACCCACCTAAGCCTGGCTTGAAGCGTATTTCTCTGGTTTTTAAGGAAAACTACAACAAGTCTTGGCTGAGTTTTGATGAGGCAGATGATGATACTCGAAAAATATGGTGGACAGAGTGGAGGGTAAATTTTAATTACTATATTACAGTAATTAACTCAATAAAATTATATGGCTGAGTTCTTAAGGACCTGCATGTTTTCACTACACGTGCTAATCTCATTAATTAATTACTAAAGTATATGTCATAATCTGTTTAATTTAGACGTGATGCAGGGCTAATTTGTTGTTGATACATGCTAATCTCATTAATTAATTACTGCTGTTTAATTTGTTGTTGTTTAGAATTTCAATGCCATATTATATACTATACCATCTAATATATATATATATATATATACTTGCTGGCTGCTTTAGTTAACATGTATGAGAGATTTATTTATAATTATTTATTTAGTCCTCACCATCATTCTTAACCAAATCATTGCACCTAAAAATTAGCTAACATAGTTGATGTAATTGGTCAAAGAAAAGAGAGGTGGACTACACGAGGATTCAATTTAAGCCACCTGGGTGTTGGGTTCCACTTCCATGTTTTTTTCCCCCAAAAATAATGTCATTTATATTATGCAATCTATTGAACAACATTTTAATAAAATTTCAGTAAGATAGACTCACTTTATTTGAATGTCAAATAATAACATCTCAAATACTATTATATATAAGAATTGGAATCTCTTGGTTACTTGACTTGCAAGATTTTTCAGTAATTCAGACTACTACTATCTAATATTTTTAGATAAATTAAGATTAGAAAAGATATGGTGGACATAGTAGAGGATAAATATGTATCATAGTATGTTATATAATAACAAGATGTTATTTCTTTTTTTAAAATAGAAATGCTTTGACATTCTTGACACGGAAGAGGATGATATCTATCAAGCTTGGAGGCTTAGGGCTACCAAGCGCTTGCGAGGTATGCTCCATGCCATTCGCAAAAAAGGTGCCCGTCCATATTGGATCCCACCAGAAGTTCTTGGTGAATTGATGAGACGTTGGGATACTAATGACTATATACAATTACAAGCGAGAAATACAGCTGCCAAGAAATCGACTCGAGGTACCTCCCTTCACACTGCAGGAGGCACCACCTTTCCCGAAGCGAGGTTACACTTGGTAAGTTGTTTATAGAACCCTCTTTTTTACTTTATACTATCAGTTGCCATCATAATTTATACTATCAAAATTTACCTATTCATTGAGCTATATATGCTGCTATGCTGTTTCAAAACATGTTAACACATTCAAGTCCTGCTCTCTTAACAATTTAGGCTTTAGAAGTGTCTGGTAAATAGTCATGATGAGATTCTGTGACTAAACCTGCGCTAGTCTCCATGTTTCTCTGCTTCAAATTGCATGAGTATCTGTCTCTTGTGGCTACTTGCCATCATCAGAACATGTCACATGAAGGTTTATTATATATAAGAAAAGAAATTGGGAGTAAAATCTGCTTCCATCCCTTCTAATCCTAGTTTTATGTCAGTTGTCACTGCTTTGCTTGATAGAGCACAAAACGCTGCCAAACATGCATATGGTGGCTGAGTCTATAATCATATTCTACCCAAGCCTACCTGCAAAAGGGGTTTTGCCAAATTAAAAGTACCGGTAGTGCTGCTGTTTAATTTTCACTATTGCAGGTTTTGATCTGCGTCTGCTTTTCTCTTGTGTCGTCCACTTTGGCTTTGGCTTTGGCTTGTAAAGCCTATCCTGCTAGGAGAGGGCAACTATAGCTTTTTAATACTATAGCTTCATTTTTCATGGGACAATGCGCTGACTCATCCATTCTTTACCATTGAATGAGGTCTAAGTGGGTCCCATAATGGAAGATATCCCATAATGAATGAGTTCACCAAAGGTTTCTCTACTAATTAAGACAAACATGATAACAAGGATTAAGATGATAATTGTTGAAAATGGTCGATGAAACTTTGCTTCTATGTTGGTAGCCAGATGGTCCAAAATCTTAAGGCTTGGGAATGGTTCTTATTAATCTCTCTAACTGGTTTAATATCACCTCTAACATGTCACTTGTTGCATCCTTTAATAATTTAGAAATGTTACTATCTTAAATGTCAGCTTGTTCTCAAATGTAACTTTTCTCTTTATACTTTGTAAGCCTCGGCCACCCGTTTTTATTCTTATATGTCAAATCAGCACTTATTGCTTTTTGAATACTTATTGATATATATGTCATATATGCCAATACTTGCTACATTTAAGTCTGTTCCAATTATTAGGGGGATGTTGTTTCTATTGGTATTTCCAAGCCTTGTCCAAATTGTGCTTGAAATGTGTCTTAGTTCAGTACATCATCAATTGTACACACATATTTGTTGATAATTTGGTTACATTATGTAGAATCATTCACTTGGAAGACCATCACGTATGGATGAGTTTTTTGAGCACACTCATACTCGCAAAGAGGATAGGACTCAATGGGTTGATGAACACTCCTGAAAGACAAAGGTAACTTGTTTTCATTGTAATGTTGGACTTATTTTTTTTCACATATCCCCTTAATTTTTGCATTATTGATACTTATAGTAGTTTATCAATTATTTCTCCTCATTGTAGGATATATTTCAAGAGCGCATGTTTCAAGCTGAGCAAGAACGGCAGGTTGCTATAGAGGCTGGTGTAACTGATCCACCGCCTGTCTCTGAGGAAAGCATATGGATTGAGACAGTGGGTGGAAAGCGAAGAGGTAGGGTATATGGCATGGGTGAGGTAAGAGATTCTTCCATGGTGCGACCTCGAGTTGATGGGCCAACCACGACCAGCAGCACTGATGTTTTGGATCTTAGAGAACAAATCGTAATACTCAATAGGGAAGTTGAACAACATGCCGCTAAATATAGAGAGCTTGAAGACCGCTACCAAAGGGAGAAAAGAGAGTGGCAACAGACTGTTGAATCCTTGCATGAGGATCTCAACACCAGTAACTCACAGATGGATCATTTTAGTCATCAATTGAGCAGCTTGACTGAGTATGTGAGGGCCATGGGTCCTAGTAGTTCTAGATCACGTGTTCCCCCGCCTCCTCCTTTTACTTTTCCAAGCTCTCAGAAAAGCACAGCTCCAGCCCTAGCCCCAGGTAGAAACTCCCACCTATTCTGCAGCGACCAGGACAACCATAGAGTTTTCAAAGGGAGGATGATTCTGACGATTTTGATGACTCAGATGATTATTTAGACGAGTATGAGTAGGTTATTTAATTACATTACTTTGAATATTTTGTATTATTAGTAGATTGCAATTTAAATGAATATAAGTCTAAGTTTAGTTATTTATCTTGTCTTGAGTCTTTATGTTAGATGATTATTTATTATTTTGAAAAGTTTGTAAATTCACTATCTAATATTTAGTACAAATTTTATTTTTATATTTAAAAGTTTATTTGTCTTGTTATCTAATACTCTGTATAAATTTTATTTCTAAATTTAAAAGTTTATTTGTATTAATTGTTTTCTATTTTTCAAATAGAAAAAATAATTAAAACATATGACTATTAAAATCGATGGTAAAGCTGTCGCTTTTTAAAAGTAAATAGACAAAAAAAAAAACAAAATATGGACGAAGGGTTCGTTGACATCTAAATAATTAAATCGACGGCAGTTCTGTCAATTTTATTGAACCAAATATCGACGGCAAAGTTGTCGATTTTATTTATCAAATTATGAACAAAAATATTGTCGATTTTATTTAATAATATCGACGACCGCGTTGTCGATTTTAGTAACAATGTAAAATTCCCAAACTCATATTATAGGCAAAAGTACCGTCGATTTTATTAAATTATTATCGACGGCCAGACGACTCGTCGATTTAATTAGAATTTTGAAAAATCGACAAGTTTAATAGCGACCACCTTCACCGTCCATTTTGCCGTCGAATTTTAATATTATCGACGGCTTAGCCGTCGATTTTAACGATGTTTCTTATAGTGTATTATCGGCACGTGAAATCGGATTTGTTGATAAATATATAACATTTGCTGCATACATACGTCGTCAGTGATGGGCATTATTTGAAACTGTATCAACCTACCAAATACTTGTACAAGATTCCTGAATAAAATATTGCTCACCCTTTTCAAAATGTGACTTTGTATGTTTTCACAAAGACCACTTTGTAACTCTACAAAACTCATGGTGCATGGAATAACAAATGAAAACGGACATTCACAAACAAAAGTCACTCTTTCGTGTGTGTTTTGTATAATCTCATCGTTATAATACACTTGCAAATTTGCAATACCTTCCATAACCTCAACTTCACCTAACCCGACTTTTTTTATAACTAATTGCCAAAAAAAAACTCACAAGTTTGAAATATATAAAAGAAAGAGGAATGGGAATAGAAGTGAGGTACAAGTCCGGATGAACTAAGTTTCGCATTTATAGGCAAGACTCTCGATTAAAATATTTTTTCTGTACAAAATGCAAGCTTTCGATAACAATTTTCTGCATATTTAAAACGCAACCTGCGTTTTAGTATTTAAAAAAATAAAAAAATCCCAATCCAAAACGCAACATGCATTTGGCTTATTTGAGAAATAGAGAAAAAAAAAGAAAAATCTGACACACCTAAAACGCAACCTATGTTTCATTTGTTTCATAAACAAAAAAAAGTGAAAAAGCAAAACATAGAGTGCGATTTTGACTGATACCATAGCAGTGCAAATATTTTTTACACGTCCATTTAGTTGAGTTACACCATAATTATTTTCATATGAAAAAAATGAGCCTAAGTTTGTATAATAGGGTTAATTGGTTAAATTTAATAACATAATAGAATAAATAAATAAATATTATTATTATATACTTGTTCATATCTTAGTCCATAACTTAACCAAACCCAAAATGAATGAAATTTAATTAACACTCTACAAATATCAATGTTCGGATCTACATTACTACCTACCCGACCTCACAGAGGTCAGATACGATGACTGTAATACCCGGTCTAAGCGAAATTAATTAAATAATAAGTTAAATAGGAGCGAATATGGTTGAAAGATTTAGCAATTGGAATTTGATGATTTAAATATGATATTTGGATTCAGTGAATTTTTCCGAGTCGGAAAACATAGTTTTCTGCGTAAAAGCGCGCAATGGAATTTTGACCGGCAATACCGGCTGAGACCTGTCTGGTACTGCAACTGAGAAAATTGATTATGAGTAAATAGGATTAAGAAATGAGGAATTATAATTAGGGGAGGTAGAAATATTTGAAGTGCGATTTAGAGCGCTAATCTTAAAGGTTTTGGTCCAAAATTGGGCCAACGGACAAAAATAAGTGAACCGGGTCTAAGTGGGCTCAAGACCCAACATATATAAACATTAGTTATGAGCATTTCAGCTCATCTTGCCCTAAAGAAGGGGTGTTGGGCGCTGAAATTGGGAAGAGAGAAGAGAAGAGAGAAAACCTAACTCTCTTTGATCTTCAAACCACCATAACTTGAGCTACGGAGCTCCGATTGACGAGCCGTTTGCGGCTACGCGTCGCTCTTCTCATCCTCTACAATTCTATCTAAGTTTTGTGGTGAGTATTCTATTCATCTCTGCCCAGTTTTCGAAATTCTCTACTGTTACACGTTTTTGGGTAGTTAGTGTTGAAATCTTGTGATTTTGGGTGTTTAGGGATACTCCAACATGGATTCTAAGTGGGTTCTATCCCTACTTCATATGGACTGAGGTAAGATATGCTCAAACCCTTGTGATTTGTCATTTTTATGAGCCCTAGGTTGATGTATGTATGTGATATTGGTTATGTTAGTGTATTTGGTGATGTTGGTGCACAATTGGGAGATTGGTATTGCTTGAGGAGCTTTGGTGAGGCTTGGGGCTAAGGTTGGTGAAGACTTCCAAAGAAGAGGCTCAATTGGTTTGGCTACAAGAGGTACGGTTTAAGTTTCATTTAAGTACCGTGTGTTGTGATGAGAATTCCTAGGCTAGATGCCCCTAGGATTAAGTTTGGATTGTGTAAATGGTTGGTGCTAATATGCATAGTTGGTATGTAATGTGAATTAATGATTGGGTTGAGAATTGTGTAGCCTTGTATGTTTGGTGTATTGAGAATTTGATGTACTGGGTAATGAGTATTGGTTTGTGGTTTATGCATTTAAATTGTGAAATTGGGCCGGAGGCCGGAAGAAGGTAAGAAAGGTAAGTGTTGTGTGCATTGTATGATGACACAAGTGATTGAATGAATTTCCGATAATGAATATATGAATGATTGAGTTGGTTATTGAATAATAAGGTTTGAGGAGTTGAAGTGTGGAATTTGGTGAATTGGGTGAAATTATATAGATGAGGTATGTTTGGTTTTGGTTGAGACATATTATGTGATCATACATGTGATTATGACTATTGATGCCTTGATGGTATGATGATGCATTAGATATATGTATGTTGTGATATATGCTTGAGGAATGATTAAGATTGATTTGTGGGTGAAACCACGTGATAGTGAGTATGATATTGATTATGTATAATGATGGTTGATTGGAAATAGTGTTGTTGAAATTTGGCATGAGGAAGAGTATATGATATGTAAATGTGTTTGAGTTTGAGAAAGTGTCAATGTGTGAGTTGAGGAGGCTTGATGTTGATTTTGGTATATTTTGATTGATTTCAAAGAAAGGGTTGAAATTGGCATGTTTTGGTTGATTTTGCAAATAGTTGAGAATTGCTTGTTTTGAAAATGGCACCTTGTGGTTTTGTATGAAAATATGGTTTTTGGGCATATTTTGACGGGACATAACTTGGACTACGGATCTCTGTTTTGTGCCAAATTTGTTTAGAAATGAAATTGGATCCGGGATGTCCATGCCGTTCGAAGAACGGGTGAAAAATGATTTAAAATGAGGGAGTTGTGACCGTCGGAAGATTGGGGGTTGAATCTGTAAATTCTGCAGCTTTTAACTTAGAAAATTTTAGCAGAACGACCCTCCGCGCGTAGGCGCACTTGGCGCGTACGCGCCGTTCTTCCAGAAAGCACCATCCACGCGTGCGCGTGGTGTGCGCAGGCGCGTCGATGTGCTGCACCAAATGCCCAGCTATTTTTCCAGAGAGTTGTGCCAGGGTTGTGCCAGTTTTGTGCCTGGGCGTAAGAGCACCCACGCGTACGCGTGGCTGACGCTTGCGCGCCATTTGGATATTTTTCAACCCGCGCGTTCGCGCGTATGACGCTTGCGTGTCGATGAGTTTTTGGCCATCCGCGCGTGCGCGTGGAGTGCGCGTACGCGTGGCCCTGCTTTCATGCCAAAGTTGATTTTTGAGTTTTAAAAGCCAAATCTCATACTTCTAAGCCTCCGATCTCACCCCTTATGTATTAAATCATTATGATATGCCTAGCAATGAGAAAGGAGCTAGGGGATGTGGTAACTTGCGAGTGAAGTAAGGGAAAAGGGTAAGATCAATGATGATCAAATATGATTATATGAGATATGGAGGATGGCGGTGGAAGTACCGTGTATGCCATGAGCCGAAGGGCTATATTTATTGATAAATGGTTAGTTCTTGATTGGACCATGAGCCGGATGGCTGAGTTATTGCCGGATACGGCGGAGCCATGTTGATAAATTGGCTAGTTCTGGATTGAACTGTGAGCCGGATGGCTGAGTTATTGCCGAGTTACGGCAAAGCCATTATGGATTATGGCTGAGTATAAAGGCATATGATAAATGAATAATGATGGAAAATGTTGAATGTAAGCATGTTTGTGTTTTCTCTCTGGTTGTAAGGGCGACAGGGCACAGATACCCTCTAATGGCGACAGGGCGCAAATACCCTCTATTGGCGACAGGGCGCAAATACCCTCTATTGGCGACAGGGCGCAGATACCCTCTAATGGCGATAGGGCGCAGATACCCTCTAATGGTGACAGGGCACATATTCCCTCTAATGATATTAATACGCAACAGAGAGACTGTGTCCGGGTTAGCTACCGGACATGTCGGGTTGGCTTGATAACCGACATATGATATCATCAGCCATAGGGCAGGCATTCATCATTTGCATATGTTTGAATTGTTTGGGTTTGCCATTTGTTTTGGATTTCTACATCATATATGCCATGTTACCTGACTATATGCTACTTGTTCTACTTGTACCATATTTGTGTATTACTTGCCTGTATTGCTTGTGTTTGTACAACTGAGAGGCCCCTCATGCTGGTGTCGGTGGGTGTGAGGGCTGTTCTTGATGGGATGAATTGATGATGCGATTGCATGATAATGATGATTATTGAATGAGATAACTGGAGCTCCCTGGGTAGACGCGGTGATGTGGTTTCACTAGCTCCAGGCGAGTGTATGATGTATTGATATAGAATTGCTGAGGCAGAACAACTGGTGATGGTTTTGCTTATAATTCTGAGTCTGATTCGTGGAAGAGTCAGCGAGTTGGGAAACATGTGAAACATGAATTAAATTTAGCACTCCCTTATGACAGTTGCCTATTCATGGATTAGTGAGAATCTAGGCTGGATATTTGGTGAAGAAGTTTAGGATGCTTAGTGAGTTTTTATTGCAGTACATTGTATTTATTTGGCACTTTTACCGTATTGGGAACCCATGGGCCCGGGGTTCTCATTCCGTATATATCTCTTGTTTTTCAGATACAGGTCCAAGTGCTCAGAAGTGAGTTGTGGGTCGTCTGAGAGACGGCGAAGGTCTTTATTTCCTCTACCTTATGTTTTGATTAGAATCTCTCCACCTTTGTTTTGGAAAGGTTATATTGTGTATTAAACTCTTTGAATTTGCCTATAGAGGTTCTCATGTTTTCTTCGGGAGAGATTAGGACATACTGTTGTCAACTATTTTCATACTGTACCCTAGCCGGCCTAAACTTTGCGGGTCGCGACTAGTAGCTATTTACTTATATTATATATATATATCTGTTATCTATCTCTTAATCTCCTTTATGCCTTGTCCGTATATCGCGTTTGGCTTAGCAGTTTAACTTTTCGTTGTCGAAACGTGAGTGATACGTCTTCGCGATTTTATTTCTACTCTTTTCAGGCTTCTCGATTAATACTCCTTTCGAAAATTACCTATATCTATATATTAAAAATTCACCTGAGAGTCGAGCATAAGAATGCGAATATTAGGGTGTTACAATGACATGGGATTAGCCCCACTTATTTCAATAAGTAAGTAATTCCTACAACATCTCCTATTGATCTAAAATGGAGATCTCAAGAAACCCTCTAATAAAAGGAAACAATTATCCACCATCAAAGGTGGAACCACTTTATAAAGTAGTTATTGACTCACCACCTACAACTATAAATATCATGATACCCCCAAGTATTCTTCGAACTCTAATCTACGAAAAAACTGCCTAAAACCCTTGCTAACTTAAGCATCGGAGTCCCTTGTAGGTACCACCCCCTCCTTCACCAATACGTCGGAAGGTAGCTCCTAAGCTTCAAAAAACATTAGACACAACCCCAAAAGGAACTTGGATCTCATGTTCAGGCCCAAATTATTGTTTTAGGTAACCCTCAGAATATTAGCGCCGCTACCGGAGACCTGGTGATAAACACCGTACGATGGCAGACACTCTAGATGACGGATGCACAACTTTTGATTCAGAGGCCTATGAAGAAGAACAACCCAACGACGATCGTGCACTTGTCATACCTTCCCGACCTAACAAGGGAAAATATGTTGCTAGAGATATATATCCTACAAATCAAGGAGGACGAAAAATAAGCTTATAAGTTCATTAATTGGGAGGATTAGGTGAAATAGATCCTACAAAGCTCATAGGATTGGTTCACAGACATCAAGGTCGGCTAGAGCAGCTTGAGAATGAATTAGAAGGACAATGTGAGTCAGAACGAGCCCTGGGAAGGGAGGTATGAGGACGAAGAGAACTGGAAGAAAAACTCGAGAAGCTGGAATCCGACCTTAAGGGTAGGGGATCCTGAGCTGATCGAGAAGAAACACCTCTAGGAGGCGAAGATCTATTCAAAGAAGAAATCATATGAGCTGAAATTCCCAGAAACTTTAATAGCCCAGATATGGACCTCTATGATGGAACAACTGATCCGAGACACCATATAAGCAATTCAAGAATCACATGTACTTGGTTAGCGCGTTAGATGCAACTCATTGCAAGGCTTTTTTGACTATGTTAACCAAGGCGGCAATGAAGTGGTTCGACAGCCTACAACCAAGGTCGGTCACTTGCTTTAACGACTTGGCAATGAATTTGCTTACCCGATTCTCCATCCAAAAAGATAAGACTAAGCATGTTTCAAGCCTTATGGGGGTAAAATAAGAGGTTGGGGAATCTCTGCAAGCCTATAAAAGGTTAGGGCACAAAAGTAAAAATCAAATCAAAGGTTAAATCAGAACAACGTTTTCATCTTTGTGCTTCATTGTAGCTTGTTGAAGTTGTCTTCCTCCTGCATGCATCATTCGGGTAAGATGAAAAAATGGAGGTTGTATATCATTACTACAAATCAAAGGTCAAAAATAAAACTTGAAACCAAAGAACGGATGAATAATTCAGATCCATGAAGCTAAAAGAAAAAAGAAGAAAGAGAAGCAGCTAGATAAAGATGTATGCCAACTCTAATCACTATTGTTGTCCCATCTCTTCTCTGCATTACTGCTCTGATTTTAGGGAAGAAGAACAAGTCAAAGATGTTCAACCAAGTTCAAGTTTTGAAAGCTCTACTCTTCTTTTAAAAGGATAAATGGCTACAAATTGAAGCAAAGAGAGTGAGCACACTGTTTGGGTCTTCATAGCTTTCAAGCCATCCCTTGTTCTCCTTCATGGCTTTACAATGAATATTCTATTCTTCAGTTTTTATCTTTCTTTGTTTCTTATCAATGACAAAAGGCATTATGTGAGATATCAGTAAAAGCCATTGAGAGGAAAGGCAAAGAGTATTTTTGGAAAAAAGCCATAAAATTATTTTAAACTCTTTTGTTTGTATTTTTGTTTTGTGTTCATGATCTTGAGGGGATTCCCTTGCTAAGTTGGGTGAGCACTTAGTAGTTGAAAGTATAAGGAGTGAACCTAACTAAATCAAGCTTGGGTAGAAGCTTAGTTTGTCCCAGATATGATTAGGTAGAATCCTAGAGAATTGGTGATGGTAATCTTTATAAAAGATAGTAAAAATTCTATCACAATTGTGGTAGAGATTAGATGTAGGTCACATTGCACATGGTGGTTGAACCAAGATATATGGTTGTACCATTTTCTCTTCTCTGTTCTATTTCTAGTTTTATTTGGTAAGAGATAAAATAAAATTATTTCCTGCATAATCAATCCAGCAAAAGTCACAGCATCTCAGTATACTCAAAAGTAACGTGTTTGCTCTGTTCTTGTTTAATTATTAAGAGACAAAACAAAATTGTCTCATGTATAATCAATATTGCAAACTCAACAACAACACTGAGATTATCCAAGATTAAAGTTAAAGTGAAAAAGTTAAAAAGAGGCCATAGATTCAACCTTCTTTCTCTAGGCCATAGAGAACCTTCAAGCCCTTATTTACCCTTTCTTTTTCCTCATGTAATGAAAGGTTTCAAAAACAGCTAACCCATTGTCAGTGATCAATTTTCTCAGCACAAAAGCGCTTTGGTATTCTCCCAATATATCCAGTAGGATGATCTTTAATTTGTTTGCAATTGTCTTAGTTACAATCTTGAATAGTACTTTGCAAAGAGATATGGGTCTGAATTTCCTAGTATGGTTTGGATCTTTGAACTTTGAAATTAGGCATATGAAAGTTTTATTGTGTTTGGTTGGATCCCCACTGTTGTTAAGGATATTTAGGGCCCACTCTATTGTCTTGTCCCCACTGTATTCCATGTACTATGGTAAAATAAGGCTAGCATTCCATCTAGCCATGGTGTCTTTGTTTCGTGTATCTGGTTAAGAATTGTCTTCACTTCCTCCTTAGTAAAATTTACTGTGATTGTATCCATTCTCTCATTATTAGCCTCTTCATTCTCAGTGCCTTCCGATCTCAATAAATCCTCAAAAAGGTTTAATACATCTTCAATCTTCTCTTCTTCTTTGTGGATCACATCGGCGTTGTTCATAATCTTTGAAATATTATTTCTTTTCTTTCTTTACATCACTTCTTTTGATAAAAAAAACTTTGTATTATGATCTTCCGCTCTAAGCTAGTTAATTCTCGATCTTTAGACCAACCAAATCTTCTCTTACTTCAAAATCTCGTCCAATTCTACTTGAATTTTCCTAGTTTTTATCATAATTTCTTCGATTTGAAAGGAGAAATGTAGGTTGTCTAATTTTTTCTGCTTATCTTGGACAATTTTGGGTATGTTGCCAACTTCAATTTTATCCCATTCTCTAAAAACTTTACTGCAGTTTTCAATGCTTCCTTTAATCCCCTGGTTTCTATAGCCACATCATTTTCACAATGTCCTTGCACTTTTCATTTCTAAGCCATGCTTCTTCAAATTTGAATACGTGTTTCCTCCTCTTCCTTGAGTTTTTGAGTCCGTCTGTATCCAGAAAAATGAGATAGTGATTTGACCTATATCTTTGGAGGTGTTAAATAACCACATCTGAGAAGGATTCTCTCCAATTAATGTTTGCCATTGTCCTATCGAGTCTCTCTTAAATATTTGCATCCCTAGTTTGGTTATTTGACCAAGTAAATTTATGCCCCACAAAATCCAAATCCAGCAACTTGTTTTGTTGTATAGACTCTCTATGTAAAACTCTGATGAAACAAACATTAAACAAATAATAATTTAAATAGGGGCTAATGAGGGTGAAAAAAATTAGAATTATAATTTGGAAATTTAAATGTGATATTTGGATTTGGAGGATTTTTCTGAGTGGAAAAATGTACTTTTCTATGGAAAAATGAGTAAAGACGCGTATTGAAAAATTAACCAGCAGTACCGGCTTAGAATGTCCGATACTGTAAGTGAGAAAATAAATTATAAACTAGAGAAATTAAGGAAGTAGAACTGATGATTTGGAAAAGTAATAATCATTAAAATACGAATTAAAATACTAATCTTAAAGGTTTTGGCTCAAAATTGAGCCAGCGGGCCAAATCAAGTGAATCGGGCCTAAGTCCACATATAAGTACCCACACTTAAGCCACAACTCAGCATTTCCTTACCCCATTTTGATGAGCAACGTGAATGAGAAGAGAGAAAGGAGGAACACCAAAAACCCTAACTCCCCACCAACTTCAATCCACCATAACTCTCTCTGGAGCTCCGATTGATGAGCCGTTTGTGGCCATGTGTCACTCTTCTTATCCTCTTTGATTCTATTTAGGTATTGTGGTGAGTATCTTAAAGTTCCCTGCCCAGTTTTTTTTCCTTTTAATTTTTATTTTGGTTTGGGTTTTTAGAAAATCTTGTAATTTTGGTTGTTTAGGAGTGATTTAGTATGAGCTATTGATGAGTTTCATCAACAAATTCTATGGGTTAAGATAAGAAATCCGCAAATCCTTGTGATTTATCATATCTCATGAGACTCTAGATTAATGTATATGTGAAATTAGTTATATTAGTGTTGTTGGGTGAATTTGGCACACTTTAAGGGCTTAAATCTGCTTGTGGAACATTTGAGGTGAGACTTGGAATGGAGAATTCAAGTGTTGGGTGTGAACCATCATCATTAAATGTACAGTTTAAGTTTTATTTAAGTACCGTATGGTGTAATGAGAATTCCTAGGATAGATTCCCAAGGAATAAGCTTGAATGGTTTGATTGAATGTATTAGTATGTATAGTGAATGTATGAATGAAATTGATATTAGATAATGATTATTCATATATGAATTTGTATTGAATTGATAAATGTTGGGCTAGAGACAGTGAAATTGGGCCGGAGGTCATGAAGGTAAGCCCAGTAAGTTGTTGAATGGTTATGATTGTGGTTGAATTGTGAAATTGATGGTTTTAGGTTGAAATTGAGATTTGAGTTGTGAATTTGAATGGTTTAGGGTTGGAACGTGTGAATTGCATAGGGTTGAGTATAGATGATGGTGAATGAGTGATTTAGATTGGTTAGAGGTCATAATGTTGAGTTGAGATTGATGAAGCTTGTGAATCTTTGGAAATTTGGTAAACTCAATTTTTTGGTAAAAACCGATTTTTGACCAACTTCGGCGGATTGTAACACGGTCCTCAGAATCAGAAAATTTGTAAAACTAGATTTTTATAAAAATTTATTTATCAATCTTTCCAACGGTAAGAATGGTTAAAAAGAGAATTTTGTGAAAAAATATATGAAGGTTTGATAAAATTCCTTGAAGATGTAAAATTCCTTATAAGGGTCCTCCTTGAAGATGTAAAATTCCTTCTTGTCTTGACTTGCCTATTTTTATATAATTAAATGTCTATATGATATGTGTTGTACTTGAATTTAATTGTGTATTATTTTTTTCTGTTTTGCTTGTGCTTGAACACCTGAGAGGTCCCTCATGTTGGTGTCGATTGAGACTGAGAGATAGTTCTATTCTAAATTGGAAGTTGAAAAGTTTGAAAGGTTGGAAAAGATGAGAAATTAAATTAGACTTAGTATCCCCTAGAACAGTTACCTAATTCATGGATTAGTAAGAACCTAGGGTAAATAATTGATTAAAGGAAGCTTAAGATGCTTAGTGAGTTCCTATTATAGTGCATTGTATTTATTTGGCATTTTTACCATACTGGTAACCCATGGGTCGAGAGTTTTTATTCCGTATATATCTCTTGTTTTTTAGATGCAGGTTTAGGTGCTCAGCAGTGAGCTGTGATTCACGGTTTTTTTTCTAAAATAAAATAAAAAATTTTATTATTTCCTCAAACACGATTTTTGGACTTTAATTCCCTGAATACGATTTTTTTTTTGCATTTGGGTAAGTTCGCCGGATCCCCGGCGAACTCTATAAAAAATAGCAAGTTCGCCTTATTCCCAGCGAACTCTATAATTTTTATAGAGTTCGCCTTACCCTCCCCCGAACTCCCCTTAAAGTTTTCAAAACGTACGTTTTTTAATCCATATCATCGTCCCTAAAAGAGTATATAGATCTACAAAAAGTATATATGAGTACACAAAAATACACCGAAAACAAGCATAGCTTCTTCAAGAATTTTTTTTAATTATAAATTAAGAAAAACAAGCCATATTTAACAATGGCAACCATTATTATCATCTCCAAAGATACACAGGTACACTAGAATAAGCCATATTTAACAAGAATTTTTTAATTAATAATAAAAAAACTATTTCCATAAAATAAAATACGACTTATTCCTATGTACTATTGTGTATACTCTTGTGTATTTTACTTTTTTGGAAAATAGTTTTTTTGGGAAATAAGTCGTATAGACCATCCAAAAAATAAGTCGTATTTTATTTTTGGAAAATAGTTTTTTTTTTAATTTTTAATTAAAAAAATTCTTGTTAAATATGGCTTATTCCACTGTACTCGTGTATTTTTGGAGATGATAATAATGGTTGCTATTGTTAAATATGGCTTGTTTTTCTTAATTTATAATTAAAAAAAATCTTGAAGAAGCCATACTTGTTGTCTGTGTATTTTTGTGTACTCCTATATACTGTTTGTAGATCTAGATACTCTTTTAGAGACGATGATATGGATTAAAAAACATGTGTTTTGAAAACTTTAAGGGAAGTTCGGGGAAGGGTAAGGCGAACTCTATAAAAATTATAAAGTTCGCCGGGTAAGGCGTACTTGCTATTTTTTATAGAGTTCGCCGGGGTCCGGCGAACTTGCCCAAATGCAAAAAAAAAAAATCGTATTTAGGGAATTAAAGTCCAAAAATCGTGTTTGAGGAAATAATAAAATTTTTTATTTTATTTCAGAAAAAAAACCGTGATTCACTTGAGAGATGGCAAAGATCATTGCACCCTATTTATATTTGTTTAGAATCTCTCCGTATTTATTTTGAAAAACTTATATGTATTTATTTATTTATTTCTTTTGAAATTTTCTTATAGAGGTCATGATGTATATTTTGGAAAATATAGGAAAATACTGTTGTCAAACTGATTTTATTGCTTATCGCTTTCTGAACGCACTTTACCTTTCGTTTTCATCAATACGTGAGTGTTCACGATTCACGATTTTATTTTACTCATTTTCAGTCTTCTTGTTTAATAATTCCATTCAAATATATATATATATATATATATATATATATATATATATATATATATATATATATATATATATATATATTGTACCATCTTATTATCATTGACTTATGATTCGAGTATAAGAATTTGAATATTAGGGTGTTAGATTAATAGTATCAGAGTAGTTCATCATCGTGAGCCTAAGAGATGGACTGCTTATGCTTTAATGTATACTTTGAGTCTGTGCATGTGCTATTTAGGATATCTAAGTGATATGTTTAGCGTGAAGTTTATGAGTATACTTTTGGGAATTTGAAGCACTTGACTTGAGATTTTTGAGACTAATCACCTTGATATCGCTTGTTCGGTGTGGACAGGACTTGAATGACGACTCGTAGGTGTGGTCAAACCTGTGCGCAGGGAGAAAATGAGGAAGGCACACCGGGAAATAACCAAGTTATGCTCTTGGCTGCTATGACTACCCTTGTGAACGCGATACACGCAAATAATGCAGCTACGAACCAAGCTATAGAGAAGATGAACGAGAATGGTAACGGATTTGGAGGAAACCAAGCTGGAGAAGGTCTGATGACCTTGGCTACTTTTCTAAAGGTCAATCCCCCAATCTTCAAAAGCTCAAATGACCTGGCGGAGGCCGATAATTGGTTTCAAGAAATAGAAAGGGCCCTGCAAGCACAGCACCTAAGGGTTAGCTGATTGAATTTGCTGCTTACCAGCTGGCTGGAAAAGCGCAACACTAGTGGCAAGGGGCTCACCATTTGTTGCAGCTGACGGAGGAAAATTGTCGGTAAAGATTTTCACAAAAAAATATCGCGTTGCAAGTATAGTTCTAAACCAACAAATTATCCTCGATCAACGTTTAATTTGTTTGTCACTTAAGCAAACCCAGTAAAAATAACCGAAGTATTTAAACCTCGAGTCGTCTCTCAAGAAATTGCAGGAAAGTGTATTTAATATTAGTTATGGGAAAGTATATTTTTAGGATTTTGTAATAAGAAACGAGAAAGTAAAATGGTAAGAAAATAAACTAATAACTAAGAAAGCTCTTAGCAAGCAAAGGGAATTAAAAGTCCTATCCTCATTATCATCGTCAATTGTGATGGTAAATGTAAATTGCCTTGACTTAGTTAACCGCTAACCAATGAAGGAAAGTCAAGTGCATACAATCAACTTGAGTTCACAAGTCCTAGTTAACTCATAGTGAGAGACTAGATTTAGTGAAGTTCAAGCTAACCGACAATCTTCAATTACCAATCAACAAGTGACTTTGACAATTCAAGAGTTTCCAAATCATCAACCCAAGCTAAGAACACAAAAATCTAATTTAAAATCCAACTAAGCATTTTATCAAACACTTGGAAGGCACAAAACAAAAGCATGAAAAAGTAACAAGAAATAGTAAAATCTAAGATTAACAAATGCAAGTAATCAATAACTAACAATTAAAGAGAGAAGCAATAAATATGAAATACCTCAAATTGCATTAAAAGGGAATTGAATCTAACAAGAAGAGTTCATGAACTAAATTGAAAAAATAAAAAAATCAACAAGAGAAGATAAACTAAGATACTAGAACAATAAAAGGTAGAAGAAAACTTAATTAAAGCAAGATAGAATTCTGAAGCTAAGAAAAAATAAGACTAAAATTCCTAAAACCTAGATCTAAAACCTAAAGTGTGAATAAATGAAAAGTGTGAATAAATGAAAAGTGAATGATATGAATGATGCCTCCCAGCTCCACTCTACAACCTCTTGTCTTTATTTTCGGGCCTGAAACTGGGTCAAAAAAAGCCCAGAAATTGCCCCCAGCGAATTCGCTTTAGTGCAGCACGTGACACTCGTCACGCGTACGTGTAAAACCCGGTCAAACCGTAATTAATTAAATAATAAATTAAATAGGAACAGACATGGTTAGAAAATTTAGAAATCGGAATTTGATAATTTAAATATGATATTTGGACTCAGTGAATTTTTCTGAGTCGGAAAACATAGTTTTCTGCGTAAAAATGTGCACTGAAAATTTGACCGGCAATACCGGCTGAGATCTATCCAGTACTACAGCTGAATAAATTAATTATAAGTGAATAAAGTTAGGAAATGAGAAATTATAATTTGGGTAGCTAGAAATATTTAAAATACGATTTAAAACTCTAATCTTAAAGGTTTTGGCCCAAAATTGGGCCAACAAACTAAAACAAGTGAACCGAGCCTAAGTGGGCCCAAGACCCAACATATATAAACATTAGTTATGAGCATTTTAGCTCATTTACCCTAGGGAATGAGAGAGGGGGTGTATAGAGAGAAGAGAGAAAGAAAACCTAGCTTTCCAAACTTCAAATCACCATAACTTTCTCTCGAGAACTCCGATTGACGAGCCGTTTCTGGCCACGCGTCACTCTTCTCATCCTCTACAATTCTATCTAAGTTTTTTAGTGAGTATTTCATTGTCCTCAGCCCATTTTTCCTTTTCCCCCTTAAATTTGGGTTTGGTTATGGGTGTTGAGTAATTTTATGATTTTGGTTATTTAGGAGTGCTCTAGTATGAGCCATGGGTGATATTCATCACAAACTTCAGTGGGTTAAGGTAAGAAACCCTCCAACCCTTCTGATTTATCATTTTCATGAATCTTAGGTTTAGGGATGGCAAAATTCCCCGAGACGCGGGGATCCTTGTGAGGACTGCCCCGAATGGGGATCCGATTGTGGGGAATTTTCTCCGCGGGGGTGGGGATGGGGGACAAAATTCCCCCGAAACAGGTGCGGGGACCCAAGCGGGGATTCCCGCCCCGTCCCCGCTATTCCTCGAAATTTATGAATTCCTTGAATTATCCTTAATAGTTTATTTCTCATATATGTTTTTTAGTCATTTCTCATACACACACACACACACACACACATATATATATATATATATATATATATATATATATATATATAGAAACCCAAAACTCCTAATATTTATTTGCATAACCCTTCTTCAATTCAGAGATCCCTAAGGCTGTTCATACCCCATCCAACCTCTCTGCGGCCACCCCCTCGTCACCCTTCTCACCGCATCGTCACACCTCACCGTGCCATCACCCTTACCGCGTCGTAATTTCTATTTGCGGCGTTCCTTTTCGTAACTCTACCATCGTGTCCATTCTTTTCTCTGTTGTCGCGTCTCCCACCTCGTCCACTGCTTTTTCCTTTGGCTCGTCGTTGCGTCCCTCCATTGCGTTATTTCGAAAGAAGTCACCATCGTGTCATTTAGACTTTTTGTATAAAATCTTGCAGTTTTTGTATAAGATAGATACTTGCAGCTCTATTTATATGGAAATTAATAATTAGTTAGAACTATTATGTAAATGGAAAATGGGGATGGGGAGCAATATTCCCCCACGGTGGGGAATGACGGCGGGGATGGGGAGCAAATCTGAGGGCGGGGATGGGGAGTAGGGAGACATCCCCTGCCCCCGCCCTGCCCTATTGACATCCCTAATTAGGTTGATTGTAAGTGTTAAATTGGTTATGTTAGAGTATTGGTTGATTTCGGTACACAATTGGGAGGTTGATTTTGCTTGTGGAGCTTTGGTGAGGCTTGGAGCTAAGGTTGGTGGAGACTTCCAAAGAAGAGGCTCAATTAGTTTGGCTCTAAGAGGTATGGTTTAAGTTTCATTTAAGTACCGTATGGTGTGATGAGATTTTCTAGGCTAGATGTCTCTAGGATTAGGTTTGGATTGTGTAAATGGTTGGTACTAATATGTATATTTGATATGTAACGTGAATTAATGTTTGGGTTGAGAATTGTGTAAATTTGTATGTTTGGTGTGTTGAGAATTTGATGAATTGGATAATGAATATTAGTTTGTGGAATATTCATTTAAATTGTGAATTTGGGCCGGAAGCCGTGAATCTTGGGCCAGAGGACGAAAAGAGTTAAGGAAGGTAAGTGATGTGTGTATTGTGTGATGTCATATGAAATTGAATGGAATGGTGATTGTTGTTATTTGGTTACAATGGATTGTATAGATTATGTGGTTATTGATTTTGAGGGAGGAATTGATGTCTTTGTTGATAATGCATGTGGGTTGTATATAATGATATGGATTTATATGTATTGGGGGTTGATGAAATTGGTATTGTTGGAACTTGAGATGTGGAATGAAATATATGATATGGTATTTTGTTTGAAATTGAGTTATTTGATTGAGATTGGTCAAAATAGTGGATTGGTGGATTGTGAATTTAATGAGAATGTTGAAAATATAGTTGAGGAGGCTTGAGGTTAATTTTGGTAAGTTTTGGTTGGTTTTGAAAAGGTTTGAAATTGGTTTGTGTTGAAAAATTAGTTTTTGTTGGTTTTTATGAAAGTTGTGTTTTGGTCTACTTTGACGGAGCATAACTTAGTCTCTAGATCCCCGATTTGTATCAAACTTGTTAAGAAATAAAATTGGATCCGAGACATTTATGCCGTTTGAAGAACGGGTGGGAAATGATTTGAAACAAAAAAGTTATGCCCGTCGGAAGTTTGGGGTTTGAAAATGTAATTCTGCAGCTTTTTAAACTTAGTAAAATTTTTGGTAAAACATACTCCGACGCGCACGCATGGCCAATGCGCACGCGACACCCTACCTCTCTACCTCCCACGCATGCGCATGGGCGACGCTTACGCGTCACCCACTTTTCTTCGCTTCCCTCGCGTGCGCGCGGGCAACGCGTACGTGTGACCATGTTTTCAGCAAGAATTGATTTTTGAGTTTTTAAAGCCGAATTTTAGACTTCTAAGCCTCTATTTTCATCCTTTAAGTCCTAAATCTTTATAGTATGCCTAGTAATGAAAAGAGGCTAGGAAATGTGATAACTTGTTGATGAAGAAAGGCTTGGAGTAATGAATTGTGATTGAGGAAGTGCAGAAATGATGGTCTGAAAATGAATGTGACGTGTGACCCCGGGTAGTACGCAGTGGCGTTGTCCACTTGCTTTGGGTATGAGATGCGGAAGGAGAATTATGATTAATGAGTTTAATGATGGAGTTTTGAATGAATGTATGTCTGTGATACCTGGGTAGTAGCAAGGGTCGTGGTTCGTCCTGCTTGCTCCGGGTCATTGTTTGAGAATTGGTAATAATGAAGAGTAATTATGAATGAATGTGGAAAATGAATAATGATGGAAAATGTTGAATGTGAGTACGCTTGTGTTTTCTCTCTAGTTGTAAGGGTGACAGGGCACTGATACCCTCTAATGATGACAGGGCACAAATACCCTCTAATGGTGACAGGGCACAGATACCCTCTAATGGAAATAAGGCGCAATAGAGAGACTGTTCCTGGTTAGCTACTGGACACGTCGGGTTGGCTTGATAACCGACATATGATATCATCAGCCATAGGACAGGCATTCATCATTTGCATATGCTTGAATTGTTTGGGTTTGCCTATTTGTTTTGAATTGCTATATCATATATGCTATGTTACTTGATTATGTGCTACTTGTTCTACTTGTACCTTATTGTGTATTACTTGCCTGTATTACTTGTGTTTGTACAACTGAGAGGTCCCTTATGCTGGTGTCAGTTGACGCTGAGGGCTGTTCTTGTTGAAATAGAATGATGATATGATTAATTTAAAATGATGATTATTGAATGAGATAATTTGAGCTCCCTGGGTAGACGCAGTGAAGTGATTTCACTTGCTCCAGGTGAGGATATAAAGTATTGATATAGAATTGCTGAGACAGAATAACTGGTGATGGGTTTGGCTTATGATTTTGATTCTGATTTGTTGGTGAGTTAAAAAGTTGGAAAGTATGAGGAATATGAATCAGATTTAGCATTTCCTTATGACAGTTGCCTATTTATGGATTAGCGAGAACATATGATGAATATTTGGTGAAAGGAAGTTTAGTATGCTTAGTGAGTTTTTATTACAATGCATTGTATTTATTTGGCACTTTTACCGTACTGGGAACCCATGGGTCGGGGGTTCTCATTCCGTATATATCTCTTGTTTTTCAGATACAGGTCCAGGTGCTCAGAAGTGAGCTGTAGTTCATCTGAGAGATGGCGAAGATCTTTATACTCTCTACTTTATATTTTGCTTTGAATCTCTCCACCTTTATTTTGAAAAGCCTATATTATGTATTGAACTCTTTTGAACTTGCCTATAGAGGCCCTTATGTATCATTTGGGAGAGGTTAGGAGTTATTGATGTCAACTAGTTAATCCTGTACCCTAGCCGGCCTAAACTTCGCGGGTCGCGTCTAGTGGCTATCTACTTATGTCTACTTGTGCTATATATATATATATACCTTCTGTCATTTTCTTAGTCTCCTTTATGACTTTATCCTTATACCACTTTTGACTTCACGCTTTATCTTTTAGTTGTCAACACATGAGTGCTACGAATTCACGATTTTATTTTTACTCCTTTTCAGGCTTCTCGATTAATACTCCTTTCAATTATACTTATAAACTATGTATTAAAAATCCCCCTTGAGAGTCGTACCACCTTATTATCATTGACTTATGACTCGAGCATAAGGATTTGAATATTAGGGTGTTACAGAGCGGTTCGTCCTCATGAGCCTAAGGGATGGAACTGCTTATGCTTCGATGCATTCTCTGAGTCTGTGCTTGTGCTAGTTAGGGTATCCAACTGATACATCTAGCATGAAGTTCATCAGTGTACCTTTGGTAATTTGAAGCACTTGACTTGAGATATTGAGTCTGATCACCTTGATATCGATTGTTTGGTGTGTATAGGAACCAGATGGCGCCTCGTGGACACGGTCGAGGTCGTGAGAGAGGTCGAACTAGTACTAGGGACCGGAAACCAACCCGAATAACCCGGTAAACTTTATTGTAGCGTTGGAGAACATGGCTGCTGCTATGCAGGCCACTGCGGAGGCTCTTGGGCAACAGATAAACAATAATGGCAATGGCGGAAGTGGTGCTCAGGGCCCGACGACACTGGCAACCTTCTTATAGGTTAATCCACCTATGTTCAAGGGAACCACCAATTCGAATGAAGCTGATACCTGGTTTCAGGCTATGGAGCGAGCACTGCAAGCACAGTTGGTACCTGAAGAGCAGTGTGTTGAATTTGCTACCTATCTGCTCACTGGGGAAGCATCGCATTGGTGGCAGCGAGCCTGACATCTCCTGTAGCATGATGATGATCCTATTTCCTGGAATGCCTTCCAAGTGAAATTTTATAAGAAGTACTTTTCAAATTCTGTAAGGACGGCAAAGGAACTTGAGTTACTGTAGCTGAAGGTGCTATGTCCGTGTCGGAATATACAAATAAGTTTGAGGAACTGTGCCAGTTTTCCCATATCTATCAAGGTGCTCCTGGAGACTTCGAGGATTGGAAGTGTATTAAGTACGAGGGAGGACCTTGCAGTGACACTCTGAGCTCCGTTGGACCGATGGAGATTAGGGTCTTTTTCGAAATTGTGAACAAGAGCCGTGTCGCTGAAGAATGTGTGAGGAAGGCTGCCGAGGCAGAGAATGACCGTCGAGAGTCCCACCGCAGGGAGCACAACCAAGGATACGCAATAAGGGGTCAAGAGTTTAAGAGAAGAGGATACCCACGACATTTTTCCCAAGGACAAAATAACTTTGCGACGAATGAGGATTCCAAAGGAAACGGTAAGGGTAAACAGATAGCGGCTGCTTTAGATGTTTTGAGCTGTCAGAGATGTGGAGGTCATCACCCAAATAGGCCGTGTCGTTATGGTTCGGGGTTGTGTTACAATTGCGGGAAGACAGGACATTTGGTCAGAGATTGCCCACACAGGAGAGACCGGGGTACTGCCGGATCCGATCCTCATATCTGAGGTAATAAGAAAACTGATAACTTAATTCTCTACCACTTTAGACAATACTGAAGACTGGTATTCACTCATAACACATGGTTGAATGAAAAATCATGATCTATTCTAGACGACCCTAAGTTATCTTAATAGAAGGTTTAGCTAGCATAAACGATTAGGTAGGTCTTTAATAAAAAGCAATCAGAGTGACGCAGCGGAAGCAGTAACACAGGATAGTTACATATAGGAGGTGTAAAGTTGACTAGAATGTCTTAAGCTTGAAATGCTCGAAGGGTCTAGTGGGTTAATGTGAGTAATGATTCTCAGGTACTTGAATTGATTGTGGCTGTAAACTTTGACTGATTTCGGAGCGGATATGAAAATGATTGTTGGTGTGTAATTAGATTTAGGTGATAAGTGAGTACCAATCATCGTGTTTGAGAGATAAGCATTACGATTTGATCATGATGACCTTGGATTTAGATTGAAATGTATAATGATTGGATTCAAAGACGAATTTTGTAAACATTAAATTGAAATGCTGATGTTGTACTGAGATTGGATTTAGGGAGACCGTAAAGGGTGGTGAACCCAAATTTATAGGGGAGGTTCTGCCGGAATTCTGAAAGAACCTGAAGAGTTTAGAAACCTTAAGTTATGATATCAATCGGTAGTTTTAACTTAGAAAGTTTTATGAAGGGTGAGATGAACATAACATTTGGTTAGTTATTGAGAGAAACATATAAGAAGCTAAGAGTATAACGGATAAATATAGCTTTAGCTGGAATCGGGAATAGGGTGTTAGAATTGATGTTAAGGAATGGTAAAAGAATGGTAAGAGGTCGGTTGAATATGAGAGAACTTATACGAAGATTTGATAGCGAATTTTCGAGGGCGAAAATTTCTGTTAGGTGGGTAGAATGTAAAACCCTGTCAAACCGTAATTAATTAAATAATAAATTAAATAGGAGCGAACATGGTTAGAAAATTTAGCAATCGGAATTCGATAATTTAAATATGATATTTGGACTTAGTGGATTTTTCTGAGTCAGAAAACATAGTTTTCTGCATAAAAATGTGCACTGGAAATTTGACCAGCAATACCGGCTGAGATCTATCCGGTACTGTAGCTGAATAAATTAATTATAAGTGAATAAAGTTAGAAAATGAGAAATTATAAATTAGGTAGTTAGAAATATTTAAAATACGATTTAAAACTCTAATTTTAAAGGTTTTGGCCCAAAATTTTTGCCAATGGACTAAAACAAGTGAACCGAGCCCAAGTGGGCCCAAGACCCAACATATATAAATATTAGTTATGAGAATTTTAGCTCATTTACCCTAGGGAATGAGAGAGGGGGCGGATAGAGAGAAGAGAGAAAGAAAACCTACCTTTCCAAACTTCAAATCACCATAACTTTCTCTCGAGATAGAACTCCGATTGACGAGCCGTTTGCGGCCACGCGTCACTCTTCTCATCCTCTACAATTTTATCTAAGTTTTGTAGTGAGTATTCCACTGTCCTCAGCCCAGTTTTAGTTTTTCCCCTTAAATTCGAGTTTGGTTATGGGTGTTGAGTAATTTATGATTTTGGTTATGTAGGAGTGCTCTAGTATGAGCCATGGGTAATATTCATCACAAACTTCAATGGGTTAAGGTAAGAAACCCTCCAACCCTTCTGATTTATCATTTTCATGAATCCTAGGTTGATTGTAAGTGTGAAATTGGTTATATTAAGTATTGGTTGATTTTGGTACACAATTGGGAGGTTGGTTTTGTTTGTGGAGCTTTGGTGAGGCTTGGAGCTAAGGTTGGTGGAGACTTCCAAAGAAGAGGCTCAATTAGTTTGGCTCCAAGAGGTACGGTTTAAGTTTCATTTAAGTACCGTGTGGTGTGATGAGAATTCCTAGGCTAGATGTCCCTAGGATTAGGTTTGGATCGTGTAAATGGTTGGTACTAATATGTATAGTTGATATATAATGTGAATTAATATTTGGGTTGAGAATTGTGTAAATTTGTATGTTTGGTGTGTTGAAAATTTGATGAATTAGATAATGAATATTAGTTTGTGGAATATGCATTTAAATTTTGAATTTGGGCCGGAGGCAGTGAATCTTGGGCCGGAGGACGGAAAGAGTTAAGGAAGGTAAGTGATGTGTGTATTGTGTGATGTCATATGAAATTGAATGGAATGGTGATTATTGTTATTTGGTTACAATGGATTGTATGGATTATGTGGTTATTGGTTTTGAGGGAGGAATTGATGTCTTTGTTGATAATGCATGTGGGTTGTATATAATGATATGGATTTATATGTATTGGGGGTTGATGGAATTGGTATTGTTGGAACTTGAGATGTGGAATGAAATATATGATATGGTATTTTGTTTGAAATTGAGTTATTTGATTGAGATTGGTCAAAATGGTGGATTGGTGGATTGTGAATTTAATGAGAATGTTGAAAATATAGTTGAGGAGGCTTGAGGTTGATTTTGGTAAGTTTTGGTTGGTTTTGAAAAGGTTTGAAATTGGTTTGTGTTGAAAATTCAGTTTTTGTTGGTTTTTATGAATGTTGTGATTTTGGTCTACTTTGACGGAGCATAACTTAGTCTCCAAATCCCCGATTTGTATCAAACTTATTTAGAAATAAAATTGGATCCGAGATGTTTATGCCATTTGAAGAACGGGTGGGAAATAATTTGAAACAAAAAAGTTATGCCCGTCGGAAGTTTGGGGTTTGAAAATGTAATTCTGCAGCTTTTTAAACTTAGTAAAATTTTTGGTAAAACATACTCCGACGCGCACGCATGGCCAATGCGCACGCGACACCCTACCTCTCTACCTCCCACGCATGCGCATGGGCGATGCTTACGCGTCACCCGC
This sequence comes from Arachis hypogaea, assembly GCF_003086295.3. Lineage (NCBI taxonomy): Eukaryota > Viridiplantae > Streptophyta > Magnoliopsida > Fabales > Fabaceae > Arachis > Arachis hypogaea. The sequence goes on from NC_092047.1 coordinate 96,843,676, forward strand.
TTTTCTTCGCTTCCCTCGCGTGCGCGCGAGCAATGCGCACGCGTGACCACGTTTTCAGCAAGAATTGATTTTTGAGTTTTTAAAGCCGAATTTTAGACTTCTAAGCCTCCATTTTCATCATTTAAGTCCTAAATCTTTATAGTATGCCTAGTAATGAAAAGAGGCTAGGAAATGTGATAACTTGTTGATCGGGCAGATCTTTACTCAGAGTAGAACAGAAACCTAAAAGAAAAGAATTGAAGAAGCCCATTCAGAAACAAGAAAATTACATTGTGATTTAATTTTATTTAGATTCGATCTCGATGAAAACAATACATCAATGAGGAGTTAGTTCAAAAAGTTAAATACATTCTATATGTATGGATAAAAGAAGGGCTCAAAAGTCCTCTTTATTGAAAAAAAATTGTAAGAAAAAGACCTTTCCTTTCGTTAGAAATTCTAAAAAGTCTATTCTGGAAAAGAGTCATAAATTAATAAAAAAGGGGTTGAAATCTACACATTAATTTATTTTTGCGATCTTTTGTGAACCGTATGCATCATGAAGAAAGGCTTGGAGTAATGAATTGTGATTGAGGAAGCGTAGAAATTATGGTTTGAAAATGAATGTGACGTGTGACCCCGGGTAGTACGCAGTGGCGTTGTCCACTTGCTTTGGGTATGAGATGGGAAAGGAGAATTATGATTAATGAGTTTAATGATGGAGTTTTGAATGAATGTATGTCTGTGATACCTGGGTAGTAGTAAGGGTCGTGGTTCGTCCCGCTTGCTCCGGGTCATTGTTTGAGAATTGGTAATAATGAAGAGTAATTATGAATGAATGTGGTAAATGAATAATGATTGAAAATGTTGAATGTGAGTACGCTTGTGTTTTCTCTCTGGTTGTAAGGGTGACAGGGCACCGATACCCTCTAATGATGACAGGGCACAGATATCCTCTAATGGTGATAGGGCACAGATATCCTCTAATGGTGACAGGACACAGATTCCCTCTAATGGTAATAAGGCACAATAGAGAGACTGTGCCCGGGTTAGCTACCGGACACGTCGGGTTGGCTTGATAACCGATATATGATATCATCAGCCATAGGACAGGCATTCATCATTTGCATATGCTTGAATTGTTTGGGTTTGCCTATTTATTTTGAATTACTATATCATATATGCTATGTTACTTGATTATGTGCTACTTGTTCTACTTGTACCTTATTGTGTATTACTTGCCTGTATTACTTGTGTTTGTACAACTGAAAGGTCCCTCATACTGGTGTCGGTTGACGCTGAGGGCTGTTCTTGTTGAAATGGAATGATGATATGATTAATTTAAAATGATGATTATTGAATGAGATAATTTGAGCTCCCTGGGTAGACGCAGTGAAGTGATTTTACTTGCTCCAGGTGATGATATAAAGTATTGATATAGAATTGGTGAGACAGAATAACTGGTGATGGGTTTGGCTTATGATTTTGATTCTGATTTGTAGGAGAGTTAGAAAGTTGGAAAGAATGAGGAATATGAATCAAATTTAGCATTTCTTTATGACAGTTGCCTATTTATGGATTAGCGAGAACATAGGATGAATATTTGGTGAAAGGAAGTTTAGTATGCTTAGTGAGTTTTTATTACAATGCATTGTATTTATTTGGCACTTTTACCGTACTGGGAACCCATGGGTCGGGGGTTCTCATTCCGTATATATCTCTTGTTTTTCAAATACAGGTCCAGGTGCTCAGAAGTGAGCTGTAGTTCATCTAAGAGATGGCAAAGATCTTTATACTCTCTACTTTATATTTTGCTTTTAAACTCTCCACCTTTATTATGTATTGAACTCTTTTGAACTTGCCTATAGAGGCCCTTATGTATCATTTGGGAGAGGTTATGAGTTATTGATGTCAACTAGTTATATCCTGTACCCTAGCCGGCCTAAACTTCGCGGGTCGCGTCTAGTGGCTATCTACTTATTTCTACTTGTGCTATATATATATATATATATATATATTCTGTCATTTTCTTAGTCTTCTTTATGAATTTATCCTTATAACGCTTTCAGCTTCATGCTTTATCTTTTAGTTGTCAATACGTGAGTGCTACGAATTCGTGATTTTATTTTTACTCATTTTCAGGTTTCTCGATTAATACTCCTTTCAATTATACTTATAAACTATGTATTAAAAATCTCCCTTGAAAGTCGTACCACCTTATTATCATTGACTTATGACTCGAGCATAAGGATTTTAATTTTAGGGTGTTATAGTACGCATCAGCCACGCGTATGCGTCGCTGGATATTGAACTTGCCATGCGTACGCGTTGTTTGTTTGCTACACCAGTCACGCATACGCGTCGTCCATGCGTGCGCGTCGAGGCCAGCTAAGGAGTTGGAATTACTACAACTGAAGCATGGATCATTGACAGTGGCTGCTTACACGAGCAAGCTTGAAAAGTATACCGCTTTTTGAGGGTTTGTCAAGGTGCCCCTGAAGGGTACGAGAAATGAAAATGTATGAAGTATCAAGATGATCTGAGAGATAATATCATGCGAGCTCTGGCACCTCTTGTGATCAAGAGCTTTACGAAGTTGGTAAACAAGAGCCGCATGGTAGAGGATTGATCTAAAATGATTAAAACCCCAAGAATCAACTGTGGTGACTACCACAACCGGGAGCGTGCAAGATCCTTTACTCTAAGGGGCTATAACTTCAAGAGAGAAGGTTACAATCAACAACCTCAGCAAGCCCAAAATAGTTTTCGAAGAAACAACAACAACAATCATCAAGGAAGGAGGTATGGAAAGCAACCTCAAAATGACTTGACCTGTAGGAGGTGTGAGAGCTACCACCCAAATACTCCATGTAGAGCCGGATTGGAATTGTGCTACAACTGCGGAGGGACTGGTCATATTTCTTGGAACTGCCCTGAGAAGGCTAACCGAAATGCTGGTAGAGTCCAATAACAAGGTCGTGTGTACGCTATAATGGTGGAGGATGCCATTGGGTCTAACACTTTGTTCATAGGTAAATAAGAAATTGGTGGTAATGTGTTAATTGTATTGTACGACTAATAAGTTGTTAATTTACGATTGAAGACGCTAAAATTTGCATTTGAATTTAGATTTAGTAGCAGAGTATATGGTGACTTAGGATAACATTGAGTATTTGGTAAATGGTTGGGTGCTGAAGCAAGGTAGAAATGGAGAAAAATTAGAGAGTATGATTTTTTATGTTTGAATTAATTGAGAATTAATGATTGGAAAGAGAGAAAGCTTGTAGATGGCATTGGTATACCTTGGATTTGAACTTGAAATGAAAGTTTGTGAATTTGTATACTTGTGTAGAAATGGGATAATGACTATTGTTAGAAAACTAATATTATAAGTTTTGAATGATTAGGTAATGTGAGTATGAAGATAAAGGATTTTAATAGATTGTGATTGAGTCTTAGGATAAGCGTAAGCATTATTTACGACAGGTTGAGAAAGTTTAGAAGTGAGCATAGGTTTTGTGATCCGATAAGGGAATATGATGTGAATGCATGATTGGCATTTTATTTTAGTTTTCATAAATAGAATTTAGTGATTATCTATTATGTTTAAGTTATGGTTTAGTACTTAAGGATGAATGATTTGATTCTTAGTAGATAAAAATCAGAGTGACGCAGCGGAAGCTTGTGAGAGCGTTGACATAGGAAAATGGTAATGAGGAGTAGTAGAAGGTGATTAGAAATATTTTAGGCTTGAATACTCGAAGGGTTTAGTCGGTTAATATAACTGATGATTTTCAGGTGATTAAGTTTGATTGTGGCTGTAAGATTAGATTGATTCTGATTATGTTATGAAAATGATTGTAGGTGAGTAAATGAATTGTGTGATAAGTGTGTGCTGGATATGTTGGATTTGGATTTAGATTGAAATTGGTAATGATTGGTTTTCAATGACGAATTCGAAAATGTTGAGTTGAAATGCTAAGTTTGTGATGCGGTACATTAAGGGAACCTGCGAAGGGTGGTGAGTTTCAACTTAGAAAAGGTTCCTTCAATTTTGGTAAGGATTTGAAGAGTTTAGGAGATTTTAAGTTATGATTCTGATTGGGAGTATGGAAGGTTTTATAAATGGAAAGAAGAACGTGATGTTTGATTTGCTATTAAGAAAGATTTAGAGGAAGTTAAGAGTAAGACAAGGGAGTACAGCGTAGACTTAAAATTCAGTTAATTTTATCAATTATGCAAGAGAATGAGGGAGGTGATTAAGTATTTAAATTGACGTTAAATGGTAGAATGAATGGTGTGAGTTTATTTGAATTTGAGAAAACTTTTAATGGTGATTTAGCCCAAGTTTTGTTTTCTTTTCGTGGAACAAATTTTGAGGAAAAAATTTTTAATTAGGTGGGTAGGATGTAAAATTTCGATTAAACAAAAATTAAATAAATAATAAATTAAATAGGGGTCGACGGGAGTGAAAAAATTTAGAATCATAATTTAAAAATTTAAATGTGATATTTGGATTTAGAGGATTTTTTCGAGTAGAAAAATGTACTTTTCTTCGGAAAAATGCATAAGGACACGTATTGGAAAATTAACTGGCAATACCGGCTTAGACTATCTGATACTATGAGTGAGAAAATAAATTATGAGCCAGCGAGATTAAAGAAGTAGAATTGATGATTTGGGAAAGTAAAAATAATTAAAATACAAATTAAAATACTAGTCTTAAATATTTTGGTTCAAAAATGGGCCAGCGGGCCAAACCGAGTGAACTGGGTCCAAGTAGGCGCAAATTCACATATAAATACCCACACTTAAGCCACAACTCAGCATTTTCTTACCCCATTTTGATGAGCAACGTGAATGATAAGAGAGAAAGGAAGAACACCAAAAACCTTAACTCCCCACCAACTTCAATCAACTATAACTTTCTCTCCAGAGTTCCGATTGATGAGCCGTTTATGGCCATGCGTCACTCTCCTTATCCTCTTCAATTATATCTAGGTATTGTCGTGAGTATTTCAAAGTTCTCTACCCAGTTTTTTTCCTTTTAATTCGTGTTTTGGTTTCGGTTTTGAGGAAATCTTGTAATTTTTGTAACACCATAACTACCAAAGTTCACGCTTCCGGCTGCGCTTCTCTGATAGCTCGGATATTACGACGATACTTATACTATTTAATATTAAAATATGAGCATGTTAAAAACTTTAAACTGTGAAACCGCTCCCAAAATACTTTCATCCGATAACATACATCCATAGATACCATACAACTTACAAAACTCATAAAGAGTACATCCATATATATACATACATAAATATAAATAAATAATATTACAAGCAATAACCAATACAATTCCTATCCCTCTTACAAAATATATCAAGATAATGGCAAGGGTTCAATAAACCATAACTAAAACAATACAGAGCATCTCAACAACAACTAAATAAACTCTTCGTAACTTCTGCGCCCATATCCTGAAAGGGGAAAAATGTAAGGGGGGTGAGAACATCATCCTCGAAAGGGTTCTCAGTAGAGGGTTTTTGGGAATTACTGTAATAGGATACGTGAAGATAAACTGTACCAGGGATTAATAACTGACTTATGCCTCGTTTCAAAAACAACGGTTTACAATAAAAGTAAAGTCGGAAATCTTTTCTGAAAGAAGAACCCTTCAATTTTCAAAAACTCAAAAGCCTTTCAAAACGGTTTATCTATGCAGAACCAAAATAGCCTTTCATATTTTATTCCAAACCAGAAACACAAAACCGAAATCAACCATCAGTTCATCTCATTCCAACCACGGCCCTAGGCCCAAATAATCCAACAACAACCAATCACCACAGTTCAATAGAGTTCCAGTAGCAAACACAAATAGGAAGATGCAAGCACAAACAAACAGTTATTGCAAGTAGAACAGTTAAAAATTAATCACATAGGCAAACCAAGTATAATATGCACACCCAAACAATGTCACATAAATGCATATGATGCATGCCTGTCCCTAGTGGCTGATGATATCATCTGTAGGTTATATAGCCAACCTGACACGTCCTGGTAGCTAACCATGGACAGAAACACCCATCGCGGAGCAAGTAGGTTTGAGCTACAACCCCATTGCTACTACCCGCTCAACCCAGAGCCAGTGGAATAACCACTACTGCAGCTACTACCCAGGCGGGTGTTTAAAAGCTCAACCTGGAGTGAGTGGAATCACCACTACTACCGCTACTACCCAGGCGTCACAGTCTCTAACCTGGAGCAAGTGGGACGAACCACAACCCTTGCTACTACCCAGGTATCTCAAGCATATATTCATTCAATCCCAGCCATGGATCAACATCCATCTCAGCCATCCAGCTTAAATTCATAATTCATAGTCAGCCATACGGCCCATAACTCATTCGGCAATTAGCCATAAATCAATATCATACACAGCCATTCCGGCTCACGGTTCAATCCAGAACCAGCCAATATTCATAATCATACACAGCCATTCCGGCCCATAACAAAACAGCACTTCCACCGTCCAACATCATCAAATTCATAAAACCGGCATTTAAGCCATAAATCACTTTTTTCTCAAATCGCTTCACTTTGAAATCAAGTTTCAACTCTTTTCAGCCTTGGCTTTAGAAATCTCGTTTCTCAAATCATCTCAGGCTCATAAGCCAAATTTACTCAAAGTGAGTTCCCTTTTTAAAACAAAGCCACTCTCGGCATTCTCTTTCCAAAACTTCCAAAACCATGGTAAGTTAAGGATTTATTTCAAAGTATTCAAAATCACCCATACAACAATGGGATTTTATAACAAAAGTTTCTCGACAGAGTCCCAAGTCTTTAGGGAAGGTCAACCTATATCAATTCCTCAAAATTCACTGAAACTCTTAAAATCATGGATTCTCGGTTTAAGTAAATAAAACTGAATTTATTATGAAACCAACCATACAAAATCACAAGTTCCAACCCGGTCCAAAAATCAACTCATTTGAAAAAGAACCGGTTCATTTGAATCAAACCACTTTCAGGTTTCTTTTTGGAATCCATTTTTCTAACTCTTCCAAAATGCCTCAAACTTAATTACTCAATCAAAAGTCTAGATTCCTTTGAAATCACTAAAAGCTCCTTTTTATATTGAAATCAATATTAGAGCATCATTCTTTCCTTCAGTGATTCAAACGGTAAAAATAGTTCATTTCTAAATAAGTCAAACTCAAGGCATAAAGTTCACTAAATAAATTAAGCTTGAAAATATAAATATTCTCTTAATAAATCAAATAATACAGCTTCTCAAATCCAATCCTTTTTAAATAACTTTTTAAACAAGACTGGGATTTTGTAGAATTTTCGGCAGCACCTCCCCTAAAACTTGGACTTTTGCCACCCGGTTCGGGTCCCAACTAAACCGTTTCTCATTCCTTTTCATCAGCTCAAACCAGAAATCAATTCAAAGCAAGCTAAATCCAACAGTCGCCTCAGTGGCATATCTCAAGAAAACCATTTCAAAGTCAACTCAATATCAACCGATTTAACTCATTTCCAAAGCTTTAAAGAAACGGTTCAGTAACAAATCATTTGTCCAAGATCAAGTCAATTAAAGTAAACCAGGCTGAATTCAAAAGTGCATTCGACTTTTCACATCATCAAACTAATTAACTCAATTCAAATCAATCCTCAACGGATTAAACTCATATTTCAGACCTTTAAAGAATCAACTTCAAAACATTGCATTTCACAAAAACACACAAACAATCCAGCCAAGCAAACATTCATAATAATTTGAGACAATCAATAATACATAAGGATGATATCATCACCAAATACAAAATTGTCTCACAACAGTATCCATATGTAATAATTCTAACATATAAAATATAGTTTTCGGAAACCGCCCCTACCTCAGAATGCAAAACCATAGCCCAAATTCATCACAGAATCCTTTCCGCCTCGACCCAAGGTCAACAATCAAAATCCCGGCAGCCAAAACCTCGGTTCCAAGCCACTTTCGCAACGGCCTCAACAACTCTAATCGCAACATACAACAACCGAAACTCAATCGTATAGCAATTAACGCCACAAACCTCAGCGTATGATAACAGAACAGCAACTAAAGGGCTTTCAAATCGAAACGCTTACCGAACCAAAGAAGGAACGGTTGAACCGAAACAGCGGCGGTCTTCGAACCGGTTCGGCGGCAACCCGGCAGTCAGCCCCAAGCAGCAGCGGCGATCTGAACCACACGCAGCGACGATGAATTTCCAGGAAACTCAACTTAAAACCCTTATCGGTAGTGGAGTTCGGTGGCGGCAGCGGCGTTTCCGGCGGTTGAGGCTCGGCCAGAAGCTCCGGTGGATCAACGGCAGAGTTCTCCGACGGCCAGAACAATGATGACGGCACTAACCAAAATAGAGCAGGATCTGAATGAGTGGCAAAACCCCGGAACAGTTCCAGCTAGTTCCATTAGCGGCGGCCTGGACCCTTCTCTGGCGGCGGTGAGACCCCCAACAGCACCGGCGCGGCTCACTCTGTTCCATAGCACAGCGGCGCCTGGCCCTTCCCCCACCGCGAGCTCTCTGCCTCTTGCTCTCCTTCGTGGCGGCTCTGGCGGCAGTAGTCCGAGACAACGGCGACAGCACACGGCGGCGCAGCTCCGCGCAGTAGGTCGCGCTCCTCCTCGCACGATTCCGACAGCAGCTCGTGGCTGGACAGAACGGCGGCGGCGGCAGCGCGGCCTCCTCTCCCTTCTCCTCTCTTCGAATGCGTCGCTCTCTCTCTCTCCTCGGCCCTTCTACTGCGGTGGTGGTATGGTGCGACGACGACGGAGCAGTGGCGCGGTGCTGACGACTGCACGCAGTCCCCTCCTTCCTGATCTCCCTTTTTCCCCCGGATCTCTTCCTCTCTGCCTCTCTTCTCGTTTCCTCCTAACCCATTCTTTCTTTCTTTCATTTAGTTGGGGAAACTGTGTGTTTGGCTGCTGGGGCATGGGGGGAAGCAACGGGTAACTGGGTAGGGTTTTAGGGTCAGGGTTTCGTTTTCAAAAATTAGGGTTAGGGGCATTTTAGTAGTTTCAAATAAACTTGGAAATAATATAATAATTGAAATCCAAATCAAATCCAACACTAGTATATAGAAAATACTATTTGTTCACCAGTTTTACAAATTATTTTCAATAAAATGCCTAAATCAAATAATTAGAAATAATATATTAAATTTCTCTATTTTCCCAAAACAGTAGTATTAACATTTAAAATACTAATTATTTAATCCGAATCATATATAAAATTCGTATTATTTCATAACTATCAACTTTATAATGCAAATAAAGGAAGTAATCCAATAATTGTAAAATTGGATAATAATCTCAATTTATTTCAAATTCAATAAATCAAAACTTGCTTTAATTTTCTTTAATAGAGAAATTTCTAAAATTAAAGCTACAGAAACACTGAATTTGAAATTAGCTAATGATAACCCTTTTTTAAAGGTTTTGGGTCTTACATTCTACCCACCTTATAAAAATTTTTGCCCTCGAAAATTGATACAAAACGAAAGGAATTTCATAACAGTTCACCCTTGAACACATTTAAGGAAGAAATAAAAATATTTCATCATATAAACATATATACGATTTTCAAATACTTTGATTGTCAGATGCATAAGGATGCAAAGGTAGGAGTGTGATTGCAAAGCAAACGTTACAAGATAGGCTCAATGCACAAGGTTATATGATCTCAAAGCTTTACAAAAACTTGAGGTGCCAAAATAGGGTGCAAATCAAGATAGGCGTTCACAAAGCAAAGTGATAATTAGTATGGTAAAAGGCTGCAAAGCATGTTGGTATTTAAACAGCGGCATAACGTTCACTGATAATTCTCGTTCCCACTTCAGAACTTCAATTTCCCAACTCCACCAATCATTTTACAACCTCATAGCCAATCATAAGCCTAACAACCGCAAACTTGTTCGCAAGGAACAGAACACCCACAACTCATAACATTTTACACCTACCGCTTCACCTTCCGCATTCACATATCACGTCTTAAAGAACTAACGCATCGCGCTACTACATCTACAAGTCACACGTGATATCAAAACAATTCTCGAGTCTACTCAGAAGGATACCAGATTCAAAAAGGAAAGACATATGTCAAGAATAATACTCATAGATTTGGGAGAATGTATCCAATCCAGGTAAACAAAGACACTCAACCAATAAAGTTTGCTAGAAATAAATCGATTGACAACTTCAAAGATAACCCTTGTATCAAAGAAATCCAACAGGACCAATAAGAAGAAAATTCAATGCATTATTTTGAAGCAAACTCAAGCTAAGTCGAAGAAGTATGAATTTTATAGAGAAGAATCTCTCAAACCCAAGACAAAGCTCACAGAACTCCAAGAGCACGATTAAAAACACTTCCGAATACATTGTTCATAAAAGAATCGAAAACTTGCAGGAAAATCACCTCGCAGTCTAAAAGAAAAGTTAAGCAACAAATATCCTTCAAGAGAGTAACAAAAGCATAAACGTGGCTTTGCTCTAGTTCAATTTCACATCGAAGTAGATTATGTAGAGTTTTAAAAACAAGATGCTCACAAGTTTGGCTAAAGGCTAAAATATTCCCTCAAATATTTTAGAAAGATAATTAGGTGCACAACTTACCAAAAGCAATCATAAAACTCGGAAGAGAAATCAAATGCTTGTTCAAAAATCTCCAAAGTCCATATTCAAACAAGCGTGTATAAAATCTTAGCGAGGTCAAAAGAGAAAGTTAAGCTCTATTTAGGAAAGAAAATCCGAAGTAAAAGTTTGCTATAAATTGGTAAAGGAATTAAGTGTTGCATTACAAACAAACCGGTTTCCAATAAACAAGGAAGCTTTTCAAACCTCATTTAAAATAGCGCATGCCGACTTTAAAACAATTTTGCCAAAAATTGAACAGTGGTCTCAATTATAACCAAGCAAATGAAAAATAAGTTCAATTTAGAACTTATTCAAAGAGAATTCAATCTGCTTTATAGAATTCAAAACAAGTCTCCAAAAGTATACTTGAAATCACCATCTCACAATAATATTCAAGAAAATTAGGATGTACTTGAAAAGGAGTCAAGCCATACAAGAAAGGATCTTAAACCAAAGTAGTTCAAACAAGATTTACTAGGCATGAGTCATCAGACAAGCTTTCCATTGATCCAAAAGAATACAAAACCTTAGGAAAAGACCAATCAATCATTAGAAATTTCCCAAGGATAAATCTTTGATTAAAAACTCTTGTAAAGACAATGAGAGGATAAACAATGCACTAATTTGAAATGAATCAAACTGACTCATATAAGAATGAGCTTCACCAGAGAAGAAAAACCAAGATCAATGGTAATGTTCACAAAATATAAAAGATTAGTTAAAAACAAAGTCAAGTATAACATTCATAGAGATGGAAGGTTTAATAGAGAATTTAGTCCGTTCATAGGAAGAAAGCTATGAGCCCAACACCTTCTAAAGAACAACAATGGCATAAACCATATAGCATGCTAAATCAAACTCGATTCAAAATAAGTTAAGTAAAGCTTATCAAACGAAACTCAACCGGGATAACAGTGAAAAATCCTTTCTTTCCAGAATTTTGAAAAATATCCAAATACATAATCAAATGAAGATGTGCATTGGAACTATAGTAAAATTACTAGAAAGCCAAATTGTAATTTAAGGTAAATGCAGTTCCATAAACCAGTAAAAGCATAGGCGAGGTATTAGAAATAAATAGTTGTTAAACTGTATAAGAAATCTTCAAAGCTTCATATATAGATAGGTACATATCTAATCAACAGCAACTTCTATAAAAATCTCAAAATTAGCTGTAATCACTGTCAAAGAAGAGGAAAACTGAACCAACAAGTTCTCTAAGAATGGACTCGGAATCCGAAGTTAAAATGAACAACGAATTAGGACAAGTTCAAAACCATATCAAAGAATACATGAATCAAGAAGAATTCAAACAGAGGAAGATAGATGTAACAAGGATTTTAAACAAGCATATGCACTTAAGGTCATACAAGAATGCATATGATTAGAAGAATAGAGTTGAAAAATCAAACTACTTTTCAAGAGAAGTAGCAAACAAGAACTTCAAGTTAGGATATAAAAGAACAGGTCGACTCGAACAAAATTCAAGACACACAACTGAATAGCCTCGAAAAATAGTTTCCAACTTTTCCAAAACCCGCGATTCGCTTTACTCAAAACTCGTATTTTATCTATGATAACCCATTAGTACTTTCATATACATAATTCACTAGTATTAAGCCGGCCAAACTTAATACCAAGAATTATGCAATGCGAGACTAACAGCGTTAATCAATAGACCGTCATGTGCATAAAGCTCTAATTCTCGTCATTCGACAAGACCTAATACATGACAAACACTCAGAGTATGCAACTAAAGCATAGTCGGTCCATTCCTCAGGCTCTACAAGAAGGACTGCTCTGATACCATAATGTAACACCCTAACTACCAAAGTTCATGCTTCCGGCTGCGCTTTACTGATAGCTCGGACATTACGACGACACTTATACTATTTAATATTAAAATATGAGCCTGTTTAAAACTTTAAACTGTGAAACCACTCCCAAAATACTTTCATCCGATAACATACATTCATAGATACCATACAACTTACAAAACTCATAAAGAGTACATCCATATATATACATACATAAATATAAATAAATAATATTACAAGAAATAACCAATACAATTCCTATCCCTCTTACAGAATATATCAAGATAATGGCGAGGGTTCAATAAACCATAACTAAAACAATACAGAGCATCTCAACAACAACTAAATAAACTCTTCGTAACTTCTGCGCCCATATCCTGAAAGGGGAAAAATGTAAGGAGGGGGTGAGAACATCATCCTCGAAAGGGTTCTCAATAAAGGGTTTTTGGGAATTACTGTAATAGGATACGTGAAGATAAACCGTACCAGTGATTAATAACTTACTTATGCCACTTTTCAAAAACAACGGTTTACAATAAAAGTAAAGTCGGAAATCTTTTCTGAAAGAAGAACCGTTCAATTTTCAAAAACTCAAAAGCCTTTCAAAACGGTTTATCTATGCAGAACCAAAATAGCCTTTCATATTTTATTCCAAACCAGAAACACAAAACCGAAATCAACCATCAGTTTATCTCATTCCAACCACGGCCCTAGGCCCAAACAATCCAACAACAACCAATCACCACAGTTCAATAGAGTCCCAGTAGCAAACACAAATAGGAAGATGCAAGCACAAACAAACAATTATTGCAAGTAGAACAGTTAGCAATTAATCACATAGGCAAACCAAGTATAATATGCACACCCAAACAATGTCACATAAATGCATATGATGCATGCCTGTCCCTAGTGGCTGATGATATCATCTGTCGGTTATATAGCCAACCTGACACGTCCTGGTAGCTAACCATGGACAGAAACACCCATCGCGGAGCAAGTAGGTTTGAGCTACAACCCCATTGCTACTACCCGCTCAACCCAGAGCCAGTGGAATAACCACTACTGCAGCTATTACCCAGGCGGGTGTTTAAAAGCTCAACCTGGAGCGAGTGGAATCACCAATACTACCGCTACTACCCAGGCGTCACAGTCTCTAACCTGGAGCAAGTGGGACGAACCACAACCCTTGCTACTACCTAGGTATCTCAAGCATATATTCATTCAGTCCCAGCCATGGATCAACATCCATCTCAGCCATCCGGCTTAAATTCATAATTCATAGTCAGCCATACGGCCCATAACTCATTCGGCAATTAGCCATAAATCAATATCATACACAGCCATTCCGGCTCACGGTTCAATCCAGAACCAGCCAATATTCATAATCATACACAGCCATTCCGGCCCATAACAAAACAGCACTTCCACCGTCCAACATCATCAAATTCATAAAACCGGCATTTAAGCCATAAATCACTTTTTTCTCAAATCGCTTTACTTTGAAATCAAGTTTCAACTCTTTTCAGCCTTGGCTTTAGAAATCTCGTTTCTCAAATCATCTCAGGCTCATAAGCCAAATTTACTCAAAGTGAGTTCCCTTTTTAAAACAAAGCCACTCTCGGCATTCTCTTTCCAAAACTTCCAAAACCATGGTAAGTTAAGGATTTATTTCAAAGTATTCAAAATCACCCATACAACAATGGGATTTTATAACAAAAGTTTCTCGACAGAGTCCCAAGTCTTTAGGGAAGGTCAACCTATATCAATTCCTCAAAATTCACTGAAACTCTTAAAATCATGGATTCTCGGTTTAAGTAAATAAAAATGAATTTATTATGAAACCAACCATACAAAATCACAAGTTCCAACCCGGTCCAAAAATCAACTCATTTGAAAAGGAACCGGTTCATTTGAATCAAACCACTTTCAGGTTTCTTTTTGGAATCCATTTTTCTAACTCTTCCAAAATGCCTCAAACTTAATTACTCAATCAAAAGTCTAGATTCCTTTGAAATCACTAAAAGCTCCTTTTTATATTGAAATCAATATTAGAGCATCATTCTTTCGTTTAGTGATTCAAACGGTAAAAATAGTTCATTTCTAAATAAGTCAAACTCAAGGCATAAAGTTCACTAAATAAATTAAGCTTGAAAATATAAATATTCTCTTAATAAATCAAATAATACAGCTTCTCAAATCCAATCCTTTTTAAATAACTTTTTAAACAAGACTGGGATTTTGTAGAATTTTTGGCAGCACCTCCCCTAAAACTTGGACTTTTGCCACCCGGTTCGGGTCCCAACTAAACCGTTTCTCATTCCTTTTCAACAGCTCAAACCAGAAATCAATTCAAAGCAAGCTAAATCCAACAGTCGCCTCAGTGGCATATCTCAAGAAAACCATTTCAAAGTCAACTCAATATCAACCGATTTAACTCATTTCCAAAGCTTTAAAGAAATGGTTCAGTAACAAATCATTTGTCCAAGATCAAGTCAATTAAAGTAAACCAGGCTGAATTCAAAAGTGCATTCGACTTTTCACATCATCAAACTAATTAACTCAATTCAAATCAATCCTCAACAGATTAAACTCATATTTCAGACCTTTAAAGAATCAACTTCAAAACATTGCATTTCACAAAAACACACAACAATCCAGCCAAGCAAACATTCATAATCATTTGAGACAATCAATAATACATAAGGCTGATATCATCACCAAATACAAAATTGTCTCACAACAGTATCCATATGTAATAATTCTAACATATAAAATATAGTTTTCGGAAAGCGCCCCTACCTCAGAACGCAAAACCATAGCCCAAACTCATCACAGAATCCTTTCCGCCCTGACCCGAGGTCAACAATCAAAATCCTGGCAGCCAAAACCTCGGTTCCAAGCCACTTTTGCAACGGCCTCAACAACTCTAATCGCAACATACAACAACCGAAACTCAATCGTATAGCAATTAATGCCACAAACCTCAGCGTATGATAACAGAACAGTAACTAAAGGGCTTTCAAATCGAAACGCTTACCGAACCGAAGAAGGAACGGTTAAACCGAAACAACGGCGGTCTTCGAACCGGTTCGGCGGCAACCCGGCAGTCAGCCCCAAGCAGCAGCGGCGATCTGAACCACACGCAGCGACGATGAAGTTCTAGGAAACTCAACAGAAGGGAAACTCAACTTAAAAGCCTTATCGGCAGTGGAGTTCGGTGGCGGCAGCGGCGTTTCCGGCGGTTGAGGCTCAGCCAGAAGCTCCAGTGGATCAACGGCAGAGTTCTCCGGCGGCCAGAACAATGATGACGGCACTAACCAAAATAGAGCAGGATCTGAATGAGTGGCAAAATCCCGGAACAGTTCCGGCTAGTTCCATTAGCGGCGGCCTGGACCCTTCTCTGGCGGCGGTGAGACCCCCAATAGCGCCGGCGCGGCTCACTCTGTTCCATAGCACAGCGGCGCCTGGCCCTTCCCCCACCACGAGCTCTCTGCCTCTTGCTCTCCTTCGTGGCGGCTCTGGCGGCAGTAGTCCGAGACGACGGCGACAGCACACGGCGGCGCAGCTCCGCGCAGTAGGTCGCGCTCCTCCTCGCACGATTCCGACAGCAGCTCGTGGCTGGACAGAACGGCGGCGGCGGCAGCGCGGCCTCCTCTCCCTTCTCCTCTCTTCGAATGCGTCGCTCTCTCTCTCCTCGGCCCTTCTACTGCGGTGGTGGTATGGCGCGACGACGACAGAGCAGTGGCGCGGCGCTGACGACTGCACGCAATCCCCTCCTTCCCGATATCCCTTTTTCCCCCGGATCTCTTCCTCTCTGCCTCTCTTCCCGTTTCCTCCTAACCCATTCTTTCTTTCTTTCATTTAGTTGGGGAAACTGTGTGTTTGGCTGCTGGGGCATGGGGGAAGCAACGGGTAACCGGGCAGGGTTTTAGGGTCAGGGTTTCATTTTCAAAAATTAGGGTTAGGGGTATTTTAGTAATTTCAAATAAACTTGGAAATAATATAATAATTGAAATCCAAATCAAATCCAACACTAGTATATAGAAAATACTATTTGCTCACCAATTTTACAAATTATTTTCAATAAAATGCCCAAATCAAATAATTAGAAATAATATATTAAATTTCTCTATTTTCCCAAAACAGTAGTATTAACATTTAAAATACTAATTATTTAATCCGAATCATATATAAAATTCGTATTATTTCATAACTATCAACTTTATAATGCAAATAAAGGAAGTAATCCAATAATTGTAAAATTGGATAATAATCTCAATTTATTTCAAATTCAATAAATCAAAACTTGCTTTAATTTTCTTTAATAGAGAAATTTCTGAAATTAAAGCTACAGAAATACTGAATTTGAAATTAGCTAATGATAGCCATTTTTCAAAGGTTTTGGGTCTTACAATTTTGGTTGTTTAGGAGTGCTCTAGTATGAGCTATTGATGAGTTCATAAACAAATTCTATGGGTTAAGATAAGAAATCCCCAAATTCTTGTGATTTATCAAATCTCACAAGACCCTAGATTAATGTATATGTGAAATTAGTTATATTAGTGTTGTTGGGTGAATTTGGTACACTTTGAGGACTTAAATTTACTTGTGAAACTTTTGGGTTGAGCCTTGGAGTGGAGAATTCAAATGTTGGGTGTGAACTGCCGTCATTAAAGGTACGGTTTAAGTATCATTTAAGTACCGTATGGTGTGATGAGAATTCCTAAGTTAGATGCCCCTAAGAATAAGCTTGAATGGTTTGATTGAATGTATTACTATGTATAGTGAATGTATGAATGGAATTGATATTAGATAATGATTATGCATATATGAATTTGTATTGAATTGAAAAATATTAGGCTGGAGACCGTGGAATTGGGCTGGAGGCCGTGAAGGTAAGTCCGGTAAGTTATTGAATGGTTATGATTGTGGGTGAATTGTGAAATTGATAGTTTGAGGTTGAAATTGAGATTTGAGTTGTGAATCTGAATGGTTTAGAGTTAGAATGTGTGAATTGCATAGGTTTGAGTATAAATGATGGTAAATGAGTGATTTGGATTGGTTAGAGGTCATTATGTTAAGTTGAGATTGATGAGGTCATTATGTCTAATAAATTTTTATGAAAATTTATTTATCAATCTTTCCAACGGTTTAAGAATGGTTGAAAAAAAATTTTGTGAAAAAGATATGAAGGTTTGAAATTTGGGCTGAAAAATTGGTTTTTATAACATATAAGCTTTTTCAAGTTCTGGTATGGCATGCGTACGCGAGCATTATCATGCGTACGCGGGAATCGGCCTCTACCTGCAACCATGCGTACATGGACAAGGTGATGCGCACGTGAGTTTGTCGAAATGACGCCCCCGCATATGCAACGCAAGTCATGCGTACACGAGCATCTTCCACTGCCCAAATTTCTCGCGTACGCATGAGGCATGCATACGCATGACCTCCCAGATTTTCAAAATTTTAATTTTAACGTTCTTAACCATTCTTTTAACCTTCTAAACCTCTGTATATCCCAATAAGAGTATAGAGCCGGTAAAATTAAGGATGCAAGAGTTAGATACCAAATCTAAAGAGTTGAGTTAGTAAAATTGAGAAAATTGAATAACACGTGAAGTGATGCGTGATGAGGATGAATGTGATGATGAATAATGATTGATTATGATGATGAATGAGTTTAATTAAGATTGAATATAAATTGAGATAAGATTGTAAATGAGATTAATGATGAGTTGATAATGGAATTAATGTTGAATATGATTATGATTAAGATATGAAGCGAATGATTAAGAGGTTGATTGGTAAAAAATAATTTATTATGATTGAGATATAATGAGGAAGATTATGATATTGAGAGATAGTGATAATTGATTAAGATTGAAATGTACCTGTCCGGGTAGATGCAGTAGAGTGATTCCGTTTATTCCGGGACGTGGTGACATGTAATTGCCTAGGTAGATGCAGTGGAGTGATTCCACTTACTCCAGGATGTGACATTTTGATAATGATATTTGATCTGAGTTTCAAATACACCTGCCTGGGTAGATGCAGTGGAGTGATTCTACATGCTCCGGGATGTGGTGGAAACTCTGTTGATCCTGCGTCTCAAGTTGTGGCCGGATACTTATACCTTTTCGGAAGTTTCTCCTTGAAGATGTAAAATTCCTTCTTGTCTTGACTTTCCTATTTATATATAATTAAATGTCTATATGCTATGTGCTGTACTTGAATTTAATTGTGCATTATTTTGTCTATTTTGCTTATACTTGAACACGTGAGAGGTCCCTCATATTGGTGTCGGTTGATGCTGAGGGCTAGTTCTGTTCTAAATTGGAAGTTGGAAAGTTTGGAAGGTTGGGAAAGATGAGAAATTGAATTAGACTTAGTATTCCTTAGGACAGTTACCTAATTCATGGATTAGTGAGAACCTAAGGTAAATAATTGATGAAAGGAAGCTTAAGATGCTTAATGAGTTCCTATTATAGTGCATTGTATTTATTTGGCATTTTTACCGTACTGAAAACTCATAGGTTGGGGGTTCTCATTCCGTATATACCTCTTGTTTTTCAGATGTAGGTCCAGGTGCTCAGTAGTGAGCTGTGATTCATCTGAGAGATAACGAAGATCATTGGATGCTGTTTATATTTGTTTAGAATCTTTCCGTATTTATTTATTTCTTTTGGAATTTGTCTATAGAGGCCATGATGTATATTTGGGAGAGATAGAAAAATACTGTTGTCAAACTGATTTTATTTCTTACCCTAGCCGGCCTAAATTTCGTATGTCGCGACTAATGGCTAGTTATATATATATATATATATATATATATATATATAGATCCTGTCTTTATCTTTTTCTTCCTTAATGTTTATAGCTTATCGCTTTTTGATTGCACTTTACCTTTCGTTTTCATTGATACGTGAGTGTTCCCGATTCGCAATTTTATTTTATTCCTTTTCAGACTTCTCGTTTAATTATTCCATCCAAATATATATATATATTAGGGTGTTAGACTCTGAAACCTCTCGTTTGAGTGAAAGTCATTGGAAGTCTCCTATCTTCTCTTTTTGCTTAAGTACGTGGTTGAAGTCCCCGAATATCATCCACAACATGTTGTTTAATTATCCAAAAAATTTCAGCAATTTTCAGGATTTTTGTTTATTTTTTTACTTCTGGACATCCATGAAAGCCGGTAGCAGCCCATGGTTGTTCATCCTCTTCTTTTTTAATCACCGTATCTATGTAGTTTGACGACATAGAAACGATATCCACAGCTATAGAATCTTCCCATAATACAGCTAGTCCCCCGCTCTACCTCTTTCTTCACCCACGCAATCCACCCCTGTTGCATTGTTTAAATTTCCTCTTCTTCTTAATCTGCTGATCTCGTTCGCTTTTCTCCTTGTTTTCATGAGAAAAACGAGGTTGGGAGATTTTTTTATTGATGAGCTTGTTCAAAGCTCTAACTGCACATGGGTTCTCAAGTCCACAACAATTCCAACTTATAAGCCTCATTGATTCCGGCAGGGCTACCTTGCAGCCTCTGCCTCTTGTTGGAATGGTTTTACTATGTGTCTCTTGGTTCTGGTCTCCTTTTTTCATGCTCCTCCTTTTAGGTGTCTATCTTATCTTAAGAATCTCTTTCAGCTCTGTATCTTCGCTTGCATTTTCTTTCTCTCGTTATTCTCTTCCACTTTCGCCTTCCCCTCACTTCTGTCCCTCCTCCTTATGTACCCTCTTTTTGTGCTTTTCCAGATTCAGCCTTATACTCAGTTTGCTTGAGATTTTCTGTTTGGTAATTCTCCTCCTCCGAGCCTGGATGTCTTTGTTTGCCTTTCTCCTTTATTTGTTGCTCCATTTCTTCAATCTCAACGTCTGCCTCTATCCCTCTTTAGTTTTCCATCAATTTCTCTGTCGTATTTTTATTATTTAGTGTTCCTTTATGTTTTATTATGCTTTCACAGTTCACTAATAAGTTTGCTAGTTGTTCCAAGAGTCTTTCTTGTCTTTTCTGGTTATTTCCTCTTTGGTCTCTTCCCTCTTCACTCGCTTTCCTTGTGCCCCCTTCTCTGTGCTTATTTCTTTCACCTTTGTACCCATTATCTCTGCTCAAATCCATGTTCCTAGTTCTTTGGACTTTCTTTGATTCCCTGATATCTCTTCTTCTTTTTTCGCACAAAATCTCATCATGGTCTGTGAGCCCACAAAAATAACAAAGTGTAAGGAGTCTCTCATATTTGAAATCAATCTAGGTTATTTCATCCGCTGCACCTTCAATATTTGTTCCTTTTTTATTAGTTGATCTATTTTCATGATCACTGAAGATTTTATGAAGTCTCCTTCAAAAATGATACGGTCTCTGACCTCTCCTACCAAATTTGCAAGTTGATATAATTTTCATGAGTTCAAGAAAAAAATCACTTTTTTTCGGTTATTATAAGTCAATTTATAAAGTTATTATTTTATTTTAAATTTTATCTTAATTTTAAACCTTGAATTCTCATCCTATATTCTGTACCCTCTAAAAAATAAAAATTAAAAAATTTTACAATAAAAAGATTGACTAATAATTCTAATTAAAAACTAATTTTTATATACTTGTGCATTTTTCAATAGTTTCGAAAACTCCCTCGCCACCTTTTCTCCTCCTTTACTGGATACTAAGACAATACTGAAGCTAGTTGTTTTGGGAGCTAAAAGAATTTGAAGGAGATTGCATGACCAACGAACAAAGTTTTGATCTTTCGAATAATTGGGCGCGACTCACTTGATATACAAAATGTTTCTCGTGTCATTGATAACTCAAAGTAGTATTAGAAAACCAGCAACTATTCAGTAAATTTCAACCGAAAATAATAATTTTATTTGTCCACAATTTTTTTGAAATTATTTTTTATTCTTTCCTCTTTTACTTTCTTTCTTCCACCACCATAACTTCATCACCACCAGCACCGGCAACCACCGCTATTGTTGACCGTTGCCGTGAACCACCACCTCCAATCACTTTATATTCTAAATCCTAAATTCTAAATTTTATATATAAATAGTAAATTCTAAACCCTAAATTAGTTTTTTTTGTTTGATGTTTAAATATTTTTTTATTTGAGTTTTTGATGATTTGATTATTTTTAGTTTTGGATTTATTTTTAATGTTTAATTTCAAGTGATAAATGTTTAGCTACAATAATGTTGGTTGAGAGATGTTAACTCATTTTACTTTCTCTGAAAAATAAAAGAGACCAATTCAAACAAATCTCAGAGTAATTATTAATGAGAATCTAATATGTAACCAAATTTTCTGGCGTCTTTGTGGCTCAATTTTTTTTAGATATTATAATAAACAGAAATTCTTCGCATACAAGCGATTAAGGCTTGTAAGCCTTACAAGTCCAATTAAAACTAACGCTCAAAACGCGTTTCGAACCTCTTCTTTCTCTTCGACTTCTTCTTCTTTTATTTCGTTTCTTTCCTTCTTTTTCTTCTTCTTCTTCTTGCTGCACGTTCTTCTTCCTCTTCCTCTTCTTCTTCTTCTTTTCTTTTGTTTCTTGCCTTCTCTTTCTCCTTCTTCTTCTTTTTGCTGCACGTTCTTCTTCCTTGTCTTCCTCTTCTTCTTCTTCATTTACGTGCTTTTCTCTTTGTTTTCTTTCTTCGTTATTCTCGATTACCATTGTTTTTTGACATCAAGCTCTGAAATTATTTTTGAAGAAGAAGAAGTAGCAGAAGATGAGGAGGAGAAAGAGAAATAGTTCTGAATTATGCATAAGGTGTACTTCAACGAATTTTGGGTGTAGTTTTGTAATCCTTTGGGTGTATTTCTGTAATCTTTTGGGTGTATTTCTATAATCTTTTGGGTGAATTCCTGTAACCGTTTGGGTGTATTTCTGTAATCCTTTGGGTGTATTTCTGTAATTGTTTGGGTGTATTTCTGAAATTCCATTATCTTCAAAACTTGATTTCAGAAACCATGAAAATCGAAAAAAACGAAGAAGAGGAAGAGGAAGAGGAAGAAGAAGAGTCATTCATAATACATGGTGAGTGTAGCGCTTTGAAAACAGAAAACGGTTGAATAGCGTATTAAAAGGCCCGTATGTGTAGCAACTTGTAAGACTTGTAAGTCAAAAAGACTTGTATGTGTAGCAGACCTCTATAATAAAATGGGTGATATGTTTTATTATTTTCGTACAAGTGAATTATACAGTGGTATGGAAGAATGCTCACTTCTTAGAAGGTACAAACGTTATTGACGTTTTAGGTGTGTCTAATATTTTTTTAATCCTTTCAAAACAAAACGGCACCCACGTTTTTATTAAAAAAAAATGTTTCAACATTTTGATTAACAAAACAAGCCATTTTGGTTTTTAAATATTTAGATTCTTTAATTAAATAGTCGGATTTTCTTTATTCATATTAGTTTTGAGTTGATTGTTCGACATTCGGGGAAGAGGTCCCAAAAGGTCCATTTTCAATCCATTCCCCGACTAACACATGATGATCCGTTTTTGCTACGAGGCAGTTCGAGCAGTCCACCGACGGGTTCAGAGCCGGGACCCCCTGTGCCCAACCCTCAGAGCCAATTATTTTTCCGAGGTTATGGATTCATTTTGTCGACTTTCCTTGTCTACATTATTCCATCAGCCAGAAGCTAACCGTTTTGGAAAAAGTATAGGGAGACCATGAGAATACTAAACAATGTGAACAATGGATATGTCTGATGTTCAATTCAATAGGTATGCAGATGATTATGTTGATTATTTTTAATTGGATGGTCATTTTTTTTTATTCGATTTACTCATGCACAGTTAACAATGGCTGGATATTCAATTCACTATGTGTGCGGATGGTTATTCTAGTGTTAAAGTTCAGGAGGTAATTTAGGAGTGGAGTATTTTTTTATTTTATTGAATCAATTCTAAAATCCATTGTTTACATTAATTAGAAAGTCATTGTTTCCCTAATAAAATCGTTGTTTTTAATTTAAAGAGTAAAAAACAAATAGGCCCTGACCTTTTTTTCCGCAGACATTTTCGTTCATCACCGTTGAAAAATACTTTTAAGTCCCTGACGTCCTTAAAAGTTGGACGAATCAGTCTCTCCGTCCAAATGCCTCCGTCAGACCCAATGGAAAAGTCTGATGTGGCTCCCGTAATGCTTGTCACGCGTACGCGTCATCTGGCAGACTTCCCTCTACGTTCACGCGTACGTGTCGCCATGAATTCTCCACTTTGCCCTAAATTTTTGACTTTGCATACTTTTTCCATTTCTTTCAAGTCATTCTTACCTTCAAAACTTTAAATCACTCAAACCAAAAAAATGAATAAATTAGATGGAAAATTCATTCCTTTTCTACCAATTCTACCCTTCATTTTCTTCTATAAAAAAGATGCAAGTAATCATATAACTTTTACCGTAATTCTTTGTGTATGTTCTTCGTTCCAAATTTTTTTTTATCAGAATCTTTTGGATTTATTTCAATCACGCTAAGATAAATATTTTAATTTTTTTTATTATTTTTAGTACTTTCTTTCATATTTTAATTTTTATGTTTTTATTGTATTTTTTTATTTTTATGATAAATATTTTAATATTATTTTTTTAGTGTTCTAATGTTATATTTTTATTGCATTTTTTTATTCATATGACAACTATTATTAATATAAATTCTTATTTTTATTAATTTTTATGATATTTTTATTATTTTTTGTTTATATAAATTCTTTTTTTTATCCTTTATTATACTATATTTATGTGGTGTATAAATTTTTTTATTTTTTTATTTGATTTTATTCATATAAATTTTATTTATTTATTATAATTTTTTTGTTCATATGATATATGTTGTTGGTTGTAATTATTATATATTATATTTGTATGAAATTTGTTCATTTTTTTATTGTTTGAGTGATTTAAAGTTTTAAACATAAAAATGACTTGAAAGAAATGAAAAAAAAAAGCATGCAAAGTGAAAAATTTAGGGCAAAGTGGAGAATTCATAGCGATGCGTACGCGTGTACGCGTCAAAGGGAAGTCTGCCAGGCGAAGGCGACATATACGTGTACGCGTGACAAGCATTACGGGAGCCACATCAGACTTTTCCGTTGAGTCTGATGGAGACATTTGGACGGAAGGACTGATCCGTCCAACTTTTAAGGACGTCAAAAACTTAAAAATATTTTTCAATGATTAGAAACAAAAATGTCCGTAGAAAAAAAGGTCAGGAGCTATTTGTCTTTTACTCATAAAAATAAAAACATCAATGACGTTTTATTATTTATATATTTTTTAAAGTAAAATTTGGTCAAAATGTGTCTCTCGTCCGTAAAAAATGTCGGTAACGTCGACGTTTTGATCAAAACATCACCGCGGTTTTGTGACTAATGGCGTCGACGTTTTTTTTGTGTCAAGCATTAAACACGCATGTGGGCTCATTCTGGAGAGAAACAGCAATGAAAATCCAAGATTAAAAAAAGAAAAATATAGGTAAACAATGAAAATATTAAATAATATAAACAATAGATATATCGGATGTTCATTTTACTAGTGTATGGATGGTTAGTTTAATATTAAAATTTAGAGGGTTAATTTGGAAATATGGTGTGTTTTTATTTGATTGGTGGTTGTTCATATTGTTCAACAAAGTCATTGTCCCCTAGCATTCTCCTAAAAAATATATGCCGTCTTTGTTGCTCAGTTAAAGAGGCTTATTAGATATCCACCTAGCGAACATGGCAAAACCTTCGTCTGGCTTAGTCTCCTGAGATGTATGTCCTGCACCCTGCAATTAAATAAGATGAGGAAAAAAAATCAGCAACCTCTCTAATTGAAAAGACTTGAATCTTTCGTTAAAACATGAGAAATTATAAATAGTGATATTAAGAGTTTAAAGTGTATTCTTAGTTTCTTACCCTTATAGTTGCAAATGTCATTTGATTCGAGTAAGTCCTCGTGTATCTGCATGAAAGACACATTTGTTCATAAAGTTTTTTAGATGCATGCTTTTCATGGTGTGGTTAGTACTCCTTCCCCGTTGTTTGGGTTTAATTTCAAGAGCTTGCCTTAGTATGAATCCCATCTACGGCTGAGTCAATAGCAACCTCCAACTTTAGTGATTCAATTGCAAACAGAAAGACAACTGCAGTTGCTGGACTAGCACTTCAATTAGCTGTGACAGTTCAGCCACTCGATCGTCCATGAGCTTGAAAGAGAGGGGTGCCTCGGCCTCTGGTTTGCCTCCGAGTCTCAAACGGTGTGTGTCTGATCCCACACCTTCACCTGCCAAGACCTTTTCGACTTACAGTTAAAAGCAACCTCTAGAAGTTGCACCTGATAGCCATCCGTTTCGTTCGGGCTTCTCTTTACAGTCTTTACAGGAAGTACACTATCCAGCATTTTCCTTCAGGCCTCAACAACCGATCTTCCGACAGCAGGAAAAAACAATTGATCTTGCGACATCGCTTTTAGCGGCAAATAGAACGAAGCAGACAATATAACGCAATCTATCAATTGTTGAGCTAAACCAGCCTTTTACCCTAAAGAAGATTTCCAACTAACACTATATAAAAAAATTATCAACTATGGTAGATATATACTAAAATCAATTCCTAGTAAAATATATGTTGGACAAAAATATTATTTATACACTAAAATTAGCTATTATATATTTTTATATAAATATATGTATAGTTTAATTTATTTTTAATGTATATTTTATATTTCAATGTATATTTTATATTAATGACTAATTTTAGTAGCTGATTTTAATATATTTGTATGTATTTATATACAAATAAATAGTAGCTAATTTTAGTGTACAAATAGTATTTTTGAAAAACTATATTAAAAAATAAGATGTACAATAGAATTATTCCCTTTTTTTAGTTAATAACAAGATTCAAAAAAATTTAATTTAGGTTAATCTAATAGTTCGTTTAAGCAAGTGTCCAGATTCAATTTCTGCCTTGTGCATGCAACAACACATTATCCAATGGTAACTCTTAAATGAAGTCCAGATATGCATCGAATTAGTCCTAAGATTATAAAAGTTTCATATCTTACCCCGCAACTTGGTCATTTAAATACCACGGCCTCCAATCATCCACGATCGAGTAATTTAGAGACCTTATCCATCGTTGAGTCGACGAGAAAGGAATCACAGCGTCGTGATCTCCACTGTAAACATCACAAAATCAGTTAGTTCCTAATGGCTACAAGAGAGGTGAAAGAAAGAAATTTTTTTTTCTTTCTTTTTGGGAAACTACACAAGTTTTCAGACAAATAGGAACTAATTTAGAATGTGATAATCTTCACCTGTAAATCAAGGAACGGTAGCCTTTTGCACTGAGATTTGCATGAAACGGAACGCTGCTACGGATGTCATGTACATAATTGTCGCTATAACATACTTTCCATTTCTCTATAGTTCCCTGCAGAACATTAATATGTATGATATAATCCATTAAATGTTAACACTTCATTGCTCTCTGTTTGAATCAAATTTAAAGCACACACTGTAATTGAACCTGAAACAACAGTATTGTAAAATACTAAATAATCCTTTTAAGTCAAGTTGCAACACTTTAAAGGTTAATAAAAGTGGCGATACAAACATTGAAACAACAATAATTAATAAAAAGCAGTAAATAATATCAGGGGGGAAAAATTCTTAGAGTGAGTATCATTGTATCTTTCAAACCTCTCGAATATGCAATGCGCTGCGGACAGCTGGATTGTTCATCCATTCCGTACAAAGGAAGTAATCATAAATCTACAATAGAAATATCAGATCATATTTTGAAAATACTTTGGCCAAGATGTGTATGAAACTATAAAAGAGATGTAAAAAGGGAAAAAAGGTACCGGACAGCGAATATCGGGCACCGGATAAGCCTTTATCTTCTCAGATAGAGATCTTCTGGGGCTCCATCTTGTTCCTTTGACAGGATCATGAAGATGAACACAATATATCTCCAAAATATTGTACAATTCAACGTCTTCAAGGAGCTGGAAAAGATAAGAAATAAGAAAGATTAGAAAGAAGTATATAAATAAATATCATATAGTAAAATTTATTAGGACAGTCATCATCACTTGCCTCATGATAGTATTCCATGTCATTTACACACAATTTATTTGTGGAATCCACATTTATAATGTTCCCTTTACAATTTTTCTTCAAGGACTGTATCCATAGATAACAAATATGTTAGAATCACTGGCATTTCATTCTAATAATCACTTTCAGTGAATGCTTGAAGAAAAATATTATTACCCAATAGAGTTCATCAGAGATAAGTCCCATTCCATGAACATAAGGGATCCGATCATTATCTTCTTCTCTTGATGTTAGAGGGTTTCCTAGTATATATCCCTGTAAAATTTAAGAACAATTTAGGCTTCATGGTACAGAGTTCAGAGTCATTTTTAAAAACATAGGCAGAGGAACTGATTACAAACCTGGAGATTTATCCAGGGTTCGAGACCTCTTTCATTTCCTGTTGGGTAAGGAAATTTAGTAATCATAGTTAGTTATGTTCAATTATTGATGCAGACAATAATAGTAAGTTTAAGAATAAATAGCTATTTTAGTACTCGAAAGTTTCTGATTTTGATAAAATGGATCTTAACTTTTATTTTTGATAAAATAAATCTCCAAATATCAGTTTTATTTGACAAAATAGTTTAACTATCCAAAGTAAAGGGTTAATGATTTAGTCCATTTTGTCAACAGAAAAAAAAAAAAAAACTGATATTTGAAAATTCATTTTGTCAAAAACAAATATCAAAGTTTATTTTGTCAAAATCAAAATCTTTCATATACCAAAATGATTATTTACTCTAAATTTGACCATAATTATGTCTGAGTCAAACTTTTTATATGGTAACCATATATATAGTAACTAAGTAATATGATTAAGAAACAATGTCAGCCTTATTATTTTCATAAATTATGAAGATTTTTGCTATTGATTCTTGTTGAGTTTGAAAAAACAACATATTAACTTTTGGTCATGATAAATATTGATATTTAGTTGGATTAAAAGTCTAAAATTTGTTTGATGTGTGTTTTAAGTTACAAATTGTTATGTTTTCTGATTCAACAAAGACATTCATGAAGGTTTACAGCTAGTGCAACTTGTCCAAATAGTTTCGGGTAAAAGAAGAAGTTGCAAAGAAAATGGATTCTCTTCAATCCAAATCAAAATGAATTTTTCATCTAATGGTTGGAGGAAAAAAGATCACAACTTGGAGTCAAAGGAAGAATTAGATGGTGCTAATTCAAATAGTACAACAAGATCAAATGGCCTCCATCAAAAAAAAAAGAAAAAACAACAAACAAGGACAGCAGACCAACATTCTTTCTAAGCACGATCCTCTGCTGCTGCTGTAATGTTAGATTATTTTTCAGTAAAAATATAAATAATTATATTTGTTTTCATATTAGTCATTTGGATCTTTTCTCCAAGTTTATGGAGTTTGAAAAAACAACATATTAACTTTAAGTATTAATAATTAATAATTCGTTACCATCGGCGATCTCTTGAGTAATAGGAGGAGCAGGAATGCCGGAGTATGAATCAGCTGCCATGTAGAACTTATTTGAAAGAAATTCCGGGTTCTCAGCAAGCCACTACAAATATTACGATATAAATACCATAACTTTATTACTACATTATCAAAGTAGTTATAAAGCACTCATCAAGTTGGAAGTGACATGTTCGTAAGCATAGTGACTTTACCTTTCTAATAAATCGATGGGTTTGATGAACAAATTTCCAGTCACTTCGATGGGGAAGGATATTTTTGGCGTAAGAGAATCCCGTTCCCATTGGCAAATCCACAAAAATAATGTTAGCCACCTGAGAAGAGAAAAGAAAAGCAATGAACATAGCATAAAACAGTTAATTTTATTAACCCGAGTATTACTGGATATATATTTTTTTTGAAAATTAGTTTAAAATTATGTCATTTTCAGTATATTTTATTTAGGGTAAAATACTTATATAAACTAAAAACAATCCAATATTATCTGAATCATTTAAAACTAAAAACATTACTTGAATAATGTCTTTAACTTCATGTATATATCTATGTAAATCAAAATTACTGAATTCGATTTGCACATTTTAGTAGTAAATCGAATTAATGTGTATTGAATTACATGGATCACTATATTTAAACATAAATCGAATTCATATAATTCAAATTAGCTATTGTAATACTAAATCGAATCCAGTTGATTTGATTTACTACTACTTCACATATATAGTAAAACGAATTAGCTTTATTCAATTTACTATCTGTACAGATTATTGACTTTAAAACATAAATATTAATAAAAAAATACCCTCATTTGAATCCAAATAAAATATCAAAAAATCAAAACGAATAAGAATAGAATTCAACTTTTGTGTTTTAGTTCAAAAAATTTCAGAAAATTTACATTTTTATAAACTTATAAATTTAAAACGGAACAATAAACATTTCTAAAAAGTTTATTAAAAATCATCATTTGACTCATTAGTTTCTAAAGAATCATTGTCGGGACTTTTAATGTTAAAAAAATTAATATAAAGTATAGCCTTCTAAGATGTTATAAGAGTTAAAACTTAAATTTTTTTCAGAGTCAGTCAGAAGTAACAGATGATTATATATTATAAATGACCAACTATATTTATACAACATGTAAATTGAGAAATAATTAAAATGACCAACTATATATATTTACATATTGATATATCAATATGTAAATTGATATAATATTTTAATTATAATTTAATTAATATAATATTTTAATTATTATAATGTAATTGGTTATTTTAAAATAGGTTTAATTATTCTATTGGTCTTTATAGTTTCACCAAATTTTTAATTAGGTTCCTATACTTTTTTTCCTTTCAATGCAGGGACGGACTCAGGTAGTGAAATAGGGGGCATTTGCCCCCACTATTTTTTTTTTTTAATATATACATATATAATATACCCCCATTTTAAATTTTAAATGACCCCATTATAAATAAATTTAGCCCAATTATTTAAAGTCTCAAATCCACTTTATCTTTCTATCATTTTGACTATTAGTTAA
Source organism: Arachis hypogaea (assembly GCF_003086295.3). NCBI lineage: Eukaryota > Viridiplantae > Streptophyta > Magnoliopsida > Fabales > Fabaceae > Arachis > Arachis hypogaea. The sequence continues at coordinate 96,874,238 of NC_092047.1, forward strand.
CCTAATCAAATTTAGTCTTCTCTTATTCTCAAATTTCAGCTGTCATCACTCCTTTATTCTCTTAAATTCTCTTCTTAGTTTCAACCTTCTTTTTCTATTCCTTTTCTAGTGATCATCTATTCTTCATTAAAAGGTAAATTTTAAGTTTTCTATTTTTTTAATATAACTCTTTATAACTCTATATATCTTTCAATTTTATTGTTTTTCTTTTTGATATTTTCAATTACAAATTATAATTCAAGCAATTATAGTTTAGGTATTAATCTAATTTTTTATTCTCTTTATAAATTTATATATTTTATTTTATTCTCAATTTAGTGATCCTTATTATTTATTTGTTTATCTTTCATTCTATTTTATTATATGTAATTATGTTGCATATAAATTTCTAAAGTCAATTGATCAATTTACTAATTTAGAATATATATTTTTTATTTATAGAAATAATAATGGAAATATATTTTAAAAAATATCTTTTGTTCTATTTTATTATATGTAATTTTTGGCTTTTTTTATTCGAATAAGTAATGTGCATTTTTATTTTTTTGAATATAGATTAATATATCTTTTGATAGTAATGTATATTATTTTTGCCCCCCAAACATAATTTTTTTGGGTTCATCACTGTTTCAATGGGTCCCTACACTGCTTTAATTTTGTAATAAAGTCATTCCTAATGTAAAAAATATTAGAGTTAATTGACTATTTCTTCGTAAATTGAAGGTATTTATAATTAAAAACTTAATTAAATCTTTGACAGCATGTATTTTGATAAAAATATTATGTTAATTTTAATATTTTTAACATGAAAAGGACGTAATTACAAAATTAAAACAGTGTAGGGACTCATTTGAAAGGAAAAAAAAGTATATGGGACCTAATTAAAAATTTGGTGAAACTATAAGAATCAACAGAGTAATTAAACCTTTAAAATATTATATCAATTAAATTATAATTAAAATATTATATCAATATATAAATATGCATAGTTGGTCATTTTATAATGTAGTTGGTCATTTTAATTATTTCTCAATTTACATATTGTATAAATATAGTTGGTCATTTTATAATATATAACTATCTGTTATTTCTGATTTTGAAAAAATTCAAGTTTTAAGTTCTATGTCACTTTAGAGGGCTATACTTTATATTAACTTTTTTAACATCAAAAGTCCCGGTAACGATTCTTTAGATGCTAATGAGTCAAATGATGATTTTTAATAAATTTTTAGAAATCGTTTATTATTCTATTTTAAATTTATAAGTTTATAAAAATGTAAATTTTCCAGAATTTGAACTAAAATACAAAAGTTGAATTTCTATTCTTATTCGTTTTGATTTTTTTGATATTTCATTTGGATTCAAATGGGGGTATTTTCTTATTAACATTTATGTTTTAAAGTTAATAAAAAATTAACTTAAAATAGTAAATGTCAATAATCTGTACAGATAGTACGTAAATCGAATCAACTAGATTTGATTTAGTGTCACAATAGTTAATTTGAATTATATGAATTCGATTTATGTTTAAATATAGTGCTCCATGTAATTCGATACAGGTTAATTCGATTTACTACTAAAATGCGCAAATCGAATTTAGTAAATTCAATTTACATAGATATATACATGAAGGCATTCAAGTAACGTTCTTTGGTTTGAGTGATTCAGGTAATATTGGGTTGCTTTTGATTTATATAAGTGTTTTACCCTTTTATTTATTTTAAAATTTTATTCCAAAATGATTTAAATTTATAAGTTAGGACATTAATTAAATTAATTATGAGATTATTTAAATATTTATTTTTAATATAAAATTAACAATTTAAATTATGATCTAATTACTCAATTGGTCCTTATAATTTTACCAAATTTACAATTAAATTTTTATATTTTTTAATTAAATCTTTAAATTATTTTAATTTTTTTAATTAAGTCCTTATTAATTATTTTAATTTATAAGTTAAGAAATTACTATTATAACCATTGTTTTCACTTTACATAACCTAGCACTAGCCTAATCCTAATCCCCTTCAGCGTTTTTCTCTTCTCTTCCCTTCTTCTACATGAAAGCAGAATAATGCATATTCATAATATTGATGAGGGAACATCAATAATATTATTACTAAGATATAAGGAAATAAGTAAATCAGAAACAAAATTTGCTTTTCAAGGATGAACTTTAATCTCCAAACTCCAATGTATATGTAGGCGAGTAAATCTCTATAGTAGTTATTGAGATTTGCATGATTATCCAATGTAATCCTCGAGATCTCGATTTTTCTATTGTAGTCCTCCAGATAGAATTTCGAGTACTCATAGTGGTCTCTGGATATATTTCTGATGATAAGTCATTACCGGAGTGCTTACGAGGCGTCGTTTTGCCACGCTGGTCCCTCCCACTATACCCACATTGGTCCCTCGCAGTTGGTGTTATTGTACAAAGCCCCACTCCTGAACGCTTCACTCTCCCTCTTCCTCACGTTCTTCATCGCATTCTTCAGGTTTCCAATTCTCTTCCTCTATACTCTCCAAACCTATATCACCCCAATGCCCAACCCTGCACGTCCGACGGCCTTCGTGCTACCATTTGCCGCCCTAGCGCCCCCGAAGGCCCTGCTCCCGACCTCAGAAAGCAGCCCAAGAATAAGGACAAGCTCGATTTCGACGAGAAGAATGCCCAGATCTTTAGGCTCAGGCTCGACCATGCTCACCTTCAATCTCGCCTCTACATCGATCAATACTGCGTTGCGTTCACCGTCTCCTTCGTTACCTTCTCTTCCCTCTTCCTTCACACTTACTTGGGTTCCGATATCAATTCTGGCTTCTTCGTGAGTGGTGCTTTCGTTCCGATTCTGTTGTCAAGTTTGAGCCTTTACATGTGGGTCATGATGCTTGCGAAACTCACTTTTCTAGAGATCCGCGTCCAAGAGATCAGAGAAGCAACTCAGTGTTCTTTTTGGTGTTTTTGAGATTTTTGTGGGAATTTTGGGTTTGGATCACACCACTTCGTTGCTTTTAGACCTCCATTTTGTTGGTCTTGATGGGTTCTGGAAGGTTCTCCTTGCTGCATTCATGGGATTCCTTTCATTGGTGTTGTTCATTCCTGTTGCTAGAATTGCACATTCCTTTTGGCTTGGAACTAATAAGATTCGTTGCAATTTGTCCATGATCACTTGTGAATAGTTTGGTCACACCATCCTTTATGCAAACCAACTGTTTGTTATATTTACTGCTTTGATTTGGATTAAGCCTTTAGCTGAGATTTTCGTGGATAGTTTGGGGAATCCTTTCTTTAACCATAGTATATTGTTGGCAACTGTATACTTTATGGCTTTTGGTTCAGCTGCATGAAGCTGTTCCTGGAAAAAGGTACAACAGATATATGGAGCTTGCTCAAGCAACATTTGGTGAGTTTATTTGATATAGTTTATTTATTATATCACATTGTTATGTAAAGTTGCATAATTAATAATGCAAGAATGCTTTACATATAATTGATCCTAAAAAAACTGTGTTGGGTACTCAAACCAAGTTAATTGAAGATTCATATGCATATAACAGTCCTAAAACTTTTATTGCATGATTTGAAAAGGTTTCAACCTTGCTTTTTCAGGAAAAAGATTAGGGGTGTGGCTTGCTCTCTTCCCAACTGTTTATTTATCAGCAGAAACTGCAACTGCATTGATCCTTATAGGAGGGAAAACTATGAAACTCGTCTTCCAAATAGTTTGTGGTCCAACGTGTACCTCAAATAATTTAACCACAGTGGAGTGGTACCTGGTTTTCACTTTTCTATCCATTGTCCTGCTCAGCTTCCAAACCTCAATTCAATTGCAGGGCTCTCACTCATAGGTGCTGTGACAACAATCACTTACTCCACCATGGGTTGGGTTCTATTTGTGAGCCAACAAAGGCCACCCTTCATCTGTAATATCCTAACTACCAAAGCTCACGCTTCCGGCTGCGCGTCTTTGATAGCTCGGACATTACGACGACTTTTACATTATTTAATACTAAAATATGAGCCTGTTTAAATCTTTAAACCGCAATACCGCTCCCAAAATATTTTCATCCAATAACATACATCCATAGATACCATACAACTTACAAAACTCATAAAGAGTACATCCATATATATATATATATATATATATATATATATATATATATATATATATATATATATATATACATACATATAAATGATATCACAAGCATTAGACAATACAATTCCTATCCCTCTTACAGAATATCTCAAGATAAAAGCGAGGGTACAAATAATAGTCTAAAACAATACAGAGCATCTCAACAACTAAATAAACTTCTCGTGACGTCTGTGCCCATAACCTGAAAGGGGAAAAATGTAGGGGGGGTGAGAACATCATCCTCGAAAGGGTTCTCAGTAGAGGGTTTTTGGGAATTACTGTAATAGGATACGTGAAGATAACCGCACCAGTGATTCATAACCGTCTTATGCCTCTTTTCAAAAACAACGGTTTACAATGAAAGTAAAGTCGGAAATCTTTTCGGAAAGAAGAGCCGTTCAATTCTCAAAACTCAAAAGCCTTTCAAAACGGTTTATCTATGCAGAACCAAAATAGCCTTTCATAATTTTATTCCAAACCAGAAACACAAAAACCAAAATCAACCATCCGTTCATCTCTTTCCAACCACGGCCCTAGGCCCAAACAATCCAACCAACAACCAATCACCACAATCCAACAGAGTCCCAGATGCAAACACAAACAGGAAGTTCAAGCACAAACAAACAGTTATTACAAGTAGAACAGTTAGCAATTAATCACATAGGCAAACCAAGTATAATATGCACACCCAACCAATGTCACACAAATGCATATGATGCATGCCTGTCCCTAGTGGCTGATGATATCATCTGTCGGTTATAGAGCCAACCCGACAAGTCCTGGTAGCTAACCATTGGACTGTCCCTCTGTCGTGCATCCCCAACTCGAGTTATACTCATCATAAACTTGATCATAATCATGATCCATATCCATCACCCTCACTGGTGAATATTTACGGGGGCGAGCTCATCCGGGCCTTTCACAGTGCCCGGCCACACTTACGACATAGGGTCAACAGAGTATCAAGTCTCGACCTGGAGCACGTGGTGGCTAGCCACTGCTACTATCCAGGGAAACTCGTATCTCAGATAGTGGAAGTGCAACATTCACATTTATCAATGATTCAGCATAAACATGCATTCAATCTCATCCATGGATCAACATCCATCTCAGCCATCCGGCTCACGGTTCAATCCAGAACCAGCCAATATTCATATCATACACAGCCATTCCAGCTCACGGTTCAATCCAGAACCAACCAATATGTATAATCATACACAGCCATTCCGGCTCGCAACAAAACAGCACTTCCACCATTCAACATCATTAAATTCATAAAGTCGGCATTTAAGCCATAAATCATTTTCTCAATTCATTTCACTTTGGAATCGAGTTTCAACTCTTTTCAGCCTTGGCTTTAAAGATCTCATTTCTCAAATCATCTCAGGCTCATAAGCCACTTTTACTCAAGGTAAATTCCCCTTTGAAAACAATGCCACTCTCGGCATCCTCTTTCCAAACTTCCATAACCATGGCAAGTTAAAGATTTATTGTGAAACATTCAAAATCATCCATTCAACAATGGAATTTTATAACAAAGTTTCTCGGCAGAGTCCCAAGTCTTTAGGGGAGAATAACATATCTCATTTCGCCAAATTCATTTAAAATCATTAAAACATTGGCTTTCTGATTTGAGTAAGAAAATAGGATCTAAGCCAAACCGAGTCACGTAAATCATTTACTTCTTTCAAAGCCGTTTCCTTTACTTAGGCAAAACCAACTTCAACCCCCCATGATAAATTCTAAAGCGTTTCACTATTCAAAATTGCCTTAGTCTTGCAAGAATTCAGAATTCAAAGAGTACTTAAAACCTTTCTCAAAACATTTCAAAATGAAACTTGTCAATTGACATTCAGGTTCTTTCAAAGTCATTGAAACTTCTTTAATTGAAACCCCAAGTCAAATTCAAAGGCATAAACCCTTTTCACGTTCAAACAGCTTTAAAACACAAGTTTCATCTAAATAACTTTCTCTTGAAAGAGATACAATGCCTTTCTTAAGAAGCAAGACTAAATTACAATTTCCCCTTTTACTAACTCATTTCAAAAGCATGAATCATCCTTTTCTTGATAATTCAAATAAAATAGTAGAAGTCTTTAACTCATCATTCTCCAAACAACATTTCAATAAAGACTCGGATTTTTTTGAAATTTCGGCAGCACCTCCCCTAAAACTTAGACTTTGCCACCAGGTTCGGGTCCCAACAAAACCATTCCACAATCCTTTTCCAACAGTCCAAACTTCAAAAATCAGTCCAAGGCAAGCCAAAAATCCAACAGTCATCTCAATTCCATATTTCAAGAAAACCGTTTCAAAATCAAATCATTATCAGCCGAATACACTCATTTCTAAAGCTTTAAAGAAATGGTTCAGCAACAGTCATTTATCAAAAACCAGCTCATTTAAAGCCAGCCAGGCTGAAATCAAGAGTGCATTCTATATTACACATTCTCAAAAAAAAATCCATTCAATTCAAATCATTTTCCAACGAATTCAACCCGATCTCAAAGCTTTAAAAGAATTAACTTCAAAAGCATTTCGTTTCACAAAACCACACAATAGTCCAGTCAAACAAACACCCATAATCATACAAAACAATCAAATAATACATAGGACTGATACAATCACCAAATACACATCCTCACATCAGTACCCATATGTAATAATTCCAATAATAAACTATAGTTTTCGGAAAGCGCCCCTACCTCAAAACGCAAATTCATAACCCAAATGCCTCATCAAGTCCTTTCTGTCTCAAACTGAACTGGCGGCAACCAAAACCTCAGCTCCAAGCCACTTTCGCAACAGTCTCAACAACTCTAATCGCAACATACAACAACCGAAACTCAATCTTATAGCAATTAACGCCACAAACCTCAGCGTATGATAACAGAACGGTAACTAAAGGGCTTTCAAATCGAAACGCTTACCGAACTAAAGAAAGAGCGGCTGAACCGAAACAGCAGTGGTCTCTGAACCAGTTCGGCGGTGGCCCCGGCAGCCACCTCCAGCGGCAGCGGCGACCCGACTCCGGCAACGGTGACTGAAACCAACATGCCGCAACAATAAAACTCCAGAATCTCATAAGAAACGAAAATCAAATTCGAAACCCTTACCGGCATACTTTTTCCGGCGACGGCAGCAAGGTCTCAAGCGACAGAAATGGCCAAAAGCTCCGGCGGCGGTCCCGGAAGTCATAGAACCATCCTCGGCGGTCCGAATCACAGAGATGCAGCTCCCTTCTCCGGCAGCGACACCGGCGGCGGCCTGAACCCCTTGACATCATCAGAACAGCCGGCGATGACCAGGGACGCGATGAACACCGCGACAGCCGCTGAGCGACCCAACAGTGGCGGTTCTGGAGGAACGGTGACGGCAGCTCAGCAACGGCGATGACAGCAGCGTCGCCTTCCCCTCGCGCGAGCACGCGCGCTCCCTCTTTCTCGTGCCGGGCTCCTACATCGCATCCCTCACGCCCGCAGTCCTGGGTTCGACGCGGCTTAATGATGATTAACGGCGACTCCCAGATCTCCATCGACGGCGGCGAGGTGCGGTGGCCAAACAGCGCCTCCTTCCTCTCCCCTGCGCGCTCCCTTCGCGCACGAGCTCTCCCTCTCGCCGTTGCGATTCTCCTCAGGCGACGGAACGAGGTGGTGGTTGGCAGAGCCACGATTGGGTAGGGGTGACGGCACGGTTATGGCGACGAAGCTCTTCGCGGTTCTGGCGACAAGGAGGACGGCGTCTCCCTCCCCTCTGAACCCTCCGTCTCTCAAATCCCCCCTTCAGCTTCTCTTCTTTCTCATTGCAGCGTTGCTGCTGCTTCTGATTGAGTTGCATTTGTGTGAATGGAAGGAGGAAGGGAAGCAGGCTGAGTGCGGCGGCTGGGTTGGGAAGGATTTGGGTTTCACTTTCAAAAGTTAGGGTTAGGGACATTTTTGTAAATTCAAATAAAAATAGGGGTAATATGATAATTAGGAGCAAATTTTAACCCAATAAAATTAATGTATGAAAATACTATTTGCTCATCAATTTTACAAATTATTTTTAATAAAATGTCCCAACCAAATAATTAGAAATAATATACTTAATTTCTTCATTTTCCAAAATAGCAACATTAATATTTAAAATATCACTTATCTAATCCAAATCATATAAAATCCTTATTATTTCATAACTATCAACTTTATAATTCAAATATAGAAAATGATCCAATAATTATAAAATTGGATAATAATCATAACTCATCTCAAATTCAATAAATCAAAACTTGCCTTAATTTTCCTTAACAGAGAAATTTCTGAAATTAAAACTACAGAAACACTGAATTTGAAATTAGCTAATGATAGCCCTTTTTTAGAAGATCTGGGTCTTACATCATCTCTTATGAACCTTTGTCATCGCCATCATCTTTTGCATCTTTGTTTCTTGTCTTGAATGCTCTTGGAATCGTAGCATTTTCTTTCAGAGGCCACAATTTGGCACTATTGATTCAGGTACTAATAATGTCTTGCTATAAACTTTGTCTAATTAAACTTCTAATTTTTCTCTCTTTAGTTAATGAAAATATGAGCTTTTCTTCTTTTTCAGGCTACAATGCCATCGACTTTTAAGCACCTGGCTCAGGTGCCAATTTAGAAAGGTGCCAAGATTGCTTATTTCTTCATTGCATTGTGCCTCTTTCCTTTAGCTTAGTTACTGGATTATGATTGATTTTTTAGGCAGAATTTCAAATATAACTGAATTGTTTGTACCTGTTTATCAAAATTTGGAGATTTAGGGTTAAATATAGTGGAAAGGACCAATATGAATATAAATTGGAAATGAGCCAGCTTAGCTAGCCGTTGAAGTCATCCAGCATGGCAAAACGACGCCACGTAAGCGTTCCGGTGATGACTTATCACCAAAAATATGTGCAGGGACCACTATGGAGTGCTCGGAACTTGAGAACTACATTGGATAATCACGCGAATCTCAGCAACTACTATGGAGATTTACTTGTATGTAGCCACATTGTCAAATTCATGCTTTTTACATTAACTCCCATTTTGTCAAGTTATTTGGGTTATCTTTGCCATAAGTGACTTTAGCTTCTTGAGAATTAGTAGCAGTAGCAGCGCCATCTTGATACGGAGCACCTAGATAAAGAATGTGGGAAAGGGCCTAAAATCTTCTTTGGATATTCCGATTGCTCTTGGCTCTCAATAAGAAAAGCCAAGTCAACTATCAAGCTCGGGATGTAACCGAATACCAAGTGGACGCCAGCACTGTTAACCATGGAAGATCCTATGTCAATATCAACTTCCATGAAATTCTCTCCTGAACAATATTTACAATGAAGGGCTGGCCGATTATGCATATTTTCAAAATCCATTGTCACCCCTCAAGAATTTGTCCACGAGGGAACCCTCGGCTACAGGCTCCACGAAGGCAAAATACGCTACGACGCTGTTATTGTTGTGGTTGTTGCCAGCTTTGTAGTGGCAGCACTTGTGGGTTGTGGCCACTCAATTCCTCACCGGTAGTGAAAGACTTATGACGTGTGGAACACTCGTGCATCTTGGGGCTGCCGTTCGTGGTGGTGGAGGCTGACACGTTTTCGTTGTTGACTGCAGCTGCTGTGGTGGCGGCGGTGGTGGTGTTGTTATTGTAGTCGAATGTGAACTTTTGGGAATGTTAGGGTTTTGGAGGGAGAAAGAAAGACAAAGGACAGGGGAGAGGATTATTTTGTCATTATGTAAAACAAGAGAAAGTCACGTTTAGAGTTTTATTAATTACTCAACGGGTATCTTTGATTTAAAAGAGTTTTGCTAGATAGAGAATCATTTTGTAAATAATGTGACAATAGATTTTAGAATTGATTCAATAAAGTAAAAAAACACTCCATTTTTAAATTGTTTTTTAGATCTTAACATTAGAATAATCATCTGCACTCCTAGTAAATTGAATATCCAATCATTGTTAACTGTGTATGATATATCGAATTAAAAGAAATAACCATCTAATTAAAAATAATGAACATAATCATCTGTATACCTATTGAATTGAACATCCGCTATATCCATTGTTCATATTGTTTAGTTTTTTCATTGTCTACTTATACTTTTTCAATCTGAAAACAAAATATTTTGATAATTTAAATATTTTTGTCATTATAAAAATTTAATTATAAATTTAATAAAATTATAGAGACTAATAGAATAATTAAATTTTAAATTATTGATATTTTATTAGTTAAAAATTATTATTTAATTTTAAAATTTGTAAAATTTACATCTTTATTTTTCTATAATTATTAATCTCTTGACCCATATGGAAAGAAAATCTAAAACAGAAGCAGAAAATAAAAAATGACATCTAAATTAAATCAATCAAGACTCTTGCCTAGATTAAGAAGTTTATCAAATTATAAGTACACTAAAAAATTTTATAATAAAAAAGATAATTTTAAAATTTAATTTTAAATTTTAGGGACGATTTTATATAAAAAAATTTTTTTTAATATATACCTTAAAAATTAAAATCGTACTTAACTCTAAATAGTATTTATTATTACATAATATGGATTAAGTTAGAAGCAGAACAAATAATTATATTGGATGGATATTTTTACCTTTGTCCATGACTGTGGCCTTGGAATCAGCTTAGGGAAGCTCCCATCATATTCCTCAATTTTGAATTTCATTGGACCTGCTCAAAATCTCATTAAATATATTGTAAGCGTGATAGATTAAGATTTAGTTTGGTAAAGTTTTTCGAAGAAATATTTGTACTTATTAAAAGCTCAAGTTCTTTATTTTGTGTTTGGTAAATCAAAAAAATCATGTGATTGTACTTGCAGCTCTTAAAAGACTGGGGTACTTTTAAAAGCATTTAGGATAGAGCTTTTTAAAGTTGGCTTGTACTTTTCAATTTTAAAATTTAAAAGTCTAATATAACCTCATATGTTAACTAATTTTTAAATTTAATGTTTGCATTTATGTCTATTATAATATTTTTAAATTTTAAAAGCTATTTTACAAAACACTATTAATGTTGCTTATGTTTCTTAAAAGCTATTTTTTATTTGATTTATCAAACATAAATGCTACAACTTTTAAAAAGTCATCTTTTAAAAGTTAACTTTTATAAGTTACTTTTAAAAAATAAAAGCTTTACCAAACTAAGCCTAAATGGCATCTCAAATAGTCTTTAGCTTTTTAAATTTTCTTTTTTAATAACATGCTCATGAAAAAAAAATCTAAACACATTTTAAAATAATCAAATAAAAAACTATTAAAACGTTTTATATACTCATTCAATCATATCAATTTTTTTAGATGATTATTCATGTAATTAATATAAAAAATAATTTTTATTAATATGGTATTACGTAATTTAATGTATATATAAAATTACTTAATACTAAAAATATATCAAAATTAAATCACACATACTACGTGTACACAAAAATTAATCGCTAAAATCAGCTATTAATATAAAACATACATTGAAATATAAAATATATGTGAAAAAATGAGTTAAAATACACCGTTAATTTTGATATACAAATAATATTTTTGAAATTAAATTCATGTCAAATAAGTTAAATTGTATTTCTTATTTCTAAATGAAGAGAAGGTTGTAAAATTATACTTTTGAAAAGACAAATTGCGAATTGAAGATCACCTATTTGAAAACTAAGGCCGGAAAATGAAGAACAACCGGGGCCACCAGTGAGCCATAGCAAAAGAGGGTCATTCTTAGGATCATTCTCTGACTTAATAAAATAGTAGAAAACTTGCATGTCATCATCTGAATCCCCCAACCCAATATACCTGTAACAATAATAATAATAACTTTTCCTCAGATCCAAACATTGTTCGTTAAAATTGCTGCATGGAATTGGAAAAATATACTAACTAAAAGAAAATGTTGAATAATACATGTTTCTGATTGTTTTCGGATATCTTTCTACTTCATTTGTTATTCAAAAGAATGTTTAGTAAGATTTTGAGACGACAGGTGATACGATAATAATGAACGTACCCGGTTTCAAGATGAAAGGGAAGGGGTCCATCATAACCAGGAAGGTTTTCAACTTTTGCACCAATACCTTCAATCTGAAATGGTAGAAGCTGCAAGAAAAGTGTGAGTGTGAGTGTGAATGCAAGAAGCAGCACTTGATTATTAGAAGCCATGGCTGCTACTACTTCGAGTCACTTTACTTTTTCTCTGTATTCGGTGTCTTCCATGAGTTATAAAGATGAATGCATTCACGGATCCCACCTACTACCTAATTGATAACATGACTCGTTTATTTCATGTTATTTTTAGATTGGGGCCACTCAGATAAAATGGTATTTTAAGATTTTTTTAGTAATTAAGATTTAATATATATAATTATTAATTCGTATTATTTTTATTAAAATTAAATTAGATATATTAATTTAATTAAAAAATTGATAAATTACATTTTTAATCGATTTAAATTAATATTTTTAATAAAAAATAATTATAATATTATTATTATAAAAAATAATTAAAATATTATTATTATTATTATTATTATTATTATTATTATTATTATTATTATTTGAGAATTTTATATTCTAATTTTTTTTTTGTATGTGGTGATAAAGTTTGGGTTTAAGATTTTTAAAATTAGAATATATAATATGAGTATTTTAGTTATTTTCTATAATAAAATTATTGTAGTTATAAATATTGATTAATTAAATGTTTGATTTATTAATTTTTTTATTAAATTAATTTATCTAATATATTTTTTGACAAAAATAATACGGTTTAATTGATTATATATATTGAATTTTAATATATTTTTAAAATTAGAACCCTCTACTGAGGAGGATAGGTTTGATGACAGTGCTGATGATGGTGAACATGAGGATTACTTTGAGTTCGATGTAGAGGATGGTGTTGATGGTGGACAATCAAATGCGTTCGGTGAGTTTAATGGCCCGCTAAATCAAGAAGGGACAACAGATAAGGGTGCTAAGGATAATGAAGCTTCTGGAGAGATGGATGAACAAATTGGAGATATTTTGGATGGTTATGAAACTGAAGACATAGATAGTTACGAGGGAGATTCTGATGACATGGTTAAGAAAAAAAGATTTCCTAAGTATGATGAGGGAGAAAATATGTAGAGAGTATGAGTTTAAGGTTGGGTTGGAGTTCAAAACACTGTCCCAGTTTAAAGATGCAATTAAGGAGCATGCCTTATTGAATGAGAGAGATGTTAGGTACAAGAAGAACGACAAGTTGAGGTGCAGAGTAGTGTGTAAGGGACAAAAAGGAAAGTGTAAGTGGATTTGCTTTGCAAGTAAGGTAGGAGGATCTGATTGTTTTAGTATAAAAACCTTGAAGGGCAAGCGTAGCTGTGGGAGGAGTTATAGTGGTAGGCTTGCTTCTAGTGAGTGGATATAAAAAAAGATTGTCAACAACATTAGTCGTGGAGAAGATATGCGGCTGGCCACTATTATTCAAACAATTCAGGATAAGTATATGGCAAATGTTAGTGTTGGAAAGGCTTACTGGGCAAGGAGAAAAGCAAGGGAAGAAGTACATGGAAGGGCCATACTACAATATGCCAAATTGAGGGATTATTGTGCTGAGATTTTAAGGGCAAATCCCGGGTCCAAGCTTAGTATTATTGTGGATAGGCCATCTTTAACACACCAACCGCGATTCATGAGGATGTACATATGCCTCGATTCGGTGAAGCAGGGCTTCTTGGCTGGTTGTAGGCCGATTATAGGAGTGGACGGGTGTCACTTGAAAGGGGACCATGGTCAACAGCTACTAGTTGCAGTAGGGAGGGATCCTAATGACAATTATTTTTCAATTGCAGTTGCAGCAGTGGAGGCGGAAATAAAGGACAGCTGGGGATGGTTCCTTGATTTGTTGCTAGATGATATCGGTGAATCAAGAAGATGGGTTTTCATGTCAGATCAACAAAAAGTAAAGATAATATGACTTATGATTCTAACTATTTCATTGAATAATATGACTTATGATTCTAACTATTTCATTCTACTTGCATTGTTTTTGTTGACTGAATAATGATACTGGATACTGTTGTTTTTGTTGTTATAGGGTTTGATGCAAGTTTTTGCTGAGATGGAACCATCTGTTGAGCATAGATTATGTTTAAGGCATCTGTATGCCAACTGTAAGAAGGCATATGGTGGAGGGACAGTTTTGAGGGATCTAATCCTATCCATTGCTAAAGCTACCTATATGGAAGAGTGGGAGAGAAGAATGAATCTGCTCAAGGAAAAAAATAGAGACTATTATGATAAACTGATGGGAGTGGACCCAAAGTTGTGGACAAAGAGCCATTTCACGTTTATGGCAAAGAGTGATATGCTAATGAATAACATATCAGAGGCTTTCAATGGCAGGATTCTTGAGGTAAGAGACAAGCCCATTCTAACGATGTTTGAGTGGATCAGATGCTACTGGATGTCAAGATTTGCAGAAAAAAAAGAAGAAGGCTGAGAAGCATGAAGGATCCATTCTGCCTAAACCAAAAAAGAGGTTTGATGTTATTGCAACAAGAAGTATGGAATGGCATGCTAGATGGGCAGGTGAGCTGAAGTTTGAGGTACATCACAAAAATAGGATGATCATGGAAAGGTTTGTGGTGGATCTGTTAGCTGGTACTTGCAGCTGTCGATTTTGGGATTTGAGTGGTATGCCATGCCCACATGCATGTAGTGCCATCTTTGAAAAGGGTGATAATCCTGAAGAGTATTGCAGCAACTACTATAGTCCAGCAGCATACCTTGCAACATATGGAAAATCAATTGCTCTAATTAATGGAGAGAACATGTGGCCGAAAGTGAACTGTGATACCATCATACCCCCAGTTTTCAGGGTTAAACCTGGTCGACCAAGAATGGTGCGAATTAGAGAACCTGATGAAAATAGATCTCAAACGAAGTACAGAAGGACGGGTACCTCTGTGACTTGCAGCAATTGCAGCCAGTATGGACACAACAGGAGGCACTGTCCAAATCCTATTGTCTCAGGTACATCTTATTTTGTTGTTGTTTCATAATTGTTGATTGCACCAGTTCTTTTCTGTAATGTTGCCTTGATTCGATTGAACTTGCATCAGCTCCTGAACCCGCTGCTGCTGCATCTGATGTTGCAACTGACTCAGCTGAACCTGGAAATGGTGCACATGATGCTGGAGCTGCTGCAAGGGGGAGAGGCAGAGGAAGGGTTGCGGGACTGGGTAGAGGAAGGGGCAAAGGAAGAGGAACTATTGTCACAGGTAATTCTAGGATTTGTTGCTGCATACTAGACGATTGAAAATGTTCTATTATGAAATGAGTTAACCATTATACTTTTGTTCCATCAGCCTCTGCACCAACTACTGCTGCTGAATCATCTGCTGAATCTGATGCAAGGGGGAGAGGCAGAGGAAGGGGTGTGGGACTTAGTAGAGGAAAAGCAACCAGTTTCACAGGTATAACTATATTTTGCTATTTCATACTACATAATTGAAATGGTTTAGTGATGGAATGATTTAAAAATTTGGTTGTTGTTGTCTCAGCCCCTGCACCAAATACTCTTGCTGCTGAATTTGGATCTACAACTGTGTCACCCCTTACTGGATCTGGTTCTGCAAACGACTCACCCCTTGCTGGATCTGGTTCACCTACTATTGGAGCTGCTGCAAATCCTCCTTATACACCAGCAACTCAAGCAACTCTCTTCATTGAACCACTCATTCAGCCAACTCTACAAGTAGCACCAGTTACACAGCCTTTGCCTAAGACTAAGACTTTTGGGATGAGAAGAAGTGAAAGATTGAAGATGGGGATAAGAAAGGGAGCAGCCAAACCTGCTGAACACATAGACCTCACAGATGATTGAAGCTTTTAGGGTTATGTAGCTCCTCCTACTGTGGATTTATGTAGGGCTTTTTTTGTGCATTATACTCTACTGTGGAAGTATTTTGGTATTGGGAACATCATTTTTTTAGTTTATTTTGCTTTGTGGTGGACCACTTTTGATAGTACATTTTAGGTGGAGCATTTATCTTGTGACTAGTGGAAGTTAGATCCACTGAACTTATCTAATGTGTGGAACATGTTAAGGACCACTTTTGTGAATTATATTATTCTAATGATGCATCTGTGATAGGCTGATAGCAGTTGTTTTTAGTTGTGTATATTTTCATTCAATATCACAACATTATATTTATAGCAGCAAACAAAAAAAAGTTTCATCCATTCAATCTAAATAACATAACATACACTTTTTATAACTGCTCTGTTTAAAGCCAACAATGACCACTTCATCAATAAACTTTACCACATAGCACTGCAACTATTAGGATTACACAACAAAAAAACAACATCATCGGCATCTTGGTCTGCTTCATGTTTTCTTCCAACTTTCAAAGTTCCTCCTGGACCGAATTCAACTCTACACAGATTCTTCCAACACAATCATCAACTTCTCCAATCTTCTCCTTTAACCTCTCCGTGTCAACACTAAGTCTATCAACCCTCATTTCTTGTGCATTTTCACCCCTAATTTCACCCTATACCCAACCAGAGTAATACTGTGAAGAAAATAAGCAAACATCGCCAACCTTCTTATCTTCATCAACCCACTCAAAAAATTTGCATCTTCTACTTGGGCAAGACATAAACCTTATATTTGGATTCTTGGGTGTATTAGCACTTTTCAGAATTAGAGACTCTCCACAGAAGCAATGACTCCTCCTCTCCTTCTGCTTCAACCACTCACCTTTCATATCATCTTCATTATCAATCCACTCAAAAAAACTGCACATTGGCACTCGTTCACAAGCTACATACCTCCTTCCATGGCTGGCCACTTCAGAAGAAGACAGAACAACAACTGCCTCCCCACAATAACACAAATGTCTTCTCTTGTTGAGACTTCTTGAACTCGAAATTCTCGAAGAACGTTGGGTGGAATCCATGCAAGATGAGAAAATTTCAGCAACAAATAAGAAGAAAGGGAGAAGAGGAGAACGATGAACAGAATAGGGTTCTGGAGTTTTAGGATGAGGGCAAGGATTATGTAGGGTTATACACATGGGTATTTTGATAAATTTAACACAGGTAAACGTTTTATTTAACGTTCACTGCGAATAGGGACCCAATTAAAACAAAAAAATTGGTATAGGGACTCAATTGAAAGGAAAAAAACTATAGGGACCTAATTAAAAATTCGGCCAAACTATAGGGACCAACAGAGTAATTAAACCTCTTTAAAATAATACTGGTATCAATAAGAACTTATTATATTATTAGAAAAAAAAGCGAAATGCTATCACTTGTATACTTTATTAAACCCCATTAAAGGGTAAATCACTAAAAATGCAACCGAATAATTTGTAACGGACGAACACGCATTCGAATTTTGTTATCGACAAAAATTCTCTCAAATAATTTTAAAATACGACAAAAATATCTAACATTAAATATGTATTTTTAAAAAATACCTTAAATATTGAATTTGATGCGGTTTTTTGCAAACATAATTAGAAAAATAAGATATTTTTATCTTTAAAATTTAGTGATTTTTCGCTAAGTATATATTTTTTTATGATTTTTTAACAACCAATAATATTTTTAAAAAATCATAAAAATTATATATTTAGCGAAAAATTACCAAATTTTAATAATAAAAATATTTTATTTTTCTAATTATGCTTGCAAAAAATGCATAAAAATTCTCTCCAAAGCATTTTTTGAGAAATACATATTTAATGTCGCGATTTTAAATTATTTGAGGACATTTTTTTTATAGCAAAATTTAGGTGCATTTTTATCGTCAACAAAATTATTCGAATGCATATTTTTTATAGTTTATCCCCATTAAATAAATATTGTAACGTTGTAACAAAAATATAATTAAAATGCACCGAAATAAATTAGGTGTATTCAGTTGTACTCCTGCATTTTATTGCTCTATTTTTTTTATTATCTTGTTATCAATTTGGTAGAAAAATAGATCCAAATCAATTTAACATAAATTTTTTTCTCAATTATTTACAAAATTCTATTTTTTCTTCCAATTGAAATACACAAAATTTTTAACCTTCACATCTATAAAATTTAAATTTTTCTATTGCAAATTTTTTTTGTAACATCCTAACTTTTAACACCTCAAGATCATACTAAAAGCTTTAGGCATTATTTATCTCTAACCCTTTTTATTGTATACTATCTTTATTTAATATCGAACCTTTATGAATACGAACCGAAACTTTAATTAAGAAAACAAAAAGTCTTCACTTAAAATATCTTAGTCACAAATATATATATATATATATATTCACATAGCAACATATATACATAGACTTATTCAAAGATCCTCAACTATAAGTCCTACCCCTCTAGAAAGCTAAACAGTAAACAACGAGGGAAAAATAAAATCTAAGAGCTTAACTCGTAAACACCATCTTCTATACTCCTGTAACTCCGCACTAAACCTTCGCACTTGTAGCTAAAATGGGTGGAAATAAGGGGTAAGAACTGGAGAGCTCTTAGTAGGGTCGGGGTGTATAAAATCAACAAAACTCAAATATTCAAATCTAAAACTCTCATATTTTTCTTGTATAAAATTTTGCACAAAACTGCATTCCATATATTTCACCACTTACTAAGAAACTATTTTAACCAAAACTTACCGCTGATCCTACCAATCACGGCCTCTGGCTCGACTCAAATAAACTCAGCCTCTGGCCCAAATTAAATCAACATCAAAACTTAATCACAAAACAGAATCAATCATAAGCACAAACAATACAAGACAAACACAATCAGATAGTGATTACAGCACGTACAACAAATAACAATTAGACAGAAACCATCAGATAAGAAAACCAAAATACTTAAGCATACATAGAAAAAGCAAACAAATGTAGTATGATGCATGCCTGTTCTACTGGCCGTGAGCTCACGTGCCGGTTATATTGCTAGAACCTAACACATCCGACAGCTAACCTGGATATCCTCTTCTTGAAAACCGGTGTGCGGTACACCACCACAAACCCCACCTGGCGGCCAGTACACCACCACAAACCCCACCATTGTGAGTGGGACACCACCACGAACCTCGCAAGATCTTCAATTGAAAAAACAACACACACATGAGCGGTAAATAACCACGATCCTCACAAACACATTCACAACCCGTGGGTGGTAAACCACCACGATCCCCACGTTCATCACGACACTGGACAAGCAGTACACCACCACGGTCCTTGCCAGGTCATAGCTCAAATTCAAAACCACAATCTTTTAAAATCTTGACCTAGAGCAAGTGGGACTAAGCCACAATCCTTACGTACTGCCCAGGTATTTTTCAAATATCAAAATCTCTCTTTTAAAAATAATTCAAATCTATTTTTCTTTCATTAAACTCCTTTTCTTGATAAATCAAATTCAAACATAATACTTTTCTTGATAAAATTCAAAACATAATTATTTCGTTAATAATTCAAAAAAGTTAATATAATTTTTAAAATTTTTGAAAATCCATTTTGACTCCCAAAATAATCAAAACACCCTAGGTGGCTGTTCATACATCACCAAATCAAAATCCCAAGCAATCAACAATAATTCAACATAAATTCATTCAAACTCAAACAATAATTAATTAAACCAACATTCATTTATCAAATTCACATTTAATTATTATAAAATTACTAAAATCCTACCTTCGTACAAAATCAAAACAAAGAAAACTCTAGAGAAGCTTTCTAACCGAGCTGCTGAAGAAGAAAATGTCAGAAGTCATCTGTGCCTCCTAGAACTTCAATTGGCCAAACTCAAGGGGAAGAGGGGCTACGTCACCGTCAACTTCTACCGGAAAAAAGTAACGCCAACGTGTAGAGGATGATGATACGAACACTTTTACCGAATTAGATTTTTTGTTGAAGTTACGAATCTCAAAAAATCGAAGCCAAAAATTTTGGTGAGAGTCACGATTTTTTTTTCAAGGAAGCTTCGGTCTCTCTCTCACCCATGGTCATTTCTCTCTCTCTTTCTTTCTTAAATGGCTTTGTGATGGAAAGAAAGAATAGACTATGTTGAAGTTTTCAAAAGAAAAGGGTTAGGTGCCATGGAAGGGACATGTCATTTAATATATGGCTACGTTTGGTTAGTGTATACTAAAAGACATAGACACTGAGTCATCAATAAAAAAGACATAGACACAAAATACATGTGTACATATTTTATATTTGAAACATAAACACATAAGACACAGAAATTATTGAAAAGACTATAATATCCTCATCATCTACTTTCACCACCACCATTACTGCTTACCAGATTCTTCATCAACCCAAAAAAAATAAATAACAAAAAAATTCAATAATTTTGACAATAAATTTAATCACCAATGGCAGCAAGAACTCTATTTAATAATTAATTCAACAATTATTTTTTTAAGAAGATAAATTAAAACAAATAAAAAAAAGAGTGGATAAAGAGAAAGAGTAGGAGAGATGCGGCAATGGAGAGGCGACATGGGAGAAGCGAAAGTGGCAGACTCAAAGAGGGAGAAGAAGAACAACGAATCTGGAGATAACGTGAAAAATAGATCTGAAGGCAACCATGTCAAAAGGCGACGACGGCGGTGATGGAATAGAAGCGAAAAATAAAGAAGAAGGAGAGAAGAATGAGAGAAGGAAGAAAGGCAATGGTTGTTTGGTTGGAGAAAGGGAGGAGAAAGGTGAAGATGCTGGTTTGGGTATGAGGAAGAAAAGGAAGAAGAACTGATGCAGAGAGAGGGATAACATGAAAAATAGAAGAAGGAGAAAGAAGATCTATAAAGGGCAAAACTGAAAAAAAAATGAAAAAAAATGTGTCTGTGTCTAAAAATTTGTATTCCACCCTTTGGTCCAGTACACAAATTTTGTGTATTTGTGTACTTGCGTGTCCTTCTGTGTCTACTAAAAATCTATATCTCAGTAAACAAACAATGAACGTGTACTACTGTGTCTATGTCTCAGTGTTTATGTCTCTCAAACCAAACGCTGCCTATACATGCATGCATAAGCCACGTTTGGTTTTTCTTGCTTTTTTTTTTTTTGTTTCCTAATGAAACCGCCAAATGAATGTAAATAATAATAATAATAATAATAATAATAATAATAATAATAATAATAATAATAATAATAATAATAATAATAATAATAAATTTAAAATTTTTCTATCAAAATAGTTTTTAATAAAAAATTCAAACTAATAGAATAAGTCATAATTAAATTAAACTTAAATAATCATAAAATTTTATTTGATTATTTTTGTTAAAAAAATAGTTTTCTTAATGGTTATGCTACACATCCATATAATTTTTCATCCAAATCTATCCAAGTTGGCCCAATACCAAAAAAATCTAATACCATTAAATGAGCGTGTATACACGGGCTCACAACACCGAAACATTAACATATTCATTCGCGCCTTGAATATGAAACAACGTTTCTTCTTCAACATTGAAACCACTACTGGAGAACTTCGAATCTCTCTCAAAATCTCTCAAACTTAACTTGTGTTTTCTACGAAAATCGCTACTGGAAAAGAATTGGGAGAAGATTTCGAAAGGAAGAAGAAAAAACAAACAAAAACAAGAACAGAGACTGTGAAAGGTATGATAAAAACTACTGTTCATTTAAAATTTTGTAACCTAGCATTTCTCTTAGTTGTATTTTAGGTTTACTGAATTGAGTTGCTTCGTTTAGTATATTGACTTAATCTGATTCCATTTTTTTGCGTAACTAGGACGTAGGAATGGAAATGTGTTCTTACTTTCTTTCTGTTCAGCGGAGTTGCTCATTTTCATTCATTTGATTGTTAGTGTGTTTAGTTGAGTCCTTTTGCATGCAGAAATGATTTACTTGATGATTGAATGTTTATCACGTTTTATTCAGCACATGATTGGTATTCGGTTCACTGGTGTTTGTCATTTGATTCACCTGATTGTTAGTGCATTCAGTTGAATTCTTTTGTATGTAGAAATTATTTACTTGATGATTGAATGTTTATCATGTTATATTCAGCACATTATTGGTGTTCAGTTCATAGGTGTTTGTCATTTGGTTCACCTGATTGTTAGTGCATTCAGTTGAGTTCTTTTGCATGCAGAAATATTTTTCTTGCTTATTGAATGTTTATCAAGTTTTATTCAGAACATCAATGAAATTCAGTTTAGTGGAGTTGGTTATTTTAATTCATTTGATTATTAGTGTGTTTAGTTGAGTTCTTTTGCATGGAGAAATGATTTACTTGATGATTGAATTTTTATCACGTTTTATTCAGCACATGATTAGTGTTCGGTTCACTGGTGTTTGTCATTTGATTCACCTGATTGTTATGTGTTCAGTTGAGTTTTTTTGTATGCAGAAAAGTTTTTCTTGATGATTGAATATTTATCACATTTTATTCAACCTGAATGGTGTTCGGTTCAGTTGGGTTGGCCATTTTGATTCACTTGATTAAAATATGCATGATTGTGCTTGTCGGTGTATTGAGTGAAGTATTGACCAAATATTTTTGGCTTCGGGCTCGAATATGGTCCAAATATTCTATTGCACAAACTGAACAAAATCAGAGACCAAGTGATTCGGGCATCTGAAGAAATAAGACTCCCAAAGCCATCTGCTGCCCTTTCCAACCCTTATTGTAAATTTACATCTGGGGATATAAATAGTAAATAGGATATACTTTGTTTGACTGGTTGTAATTAACACTATTTTGTTTAACTTGTTTAAAAAACCAAACAATGTATATATGTGAATATTAGTGTAAATGTTATTAGAAATTTAATGTTAATGTATATATCTTATTCAAGATGGATTAGTCCTTGTCCTGTTGGTCTGAGATGTTAATATATATATGTTGTAACTATCTAGCTACTGTTTTGTTCTAGGTTGACAGTGAATGGAATCAGGGTATTTATCAAACATTAAGAGCCCAAAAAAACAAATGAACCGAAATTAATATACAGGGTGAACTGAAAAAGTGCATATATCAATATAGCAGAGAGATAATTTTAAAAACATGTTGCTATCAGTATTCTTGGTTCTATCTCAATTCCTAACTTAACCCCTAAGCTCATCACCTTTTCTCCAATCCTCTGAAACACCGATGCACAGACAGATAAAGCAGACATGGCAAACATAGGTAGATATTCAAATATAGCAAATACGCATAGATATTCAAGTAAGCAAACCCAAGTAATGAAAACCAAACAAGTCACATAAATGCACATGATGCATGCCTTTTCTACTGTCCATGAGCTCACGTGTCGGTTACTTTGCTAGAACCCGACACATCCGACAGATAACCCGGATATCGTCCTCTCAAAAACCGGTGGGCGGTACACCACCACGAACCCCACATGGTGGGTGGTACACCAACACAAACCCTGCCATTGTGAGCGGTAAACCACCACGAACCTCGCAAGATCTTTAATTGGAAAAATAACACACACATGTAGGCGGCAAACCACCACGAACCCACAAAACATTCACTTTTAAAAACATGTGGGGGGTACACTACCACGAACCCCACAAAACATTCACTTTCAAAAACATGTGAGCGGTACACCACCACGAACCCCACATACTCCTCGACACTGGGCAAGTGGTAAACCACCAAGAACCTTGCCAGGTCAAGCTCAAATAATTTCGTTTTTAAATTCATTATACATTATTCATCCAAAATCATTCAATAAGACCAGATTCATCATATACATATCACATTCACACACTTTTCATTCGTAATTCACCACCTCTCAAACTTTTTTCATCTCCAAGTTACTACTCCTCCCTACCTTCTACTCACCATTTAACATACAACTGAGGTTTATGGGCTAAAAGAGTGAAAATAGAGGTCTAGAGATTCAAAATTACATTTTAAAACACAAAATTCATTTTGCTAATTTTAGGGGTCACACGTACGCGTGGGCCACGCGTATGCATGCATGCCGAACAGAAATGCCTATCTGCGTATAGAGGGGTTTGCGTACGCATGCACTGCAGATTAGTCAAAGATGGCTAAGTCTGCAGAATTTCAGTTTTACATACCGAACTTCCGATGTACATAAATTTTTTGTTTTAAAATATTTTTCATCTATTCTTCAAACGGTGCAAATTTTACGAACCCAATTTTTATATGAAATAAGTTTGAAACAATTTGGGGGTCTGAAAATCGAGTTATGGCTCGCCAAAGTTCGGTCAAAAATCAACTTTTCACAAAATTTTCACAAGATTTCTAAGCCTCAATTTTCATAACACTTCAATTCCATCCCTTTTAAAACTTACCAAACCACATCAACCCAAGCCCCAACATTACTCAATACACCAATTTTACAGGTATGGTCACTTTCACACAATAATTCATTCTCAACAACAATATAATTCATACCAAAAACTCACACACACACATACACACACACACACACACACACACACACACACACACACACACACACACACACACATATCATCAACACCATCAACTTTTTCATACAAAATGACAACCACTTAGCCAATCCACATTCAATTCAACATAAATATACTACAAAATACATCACCATTATCATATCCAAGTCCAATATACATCACCAACATTATCATTATCATAACATCATAATTATCATTGTTCAACACACACTCAAGGTTAGTTCTCAATATTCACATTGTCCAATCCCAACAATCAAAATCATGCAACACAAATCATGAATACCATCATTCCTCACCCAAGTTCAAGATAACTCAACATTTACTTTAAGGTCACTAACCACTAATCATACATACATGCTTCAACCTATCTTATGATTATCTAGCCTATGTTTTTACAAGATATTATATTTTAGTTACGAGAAACCGAAACCATACCTTGACCAATTCCCCGATAAACCCAGAACACCACGATTAGCACCGTTTCGCAAAGACCCAAGCTTTCAAAGTCACACCAAAAGAATCCCCAGCTCCTCAAAGTCCAACGTCAAGTCTCCAACACCACTAATGACCACTAACATGCCCCAAAATAACCCACAACTCAATCTAATATAAATAATCATTACTAAATCAATATAGATTCTACTTAATCACAGATTTCACAAGGGTTTGGGGGTTTTTACCTTTCTCAAGCATCAATAGAGTAAAACTCAATGATTTTCTCAAGTTAGTTCAAGCCTATAACATCAAAGGATAAAAAATCTCAACACCCACACATTGAATTTTGAAATTGAAGGGAGGAAATTCGAAAATGAAAATGAAAACTCCTTACCAAATTGATTACTGGACTTTGTAGAGCTCATTGCTATGGACACATGGTCGCAAACGGCTTGTCAATCGGAGTTCCGGATCAAAAGTTATGGGCGATTGAATATCGGGGTGAATAGTGTTTGGGGTTTTGCTTCTTCCTCTCTCACTCACCGTGTCTCTCCTCTCATGGCTGAAAAATGAGCTGAATTGCTCAAAAGGATGGCTTGTGTATGTTGGGCTTGGGCCAATTTGGACCTGGTTCAATCGGTTCGGCCCATTTGGCCCGACTTTGGGCCAAATTCTTTAAAATAAGTGTCAACATTCTTATTTTAATTATGTCTATCTCATTAAACTATAAAATCCTATTTTCTAATTTTTTTTATTAATAATTAATTTATTAGTTAATTATTTACTAATTTTGTAGATTTACATCCATTGTAGACTACTGTGATGAGGATGAATGGAGTTTGATTGAGGTATATGAAATAGTGAGTTTGATTGCAATGGATATGGCAAGAATTAGGGTGAAGGATGATATGGTTGAAGTTTATATTGTTTATAAGACAAGTGAAGTGGGAGAAGATGCAGAAGAAGTGCAACTGGGGCAAATTACTACTCCTGCAAAAATAGGTGATGAAGTTTGGCCTGGCCCAATTGTTGTGTATGAAGGCCCTGGTGTTGGGCTTGGGCCAAAGCATGCAACTGATAGGCCTACTGATGTAGAAGAGGTTGGGTCCATAAGTGATGGATCATGTGAGGTTGCTAAGAGTTCTGATGCTACTGAAGAAGAAGCGGAGGGGAGTGAGACCTCTAATGATGATGACTATGAACCTAGGGGTAGTGAAAGTTCCTGGAGTTCTGATTCAGTTGCTGGTTATGCATCAGATCACAGTGTTGGAAGTCTTGACTTTGGTGATAGTGATGATGACAGGGAAGGGGCTGAAGGTTTAATTGATGTGAACATCATAGAAGAGGGGGAAAAGGAATCTGCACCTAGTCAGACCCAAGCTCAATCTTCACAACCAGCTGCACCAACTCATGGAAAGGAAAAAATTGTGGGGGGACTTTGTGATGAGGATGAATGTTATAACAATGAGGATTTTTTAGATATTCCGTTTAGTGATGATGAGGATGACATATTGGAAAAGAGGTATTTGATTCACAAGCCATTGAAGAACATGAGTGAATACAAATGGGAGGTGGGAACTTTGTATGTGTCAAGAGAGGAGTTCAAGGACTGTGCCAATGCATATGCTGTCAGTAGTGGGAGGGGTCTTCGATTCTCAAAGGTAGATCTTAAGAGGGTTAAAGTAGAATGTGTGGAGGGTTGTGACTGGTATGCATATTGTGGAAAGATGAAGCATGAATAGAGTTGGCAGTTGAAAAGTTGCATCAACAAGAACAATTGCTTTAGGGAGTTGAAGATTGGAATAATGCATGTAAAGTGGCTGAGTAAAGTTTTTTTTGAACAAAATTGCTGAGAACACAAAGATTAAGTTAACCACACTAATGAGGAAAGCATATACTAAGTGGAATGTGGAGCTGACCAAATCTGAGGCTGCAAGGGTCAGGCAGTTTGCTCTCGATGAGTTGCAGGGGACATATATAGAGCAGTATAGAAGGTTGTATGATTATTGTCATGAGTTGCTTAAGACTAATCTGGTGTCATCAGTGTATTTGCAAGTCCAAAGGCCACCTGGGTTTGCATCTGAAAGACCAGTGCCAAGGGTAGATTTAAGAACCAAGTTTGAGAGTATCTATGTCTGCTTGGATGCCTGTAAGAGGAGTTTCATGATTTGTAGGCCCATGATTGGATTGGATGGTTGTTTTCTGAAAACACCGTATGGAGGCTGGCTGCTCATAGCAATGGGTTGGGACCCAAATGGGTTGGGACCCAAATGATCAAATCTTGCCGATTTCATATGCAGTTGTCGAAGCTAAAACCAAGGACTCTTAGAAATGGTTTCTACAACATCTATGTGATGACCTAGGAGTTGACAAAATCAAGATCTGCACCTTCATGTCTGACCAACAGAAGGTATAAGTCTCTCTCTCTTTCTCAATTCTAAATTACAAGTGTTGTTAATTACGATTCAGAATGTATTGTAGTTGCAATTCAAATATGCACATAAAGGGATTTGTTTCAACAACATTGTTATTTAGGCATTTTTTTTACTCAAAATAGGGTTTAGTGCCAACTTTTGAGGAGTTTCTGCCTGGGGTGGACCATAGATTTTTTGTCAGACATCTATATGCAAATTTCAAGAAAAGATATCCAGGACTTCAGTTGAAGCTAATGCTATGAAAGCAACTTATCTTCAAGAATGGGAAAGGAGGATGAGTGAGATATAGAAGGTTGATCAAGGAGCATACAACTATCTAATGGAGATTTTGACAAAGTATTGGTGTCATCACAGGTTTGCGTGTAGACCTAGGTGTGACACTTTAGTAAACAATATGTGTGAAGTTTTTAATTCTGTTATGGTTGAGGCAACGGAGAAGCCAATTGTCACTATGCTAGAGGACATTAGGGTTTATATAATGAAACGTTGTGCTGACAATAGGGACAGGATAGTGCCTTACAACAGAGATGTGTTACCTCGAATTAGAATTAAGGTAGAAAAACAGGCAGAACTTAGTGGTAATTGGGTGAGTGTGTACGCTGAACGTGATAGATATGAGGTAGTTAGCATCCAGAGAGGGAAGGAAAAATTTGTGGTTGATCTTAGGCATCACGAGTGCTCATGTAGGAAGTTTAAATTGTCAGGAATTCCTTCTGCTCATGCAATGAATTATATCAGAAAAATGTATTTCAACGTGGATAGCTATGTTGCTGACTACTATAAAAAGGTTACATACGTCTCATGCTACTAACATGTTGTCTTCCTTGTAAATAGACCCAACCTTTGGGAGAGAACTCAATTCGAGGATGTGTTGCCTCCCATTTATAGAAAACCTATTGGGAGGCCAAAGAAGAAGAGGGAACAAGCTACTGATGACCAACCAACTAGGTCTGGACTATCACATGAAGGACAACAACAAAAGTGTTCTTACTATTTGTGCTCTGGTCATAACAAATGGAATTGTCCAAAGAAGCGCAAAGTCACTCCAAACTCTGCTGTAAGCGTCTGTGATTAATTATTGGTTGTAGTCCTTACTTTTGTATAAAAATTTGCTTCATTGAATTCTATACCATTTGATTTGTGCGCAGGTTAACAATGCTGCTGGTTTAACTTTAAAGGGGAGATCACAGAGAGGTGTTAGAAAAAGTTCAAGACTTGATGAATCCATATTTGATGATAAATTTTAGATTGATTTGAGTGAATTTCATCATATAAACCCACATTTATTCACCTATATAGCATACTTTTGTGTTTTCTCTCTAGATTGAGCTTAATTGTGAAAACATGCATTTTTGTGCTTAAATTGAGCAATTTAATCCCACTTTTATTCTATTCGATGCCGTGATATGTTTGTTGAGTGATTTCAAGTCCTAGAGGCAAGAATGGTTTGGTAGAAGTGGAAGAAAGCATGCAAAAAGGGAGAAAACATGAAGAAAACAAAGGAGAGAAGCATTTCAGCCTATGCCCACACACACCTTCTGTGCCCACGCACAGGGGTCAAAATCAGCACCTGTGCCCACGCACAGGTCTGTGCCCATGCGCAGGAGAAAAATCAGCAAGTGTGCCCATGCACAGATCTGTGCGTACGCACAGGTACCAGCGCGTGCCTCCATTAAAAAGTCACGTAGACTCGCGTTTTGAGGGTATTTTTGGCCCATTTTTGAAGGCTTTGGAGCATATTTGAAGGGGGAAGCAACCATATATCATACCATACACTACCATACTTCATAGAATAGTTTTTAGGAGTAGTTTTAGGATAGTTTAGTTTAGGTTTTCTCTCAAGTTTCCTTATGATTAATTAGGGTTTGTAGCATTTTATAGTTCAATTTTGGTCTTGGATTTTGCTATTTCATTGTAAGTATTTCTTTAATTTCTCTTTTAATTACTACACTTGTTCTACACTTTCTTTTCTTTTCATTTCTCTTGTCAATATATACATAGTTTTGTAATTTTGGACTTCTAGTTGGTTAATTTGATGTTTGATGATTATTGCATGTTTGTTTGAGTTACTTTTATTGATTTTGAGCATTTGTGATTCATAGCTTTCATTAATTTACCAATTTTACCATGTTTTATGTTTATGCCCACTATTTGTTCGATAAAATGCCAATTTTGATTATGGGGTAATTTCCACCCCTTGGCTTGGGAAAAATGAGTTTATGGATTACTAGAGCCATAATGTCCAACATTTAGTGATAATTCTTGGGTTGTTAGTTGTTATTGTTTCCACTAACGCTAGCTTTTTACCAATTAATAACAATTATGCTCACTTGACTTATCCTTCGATGTTAAGGGTTGACTTAGTGAGATTAATCCATCACAATTATCATAGTTGTGGTTATGACAAGGAAGGGATTCCATGACTCATCCCAAGTCAAGGTTTCATTTATGTTTTAAACTACTTTTCCATCAATTTTGAGTCTTACTTGTTTATATTACATACATAGTTCTTTTGTTCTTTTATTACTTCATTAATTGCAATTTTATCTTGTTCTTTTATTTCTTGATTGTTTGTTTCTTTGTTGAGAAAACCCCTTGCCTTCTTGCAACCAAAATTGTATGCACTTGTTGGCACTAGTTCCTAGGGAGAACGACCCGGGAGTCTAAATACTCTCGGTTTATATATTTGCTTTGAATTGTGACAATCTTTAGAATAATAATTTGACTATTGGCCAATTGTTGGTTCGGAGCTATACTTGCAATGAAGATCTATTTGGAGAAAATTCTAACCTACAATTTGGTCCTTGTTAAGACTCTCTACCGAAACTGCTTCTAGTAAGGGATCTAAGCAAGGCAGTAGGAAGCAAAAGGGGAACAACAAAAGACCACCCTCAAACCCAAAGAAAAAGCCAGCTGTCAGTACCCAGCAATCACAAACTGCTTCAAAAAGGGCTAAAGTGAACCATTCACATACTACTTCTGCACCAGCCCCAACTATGCCAAGGGTGCTGCCAAGCCCAGTCAAGAGGGTCACCCAGTCCCAGCTCAAGTTCATGGCCAAAACTCCTCCAAGAGCATGGAGAGTGATTCAATGACTTGTGATACATTTTGCTTTTTTTTTTTTATAGGATAATAACTATGGTTGTTGATTTCAGTTTTTGTATTTGGTGATGCTGCTACTTCAGAAACAATGTTTAGTATCTTGGTTGATTTATATTTTGAGTTCTTAGACATCTATATCATATCTATGTTTGTTAAGTTGTGAACTATTGCCACACTATGCCTAATATTGAGGTTAATACTTTATGCAATTCCTCGGTCACTATTTCAGTTAATTAAATTTGCAAACAGTTACTATACTAATGTACCATGAGAATATAAATTGAGGACATAAAGGTTGTTAACAATGAATTTTCATTCATAGTCATTCAATCTAGAGATTACACTTAATGCAGGCTAATTCCTACAACTACAACCCAAAATACAGACAATATATTGCAACCACATGCTATTAGTTGCTATGTTATCCAGCCTCATTGCAAAAAAAAAAAAACTCCCATTTCTAGTCAACGTGATCCTTTCACACAATAATATTATAGCACATGTCCATCCAACCAGAGCAACTGCTACTGCCAATGTCAACATCCTCTCAACTATTGTCACTTTACCCTTAAAGGTTGTGACTTTTCTTTTCAATCTTGCAACTTGTGGCTCTTGCTCTGACACTGCCCACACAAAGTATCCACACTCTTCTCCAATCTAGGCCAAAAACAAAAGAAAAATTCCAATCAAATAATCAAATATCAACAACTTATAACAGTCATAAAAATAATTACATTTTCTACTTACCCCATAGTTAACACAGCCCCAGAACCTCCGTCCCGAGTTCTCTGCCGTCGATGAAGTTGCAAGCACTGGCCTCTCCCTACAATAACAAATTGTTCTCCGTCGACGGCCTTGGCTGCTGTTTTGACCCAAAACACCACTACTATGCGCCGCCTGGGAGCCCTGCGAAGCCATGGAGTTAGCAACGACTACAATAGCAACGGCGATGGTGAGAAGACGAAACTACAAGAGAAGATTTTGCAAATTAGGGTTTTCACACCTATTTCAATTAAAATTTCTTTTATTATTTTTTTATTCAATTCTCAGTAACGGTCATCAGGGGAATGGTTTGCCACAGTGGACAAAAGCGTCCACGTAGGCAGCTTCGTTAGTATTCCGTCAGTGTAGATAAAGGAAGGATAACATTGAATCAATTTTAGAATGTTTGGGACGAAAATAGGATGAATTAAACGTTAAAGACAACTATAGGATTTACCCCAAACATTGGAGACAAAAAGTTAAACTTTACTCTAAATAAATATTATAATAAATATTTGAATATTTATAACAATATTTATATTGATGTTGATTTGTATTATAAATAAATATTTATTGGTAATAATTATTATTTATTTAAACTAATAAATATATTTTTGTTGAACCAGTCTAACATGAATTTGATGGTTCGTAAACTGGATCTGCCGCAGATATGGAATTCGATGGTCAAAAACTACTTACGCTCAACGGAATTCTACCACATTCTTAGGATTAGGGTGATAAGAGGATTTTACGCCTTATTAGCTGCTTTGGTGGAAAGGTGGAGGCCAGAAAGTCACACCTTTATATTGCCGGTGGGTGAGGTTACTGTGACACTAGAAGATGTCGCTCATATATTTGGCCTTCCCATTGATGGAGAGCCTGTGAGCGGTTGGACAAATGGTAGTAGCGACTTCCTACAGAGTCAGAGCATCGCGATTGGATTGGCATGTGTGCGTTAATGATGTTTACAGGATGGACCAGGTCCAAAGGATTTACAAAGTTAGGTTTAGGCTCCTTGGGAATCCCACTAAATGGCCTGTGTATCACGGACCTCGATTCGTACCCAATCTTTTTCTCAAGCGAGTGACTGGTGCACGAAATTGTGATCACACTTTTCACAACTCCGGTACAACTAACCGGCAAGTGCACTGGGTCGTCCAAGTAATAAAACCTTACGTGAGTAAGGGTCAATCCCACAGAGATTGCCGGCTTGAAGCAAGCTATGGTCATCCTGTAAATCTTAGTCAGGCGGATTCAATTGGTTATTGATGCGTGAGCATCTTGTCTATCTTTTCCTAGTGAAAATTTGCATCTAAATTGTTGAATTTAATTAAGAATTAATTATATTTTAGCCACTATGGATGCTATTTTGAGTTTTGTACAATACTGTTTATTTTAGGTAGCATTTGGCGGAATTTGATGGAGTTTCTGCAGAGAAAGAGAAGAAGTCAAAGAGATGACCAGCGAATACCGACGCGGACGCATGGCTCACGCGACCGCGCGGAATGGAGGAAATAGCAATGACGCGATCGCGTGCCTGACGCGAACGCGTGAACTGGGGGCGATTTCTGGGCTGTTTTGACCCAGTTCTTAGCCCAGAAATCACATATTAGAAGTTGCAAAATGGACAAATCAAGTGGTCCCACCCATCAGCTGAAGACTTGTTAATTAATTCGAATTTAAATTCAAATCTTATTTTAGGAAAAGATATTATTTTAATTTTAATTTTAGAAATTTGATTTTTTAATTATTAGGATTAGTTATAAAAGGGATCCCAATAGGGTGGTTCCAGAAGAAGATATTCGACAACATTATTTCATACAAATTTACATTCCATATTCCATGAGCAACTAATCCTCCATTGTTAAGGTTAGGAGCTCTGTCTATTGTATGGATTGATAATATTATTTTTCTATTTTAATTCATGTTTTGATTTATATTTCAATAATTGTTTTCGTTCTTTATTTTATGAATTTGGGTGGAACGGAAGTATGACCCATGTTCTATTTGAGTTCTTGTAAAACTTGGAAAAGCTCTTTACTTGAACAATAGCTTGAAAACACATTATCCTGAATTTCTAATTGTTTGTATTTAATGGGATATGTGACATATAATCCCTTTATTTTTGGATAATTAGGATTCTTGTGGCATATAAACTGGAATTTGATCATCACCCTCTAATTGGAATCAATTGACCACGGAATTGGCAGTTGATAAATTTTAGAGGAGACTAGGAAGGTCTAAGGAATTAGGGTCTAGTCACAAATAGTTTGCCATAAATTAAATCTTGCACGATTAAAATAGTTAATAAGAAAAGTCAATCAGGAAAATAGATAACTCTGAACCCTTAACTGCTTTCTCAATATTTTATTCCCAAATTAATCATTTCCCTATCTTCTATTTAATGCTCTTTGAATATTCAACATTCTTTTCTGTTTGTCTAACTAATCCTATCAAACGCTATTGTTGCTTAATCCATCAATCCTTGTGGGATCGACCCTTACTCACGTAAGATATTACTTGGTACGACCCGATGCACTTGCCGGTAAGTTAGTGGGTTGTAAAATACCGCACCAAGTTTTTGGCGCCGTTGCCGGGGATTGACTGTGATTAACAACTATTCGTTGTTTGATTGCTTAGATTAGATAATTTTTCTTTATTATTATATTTTTTATTTTATTATTAATTTTTATTTTACATTTTTTTACGTTAATTTTTTCTTTTCTTTTACGTTAATTTTTTTTCTTTTCCTTTACGTTATTAACTTTCTTTTCCTTTTTGTTTATATCCCCCCTCCCCTGTTTCGTTTTTTCGTTCTTTCTTTTTATTATAAAAAAAAATTTAATAAATAATACTAATAATTTTTCTTAATTTCTGAAATTAAGTTTGGTGTTACTCAGTTGATTCTATTTTAATTTTTCTATTTAATTTTTCTTTTAAATTTTCAAAATTTTTATTTATTTTCAATTATTATTTTCGAAATTTTATTTATTTATTTATTTAATATTTTTATTTTATTATTTTACACAGGTTACCTCACGGGGACTTCTCTGCACTCTGACGTAGAGAGTCCCATTTTTTCTTGTTTTCTGCTTGTGTGTACGCAGAAATAGAGACAAAGAACATCTCTTAGACTTTGATCCTAAACCTGAAAGAACTTTCAGGCGACGTTTACAACAAGCAAGACTTTGCAAGGCTGCAGAATCCACTATGGCAAATAATAATGCTAATGCCAATGTGGTAAATCCGAATAGGATGATCAGCAGAGAAGAGTGCTTGGCTCTTATTCTGCCCCTACTGCGGATCTCTATGGAAAAAGCATTGTGGTGCCTCCTATAACTGCAAACAACTTTGAGTTGAAGCCACAATTGGTCACCCTGGTGCAACAAAACTGCCAGTATCATGGACTTTCTCATGAAGATCCAAATCAATTTATTTCTGATTTTCTGCAGATATGTGATACTGTGAAGACAAATAGAGTGAATCTAGAGGTATACAGACTCATGCTTTTCCCATTTTCTCTGAGGGATAAAGCAAAGCTATGGCTAGATTCCCAACCAAAAGAGAGTTTGAATACTTGGGAAAAGGTTGTTACATAGTTTCTCACTAAATATTTCCCACCAAAGAAGCTAACTAAGCTTAGGTTGGAGGTTCAGACTTTCAGACAGAAGGAGGGTGAAACTCTTTATGAAGCTTGGGAGAGATACAAGCTACTGACTAGGCAATGCCCTCCAGACATGTTCTCCAAGTGGACCCAACTGGATATCTTTTATAAAGGCTTAGGAGAGATGTCAAAGAAGAGCCTAGACACTTCTGCAGGCAGTTCATTGCACAAGAAGAAGACACCAGAGGAGACTATTGAGCTGATTGAATTGGTTGCAAGCAACCAATATTTATACACATCTAACAGGAATCCTGTGAACTCTGAGGCCGCTCAGAAGAGAGGCGTGTTGGAAGTAGAAGCTGTTAATGCTCTTTTTGCTCAGAACAAGCTTATGTCTCAGCAGATAAATCTACTTACTCAACAGATGGGTGGCATGCAAGTCTCAGCTATCAACACTCAAAACCCACCCCAAGATACCTCCTATGACATGACAGGTAACATTATGCAAAATGATAATTATGATTGTGCTCAACCCTCTTCTGAACAGGTGAATTACATGGGGAGTGGTCCTAGAAATCCCAACAATGATCCATATTCTAAGACATACAATCAGGGGTGGAGGAATCACCCAAATTTTGGGTGGAGAGATCAACCTCAGAGACCTCAGAACTTCAACAATAGTTCTCAGGGTGGTTTTCAACAAAACAACCATAATAACTGCCAATTTCAGTCTCAGCAACAACAAGCACCTTAGCAGGCAATTTCTAAATCCCAAGAAGATTCTAAATGGGAGATGATGATGAGTTTCATACAAGAAACCAGAGCCTCCATTAGAAACTTGGAGGTGCAAATGGGTCAAATGAGCAAGCAATTACCTGAAAGGTCTTCAAATACATTTCCTGGTGATACAGTGGTGAACCCAAGAGAAGATTGCAAGGCTATTCAATTGAGAAGTGGTAAGGTAGCTGGTTCTGAGACTAAGGTCAATGAAGATCCAGTTGAAAAGGAAGCTCCAGAGGAGAAGAAGGAAGAGGTAGAGCACGCCCCACCTAAGCGTGCAGACAACCCGTTTCCTGACTCTCTTTACACTTATCCCACCTTACCAAAGGCCCCCGATACAAGCCGAAAATGCCATATCCTCAGAGGCTTCAGAAGGCGTCCAAAGAAAAGAAATTCTCTAAATTTTTAGATGTCTTCAAGAAGCTGCAGATCAACATCCCTTTTGCAGAGGCTCTGGAGCAAATGCCTCTCTATGCTAAATTTATGAAAGAATTGTTGACCCACAAGAGGAATTGGAAGGAGCAAGAAACCGTGGTGTTAACCAAGGAATGCAGTGCTATTATTCAACACACCCTTCCTGAGAAGATGTCAGACCCAGGGAGTTTTGTCATTCCTTGCACCATTGGAGAAGTCGGCATTCAGAGAGCTTTATGTGATCTTGGAGCTAGCATCAACCTCATGCCACTTTCAGTGATGAAAAAGCTTCAAATTGAGGAGGTAAAACCTACTCGTATTTCTCTTCAACTTGCTGATCTTTCTATTAAATTACCTGTAGGTGTGGTTGAAGATTTACTTGTTAAAGTAGGACCATTTATTTTTCCTGTTGATTTTGTTATATTAGACATGGAAGAGGAGGTAAAACCCTCTATTATACTTGGTAGACCCTTTTTAGCTACAGGTAGAGCTCTGATTGATGTACAAAAGGGTAAATTAACCCTGAGGGTCAATGAAGAACATGTGGTCCTAAATGTTTTTGAAGCTCTCAAGCACCTTAATGATTCTGAGGGGTGCATGAAAATAGATGTTATTGAACCACTTGTTCAAGAAGTACTGGAAGCTGAGGTACTTGATGATGTTCTGGATCCTATTTCTGAGTATGAATTAGTTGAAGTTGATGATTTACCACCCCAAAAAGAGCTGATGAACACGCCTATAAAGGAGAAGGAAGCCCCCAAGCTTGAGCTCAAACCCTTACCCCCTTCTCTGTAATATGTGTTTTTGGGTGAAAATGATTCATATCCAGTGATTATTAGCTCTTCCCTGAAACCTGAAGAGGAAGAGGCGCTTGTTTCAGTGCTCAAGAGTCATAAAACAGCTCTTGGGTGGACCATTAGTGACTTGAAAGGGATTAGTCCAACCAAGTGTATGCACAAGATTCTTCTTGAAGATGATGCCAAACCAGTTGTGCAACCACAAAGGAGACTTAATCCAACTATGAAAGAGGTGGTCCAAAAAGAGGTAATGAAATTATGGGAAGCAGGTATTATTTACCCTATTTCTGACAGTCCTTGGGTAAGTCCTGTGCAGGTAGTTCCCAAGAAAGGAGGGATGACAGTGATCAAGAATGAAAAGAATAAGCTTATTCCTACAAGAACAGTCACAGGATGGAGAATGTGCATAGATTACAGGAGGCTCAACACTGCTACAAGGAATGATCATTTCCCCCTCCCTTTCATTGATCAGATGCTTGAGAGGTTAGCTGGTCATGCTTTTTATTGTTTTCTAGATGGATAT
This sequence comes from Arachis hypogaea, assembly GCF_003086295.3. Taxonomy (NCBI): domain Eukaryota; kingdom Viridiplantae; phylum Streptophyta; class Magnoliopsida; order Fabales; family Fabaceae; genus Arachis; species Arachis hypogaea. The sequence continues at coordinate 96,911,705 of NC_092047.1, forward strand.
TCTGGATATAATCAAATTGCAGTGGACCCTCAAGATCAAAAAAAGACAGCATTCACATGCCCCTTTGGAGTATTTGCCTACAGGAGAATGCCATTTGGACTTTGCAATGTTCCAGCAACTTTTCAGAGGTGTATGCTTTCAATTTTTTCTGATATGGTTGAAAAGTTTATTGAGATATTTATGGATGATTTTTTTGTTTTTGGTAATTCTTTTGAATCCTGCCTTAAACATTTATCTCTTGTCTTGAAACGGTGTCAAGAATCAGACCTTGTTTTAAATTGGAAAAAATGCCATTTTATGGTTATAAAAGGCATTGTTCTTGGACACCGGATTTCAAGTAAGGGAATTGAGGTTAACAAAGCAAAGGTGGAGGTAATTGAAAAATTACCACCACCAACTAATGTTAAGGCAATTAGAAGTTTCTTGGGTCATGCAGGATTTTATAGAAGATTTATAAAGGATTTTTCTAAAATTGCTAAACCATTGAGCAACATGTTGGTTGTTGATGTTCCTTTTGTCTTTGATTCTGATTGTCTGCATGTTTTTGAAACTCTGAAAGCAAACCTTACCTCTGCTCCCATTATAGCTCCCCTTGACTGGGATTCACTATTTGAATTAATGTGTGATGCTAGTGATTTTGCTATAGGAGCTGTTTTAGGACAGAGGCATGGTAAGCTTGTACATGTCATTTATTATGCTAGTCCTGTGTTAAATGATACTCAAAGGAATTACACAACTACAAAAAAGGAATTATTAGTTGTTGTGTATGCTGTTGATAAGTTTAGGTCATATTTACTTGGTTCTAAGGTTATTGTTTATACTGACCATGCTGCTTTGAAGTACCTTCTAACCAAGCAAGATTCTAAACTAAGATTAATCAGATGGGTGTTGCTCCTTCAGGAGTTTGATATTGAAATAAAAGACAGGAAAAGGGTCAGAAAATCAAGTAGCTGACCATCTCTCCAGAATTGAGCCTGAAGCAGGAGTGCAACCACCCACAGTTGTAACTAAGATATTTCCGAACGAGCAATTGTTCCTCATTCAGCAGGCTCCATGGTTTGCAGACATTGCAAATTATAAGGCCATGAATTTTATCCCAAGGGAGTACAGTAGGAAACAAGTGAAGAAGCTATTGACTGATGCAAAGTACTACATTTGGGAGGAACCATACCTTTTTAAAAGGTGTTCAGATGGTATAATCAGGAGATGTGTCCCAGATGAAGAAACACAGCAAATTCTTTGGCACTATCATGGTTCCGAATATGGAGGCCACTTTGGTGGTGAAAGGGCAGCTACAAAGGTCCTTCAGAGTGGGTTCTACTGGCCTACTCTCTTCAGGGACTCAAGAGCTTTTGTGAAGCACTGTGGCAGATGTGAAAAAGATGCAAATCTCCCTGCCAACCATGAAATGCCACAGCAGGGACTTCTTGAGGTTGAGCTGTTTGATGTGTGGGGTATTGATTTCATGGGACCTTTCCCACCCTCACATTCAAACAACTATATCCTAGTGGCAGTCGACTATGTGTCCAAATGGGTGGAAGCTGTGGCTTTACCCACCAATGATGCCAAGGTGGTAATGAGCTTTCTTCAGAGGTATATCTTTAGCCGGTTTGGCATCCCAAGGACACTCATTAGTGATGGAGGAAGTCACTTCTGTAACAGACAGCTGGACTCTCTTCTGCATAGATATGGAGTCCGTCATAAAGTGGCAACCCCCTATCACCCTCAGACAAGTGGACAGGTTGAAGTTTCCAACAGGGGACTTAAGAGGATTCTAGAGAAGACCGTCAGTGTTTCAAGAAAGGACTGGTCAAGGAAGCTTGATGATGCTCTCTGGGCATACCGGACAGCGTACAAGACTCCTATTGGTATGTCTCCTTATCAGTTGGTCTATGGCAAAGCCTGTCACTTGCCAGTCGAACTGGAGCATAAAGCTTACTGGGCAATCAGGTACCTGAACCTTAATTTAGAAGCTGCAGGAATTAAGTGAATGCTTCAGTTGAATGAGCTTGACGAATTCAGATACTCAGCCTATGAGAATGCCAAGCTCTATAAGGAGAGAACTAAGCTATTGCATGACAAGAAGATAGCCATCAGAGTCTTTGAGCCAGGACAGAGAGTGCTTCTATATAATTCAAGGCTCAAAGTCTTTCCTGGGAAGCTGAAATCTCGGTGGTCAGGACCATTTATGGTTACCAGAGCTTCACCGTACGGTCATGTAGAAATACAGGAAGAGAATTCTGACAGGAAGTTTACAGTGAATGGCCAGAGGCTGAAGCACTACCTTGGAGGCGAGATCGATCGCCAAAGATCCACTCATCTGTTGAATTAGCAGAACTGACCGTCAAGCTAGTGACATTAAAGAAGCGCTTGTCGGGAGGCAACCCGATAATTTCGTATCCTTAGTTATTTTTCGTAGTAGTAGTTTTCTTACTTGTTTGGTTTTTATTAAATTCTTACTAATTTTCTGATCATGCAGCTATTCTATCACAGAAACCGAACACCTCAAGATATTTCAAAAAAAAAAAAAAGCGCACACGACGCGAACGCATCGCTGACGCGTCCGCGTCAGATGGGTGTCTGTGAAAAAAATAAATTTGACAGAGAGTTGCGAGGGAGTGGCGCTGGAATAGTGCCTTTGGCATAAATTGTTCCACGTGACCGCGTTGATGACGCGTCCGCGTCGGGTGGGAACATTGGCCTGCCACGCGACCGCGTCACTCACGCGGCCGCGTGCCCTGGAATTCGACGTGAAAAGGGTGCACGACCAAAAGTTGTGCTAGAATGGTGCTGGATTGGCGCTGAATTCCCAATTCTACTCACGCAGACGCATGGCTCACGCGTCCGCGTCATTTCCTTCTAATGGCCACTCACGCGATCGCATGCCCCACGCGATCGCGTCACTTGGCAAAAAAATAAAATTTCAAATAGAGAGTTGTGCGAGTGCGAGGCTGCCCTCGCGCCAGTAGCATAAAACGGTTCACGCGACCGCGTGGCCGACGCGACCGCGTCAATCAGCATAAGCGCAATTCGCGCGACCGCGTGCTCCATGCGGCCACGTCGCTTGCGCCGCACAGCTTCCCTGATTTGCCAATTATCTTATCTTTCTTTTCTCCCAATCCTAATTCTCTCTTGTTCTTTTACCTGTATATTCTTCTTTCCTCTCACTATTTATTTTTATTTTCAGTTCTTTTTTGCTTGAGGACAAGCAAACCTTTAAGTTTGGTGTTGACGCTTCGCTTATAGGTTTTCTGTCTATTCTTATGGCACCAAAAGGGAGGCAAATCATCTTCGCGAAGGAGCACAACCTGAAGAATAAAGCGACCGCCAGGATAATTAAGGTGGTTGAGTTCCTTTCATTTTTTATTCCTCCCCTCTTTTTCTATGTTATGTTCCGGTTTTTTGCTATTTTGCTATGTTTGTTGCATGATCCTTTATTAGTTAGAATGCTAGGACTAGTTTAGTTTTCTCTTACTTGCCTTAATTCTGAAAAGATGTCTCATGTATTACTCACTAAGCTTGAATTTAAATAAAAAATTACAGAAGTGATATATTGCATGAGAAATTGAGTAATTTTTAGCGTAGTCTCATTTACTTAGATGTGGTGGTATTTTCTGTGATTCTGAATGAATGCTTGAATAGTGCATAATTTTGATAGTGAAGTTTATGAATGTTAAAATTGTTGGCTCTTGAAAGAATGATGAAAAAGAGAAATGTTATTGATAATCTAAAAAAAAAGCATGAAATTGATTCTTGAAGCAAGAAAAAGCAGTGAAAAACACGAGGCTTACGAAAAAAAACAAACAAGAAAAAGAAAAAGCAAGCAGAAAAAGCCAATAACCCTTTAAACTAAAAGGCCAAGGGTAAAAAGGATCCAAGACTTTGAGCATTAATGGATAGGAGGGCCCTAAGGAATAAAATCCTGGCCTAAGCGGCTAAATCAATCTGTCCCTAACCATGTGCTTGTGGCGTGAAGGTGTCAAGTGAAAAGCTTGAGACTGAGCGGTTAAAGTCGTGGTCCAAAGCAAAAAGAGTGTGCTTAAGAACACTGGGCAACTCTAACTGGGGACTCTAGCAAAGCTGAGTCACAATCTAAAAAGGTTCACACAGTTATGTGTTTGTGGCATTTATGTATCTGGTGGTAATACTGGAAAACAAAATGCTTAGGGTAACAGCCAAGACTCATAAAGTAGCTGTGTTCAAGAATCAACATACTGAACTAGGAGAGTTAATAACACTATCTGAATTCTGAGTTCCTATGGATGTCAATTATTCTGAACTTCAAAGGATAAAGTGAGATGCCAAAACTATTCAGGATTGTAGCTGTAAACCCCACTATAAGAAGAGACATGAGCTTAATCGAACTCTCATTCTCATGCAAATTCACATCCTAAGCTTATATTAGTTTTGGTTGCTTGAGGACAAGCAACAGTTTAAGTTTGGTGTTGTGATGCGTGAGCATCTTGTCTATCTTTTCCTAGTGAATTTGCATCTAAATTGTTGAATTTAATTAAGAATTAATTATATTTTAGCCACTATGGATGCTATTTTGAGTTTTGTACAATACTGTTTCTTTTAGGTAGCATTTGGCGGAATTTGATGGAGTTTCTGCAGAGAAAGAGAAGAAGTCAAAGAGATGACCAGCGAATACCAACGCGGACGCATGGCTCACGCGACCGCGTGGAATGGAGGAAATCGCAATGACGCGATCGCGTGCCTGACGCGAACGCGTGAACTGGAATCTACACAAATGACGCGAACGCGTGGATGACGCGGACGCGTCACATGCGCCACGTACAGAAAATGTAGAAAAACGATGGAGGCGATTTCTGGGCTGTTTTGACCCAGTTCTTAGCCCAGAAATCACATATTAGAAGTTGCAGAATGGACAAATCAAGTGGTCCCACTCATCAGCTGAAGACTTGTTAATTAATTCGAATTTAAATTCAAATCTTATTTTAGGAAAATATATTATTTTAATTTTAATTTTAGAAATTTGATTTTTTAATTATTAGGATTAGTTATAAAAGGGATCCTAATAGGGTGGTTCCAGAAGAAGATATTCAACAACATTATTTCATACAAATTTACATTCCATATTCCATGAGCAACTAATCCTCCATTGTTAAGGTTAGGAGCTCTGTCTATTGTATGGATTGATAATATTATTTTTCTATTTTAATTCATGTTTGGATTTATATTTCAATAATTGTTTTCGTTCTTTATTTTATGAATTTGGGTGGAACGGAAGTATGACCCATGTTCTATTTGAGTTCTTGTAAAACTTGGAAAAGCTCTTTACTTGAACAATAGCTTGAAAACATATTATCCTGAATTTCTAATTGTTTGTATTTAACGGGATACGTGACATATAATCCCTTTATTTTTGGATAATTAGGATTCTTGTGGCATATAAACTGGAATTTGATCAGCACCCTCTAATTGGAATCAATTGACCAAGGAATTGGCAGTTGATGAATTTTAGAGGAGACTAGGAAGGTCTAAGGAATTAGGGTCTAGTCACAAATAGTTTGCCATGAATTAAATCTTGCATGATTAAAATAGTTAATAAGAAAAGTCAATCAGGAAAATAGATAACTCTGAACCCTTAACTGCTTTCTCAATATTTTATTCCCAAATTAATCATTTCCCTGTCTTCTATTTAATGCTCTTTGAATATTCAACACTCTTTTCTGTTTGTCTAACTAATCCTATCAAATGCTATTGTTGCTTAATCCATCAATCCTCGTGGGATCGACCCTTACGCACGTAAGGTATTACTTGGTACGACCCGGTGCACTTGCCGGTAAGTTAGTGGGTTGTAAAATACCGCACCAGTTATGAGTTTTGATAATTGAAAGATAAATAAAATGTAAATTAAAATAAAGATACTTATGTAATTCATTGGTGGGAATTTCAGATAAGCGTTTGGAGATGCTTTATTGCTTCTGAACCTCTGCTTTCCTATTGTCTTCATCCAATCATGCGTGCTCCCTTCCATGGCAAGTTGTATGTTGGTGGATCACCATTGTCAATGGCTACCATTCGTCCTCTCAGTGAAAATGGTCCAGGCACAGCTTCTGTACGGCTAATCATCTGTCGGATCTCTCATCTCAGATGAAAAATACCAGGCACAGCTACCGTACGGCTAATCATCTATCGGTTCTCACTTGTGTTGGAATAGGATCTCTCTATCCTTTTGCACACTATCACTGCGCCCAACATTCGTGAGTTTGAAGCTCGTTTATTCTAGCACTTACCACGAAGGTTCTGATCTCTATGAGTTTGACTGCTCTGTTGTCAGGAGATGCAAGTCAAAGTCATGAACCAGAGGCCTAAGATATTATACTCCAGCTGTCATCCAATGACTACGTTGAACATCATGTAGACTGCTCGTGGTTGTCAGGCACGTGGATCATGACTAAGCGAGTAATGAAGATAATGGGTGATTATCACGGGTCACCCCTTCATTCTAACTTAACTAAATTAAGAATGAGAGTATATCTTGGAGAAGAGACATGCGTGAATTGAAAGAGAAACAATAGTACTTTCATTAATTCATGAAGAACAGCAGAGCTCCGCACCTTAATCTATGAGGTGTAGAAACTCTACCGTAGAAAATACATAAGAGAAAAATGTCTTGGCATGGCCATGTGGCCAGCCTCCAAATGTGAAAAGTGGCATAAGCCTCGAATATAATAGTAAAAAGTGCTATTTATACTAAACTAGTTACTAAGGATTACAGAAAATAAGTAACTAAGTGCAGATAGTGCAGAAATCCACTTTCGGGGCCCACTTGGTGTGTGCTTGGGCTGAGCATTGAGTTTTACACGTGCATAGGCCTTTTCTAGAGTTAAATGCCAGCTTGGATGCCAGTTTGGGCGTTTAACTCCAGTTTTGGTGCCAGTTCCGGCGTTTTACGCCTGAAAAGGGTCTCTGGCTGGCGTTGAACGCCAATTTGGGCCATCAAATAGCGACCAAAGTATGGACTATTATACATCGTTGGAAAGCCCAAGATGTCTACTGTCCAACTCAATTGAGAGCGTGCCAATTGGGCTTCTGTAGCTCCAGAAAATCTACTTCGAGTGCAGGAGGGTCAGAATCCAACAGCATCTGCAGTCCTTTCTCAGCCTCTGAATCAGACTTTTTCTCAGATCCCTCAATTTCAGCCAGAAAATACCTGAAATTGCAGAAAAATACAAAAACTCATAGTAAAATTCAGAAATGTGAATTTTTGCATAAAGACTATAAAAATATACTAAAAAGTAACTAGAACATATTAAAAACTATGTAGAAACAATGCCAAAAAGCGTATAAATTATCCGCTCATCAGTAACCAAGGGTTGGCCAAAGATAACCCAGTTTTTGAATGAGATGGACACACAAATGATGCGTGCACCAAGATGCTATGGTGGTTGATAGGAGGATTAATGTCGGTCTAGAATTTCTCAATAGAGTTTTGTTGCAAGCATAGTCTAAACCAACGAATAACCCTCGATCAAAATTTAAAATGTATGTTGTAACAATACAAAGCAAAATAACCGGGAGTATTAATCCCGGGTCGTTCTCCCTAAGAATTACAATCAAGTGCTCAAGTATTGGCTATGAGAAAAATCGGGGGTTAGATAGCAATTGATACAAAATTAAATAGCAAAAAAGTAAATGGTAATTAACTAATAAAGGAAAGGAGAGTCAAATGGTAAAAAGTCTTGGCAAGAGGTTGATGGTTAAGGATCACTATCCTTGTTACTAACCACAACATGATAATTACAAGAGCAATCCCACTTTGTCATCCCCAACATCGGAGGAAAGTCAAATGGGCCTAACTAATCTTAATCCATAGTCCTAGCCAATTCACTAATTAGCTTAGTGAAAGACTAGCGTCAATGGAAACAAGACTCATTAGGATCTCCAAATTGTCAATCAACTTGAATATTAGTAACTCAAGGTCATCCAAGTTACCAACCCAAGCCAAGAATACAAAAATCTACTATAAAACTAAAGAGTATTTCATCAAACACTTAACATGCACAAAAGTAAAATATGACAAATTGCAAGAATTGTAAAAGCTATAACTACCAAAACAAGAAGGCAACAATACCCAATCAAATAAACATTATTAAACATGAAAAATCTTAAATTGTATTAAAGGAAAATTTAAATTGACAAGAGAGTTCATGAACTAAAATGAACGAAATAAAGGAATTAACAAGAAAAACTAAGCAAATTGAGACAATAGAACAAGAAAATATTAAGATAACTAACAAGAACAAGAATAAAAATCTACATCTAAGAGAATTTAACCTAAGACTACACTAAAGTCTAGAGAGAAAAAAGAGCTTCTCTCTCTAGAATTTTACCTTAAAATATGGTAAAAACTATTCTAACGCTACTTCCTACTTGTCCCCCTTATCCTCCTTGAGAATTGCATCAAATACTTTAGAAATGAGTTGGATTGGGCCCGAAATTAGCCTAAAATTGTGAGCCATGTGTTCACTCAAGTGAAATCAGGTGCTGGCAGTCATGCATATGCATGAGGCGGCATACATACACACAAATTGGCAAAATTTCAAATCATGCGTATGCATGAGGCATGCGTACGTGCAACTGAGCAGATTTCTAAAACTTCATTTATTCATAAATTCTCCACTTTACATGCTTTTTCTTCACTTCTTCAAACCATCCTTGCCTTCCAAGCCTGAAATCACTCAACAAACATATCAAGATATCGAATGGAATAGAAGTGAATTAAATTTAGCGATTTAAAGGCCTAAAAATCATGTTTTTAATTATTAAGCACAATTAGAAAAAATTTACAAAAACATGATATTTCAATGAATAAATGCAAGATAAGTTGATAAAATTCACTCATTTCAATACAAAATTTACCATAAAATAGTAGTTTATCAATCTCCCCACACTTAAACAATAGCATATTCTCATGCTAAACATCAAGGAAGAAACAAGAAAGGGGTGTCAACATTTATTTGATGCAAATTGTCTATATGCAATCTATCTAAATGCATGTAATTACTTAGTCAAAAATAAATCAATTTCCAAGAATACATATATGAGCATAAGGGCTAAAGCAACCACAACCAAGTCAAATCCACAATTGAATTGAGTCCTAGAGGAGAATTTATAAACTTGCAAGATAAGAAATAATCATAGGAGAAAACATAGAGTTGAGCAATCAAACCCTTCACCGGATGTGTATATGGTCTAGTCGCTCAAGTGTTTAGGGTTGATTCACTCAATTCTCCTCTAATCATGCTTTCTAAGATTTGTTCTTCAGCTAACAATCAATAATTATTCAATGCATGCACACAAATATCATGAGGACTTATCCAAAGGTTGTAATGGGGCTAGGGTAAGGGCAAGGATACATATGGTCAAGTGAGTTTGAAATTTGAATCTTTGATTAACTTAAGTTCTCACCTAACACACATAACAACCTATACAATTTTAATGCAAAACTAGCTACCCATTATTCACTTTTTCACACACTCATGCATTCTTTTCAATTCACATCCTATATGCATTATTCTTATTACTTTACTTTGGGGTTAACATTTGTCTCTTTTTTATTGCTTTCTTTTTCTCTTTTTCTTTTTCTTTTTCTTCTTTTTATTTTTCTTTTTATTTTTTTTCTTTCTCTCTTTTTTTTCTTTTCAAAATAAAATATATACAAAAGTATCAATGCATATGGTTTAAACATTTAATGCATGAGTATGTACCCAATTCCCAAGATCTTCAACAAAAATACAAAAATATACTTTTATCTCATCCAATATTCTCCAAACTTCACCACACTTAAATAATACACACTCTCACTAGTCTAAGCTAATCAAAGACCCAAATTAAGGACATTTATTATTTTTCACTTAGGTGTAGTGATGTGCTAAAATAAAAAACAAAAGGAGATTAAAATAGGCTCAAAATTAGCTAACAATGGTAGATGAAAGGGTAAAGCTATTTGAATAAGTGAGTTAATTGAAATGAATGCCTCAATCATATAAATACATTCATACACAAAATAATGGACATAAAGAATCAAACAAATCAAAGGTTACAATCATAGAAAGAGAATAATACACAAGAATAAAAATAATGGTTAATATGATGCAACCACACAATTAGGTTCAAAACCCACAAGGTTGTGTGTTCTTAGTTCAAAAATCATGTTCCACAATGTATAATTCAAGCAAGTTTCAATGAAAAATTTTCACTCAAATCAATTGGGATGCCCTATAGATAAATTCCTTGAAAAATTTCATTATTTTGACTAAGCTTATTATATATATGTATATATGAAAAGAAATGTAATAAACTAAGAAGGATGCAAATAGAGCTCTAAAATATATGCAAACTAAGAAAAATGCAACTAAGAATTCTAGAAGACCTAGAAATGGAAGAAAGAAAAATGAAATGTGAAAGTGCTTGGATTAGAATTTTTCACCCAAGATTGGCCAATTGGTTGGACAACCTCCCCACACTTAAAAGTTTGCACGATCCTTCGTGTATCCAAAGATGAGAAAGGGGGTACGGAGACTTCATAGATCGCCATCTTCAGCTGGTGGGTCATCTAACTGCTGCATGTTCTTTATTCTGCTTCCCTTTTTGCTTATGGTGAATCATCCTGAAAGATGAAAAATAGGATATAGTAAAATGATTAAATGCAAAGGCAAGGAAGCATAGATGGTTGGAATGAGGTAATAATCACTAAAATGAAGTGAGTTAATCAGTTTATGACATTAAGAAAAATATAATGCGTGAATTATAAATTATGTGCGGTTTAGAACACACACACACACTAGCATTGAAAGCTATGTCACAATTACACAAAAGAAGTATACATTTCACTCATTCTAGTGTGCTTGAGATACTTTAAAGAAAACTTGTAGGTTAAGACAAACAAACAAGTGATAAAGAAGCATGAAAGTACTCAAGCAAGACTCAAGCGATTGTGAAATGGATAACGAACGAAAATTGGTTGATGTGCAAGAGAATTTAATGGATCAAATGAAATATGGAAGTCACGCATCAATCAATGACCTACTTTGAAGTTTTGTTCGCATCACCTAATTGACATAAATTTGGGAACATAGGTGCTATGCAACTTAGTAAAAGAGGGGTATAAGTTGAAGTTAATCAAATAGCAAACATGATCCATATAGCTAGAGAATTTCAAAAAGATGTCACTAGGTAAGCTTACAATCTAAATCCATAATTCCACAATTTCAATGCATCGACTTGGTGATGTAAATAAAAACCAAAATAAGCAAGTATCACCTAGCAAAAAATTCATCAACTACACACAACTGCCTAATAATAGATAGTGAATTCAAATTATATGGTGGCTAGCTATAACATGTAATTTAGAAATCCAAAATCATTCTTAAAGGCAAAGTCATCGGCACTTGGTATGCATAGATATCCAACAATCATAATTCAATACCAAGAAATAAAGTAAACCTCAATAAAGAAAGTCAACGATGTATATCAATAACAACGATGCTAAAATAGCATCATGCCAATAATCAACAGCAATATCTTAGTAGAATCAGCAAATCAAATTAATAATCCTACACTTATCACCAAAATATAACCTATTCTAACCAATTACTCTACTAAAATAGAGAATTAAACTAACTAACGGAGATAGTGGTAGATGGTCAATGATAATGAAGTGGGAGAGAAGAGAAAGAGAGACAGGGAAAAAAAGAGAAGAGAAGAGAGAAAAAGAAAAGAAGTGGAGAGAAGAAAAGAAAAGTATGTGAGAACAGGGGAGTCATGCGTAAGCCATGCGTACGCATGACATGAATTTTTTTTTAAATTGTGCGTACGCATCATTCACGCACAAATCGCACACAAAAATGGTTGTACTCGGGTTTGATGGTCATGTGTACGCATGGTGACTTCAAACTCCATGCACGCGCAAGGTGCTCGCACGACCTTTGCACAATTCATGTTTTGTTCTATTTTGGTGTCATGCGTACGCATGAAGCATGCATATGCATGAATTGGTGAACTTTGGGGGGTCATGCGTACGCATGACTGTTGCTCTATTTCTCAAAAAAATTTTAACTTCTTGTACCAAACCAAGCATTCCAAACACCAAAAGATTACCAAAACAATACCAAACCTTATAGAAACATGCTAAACTACCTAATAAACTTAACAAACTAACTAAAATGGAAAAC